>NC_088132.1:42860968-43517635 GCF_036370855.1 Dromaius novaehollandiae
TTCATTGCAATTATCACAACATCTGAGTCTTGGAACATTAGCGATAAACAATTAAACTTTTTATTAGCTAGCTAGCTCTAAAAATAGAGTTTATTCTCAGTCATTATTAGTCAACAAAACCTGTAAAGAATTCCAGTTCCATTAACCTTTAAATGGACAAATGATGAAATTACCTGGAAGAGTAAAATATTAAAAAGTCTATCATGAGAGACAGAAACTGGAATGTATACAAGTGGTATCTCCCATACCATGCATAGTAACTGTATTCTTAGCTCTCCCCTTCTGTAAGAAAGGAAGAGACTCTTTGATATGTGACTGTGATGATACTTAATTCAGTAGAAAAGTTCCCTTCTCTTCTGTGAGCATTCCACTTCAGTGAGCTCCAAACATATGGCCAATCCATTGTGGGAGGAGAAAAGAAAGAAGAATAGAAAGGAATGAAAGACTTGTTTTGATTATGAGGAATATAACTATTTTTAAGCAAAACATTTAGGTTGATATAGTTCATATACGAGTCAGTAATGGAAAGTTTAAAAAACTAAGAGAACTTTCAGGGTCTTTCTGTAAAGCTCTTTTAATTATGCTTGGGTTTTTTGTTTCGTGTTTTTTTTAAAAACTTTGGACCCTGGCTTCATTTGCAAAGCATGTCTCTGGGGAGATGTATTGAAGAGATAAGGCTTTTGCTCTTCTGGGTAGACTATAAAGCATAGTATCTCTTGCTCATTTTTTTTCACTTCCTTTCTTCTAGGAAAAGCTTCAAGCTCTCTCCAAGGAATGATTAGATCTTACAGTAAGGGAGAGAGAAAAGCCAGATAGCTGGAGCAGTGGTCTCACTGGAGTCAAGTTATGGAATACCAGCTTCCTGGGAGATGGGAAAAAAGAGGAAGAGGGTGGGAGAAAAGTAAAATGCCTCACTGACGGTGTTTCATAGGCAACTGTGTTATTTCTTTTTTTAATTTAGGAAATAGAACCTATTTGCAGATCTAGATCCCACAATTACTTAACAAATAGTTTAGCAATTACTTAAATAACAAATTATGTAAAGCCTAATTAACCAGAATCCACCCATCAGAAATGGGAACAAATGTAGAACAGCAGGGAACAGATCTTCCCACACAAATTCTCCTTCTTCCCAAAAGAAGTAACACAGATAACTGCCTTTCTTTTGGTCCAACTAGCTAGATAACATTTGGGACTTTTTAGGATATTCCAGTGAGGAGGAGACACTGAGCATGGCGCTGAGTTAGTTTATGCTGTTTCATTTATTTACAATGACAGATAAAGTTCAGATATCTTAAGCAGAGGAGGAACAATAATTTCCTCCTCACTGTCTTTTAGTTTGGGACCTAAACCTCTCTCTGTGCCTTTTTGGGCCCCAACAAACTGAAGATTTCTTCTATGTCTTTTTCTGTGAGCGTCTCACTCCTTTTCTCACCTGAACTGCTTGCATCCATTCATACTTAGAACAAAAACATGTATAATCCACTTTACCTAGGGCAACAAGATTCCTTTGCCTTTGTTTCCTGCAGGAAAATGTCCTTAACATTTGATACAGCTATCTTCAGTGTAGGGAAATGGTTGAACTTCACAGATTGAACAAGATTGAACCCAACCTCTAACAATACCTATTGCAATTTTCTATTAAAAAACAAAAATGAAAAACCAAACAGGCTGTTTTATTCAAAAGATTTCCCTAGAAGAAAACAGGTATCATCATTCCCTTTTTTTTATTTTTCAGGTCTCCAGGTGAGCACCATCTGTTAAAGCAGAAGCTTTAACAGTATCTCATGAGAAGAGAGGCATTTTTCTAAGTAGGCATCTCTCATGTCATTCACGTCAGAATCTATGTTGTTATATGTCACCTAGAATCCAATGGACAATTAATTAAAGTCAAAAGATGCCAGTGCTATGCACTCCCAGAAAGTTATGGTGCTTAAGAAGCAAATTCACTGTCACTTTTTCCAGCTTGGAAGAGAAAGCGTCATTAAGAATACACTGCAGCAGAATAAGGTTGAAAAGAGTAAGGTGTGGATAACAATAGATAGGTCTAAATTCAAAATTATGTTGTGCCCAGGACCAGACACAGATGGGACAGAGTGCCAATGGCCACTGAACGGCCAATGGCTTGGCCACTGAAGTAATATGATTATCTTAACCAACTGGGAATCTAGCAAACACCTTGTAAAACAAGATAATGAAGCATAAAAATCATTTGTTAATGTGTAATAATATATTTATAATCATTATTAGGTGGGAATAGAGGTCAAATGAACACTTGACTTTTTCAACAGTCAAAGGATTCCATAGGGGGTTGATGCAGTGGGTTTAAGTCACAGTGCTGTAGTCATATTGCCCCCAGCCATTTCCCAGCCTGTCTTGGAGATCACCGGCTTTATGACGAAGAATATCTGGATGACAAGTGAGGCCACTTGATCCAGCCCATTCCTGAAGCAATCCAAAATTTGTGCCAGGTTCAAGCAATGTTCCAGTTTATGAACTGCAGTGGTCTGGGAACTGTTTCACCTGCAGTTCAGATGTCATGGCTGCGTGTTGGTGACCTCTAGGAGATGAGGAGGGCAAACTGGAAACCAAAAATGCTGTAGCTACCTAACAGCATCACACTGTCTTCAGGAGTCAACACCATAACGTTGTGCCAAAACTGTTCATTCTGTGGCTGAAAAGAATGGTCTCAGATTTGGACCCAGTGTAGAGCTCCTGTTGAAGCAGTTGCATTTGGCTTTAAAATCCTTAGCCACATCAAATGGAGTGTGGCTGAGCAGTAGGGGACGGTGAGGCAGGGCTGCAGTGGAATGGTAGCTTCCAGCACTGCTGAGTTGAGCTGTCAAAGAGCCATGCAAATTCTATCAAATATTTGGAAAGATGAAATAGATGCCTGCCAAGACACAACCTGTCAAGGAGCCTATGGCCTGGAGAACTCAAAATGATTTGTTTTTACAATCCTGTGTAGTCACTAGGCAGTTTTTTTGTGATTTGCCCCAAAGCTAGAAATAAATGACTTTTCATTAAGTTTACCCATATGGAAACCTTTTATATCATGAGAAATGTTCTTTGAAAAGGCTGCACTGATGGGACCAGGATTAAAAATGGGGTTTAAATCAAATGGAAGGGAGAGCGAAAAGAGTGAAATACAGTCTAGAAAGAAAGCAGCTGGCATCTGATATAATCTAGTTCAAGCTTGTAGTTGCTTCACCTCTGTTCATAGTTTTAACAAAGGCCTTCAGGAGTAATACCAGCCCAAACTCTGACACATATTTATTGTCTTAATCAGCTTTTTTTAAGTGATTGTTGAGATCCTTAGCATACATAAACAAAAACTTTCATGTTGTGTTCATGTGTGTGAATGTAAGCACATGTATATAATTACTGATTTTGCCCAGCTCTGATAACTGTGAGTGAAAACTGGCTAAAAGCACTGCTATCTTTTTGTTCTTAGGTTTTTGGTTTTTTTAAGGATGTTAGCAGTTTCAAGGGTCAGATATCAGGCTATGTCCAGTAATCATTCCATCCCATTGTGTTAAGCGTACTCGAAATAGTCATCAGGAGCAAACATATGGGAAGTGTGTGCTTCAATACATGTATATTTCTTCTAAACATGTTGAGGACATATCTACATGTTTAGGTGCAAACCAGATTTGACCTTCCTGCAATGCTCTGAGATGAGTCAAACAATAGGTATATGGCGCTCTGAGCTCTTATTCAGGTTCCCTTTTGATCTTGGCTATGCCAGATGCGGAGTTTACCACCAGAAGTTATTTTTACCCTTGTAACAGCGATTGTGCTATACCCCAGCCACTGGCTCACCCATATTCATGTCAAGTCAGTGGCCTGGCTGTGAACTGCCTTTGCTGAAAGGAAGACACATTGTCTTTCCTGCCACCGCTGCTTGGCAGGCGATAGGTAAGATGAGAGTGATCGTTTCTTTGTCTGTGACATATGTCATCTAACTTTGACAAGAACCGTGAGTCAGAGTCCTTAGCAGGGCATAGGCGCAACCCAGCATCAGTGTGTTCCTATGACTTCTAGAGCAGACCTGTTTTATAGCTTGCCAAGTCATGGTTATGAGCAGAGCAAATTGTGGACTACCTTCACTGAACTATGTAGCTCTACCCTACACTTCCTGTATATATTGCACATATTTATTCTTTTATTTCTGGAGTTATATCTGATGCATAAGCAAATCAATATGCTTAGCTCACCCCAGGACGTAATAGCAAGGCATTGCTTAGACAGACTGATATCTTGCACATAGATAGAAGAATCAAGAAGATGGATAAAGTGACTATGTATGCATAAAAATGCCCCAGTGAAATGCCCAGGCAGCTCAGGCTTGATGATCTATTATGTTGCAGCACTTTTGTTGGTAACACAGCCATGTGCGTGTCTGCCTGAGGTGCGTTGTTGTCAACACCTTCATCCTCATACCATCATTACTATCATTATAAAAGTCCCAAGAGCCCCAGTCATGCTTAGGATTCCAGAGTCCTCAGCACTCTACAAATGCCTAACAATCAAGAGTTTGCAGGGGTAGGGGGGCGCAATGCTTTCCCTATCTAGCTTCATCACTACAGTAGAACTGAAGTAATTCGTGTGTATCTGTGTGAGAGAAGACTTGTACTAGTCACAGCCAGTGTGCTATACTTTTTGCCCCCCTTTTTTGCCTGCTCTATCTCATTTTATGGGTGCAACTGAGTTTTCAAGCAGCATTGCATTTTCATGCCTGAAACAAGTTGTTATACATTCAAACTGAAATAATATAGCTACCTACTGACATTCTTATAAATAGTATTTTATATATCTTACTGAAATGTGTGAACTTATTTGCTTCATTGGCACTTGTTTTCCCTTCAGTAAAATCCAACTGCAGTTGGAGCAAAGAGATAGGTCTTGGCATGACCACAGAAGTATTCCTCTCCATAAATTCTTATTCTCTTTCCAGGAATTAGGAATTGCAATTTGCCTTGCCTACTATCTTGTCTCTATGGTCTGGATAACTTATGGAATGTAAGAATTCAGTAAACACTAACTTTGTACCTCTGCCTCACTCAGTTTAAGACTGTTTCTATGGCAGCAGGAAATGAATTTTTTGAAGAAAAGTGTTTGGTTTAGAGGTTTTCCTGGTAGATCTAATATTGTTATCTTCAATAAGAAGAAAACAGAGCCAACTACTTTCTTGAACCATTCCCTATGTAAGCCTGTTCGTATGTACATTTACCCTCTAACTGGATAGCCACTTGGCCACCAGATAATTTTGGTCTGATAGGTCAGGCAATGGGTGATTATGTTTACAAATGAACCATTATCTTTTGCTAAACACCAAAGGACTTATTTCATATGTGGATGTATACATATATAAGCAGAAATCATATATACATGTATAAAAGAACAAGCAGAAATTAACTCATTCTCAGACATGTCGGAGAGAGGAGGGAGTCTCCTATGCACTCTGATAAGCCAAGTACAGCGGCAGCTAATACTGCAGCGCACATGTTATAGTAAATTCCTTTGTCACTGTAGTCCATGTTCTATAAGAGGAAATGTTGATCATAGAAAAGTAAATGGAGCCATATAGTTTGCCTGTATCTCAAATACAGCTCTGCAAAGTTTTCTGATTATGGCTTATATTGGTGTTTGAGTAGTTGCAATACTTACGTCACTATCTGTAATTCAGTCATAGAAGCTGTGTAGCACTATACACATGGATGGCTGCTGTTCAAACATCAGGGCATCCTCAAACTGGATTAGCGATATCAGTTAATATTTTATCCCCATCTTAGAGATTCAGAAATGGGAGGATGGAGTGACTAACTCATCTGAAACCACAAAGCAAGTTAGAAACTACCCATGTGTTGAAAGTTCTTGATAAGCTAAAATTCAAGTAGGAGTGAGAAGGAAACTCAAAATGGTGTTCCACATTGCTGGGCTGGGAAAGTGCTTGGGATTGCCATTGTTTGTTCTGGAGACTCGTCACAGTGTTGCACCAATTGCCTTGTGATAAGGGCTTGATAAAATGTATTTTAAAATAGTCATTTTACTATCTGGTACACACGCATTATAACTGACTTTAGTGACCAGGCGGTGTTATCTAGTCCAGGATACTAAGGATATTCCTTTCTCTTTTAAAATGTGTGGAGGGATTGCACTCAAACAGCACCCAAGCACTGACAAATTAACTTCTGTGTTGCATCCCAACAGTAAAAAAAAATAGGTTTTGTAAAAAGCAAATCTAATGCTGCAGAAAAGCATATAATATATGCAGAAAAGCATATAAAATACATCTGACAGAGCAGAGTTCATTCAGTGTTTATATTTTAATATTTTTCCTTCTGTTATTTCTCATTCTACCCTCTTGGTTGGCCGTAGACATGCACCTGGGAGCTACCATGTTTTGAGAGGTGCTTTCTCCAGCTCCATCGAATCACCCGTTTTGGGCACTCAGAAACCTGCATGCTGCTAGGTGCATTTCTGAAACTCTCTCTTAGGTGATACTTGAAACTGGACTGGCAGTTAGAACTGCCACTAACTTTAGATTTAATCTATGATTTGAGTAGAACTTTTTAATCTATAATTTAATTGAAAGCCTGTGGTCTCTGATAATTTTGTGTGGCTACTATTTTAATTTTGAATGTGTAACAATATGATGATAAAGCTACCAAAATCAAGCAGCTAGCAAAATGATATGGTGCTCCAGAATTATACCACAGATGTAAGTAGATCAAAGGAGATTTGATTATTTAGGTTTAGATTTCAGGTCAGTCATATGCAAAGTAAAATACGAATGCAAGAATAAATTGCTTCCATGAATACAAAGGCTGCTGCAGGCAGGCATATACATTTATTTATCATGTGGAGAAAATATTTACTTCTAACTAATTTATAGATCACTTCCAACGATATGGAAGCAATTCTGTGGTCAGTGGGATCTGCTGGATGTCCTTTCCTAGTTCAAGTATTAGATATTGTACCTAGGGCATGCAGGGCTGTGTGTAATGCGTTCCATCTGTTACAAGACTGAAATGAACATTTGGTACACACGCCTGCCAAATGAACTGCTGTGAGCTGCCAAAGTGCAGCATGTTAAAAGGGAGAGAGGGTTGTTGAATTTCCTGATTCTCTGATATCTGAGAATGTGGCTATTGGAAAATAATTTCTAGCATGGCATACAGGGGAAGAATACAGAATTATTTATATTCCCTTCTCTAGTATTTCCAGTCATTTTCCCCATTTACACCCATGTACACAGTTGTCCCTCTCAGCAGCAAGCGGAGGTTTGCTGCCACTGGGCATTACTCAGTCTCTCCCTGAGGTGCACAATCAGGCATCCTGTTTTTCCTTTGGAATCTCCTTGCCTTCTATTTCAAAAATATAACCTCTCTGCCAGAATTCATGGCCACCAGCAAAGCTGATTTTTTTTTTTTTAAGTCTAGGAACCAGACCAATGGCAAGAGTCCGGGTGCATGATGCATCGACCTTGTGCTTCATTACAGCTATGGATATTTAATATTGTTCTCATGGGGAAGCTAGAGACCCCCATTAAGACAGGGAGCATGCTTGCAGTCACAAAAAATGCATATATCTGCCTTTCTTCCATTTCCTTCTACTCAGTAGAAGAGAGGCTCTGAGGCAGACTGGAGACCATGGCACTTGGATAGGTCAGGGCTGCTGGTATGATGCCAAGGTGTGTTCCTCCTGGTCGACTTAGAGCCTTGTTGTTGCTGCTGGTCAGTTTTGTTCTGTGGCTGAGTTAGTCCTTGGCCAGCCCAGGAGATTCTTTGAGAAGGACAGGAAGATTATTTGGGGATACCTGGGCCTCAGCCTGCTCCTATTTCAGAAAAATGAAAGTGGATTGAAGGGCAGAAAGATGTCGTCCCAAGCAATCAGGAGGGGGCAGTGGAGGTCTGCCAGCTCCTGAGTTGTGCAGGCTGGGTGCTGCCTGCATCAGCACCTAGACAGACTGACCCAAATCCCCATGTTCCCATGGTCTGTGGGAAAAGAAGTCTAAAACTTGATTAAGAACCTGCATTCATTCTGTTGTGGGGACATACACCAGCTGAGTGTGTGTATGGTGCAAGGCACAGACCGTTCGGAAGATTTGAATGTTTGATATTGGGAATGCATTGCTATTTGATTCCCTGAGGATCTAGTGTGAACAGAGGACATATGGTGATGAATGTAGATGCAAAAGGACAAACCACACAGCAAAACAGAAACAAGAAGATCTGAGTGGGTGTACAATGAAATCTGCAATAGCCAGATCATCTCTCTCTTTCCTGCTCTCCCCTCATCTTCCATGAATAAAAGATAAGCCTGTCAAGGCTACTGTCTAGACTGTGTATTGAAAAAATTTCTGCAGAAACAATGGGACCACAGAACAGATTGGGCCGAAACCTGAACAGGTTTTAAATTCTAATTTCTCTTTTGGGAATGTTTGGTTTTGGGACATCCTGCTTGAATAGGTAGTTCTTGGTTTTGTTGAAAGGGTTGAGGTTTTCCTTTACCCGTGCAAACAAAGCTGAAAGCTCTGTTTTAGACAGAACTATTGTGTGCCTTAATTTAATTGAACAAACACAATCAGCTGTAATGAAAACAAAGTATTTCTATGCTGTACTGCAGGCGGGTGTTACACTTCTTAGGGATGGATTACGAAATTGACAGGATCTGCCCTAGCACGGTTTGATATTGTCTTGCTCTTTCCTACTTCTCATGGGGATTCCTGTTGCAAAAAATTAAAGTATTAGAAAAAAACAAAGAAAGTAATGATGCATAAAATATAAGAGACAGAACAGAATTGTATCTGACCCAGAACTCTTTCTAAATGGTCAGTGAGGTAACCTGTGAGTAAAAAAAGCACAGGGAATGATATGGCTTAATAGACCGGAAAGCTTTGTAGGTGATCTGGTACAAATTAAATTTTAGATACCTCTTCTATCGCTGACTACTCAGTTTTTTGCTTGGCTGAGAGCAGTTTCCCGAGGGAAACTCCTGATTGCTTCAGAATGGAAGATACACCATGGGAAATGTGCAGTTGCAGGGCTGCAGCACTCTAGCAATTTCTGGCTGCTCAGAAAGCTGTGTAGTGGCCATTGAAACAAGACATAATTTAAGGTCAATGGTAATTCTGCTCAGTCTTGGCTAAGGACTAGTATGGCTCCAGGGTTAGGTGGCACCCCTCTGTCTCAAGTCCAGTGCCATATAGACCATGACTAGACCCAAGGATCCAGAGATAACAGTAGCCACTTGAGGAAATAAATATTCATTTCCAGTTTGTGACAATGGGACTAAATTTTGTGCCTTAGCCAAGAAAGGCTTGGCTTATAGTCATGGTTTTATTTGCACCTCTTCCTATCATAGACTCAGTAAAGTCAGAACTTGCCTAACCCCAAAGTTTTAGCAAGAGCAAACCCACAGGAACAGTGTGGAAGAATTTTGTCTACATTCCAGATAATACAAGGATTTTCAGCTCAATTACAAGTATCACTTCACTTATTCCATAGTCTCATCTCTTAGAAGGTTTACCCAGGATTCTCAGGACATTCAATGGGAGCTAATCATCTGGATACTTTCTTGGACCTAGATGCCAGACTTAACACATTGAAGTAACTGCAGTTGCTGCAGTAACCGTGTGGTGTGTGACAGATCTTTCAGGATGTGCTGCCTTGGGACAAGAATGATTAATACTGCAGTAAGCAGTGGTGCAATATTCTGCAGCACATCACAAAAGAGGACTTTAAAGTGAAGTGCAATTAGATACAAAATCAAACTGAAAGAAATTAGTTATGTTTGAGGTTACTTATGTAGTCAGAGACAAACAAGTTGAACAAAGTGCAAGGAAACTGTGCAACTGTGCAAATGTAAAGGCTTTAGTTGCAACTCCCTGAAAATCGCAGCAGCTGATTAGTATAAATAAACAGATCTCTCATTAGTCTTAGCAGAGTGTACATGCTGAGGTGCAGAGAGGTGTACATTTCTCAAGTTCAGAAGGCACTGAGAAGTGTGGCAAGAGAAAAGCTTAGGGAAATTAAGAATTAGGTGCCACAGAGGACTACTTCTAGCTATTCTGAGATTAATAAGGAATCTAAGATCAGGGCCAGTGCAAGCCTGTAGTTTAAGCTTATTTAAAGCTTAAAGATTATTAAAGAGAAATGATCTTTAAAGCACTGAGAAGCCTCAAAAGAGTTAATTCCAAAAACAAAAAGAGAAATGAATGAAAGAAAGCCAGTGACAGAATGTGGTTGCAAATACTTTCATGAATACTTCTGTATACTTCTGTGCAGAAATCACTGGATATAGAAGCAGCTCTTAAACCACTGGGAGCCATATGATCTTTGACTGACTGAAAAGAAAGCTCACCCGGTCAGTACTCGTTGTTCAATATAGCTTGCTTCCTGCAGCCCACTCCCTTTCCCTCAGGATGATGAGCTCACACCGGATGCTCTTCACCTTGGCTGTATGCCATTTGTCGAAGTGGATTTGGAATGTGATCTGTATGAGCAACAAACTCATGTTATACCAAGGCAATTCTTAGTATATTTCTTTTGCTCTAATGTCCCTCATGTAATTAGGATTTAATTGTAATACAGGCGTACTATGGCTGCATTAACTCATCATTTTCTGTGGGCAGATTTTTCTCAGCCTGTTCGCTAAGTGTCTCAACAGCAGGACATTCTAGGATTCTTCTTCCATTTGTTCATGAACATATTCTTGCCTGAAAATGTAACGTTATACATGGTTCTCAGAAGGTCATGCTAACTCTTTGTGCTCTGTACTTACTGTAATTCTACCTGGTTCCATCTCAAGGAACACTGAAGCATCCACATCTCCCCCACAGCTAACCACACACTTCAATATGTCCAAAGACTGTAATTATTTCCTTCCCTGGTACTAAATACCTTTTCTTTTTACCAAGTGGTGTTGCAGATACTGCAGATGAAATGAAGACTAAAAGAACAACTAAGATGGAATGAAGAAGAAGAAAAATACAAAATTAAATTTGTTACTCATTATTCCTTAGGAAAAGTCTTTACACTTTATAAAAGGCTGCAGATCTGTTCCTCCAGAGGCCAGGGTACAGGCTGTTAGGATACTTCAGTTACTCACAAAAAAGAACATGGTCTTATTTGTGTTTCTGCACTTCCATTGCAGCAAGGATTCTAGAAGGTCTGCAGGGAATAGATGCACATCAAGCAGAAAGCTTGAGAGCAGCAATGTTTGCAAGCCCCACTGATCTGAGATGAATACTTCAACAGTAGTCACTGCTGACTAGATGTGCAAGAGGCACAGACACAGATCCTATCTGTGTCCATGGTTAGGGTTGTGTAGGTAAGCAAATATGCCTGCAAATGTTTGCTCTCCACTAGCAAAGCTGTTGGCAAGGATGGGATTGCTCAAAGTAGGCTACAAGATGCACTTTGTGCACAGGTTGCTGCTGCCAGCTTAGTGGAGTATGTGCTGAATGATGCTTAAGATGCCCTCTGATGAATATTGTAATGGAAATGTAGTGGCACATTTGGTCACATCTTTAACCATGTCTGAAATGAACTTCTGTACAGCCAGTGAGAACAAGTGAGTAATGCAGGTGTGGATCAGAGACTTTGAATACTGCTCTGCTGAAGCAATAGCCTGTGACAATCTAGGTCGCATCAGCAAAGCCATAGATGGTGGCGTAGAAACACTAATTACTTATCTCTATTGGCTACACTGGTAGGTAGTAGAAGTCTTCCTATATTCTCTCAACAACATTCATTTTATTCCTAATGTATCAGAATAGCAGAGGACAAAAATTGCTCTTTCTGTCTGGCAATCTCCAAGCAAGGGCATCTTTTGTGCGAAGTGTCTGTGGTTGCAGTTGCTGTACAGCTATCCCTGGGAGAGTCTGACAGGTATCAGAAAGGGAGGTGTCATCAGGTCTCCCATCAGTGCTTCTGTGAATGGGACAGAGTTTGGCTATTTGTAAATACTTTTGAGGATGTGGGCTAAAGAGATCTGATTTTGACATAATGTGTGGAAACAGGAATGTGTGGGCAGAATCCTGGCCTGTCTGACAGCATAAGGAGCACCAAAGAGAGAGAGTCCCAAAGCTCAAAGCAGGTAACAAAGATTGAGATTCTCTCTGGAATAAGAGTCTTTATCTTTTTGCTTAGGGCAACTTGCTTAGTATTTTGCATGTGTAGAGATACCACGTCTGGTCTTAAGAATGGATTCATTTTCAATAGCAGTGTGCAATGAGCTTATATTGAACAACTGATTCAAAAGAATATTTGACTGAGGCAATTGTTACTTAGACAAAAACCCAATTTTAATTTAGCCTGCAAACTAGTTGCACTTATCAGCACAAAACATCAAATTAGGAATTCATTTACCTTCATCAAGATGTTTATGGAAACTTGATTAGAAAGGGTGGCTGCAAAATGCAAATATTAATTTTGAAATCTCATAACATGAATCTAATATACTTCTGAATTATTCAGTGGGATACTGCAGTATTGGTAGATGGTATTTAAATTATTAACAGCATAGCTTTCCATTTCACAGGCAAGACATTTTTTACAGGAACCCTCCCATTTAATGTGATCAGGCTGAATCTATTTGTTAAGAATTACATCAGTACAATGTAGTACAGTGTGTACGACAGAAAAAAAAGAAGCTGTCATATACAGAGGCATAATTCCACAATTTATAGTGAATTTCTATTTCCTGGGCATTTTTTTTTTTTATTTTTTAAAGAAAACAAGCACTATTTGTGCCACAATTTTTCCATGATCTTTCTTTGTTTCAGTTTGTTAGTGGCCATTTCTCCAAATGTATTATTTATACAGCACCATAAATGCACATGGTGCTTTACAGATAAGCACACCAGGTCCTGTGCTGAAGTATGTATCATTCCACCAAAACAGATGGAAGTAATGTTTTCCATTTCAAAATCCACATATTTGTCTGCCTACCTCTGTTTAGTTATTTAATTTACCACACACATTTTTAATTCTTGTATGGCTGCAATATGTGGCCAGCCTACAAATGGATAAAATTCTACATTTCTCTGACACTTTAGACCCAGAACAGATCAGGCCCTGTAACTGTAGTGATGATCAGTGTTGGACAATATGCCAGCTTGATTACAGTGTGCAGAGATGGATATTTCATCTTGCTTTTCACTGCAAATTCCAGTTCCAGTAGAAAATGTCCTTCCTCACCTTCCAGGAAATTCTCCCAAGAATCCTCAGCATTGGAGTCTGTATTTACCATCAAGATGGGCTGCAAAGTTGTAATTTTTCTGGGGTACATATTTTCTGCCATAGACCCTGAGCCCCAAACAATTTATTGCTGTGAAGTGAAGTGCTATTATAATGTGCTACGTTAGCCCACAGAGAGGCGGGGCACTATTGGGATATCCTGAGATTATAACTCGAGTGGCATCGGCAAGAAGGCTTTACACATTTCCACCATTGCTGACCACTGAACTAATACCAAATTTGTCTCATCAGAATCCAGTTCAGGAATGTGCTCTGAACCGACTTGATGGAAATTATGGCTTCAAATACATAAGTGACAGAAAGCCCTCTGAATCTGACAACTACTGGGAAATCTGAAGAAAATTCAGTTTCAGCCTCCCTCCTGGTAAGTGTTTCACACTGTAAGATCCACCCTTTGTGTGTTGTCAGCTTCCTGATTCGAAATGATAGTTGTAAGATCGAAAGTTAAGGCTCTGGTCCCGAAAATGATTCCTGATCCAGGTATTCCCACTGCAGGCATTTCTGAGGATTTTCCAGTCAGGCATATATAGGCCCACAGCCTGAGATTCTTCTCTCCCTTAGAGATTGTCTTTCCTGTTTGAGGGCTAAGTTATGTTTGAGAGAGCAAGGCTAAGAAGCCTCTACTGCTGTTGCCGTTCTGGGTCTTAGCAGAGGCTTTCAGCCCCTAACGTTAACAGTTCATAGGACTGAATTCCTTTGAAAATCCTGATTTATACCCATTCACTGTGCCTTTAACAAAATTAAACCTATTGTGCCAAGTAGGATGGTGCATAAATAAATAAATAACTTGTAGCAGCTGTGAACCTAGTGCTTGCCAGAACTGTATATAGCAGTTCCCAGAGACCACTGGGAAGTTGTAGAGGAAAAACAGTTTTAAAATAACATTTTTAAGTACAATTTTTAAGCCAACTAATAATTTAGAATGTATCTGCATCTGTGAGTTTGTTTATGTAGAATAAACTTGGAATAAATGGAATATTGACATCAAGCAAATATTTAAAAGGATTGATCAGAAATATACTCTTCTTCCACATTATCCAGCTTCTGAGCACTACAGATTTGGGGAAGTGATTCAGACATCATCCTGCCTCTTGAAATTTCATACAAATTTATTTCCACCCCATTCCTGATTCATAACCTGAAGGATTGTGAGCTGAAGGATTGTGAGTCTTGCTAAAGCAAGAGAAAATGTTGACTCTTAAATATCTTGTGCTTCATCTTTCAAACTAAGTGGTAAGTATGCAATGCTAAGTGCATTCAATTCCCATTGCAACAGCCATTTTATAGCCATCTTTTTTAAAAAATATGCTCCTTGTTTAGCGGTTCCCATTGTGACTCTAATGACTGGACTTCCAAGAACTTTGTGCTTGATGTACGTAGCTTTTGTGAAATTCTGGCCTCAATTCTGGAAGCTAAAAAGTTTTGAAAATCTCTCCTTCATTTAAATCCTTAAACTTGGCTCATAATTGAACATGAAATTGTAAGAGGGATACAGATCTCTTCAACAAAACAATGATAATTTGAAGAACTCTTCCCCATCCTTACAATCTAGCTTCACATACATAAGACAAGCTTCAGTGCAAGGGTACACTTTGGAAAGATTTGCTGATAGGCCACACTGTGCAGCTGAGACGTGCAATGACTTCCTTTTGAGCGGCGGAAGAGCTGTGAGGAGTACTGCCTTGTTCTCTCCCTAGATGGGTTGCTTGCACCCAAGTGCTTGGTTTGAACCAAGCTCAGACACATGCCTGGAGATCTGTTTTGCATTGCTACGTTAGAAATATCCACGTAAATAATTCACAGTTGTGGAAGTGCCTATTCCTATACAATGTCTCTTCTCTCATTCGTTTGGACAACAGTGGCAGAGGATTCCCTGTTTCACTACAGCTTTTGAAATCTGTCAGGGCTTTGAATTTTACGAAATGTCTACGACTTCCATTCAGACTTTGGTATGGTAATTCCAGTGTATGTAGAGAAAACACTTGGATTTCCAGCCTTATTTGATGACAACTCAGAGACTGTTCTGGCCATCCATTCTTAGTTGCTGTTGAACTAGGTTGCCATGCTAATTTAGACCGAGTTTAATAGCTATTTTCAATTAATATGAACATTCCTTCCTTGAAAGAAAGAACAGTAATATTCTGTTAAAAATGATGATCCAATTCTTTCCGCATAAGTGTATCAGCTTTCTGTATTGGATAGCATCAAGATTCTCATGAAATCTTCTCTAGGACTGAGTTTAGCAAATGATGAAAGCTCAAACATTAATGGCTGACAAGAAAGCAAAAACATGGGCTGAGTATTAGAAATACAGAACTGTTGATTTTTCAAAAGTGACTGCGATTCTGAATTGTGAGTTCAAATTTTGGGTGCCAAACCTTAGACACTGTTAAAGTTCTAATTTTTAAAAGGTGCTTTTTAGAGATTGAGGTCTTCTTAATGTATCTAAACTCAATGCACTCAAAATTTAATCAAATTTTAAAATCTGGACCACTGAACTTTGAGGAGCAGTACACAAGATGTTTATGGACTGACAAAACATTAAAATAATCTGGGAAGATTTCATTAAAGAGAAAAATAATTCTAAATTAAACTACTAACTTACATATATGAAATTTACAATCCCTATGAGACATAACTATTAATATGCAAATGTGATGCAGGATGCTTCTGAAGCTTTAAAAAATCGTGTTGCAGATTTGATAGTACAAGAAATCAGTGACTGGGTAGAGGATATCAAGAGGATGTGTAAAGATACAGAAGTTCTTAGAAAGGACTAATAGTAACAGGTTAAATGATTTCATGTTTTCTGATTTTCTTGGGAGCATATAAATTAATTGAATGCAAAACTTATTTTGATTCATTGTGTCAAATTATGCTTCAAGTTATAATTATGCAATTCCTGATTATAATTATACAGCTCTGAAGATTATCTGGATGTGATGGAGAACGGAATTGACCTGTAGTTTCTGGTTTAACAGTCTTGTTTTTATTATAAAGGAAAGCTCAGGGTCTGAATTCATTGTTATATTGATCATGAGATAAACTATAGATGTGCTTTTCATTAGCACTGTAGAACATCAGTTATTCAGTACACTCTGTTACGTGTAGCAGTCATTCCTTAGTGACTAATTACATCGATGATTCCTGTGATATTTGAAATGCTGATCACTTTGTTCATTGTTTTGATGCAATATGAATAACCTCATGCGCAGACTATATGATGACACTGCATACTGTATGATGTAAACTTTTATCAGCATGGGTTTGGGATGGCTTCAAGGCCAAGTTAATAAGATCGTACTGTAAATATGTCACTCCAGCCAGTAATATACACCTCATCATTATTTATTTGGCATATGCCACATACTTCAGTGAGAGACAATTTTAAAATTTGTTGAAGCCTTTTAAAAATAATTTTAGTTATTTTTTCCATCAGTCAGGCAGCATTATTATCATATGCAAGAAATCTTTTCGGCAGAATAAAATTGTAATTAATGTAAGTTAAACACCTGTAAAATTATTTTTAAAAAATCTCTATATAGTAATATTTCAGCTTTTATTAGGCTTGAAGCAACTGTGGGATATATCATTAGATATATGAGACTCTTTTTTTCTGTTGCTATCTCCCAGTGTCATCACATATTTGACTGTAAATCTGTCCTTGATTTGTTAGTATATGTTCCTTATCTCGCTCTTTAGTTCAGTAATTTATATGTGCAATTTATATGTGGAGTTGGGGAGAAGGCAGCACTTTTCCATGAAAAGCTGTGATGACTGATGGAAATTTGAGAGAGAGGAACAAGGATTCCGCTGGTTGGAATGTTGTAATGGGCAATGTGCAGGTAAGAAAACCAAAGGTACCTGCACAGAGGACTGGTGAAACTGGTGAAATTTCTCACATATGTACGTTTGCTTCTGTTTTTGTTGTGTTTTCTTCTCCTTATTCTTTGTCTCATAACATATTAGGTAGGGGCGACTTGAACTATGTGTGCTTTACTATTATTATTACAATATGAAGGCAAGAGAAGTGACTTAGAGCTCCGGTCTAATTTTTGAAGAACCAGATTTGTCATTCCTTTAGGAATTTAATACTGAAAGACAAAACTTCTGACCAGTCCTCAGGGCTTCAGTGCACATATTTTACCTCTTCTGACACCAACAAAAAGTAATTTATTATGCTGTAAAAGTGTGTTGTAAGCTCGTTATTTTAGGAGCTGTGTGTCCTAATCTTAGCAACTGGCTTCAAAATATGCCAGTAGATACTTAGTGAGTTTGCCATTGTTAGAGACACATGCCACTGCCAGCTTTCTCTTGGCTGACCACAGTTTTGAACATGGCCATAATTACTGCTGTTGTGTTTGGTGTGGATCCTGATGTTACTGAGGTGCGCTGGGTGCGATCTGAGCACGCCTGCTAAACTTAACACCTTGGGACTGGGGTGGGGATCGGCTCTGGGCCTTCATGGGCCGTGGGAGGGGGTCAGGCAGTGTGTTCAGGAGAGACAGTACTGAATCATGCCTGCACAGTTGCTGAGCTGCACCATAAGCAGCCTGTGAACTGCCTGTCTCAAATTTTAGGTGTCTCTAAGGATTTACTCAGCAGTGGGTTTAGACAGGGGTTTTGAGGCTTGCATGTTTTGACCTAAGTTCTGTTTACGTCTTACTTCAGAGATTTAAGTCCTTTTATGGATCGGGTCATAGACTTGGACCTGTAACATGAAGGCTGAGAGCAGACTGGTGCCTCTGTGTGGGGACAAGGGGCTGCGACGACAGCATTGTCAGTCATGGCTTTCTGCCAGTAGAGTCAGTCCCTGACAGCATTGTCAGTCCCAGTTTCCACCGGTCTCTAATTAGAAAGCAGAAATTCAGCTTTGTGCTAGGTCCTGATAAACCCTATTCTGTGGACTAAAGTGATGCACAGGTCTGGGACAGATCCTCCTCTCCCCTCCTCCCAACCCATGAAGATAAATTTCACCTACAGTGAGTGGGAACTCACAAGGACTGAGATAGTGAACACTGGCATTACTCATTTTCTAATGTAAGCTGAAGACCAGCATGTCTCCTGTGTTAAACAAGGAAAGAAAGCTGTCTATTTCTAGTGAATCTGAAGATGAATCAAATGTCATGAGTAAAATAATCAAAGAAAAGGCAAGAATTTTCTACATTTAAAGCAAGGAATTAGGAGAAATTAGTCAGAGATTTCTGATCCACTCTGTATTCTGATGTTCTTTTTTTTTTTCTTTCAGGAGGTGACATTCACTCATACGTTTACACAAATGGAAACATGGCATTCATGAGTCACTGATCTTAATGTGGGATTACGAACAAAAACCTATGCTTCTTGACACCTACCTTCAGGTAAGAAAACAGGCTAGCCAAGCTGGACAGTTTTACTTGCCTTTGAACAAGTGTTAATAGGGTAAGAGATAATGCGTAATCTGATGAAGCAGATATATGGAAAGATATATGTGGAGAAACACAGATCATAGATCATATACTATTTTGGAATTGCTGTGTAATACCAAAGGCCTAGCCAGTGGGCTGCAGGTCAAGCTATAGCATGTGCCTTATTTTGGAAAAAACATTTAACTGTGATGGAAGGACACATGAAGAAGAGAAAACACTCTTGTATGCAAATCTTGCCCAGTCTGTTCAAGAAAGGATGTTTACAAGACTCTTTCGGAGTGGCCAGAAAAAAAGGACTCCTTCATCTACCATCTCCTATGCCTATGAAATTGCAGTGTATCCTCTCTGTGGTCACTCATGTGAGCACTGTGGTGGGCTTAGCTGGTGGTTTCCTTTCTTCTTTATGGTGATTGCTCCTTTGCAATTTCAGTTGAAAGACCACTCCTTGTGCAGTCCCTGGCTCTGAACTAGTCTATGCTTTGGGTGGCAGGAGCCAAAGTGGAAGAAACAAATGAAGCTCTTGACATCTTGCTCTTCCTTGCTCAGTGGAATTGCACCGTTACTCAGATCTTGAATCTTATGGCTATACCTATGTCATATGAGTGGTCTCAGAAAGGACTGTGAACACCATCATTAGGACTGACTTCTCCTTCTAATCCACACGACTGCTGCACAAGTTGCCTACAGACAGCCCATGGACCGCCTGTCTGCTGTAAGGCTGCATACTGAGATATCCAGCAGCACATTAAGCTACAGGACATGTGTGGGCATGTGGCGTCCTTCACAAAGTGGCCTCTGGCTGCAGCTGGGGCTGTACTTCAAAGCCTGCTGTCTGTATGGACTGTGCATTTGGTCTTGAACCTTGCCTTGGGGCATCCTTTACAAATGCAGTACAGATGTATCCTTTGTGCCAGTAGATGGAAGGGAAAGACTTTAGCCACAGAGCAGCAGAAATCTGCTTTGCACACAGCTGTATTTCATATAAACTTATAAATATAGACAGGATTTCATTTGAGACTAGCATATTCTTGGTGAAGGATACTTCAAAACTTGTAGAGGTTGTTTTCTGTTCTGTAAGTGATAGAGTGGAAGGAATAGGAATCTAATATGAAAAGCCCATGCGATGACAATTGCTTAAGATGATCTACAGCTCTTCTGTGGTATAGAAATACATTATTTATACTTCCTTTTTGTTTTTCTCCTTTTTTGTTACAGTGTTCTTAACTGACTCTATCTTGGCCCAGGATCAGTGTTTCTAGTACATCCAGAATTACATATTTGTGGAATTTAAGTACTAAAGATGTACAATTTGTTCTTTATAATTTGGCTGCTCTTGTAATCTTCACTTATAAACCCAGATAAATAAAAGAACACATGCCTGGCTGAAATGCACAACCCTTGCAGTTCTGCCTAATTGCTTCCTCATTGCAGTTCTCTTTCAACCATTTCCCCTCCAGTTTTGTTTCAAGACTGTGAAGACATTTCTACCTGACTTCATGTTTGGCAGATTATTGGAGGCTAGATAAACTTGGTGACCACTCTGAGGGCCGATGAGACAATAGCTATCCAGTTTTTTATATGATGCCAAGCCAAAAACTCTGCCAGAATAAATCTTGTTCCAATTAAGCATTTGCCTAATTTTTTATATGGCGCACATCTGATAAGTCAGCAGAAAAAATGGTTTGATGCATTTGAATTAACATGCACAAAGTGCTTTGAACAGGGAGCCAGGGAGTGATTTGTTTTAGCTCAAATGGCAGGCTTATGCAGGTAGGCTGGCATGCTTATCAGAGAAAGAAAATGCAGAACCAGCAGTTACAGGCACCACCAGCAGTAGGGTATGCCAGCAGTGGGGCTATTTTTGTTTGTAGATATATGGCAACTGTCAAACTCTTCCAAGAAATGTGAGTCATTGTTGTTGGCTCTCAGAGAACATGGTCAATTGGTTTCTTATAGTCTTTAATTATTAATTTTTACTCCAAAGCTTAGAAACTTGAACATGTTGCTTATATATTAGCTTTTTCCATGCAGTAAATAATAAATATCCTACCTACATTTGAAGGAGAATGAAACAGATCTGTTTATTCTATAATATCATGTTCAAGAGTTCGTGCTTTGACCATGCCAGAAGAATTCTGTTTGGATGGTAGCTTCAGAAATGAGCACAGACTATCCAATTTTATCTGAAAGCTGCTTTTTAAAACACAAAAAGTCTAGAGAAGTTTACAAGAGAATGTTAACCTTTAGCCTATGTTTACATTAGGAGTGCTTTACTGGAATATAAAGTTACATGTGTGTATACTAGCACTAGAGCTATAAAGGCAAAGATTTGCACTATATATGTATAGTAAAGCCAGTGTAGCCTCCCTCTCACCTGCCCCCAGGGGAGCAAGCTATTCTGGAGAAAAAAATGTTGCTTTTCCTGTAAGGCCTTTTGTCAGTATAGCTGTTTTGGGTAGGGCTCAGACCTTCATACTCTGCCTGGACAAATTCTCTGTAGTATAAACCTAGATGAGTATTGAGTTTTACTTGTAATATCTGTACTTGGATGGTATTTGCCAGTATCATAGCTCCTTGAGAACTATTCCTCCTAGTTTCCTAGGAAATAAAGGGCTTGATCCTTCGGTATGATCTTCTGGCTCAAATTGCCTTTAGTTGATTTAAAGTGTTTTGTTCAAGCTGATTCATATTCTTAACACCTTTATCTAGTTTATCCCAAATTTTCTAGAAGATTCCTACCACAGATTAGATCATTTTGTGCAGAGGAGCTGCCTACAATATTTCATGAATATTATATGATTCATCATTTGTTTGCTGTTGCATTGGTTGCTATACAATTGCCTGCTAGAATGATCCCTTTGCTAACTGCTTACAATAATCTAAGTCATCACCAACTAGCCATGGCACGTACCAACTTATGTGATATTCTACTTGTGTTGAGTTCTGCGCCATGGTATTGTACAGAGGAGGAGAAATCTAGGTTGAGAGCTGAAATAAAGCTATTTGCGATCAAGAAAAAGGCAATCTCTGAAGAATGCTGGTAGAAGTGAGAGGCTCCTGGAGAGCACATCATACCCAGGGCTCTGGTAAATGCTACATCCAAGGCAAACTAGCTACATTTATCCTAGTAAACAGGCCCAGGGCATTGACTCAGGTGCTGGCCTGCAGTTACCCTTTCTGCTTAGCTGTTAGCACACTCCTTGGCACAACTTTGGCTTTGGCTAATGTTGGCTTTCCTAGACAATTTCTAGGTACAGTTCAGGAGCGCAATCCAGGAATTGTTCCAAGCGCACAGTGTGGCTGAGGCCAGAGTGTTTAGAGGGGAAGGGGAGGACAAAAGAAGAGGAAGAGCGCTGGGTCAATTTATTTAGTAGTTTAGACATAGTACTAGGTTTGTCTGGGAAAGATAGGAGCACAGGCCTTTTATTGCCTTAAGCACTCTGTTTGCTAGTAATGTTTCATTTCTCCTCAGGAGGTCTGACAGTACTTGAGGTACTTGTGGTTTGAGGAAGGTATTTGTATCCACTGTTTATAACTTTCGGACTCACTGCACATGTGATCAACATGGCTGTGTTAGAATTACCTAGAGTAGATCTAGCCTGAGTGGCACTTGGAGCATTGCACTTTCTGTTCAGAGACTGACATCATGGATATATGTGCTGGTAGCATGAGCCAGTCAGTTTGCTGAGCAACCATGGTTGGTGCCTGCTTGAGCCAGTTTTGTGCAAAGGCATCTGTAAGCCATTGCCAGTGTGGCAGGGGTGGGGGTGGCAATATCAGCTCTGTGCTGCTGGTTCTCCTGGCCTGAACTACAAGCTCTGCAAAGTCCTAAAAGCAGGACTCTTCAGGCCTGCCAAGAGCAAGTAGCAAGAACCTGCTTGAAACAGCTATAACCAGGCTCCACACTCAGTGAATCCCTGCTAAGATCTGCAAAACAGCGTAACACAGTTCCTGCACAGCCTCACCCTCCAAGTCTTCATCTTCCTTCTCACCAATGTGTGTATCAACAGTGTGTGCAGCACTTACCTGACATCTGCATCCCAGCGCTAGGGTGCTTATGGCTCTTCTGCAGACTCTAGTGGAGACCTCTTAAATGTGAAAATGTGGGATGTGTGGGCTGCAGATCAGGAGCCCAGTCTGTGAGGAAGTTCTTGTGTTACTCCCCATAATGCATGGCTGCCTGCACCCAGAGTTCCCACTACTAGAGGGAGGCCTAACACTGCCGCTAGCACTGTGTAACTCTGCAAGTCCTAGGCCCACAGCATGATTGGCTGGACACTGGGCAGTGAGAGTGATTCCCATCTACAGTTTTCCTAAACCACACTGACCCTCTCAATCCCTAACACCTCACTTCTCTCGCCAGCCACTCATGGAATCCTCCCTAGCTGTACTGGAGTGGGGTAAGTAAGTTATTTCAGTAAATGCTTTATTTTGTTCTTATTCTTGAGGCAGCAAAATTCAGTTTTGTCTATTCTGCTGAAAAACTGAACTAGCTCTGGTACCTTAGAGAAGCTGGGAGTTATAGATAATGTAGTGTGCTTCGGATTTGATGAAGTTATCTACAATGTCATGCATTTTACTTCCTGATTAGTAAAATTTTGTTAAGAATATATGTTAAAATCAAAGTGAAATAGAAAGTGAGTTTAAACCTGGTTATAAACTCTTATCTCTGTGTAGAAAGTTCTAATTTCATAGCATAATTTAGGATGTACAGGATCTCCGAATGTCATCTAGTTCATCATCTTACTCAAAGCAGGGCTAGCTTCCAGGTAAGATCAGGTTGCTCAGTGCCTGGCCGAGTTGAGGACAAGGAAACTCCAAGGATGGAGATTCCACATTTTCTCAGGGCACCTGTGCCAGTGCTTAACTACTCCCATGGTGAACACTTTTTCCCTTATATCTGGTTAGAACTTCTTATGCTGCAAGCTGAGACCGTTGCCTCTTGTCACTTCATTGTGTCTGTGAGAAGAGTCTGTCTTCATATTCTCTGTAATACCTTTTATTTTAATGGCAAGGTTTCATGACACAGTACATGACTAGTCTGGTTTAATCTAATTGTTTCCAGGATGCGGGTTCTCAGTTATGCAGCTTCAGCTGCATGTTTGTCCAATGTGGTTGTAGTTGCTATATAGCCTTTGCAATTGAATGGATCACAAAACTGCAGTTCAACAGAATGTAATTTAGCTCATGCTGTCTCCAGCCTTAACCAATTTAGGTAATAAATGTTTAAATCAAAAGCATGTTTTAAGTCACTCCAGTGATATCTAATGAGTATTTCCATAAGGCAAATATTGTTTAATAGATGCAGCAGTGAGGTGACTTACTTGAAGTGACTAAAATATTATTTTAAGCTGATACTGCACTGTAGAAAAGTCACTAGTTCAGCACCCATTTGTAATGTGCCTTTGTGCTCTGTCCAGTTGCATTCTCTGTGCTGTTTGGGCTCAGTAAGATCTCAAGAGTAAGTCTGGACAGGAATGGGGCAGGTCTAGGAATTAGCTGCTTTGTTCAGCACTTTCCTTGCAAAACCTGGTGGATGCTAATACGGTACATTTGTAAGGCTTCTTATTCCTTATTGTGTTGTCTGGTTTTCTTAGGGAAAATGTAAGGCTGAAAAGGAGAAATTGGACAGACTGCAGAATATCTTGTGTCAGACCTCTAGAATGCAAAGAATTTGGAATCTGTTTTCCTCACATAGCTTCATATTCGCTCTTCAGAAGAAAAGCATTAGAAAGGAGAGGCTGCTTTTGGTGTTCTGGGGCTATTATCTCCTTTATCGAATATCTGCTGAGGGAGATTATGACAGAACCTCGTACTATTGTAAAAGTCATTTTAATTCCCTTGCAGAGAGAGAGGTGAAAGGGGAGGGGAGAAAAGAGAGGCAGAGAAAGGGAGTCAGTCCTCTTAACAAGTGAAGTTACTAGTCCACTGACAACGCTGCCGTCTTTCCATCAGAACAAAACAAAGCAAGGCATAGTTTCATCTTGTTTCATAGCATGGGATTTGTTAACACTGGGACAATCCTACAGAAACCTACAGCAGTGATAGGTAAATAGTGATGCTGAAAAGGAAGTTTGGCTGTACATGACACACTGTACTCTTCTGACTGTTACAGTACTTAGCTGTGCTCCTAGCAGTCTTCAGTGATCTCTGGTACACGCTGCTTTTATTGGAGTTAGGAGAACATATCACAACATTGCAGTCTTTTCTAGTATTTTAGGAATTTCCAGTACCTCTCCATGAGAAAGGAATTGCTTCAGAGTCTGTGTGTAATGATGAAAACTTCCATGTAGATACATTCTATTGTGTAAATAAAATATTTTTTTAAAAAATTGTAAAATCATGAAATGCAGTTCAGCAAAGATGACTTTTGCATTTATTAGTGTGTTGCTGTACATAGGAGTGAGAAAGAATTGAAGTGAAAAACATCATGATAATTAATCTCCCAATTAAATTATATTCATAGTTCTGATAATGTTTGAAAATTGAAGTGAACCTTTAGACTATGCCTACACTTTAGAATTCTTCTAGAAATTCTTCTAGAAACCCTTAATTCTTTCCTCCAGGAAACTGAAACTGTCTAAGAGCATGACTGACATTTACAAACAGCAAATAATATGATTTCAAAATACAGTCTCCAAGGAGAAGTACACACTTGGATTAATAGGATATTATAATTCTTTCCCAGTGGTTCTGTGCTTTGGCAAGAAATCTCCTTGGATGTTAGTAACCAGCAACTGCAGATGGGCTGGAACAGCTGAAGAGGGAAAGTCTGAAGTGATTTTTACACATAGATGTAAGTCACTCTTCTGTTTTAAACTAATAAGATCTAAAACATCATGGTAACAGATGTCGTTCTTTGAAGCTAAACATTTCAGAAAGGAAATCTCTCTGTCCCTCTCTGTATGTCTATCTATCATGATATTTACAATGCAAAAATATATCTTGTCATCCTGATAAACGTTTTCACTTACAGTAAAATGCTGGTTTCCTTATGGGAAATTTAATACTATTAACAGTGTCAATAATCTTATTGTGCCTGACTGGAGAAAATACTTAAGGGCCTATCAATATGTCTGATAGTCAAAAGAACCATTCTTTCTTTTTGAATTTTGATATCCATACTCATTACTCTTTAGAATCAGAGTTGATACTGAGGATCATGGCTCATCCTTTGGAGAAAAGCTTTTAATTTTTACATGAAAACCAGGGTTTTACAAAATGTGGGCCAAGCTAAAAGGGGCAAAGGAAAGGGATGCTGGAACATATATACCTTAAATAGTCACAGCTTCAGCTTGGGGTGGGTTGCAGAGGAAATTTCCCCCAAAAGCTTTCAAAGGTTCCAAAGATATTTAGCTTTACATTATTTGAGAAGATGACCTCTATTTCGATGACACATAATACATTTCTTTTATAAATGAGCTGCCTTCATTTATCATCAGCACCTAAAACAATCCCCTTCTTCCACTGCCAAATCTAACATATTTTGTGTAGGAACAGATAAAAATGCACTGAGTTTCCAAAAAAAGTTTCTACTCCCCTCAGGTAAAGTAAGTTTAGAGTGGATATTTTAATACCAATGCCTGGTACTAGCATTTAGTAGTGCTTAAAAATGGTAAGTGATTAAACCTATCACAAGATGAAGTTTCTCACTTGCCATTTTAGACATTAATCAGAAACATTAATCAGAACTATGATCTTAATTTTCTCAATTTATTCTGGAGCTTGAGAACAGAGCCTGTGTTTGCTAAAGATGGAAAAAGAACCTGGAAATAATAACCCCAAAGCACACATGGATTCTTTATTTCTTGGCAAAATGGATATTTAAAAGATGAGGGTTTTATTTTTTATTTTAAACAATATCAAAATTCAGCATACTTGAGAAGAATGACTATGTCTTAAAACCGAGACCTGGGAAAATTAATTTCATGTAGTGGCATGAAAAACAGATGTGAACTATCACAGGCTTTTATCCTATTTACATTCACTGTAGCATTCATCAGTGAGAACTGCCTAAGTGGAGTAAGATATTTTTGAGGAGTCCCCACAGCTAGCGTTAATTTACTGTTCCTGTTTTCAACCCAAGTATTTAATTGATGGGTGGATTCTTAAGAACTGCCAGTAGGATGAGAGATGCCCTAAGTAAGTTGCATGCTTTGAGGCAATTTCGTTTGTTAACAGAACAATGAGTTCAAGTTTTGTGTCTCTGAATATAGGAGAAGCAAAAAGAACCCAGAAACATCTATGAAGTAACATTCATTTTCTTTTAAGGGTTTTTCTTTTTTTTCTCCTGTATATACCTTCTAGGCACGGGGTTGGCATGCATTTCCCCTGTTCCATTTAGGCATTTCCAAATGTCCATAGCTTCTAACAGTCCTTGCCTGCCCACGACATTTGCACTCAGTCTCCTGAAAAGTACAGTGGGTCACAGGTCTTAAGATCTGCCATGCTAATTTATGGGTTAGGTGGTAACACTTCCTCTTCTGATATTGAGAGACAAAGAGTTGTGTTGTCTAGTGTTTTCTCCTTTGTTTATGTGGAATGAAGGGTACTTACCCATCAACTTTTAGCAGAACTATGGCAAAAGACCACTTCTAAGTCCTTCCATCATGAAGCTAAAATGCCATAAGACCTACTGTATTGGAGCACACTAATGATCCACCTTTTGGACTAAAAAACTTCCACTGGAGACTGAGGCCCCCATCTCTTTCCCAATCGTCCCAAGTTGTGTATAACTGTCTCTGAGTCATTCCAGTGGGAGTCTGTCAGTGTCATGTGTCCCAATACATTCTCCTCCACTCCTATGATGATCTCTTTCTGAGAGATGCCCACATTTTTAATCCTGGCAGACAGCCCATTCTTTGGTTGTCTGCATCTGCTCTGGGGACAGACCCATGAATTTTTCTTAAGGAGTCATATAAACCTGCTTCTTCTGCTCTTAGTATGAAATTCCTCCCCTGCATGTTCTTCCTTCTGTTTGCAGATCATTCTGTGTTTGGTCTTCTCTTTCATGATTTTCTGTCTATCATCCTTATGCCACCTTCAGTTTAATCCTTTCCTAGTTTCATTGTTTCTTCCTCTCTTCTTGGGGATGAGCTGCATCTTAGTTCTCATTTTTTGTTTCTGCCCATCTCTCCTTAGTGCAGCCATTCTCCGCCTCAACAACAGCTTTCCTCTGATAGCTTTCTTCCTCTCTTTTCTCTGTAGTTACATTCTTCCAGTGGTAATCTTTCTAGCCCAGGGTATTATAGCAGGTATCCCTCAGTCTTAGGTTATCTGCACTTTTTCTGCTCCATTGCTGTGACAAGTGCCTATTAAACTCCACTATTCTCTCAAGCTGCCTCCAATCTTGGATCTCATCATTTGTTAGCAGACTGAATCAGGTCAAACCATTCACAGAAATAGCTTGTGCCAGGTACCTCTGCAGAGATAACATATATCCTACTGCCTCTGCACCTTCTCATCTTTGTCATGCCAATCTTCAGGTCATCTGCAGTTCTGTTGCTCTGTGTTCTGTCACTGCCAGCTTCTCCTTTCTTTTCATTGGCCTTAAAGAAGAAAGGACAAAATCCCCGCAACCTTTCTTTTATGCTCTTTGCTTTACTAGCTATACATTTCAGAAAATGGAGAATAATGTCATAGTTTTGAAAGATATGCTCCTTTCCTAATGCACAGTGAAAGTGGCTGAGTCCCTGCTTTAAATGCAAAATTCAACTCCAGTTTAAGTGTGGAAACTCAAGCCCTGTAATTAGTTGGCAACTTTTGTAAAACTAAAAGCTGTGTAAAACTTAAGTATGAGATTATAGGCAAATGTCAGTTACTAGAATCTTATTCAATATTATACTGTAGGGGGACAAAAGGGGAAGGATGAATGCAGGAGGCTCCTCAGGAAGCTAGTACTGATCATCATAACTCCCTCGCTAGGGAAGTTTACCACCTCTCAGGATATTGCTGTTAGTGTTGGAAGTAGTTTTGGAGAAGCAGCAGTTTTGATCATCAGCCATGTATAAATGTTGTCAAATGCAAACACTTGTATTGACTAAATCCACTAGACATAAAGGTGTATGAAGCAGCTAGTCTAAGATTTTCAGGAAGGTCTGGCTCCACCCATTTAAGCATCAAATAAAGCTTAGATTTTGGGGAGACACATCCATGCCTATCATCCAACTGTAGCCACCAGTCACAGAACACTGCTTATTCCATGCAGAATTGGAATGGTAGAGGTTGCATATCAGGCTGGCCAGAAACTGGACCTCCAGAAATAGTGCTTTCGCCCCAGGGTTACGTTTATATGTTTGGTCTGGTGAAAACCAAAGGGCCAGATTTTCATATATTTCCCATGATTTGAATGGTAATTTCAGGAGCCAGTCAAAATGCTGGAACTTAATGTTAAATCAGATAATATTAAAAGCTCACCCTTAGGAGACAACTGAAGTGTCTCTTTTTTTTGCATTTCATTCCCATTAAGTGTTGGAATTCACCTGCATGATTCATTTGAAATGGCTAGTTCTGAAAACTCTTAGGAATAAAAACGGTGATTGTAAGAAATGCATTTCTTAAACTGCATTCTGTCCATCAACCAACGCAAATTTTTGGATTCCCCTTATTAAACCTTGCTTTGAACATACTCTTTTTTCAATTCTGTTGCAGTGAGACATGATGCTCTCTTTGCAGGAAGTATAGCATTTGCACTGTTATGACTGACTATGGAAAGCCTTAGCACCCTCTGTTTTGCCTTCTACTGAGCAATCTGCTTCCTCTGCTGCAAGGAGCTCTTTGTAGCAGCTTTGTATTTGACCTTTCAAATAGTGCAGGATACCCATGCCAATTAGGAGTGCTGCTAAGGACAGCACTTTATATAGCCCTTTAAACTGTAAATTAATTCTGCTTCTTGAATCATCATTGAAGCACCTTCCGAAGATTCTTTCACTAAAGGGAGAGGGGGTGTATATTTGCTGGTGAGTAATCAGTATATTTGCTGGTGAGTAATCAGTATGACAGGGTCTCTGAGCCAGTAGAACTGCTCCATGGGAAGGAGAAATAGTGTTGCAGGATGAGGTGCTGACCTGGGTAACTATCCACCATTTTCAGATCAGATTTTCCAGTATATCATGTGCTTGCCTCTTCCTTTCCCTTCCTAGCCTTTCCTTCCCTTTTGTTCAGGAGAGAAATTCAGATGCTTTCTGCATTGCCATGCAAGGAATTTTGCATTTATTTTCTTCTCTTCCATGATCTTCTTTCCTTGGAAGACAATTTTGGGGGGAATTTGGAGGACAGAGGGCTGCTTTGTAGCAAGGTGCTACTTGGTATGGGCACTGATGACAGAACGAGGTCTTTCGGTGAGGATTCTGGTTTATTCAAACACAGGATCTTAAATCCTGTGCAGAATTTCACTTAGATCCATGGATGCTACAGATGGAAAAGTCATTTTAGGTCATCTGGTTCATCCTTCTGAGAGCACAGGGTTATTTTGCCGGACATATGTTTCTAATGTTTTGTCTAACCTATTTTTATAGGCCAGGTGATGAGTCATGGGTCTTACACCATCCCCAAAGGAACAATATTCTACAGTTACTCAAATTTCAATGCTGGGAAGATTTTTTTCCTTGCTATAGGTTTTCCATTTCTTAATTTTATTTCATTATACTTGCTTATCTCTTCTAAACACTTCCTCCCAGCCTTTGCATTTAAGTTCTTCAGCTATCTCTTTGCTCACAACAGAGCATGGTATTTTAGATGGGGCAAGTAGTTGAAACCTATCTTTATTTTTGCCTGACATGTTGCCTTATAAAATCTTGTGTTTATTAGCTTATAATCTAATCAATTTTTATATGTTCAGACTAGAACATTTGGGAAATGTCAGCCGTATCTGAGAACTATATGAGGCAAAAATACTTTTGTTCCCCCCATGTTCCATAAGCCATACAGTCATTCAGTTGCAGTTCTGCATGGCTATGCATGGAAGCAAGGCTCTGAAATTTGTCAGGAAGGGTGGGAGTTCCCAACCAAAATGTGCCTTTTGCCATCACTGCAGAAAGGTACTTCTGGGAATGAAAAATCTTAAAAAAAGTCAGTTCTCAGGAGCTCAGTGGGGACTTGTCAGAGTTTGGATGTTGACTTCCAAGCGTGGAACACGCTGTGTCCACCTGCAGCTCCTGTGAGATGACTGGAACATGCCTGCTGCAGCTCTCCTCCAGAGCCGTGTGCTGAGCTCCTCTGGCAGGCAGCCACGCTGGCTGAGGAGACAGGGCAAGTGGCCTGTCTCTGGGGCAAAGATCTGAGGAACGGATATCAGGAAAGCAGGAGAGGAAAAGAGGAAGAGATGGATCATGGGGGAAAGCAGAAAAAAAAGCTAGGGGAAGGTGATTAACAGCAGGGAGAAGAAATACGTAGACAGAGAGATAGAGATAGACTAGAGATAGAGAGAGAGAGAGAGAGATAGACTAGAGATAGACTCATAATAGACTAGCTAGGAAGAAAGAGAGGCCAGAGCTGGGAATAAGGGAAGATAAGAGCAGTTGAGGAAGAAAGTATAAACTAGACACAGGAAGAAGCACAAGACTCTGTAACCATATGGTCCTCTCCAGAACGTGGCATATGATAACCATTAGAAAGTCATTCTCTTTTATGTTGTTTGGCTAGTAGGTTTTATGGCTTTACTGGCTTTACAGGTTTTATGGCTCTACATGGTTTTACCAGTAGGAGATGGGCACCTGTATTTTGCAGTCCTAGTTTTACAGTCCTAGTTTTAGTTCCAGACCTTTTTTCCCTGTTCCCTAAGTAGCTCTGTCCCCATCTGTCACCTCATGCCCCTTGTTCTCCTGAGCATCTTTCTTCCCACAGGCAGCTCCCTGTTTTCCTCTTCTTCTAGTTCCCTATCATGAATAGGCATCTGTATCTGTCCCCTCTACATTCATATCACCTCTCCCCCAGCTTGTGGTTCTTTTCCTTTCCACTGCAGAAAATTGTTTATGTCAACATGTTTATGGCTGTATCCTTTTATTAGGTATTGTAAAGTGCAGTAAAAGGTCTAGAATGACTGATTTGTGTCTAGTAATAGGAATGACTATTGTTATTTCAAGAACTATAAACAGAGAATGAAGAATCTCTCAACAAAAAATATTGTCTAACACTTCTTATTTCAATGGCCATTTCAGTATGACATTTAATTTTGGTTTTGGTTTTGGTTGCCATCAAGATTTTATCAAAATATATAAACAAATAGTCTTCTTGACTGAGATGAGATGAAGCAAAAATGAACATTGCTGTTATGCTTTAAAAGAAAATAGTATTTTCTATGGTAGTGCCCTATTTGTGAGAAGGGGTAAGCAAGGCTGGTGTTTTATCTCCAGTGATTTTCTTTCAGTAGAGGCTAAAAAGTACTGCCAGATTTCAAGGGTAAAGTTGTGAATTACAATACTAGGGTTTCTTACAGTAGCTTGAACATTTCAATGCCAGTCATAAAACAACATAAAATTCCATCAGCTTACTGGTGTCTTTGCTATCAGTATAAAAGTTGCTTTTCAAGATCATGACTTGAGAACGGAGATCACTGTAAAGTCAGCTGTTGTGTCATAAAGAAACCTTTTATTGTTTAACTGGAGATGTTTATGTTACTGCAGTAGAAATGTCATATAGAGAAATGCACTTGATGTTTCTGAATTTGTTAATGTTTTATCATCTGACTAATTCCTAGTATATGATTTTATTCTAGTGTGTTTGATTTTGTCTGAAAGACTCGTCTTCTTTGACTCCTTTGAAAGCAATCATTTCAAGTAACAAATATTGCTACATCACCACTGAGAGAAAAAAGCAGTTGCTACTGGTTACCCTATTCCCAAATCCAAACTATTGTATTTCCTTGGGAATTACTTATTTTTGTTTTCCGAATATAATCCTGTATTTGGAGCCTTCTAAATGAATGAACAGAAGACCTCCCCTTTGCAGAAAGTATTGTGTTTAACCAGATGTGTTTCAGGATTTGATGTGCCAGTATTTATTTTCACTAAGATGGTTGGGATTCTATCACATACAAACCATTCATTAGAGAGATCTGTGCATAGTGATCTAATGTGAAAGTATAACTTGGATCCTTTAAAGTATCTGAGATCATTTCTTAAAGACATTCATCTATAAGAAAATATTAAGAAAGCTATTGTTTGAAGAGTCACTGGAACAAGTTTCTTTTCAAAGTGTCTATTCAAAAACACTAAATCTTTTAAATTAAATTCTTGAAAATACATTTAGCAAAAAACTGAGTACACAGTCAGCTGTCTTTGTGAGTTTCTTTGCCATTGCAATATATTATTTAGCTACCATTATATTAGTAGTGAAGTGGTAAATGAAAAAAGTGGGATGAATTCATTGTTTGGTGTATATGAGAACTAGATAAACTTGTTCTTGCTGAAATTAGAAGCAGATAAACTCTCTTGACCTCTATTTACCCTTGGCTGCACTGAAGTATTGCAGTTAATTGTCATCTGTCACATGCTCACAAACCCACACTGTACTCTTTCATTTACTGAAGCAACCTAATATTTGAGTGTACATAAATAAAAGAGAAACATTTACTTGGAGCCAGAATTAGGCAGGTAATCCCTTCCTCCTCATGCAGCCCAGCAATCTCTGTAGCATGGGACTGCCAGCCCTTCTTGTTTTGAGTCAGTGTTGTGGGTAGGGTGCTGAAAGCTGTGTCCTGAGAAATGAACTGGGGAAGAGTACACGAGTGAATTACTCATTCCTGTGGGCACAAAGATCCTGAGGAAAGGCTCTAGCTTCTCAAAGCCTCCTTGGTGCTCCTCCTGTGCACTCCCCCTTATATAGAGTAATAACATGAAAGCCACCATGTAATCCTAATTACATAGGCTGAGTCACTGCAACTGCACAGTCCTACCCACAATTTTTGTGTCTTCTCTCCCAGTTCTCCCTGCTTGTGACTTGCCTCAAGTACATGATAAACTCTGGAAAAGGACTGTCTGCTGCTCTTTATTATTTCAGTATCTAGTGCAATAGGGTTCAGTATGGATTTGGGACTCAGGTCAGCACTGGGATGCTGCTGATAAACTGAAGAGAGGACATTGATTATAAAGAAACGAGTTCTCATGTAGGGAAGCCCGACAAAAGAATATGCCACTGCCAACATCACTGCATTACATCGCAGAGCATGTGGTCTGTGACAGGACCTGGTCGAATTCTAGATTGCTAGTACTGGAAAATAGTTTGGCCAACAAACTAGTGAGGGATTAATGTACATCTGCATACTTTGCTGATGGTTTGTATGTACCATTGTATTTTGCAAATATTTCTTTGCATCTAAAACACTGAGACTGTCCAGAACAAAGTCGTTCTTTTTATCGCTACATCATTCTTCTTGAGCAGGAAGAAAACACCATTAGGAAAAGCACTTGCTTCATCAGAGGGTTGAGGAGGGATAGTGTCATGTTCTTCAGCCTGGATGATCTCTCATTCCCTTGGAAGGCCAGTGAGCTGGCTGTAGTGGAAAGGAACAGGTTTCCAAGTCTGAATTTCAAGTGTGCAGTCTAAGGGAAGATGACCTGTTCAGATATCACCTGTCAGGAGGGATAAGAGAGTCAGTCTAGGTGCCAAGATTTTTCAGTCCAAAAAACCTACAGAAGATTAGGTGCCTGTAGTGAAACTTGAGGAAAAAGTAGGCATTCAAGTTGAAAACTGTGCTTCAATAAACCCTCCTAAGTTGGTCTGTGACTGCCATAGCTCCTGTGTAGCTACTGTGGAGTTCTCCAGGACCCTAGCAGTTTACCTCTGTACAGGTACAGGTAGATAGGAATCTGAGAATTGTCAGGGCAGAGGAACTTGGTGTCCCCTCCTATCAGCAACTCATTTTGACTTTTCAGTGAACTGCTCTGCCTAAGACTTCTGAGATCCTACTCCCAGGGATGTCTCAGCACAAACTTTACCTACACAGACCAGTGCCCAAACATGATTACCCTAGAGGGAGAGAGTGACATACTTAAAAGGTGTCCTTGTGTAATTTCTACCCACAGCTGTCCAGAAATTCAATCTGAAAAGAGACAAAAATGGACACTCCTTCACTGAGATACTGCATTCAGTGATGAGAAATTGTTTTGGAAATGCCTAAAATTCATGTGACTGCATAAGAACGTTCATTTTGAGCCTGTGCTCTCTAATAGCAAAGTAAGAACAGAGTGTGACAGCATTTAGGGTCATGGATACTATGCCACTGGACCCAGAAAGAACTGGCTGCTAGCAAATTTTTAGGCTTTTTGTTGAAAGTGCTAAATTATTGGCACAGTGCTAATCAAACTCTTGTGGTGAACTGAACAAATCTGGCTATTTAACAAATCACTTAATATGTAATCAGGATGTGGGTAAGCCAGACTACCGAACAACTGACTGATATGCAGACAAGTAGTATTTTTTGACGTCTCTTACCTCAGGTTTCCTGCCATGTTCTCCAGCTGCTACTTTAAAAATTTTGCTTGTGTTATTACCAAACTGCATGTTTTAAAAAGCCATCATGAAAAAGCTGGTTGATTAAAAGCAAGTTACTCATCAAACTCATTACAGCTTTCATGAGTATCTGTCTCATAGCTGCCGGAAGAATTATTTTGCTATAGTGGCATTTCCATTAAATCTTCTATTTTAGTTTCTCTTTATCATGGATGTTTAATAAGCCTCACCATTAAGACTATTTCTCCAAGGATTACTTGTCTTACAAATGTATCTATCCATACTTCTTTTGATTTTGCCAATTGAATTCATTTGAGGGAGAAGGCCTGGCATGAAAATTGTGCTCAAGTCTGTCAACTCGCCCCATTAAAACTCCTGTTTGATTTCTCAGTTGCTGCTTAGAGTTGCATTCTCTGAGATCAGTGAAACCTCTCTTTTGTACCTGCTCCAACTGCCCCAGTAGTAATTTAAGCAAACTTTAATTCAATCCATTCCTGATTATATTTGTATCTTCTAATGCCTTCAGAGCAAGCTGCATTTGACACTTCCTTAGCTGAGTTGCTGCCGTTTGTTCAGGTCATAAATTACAGAGGTGTTAAGGTGTTTCTGCAGAGCTTGTATTAGAAAGTTTCAATATTCCTTCCATTGAATTTAGTCTTTTTCTTCACTAGAGTGCTGAAGCAGTGCAAGTGATATATGAGGAATGATATATTCAGGCTTTCAGTTTTGTTTTCAGCTTCTTTTTCTAATCATCTTTAGACAAATTCTCATGGGTTTTCTGTTTATCCAGTAGGGGAAAGGCATCACCATTTTTAGCTATGAATGCTATTAAAAATGTTCTAAACGGCCTTTTTCTCTTTCCCTTCTGTGGCAATGTCTTTTAATTAAAAAAAGTATACACACTTTGCTTTAAGAATGTTCTTGTGCTTCCAGGGAACTGTAGCTAAGTTGCTTGCAAAAGTGGCAAAGGTTAGTTACTGACCTGATGAGAAATGTGAATTAGCCTGTTTTTGACTATTACAAGTGCTGAGCTTAAGCACTTAGACTAGACAAGCTCTCAGGCATGTCTTGGAGACAACATCAGAATTTCAGGAGACACTGGTTTTTCCTCTTGACAAGAGCTTTATCATCAGTGTGGGCAGCACTTCCATTGAGGACATTTGCATTCACATTACATTTCTGAAGAGTTCTGGCATAACACTGTACAATTACAGCTTAGCAGTACTTACATGTTTGCCACCATCTAGGGCACCAGTGGTGTCAGGTTGACAAGAACTTGCAGGTGTTGAGTGTAGGTAAGTTTATTAGTTTGCTATCAGCTACAGATAGTGCTGAAAATCTGATAGCTCTGAGACAGAGAAAGCTGTGGCACAAGGGTGAACAAAAAAGAAAGAGAAGGAGAGAAAGAATGGCTTAAAAGATCTGGATGCTGAAACCACTTCTGCTGGAGACACTAAAACTTTTAAACAAGATAGCTAAGGCTGCTCCATGAAGGACAAGAACAATTCAATCTCAGTTTCTTTCTTACAACATCTCTCCCTTTAACCAGCCATGGGTGAAACAACCAGCAACTTCACACAGACAAAAAGGATTCTCACAAAGATCCAAGAATTTCACCCTTCTGCTACTGTTAGAGGTGGATAGAATGTGTGCTATGGTAACATCAAAGCAAAGAACAAAGCTTGGGGTGAGAGAAGAGGCCAGTGCAATTCATTCTCTCTAAATGTATTGCCCTTTCATTTTTCTCCTTTCTGCTCTGCATAACTAGAGTTATAAAAAAGCACTTCATAGTTCTGATAGAAAGAATACTGCAATGTTGATTTGTGAAGCCAGTGTTCAAAACTTCCATGCTTATTCTTTTGGATGAAATACAGTACACAGATCTTTGTGTCATCCCTGCCATGTGAATTGTGGAAGATTCAATCCTGTACTGGGATTTAAGGAGCCTTCTAAAAACAGAAGTACAAATGACACTATTCTTTTTCTTGAGAATTAACAGTTAACGACGTGCATGGACAGAAAATTGTCTTGCTACAGCTCCAGAAAAGGTTCTTAATAGTATCAGTAATACGTGGTTTTTTAGACATAAAAGAATTTTTTAGAATAACAGCATATGTAAAATGAAACTGGTATCAACTCAAAGTAGCAGCCTTATGTTTTGAATAAAAACATGATAATATTTTCCAGAGAAGAATGGCACAACAGCTTCAGAACTTTAGGGATGTTATCAAACATTGAGATGTGTAGTGTATTCATTGTCATTTTCATCAAGACTAGAGACCCTACAAGTGATCACAATAAATTAAAATCTTAATTTATCATTTAGATTTTTATAAAAATCTTTGAACAACAGATAAGAGGCTTATCAGCAAAGAAGTCTAATCAGAATTCTCTTTTAGCATAGAGCTGGGACAGAATATTTGAAGTGGGCTGCAGTTTTAATAACTTCAGTAATGTTGTTCCAATTTCTTTTTAATGTTTTCAGGACACCAGCTTTACAGTCTGCGAATATGCTAAATTATTTCCAAATTGTGTTTTTTCTCACTTTGGAAAAGTAAGATATTTACAGGCAAGCATACACAATCAAGGAAGATTGCTCTCATTGGAGTTCAAATTGTTGAATAAATATGATTTACTCTAGACTTTTAGCACTTCTCTCAAAATCAACTGGATATAAAACAATAATGTACTTCAATATTATTTACCATACTTCATTATTAGCTATACAGTATATAAAAGACTTGCATTTTGTTAGAAAACTCCACCTGAGGAGCCTGAGACATGAAAAAGTTCAACAAGCCTATGCCGATGGTGTGAAGGGGACCAGCCATTCTTTCTTTTTCTCTCACAGAAAGACAAAGATGGTACCCCACTAAACTTTTCCAGACAAGAAATTGTTATGTAAACTAAATTCATCCTAAGAATCTCTGTGAGGAATTTATTTCCCCTGGAAAATAACATTGCCTACCTCTGTTATGGCCAGCTAACTGTAAGTCCAGAAGTAAAATAACTATTTTCCAAACAGCAGGCCTAGTCACAACAGAAGCCCTGATAGCAACTGTGGAACTGTTTTCTATTCTAAATTAGTCCCTTTCTAGATTACTAAAGCAAGCAGAGAGCATCTAATATCCCAATAGATACTAGAAATCCCTTGGTCCTGAAGGGAATCCACCTTTTCCCATAAAACAATACTACACATACAAGTCAGCAAGCTAACAAGAAACTGAGAAAAGCCATCTGCCACCACCTCTTAGCTGCTTACATCTGGGATCCCTGGCAGCCAGAGTTCAGACCAGAGAAAGACACAGAAACAGCTCTTTTTGATGACTTTTTTCTTTATACATATATATATATATAAAGTGTATTAATTCTCCATATGTCTGGCAAACCTGTTCCTCCTCATTCCTTCTCCATTTCTGACAGGCCGTGGGGCATAGTGAAAATACCGAGCATAGCACAGGTCTTTGCGCTCAAATGAGAGCAAGAATAAATAGGCATTATGCAAAACCATGCTACTATCTTTTAATTCTGAATGTGGTGTCCTTAATCATGCAGTCTTCTCTGTCATAGCTCATGATCTCTATAGATATGCTGAGAAAGCTATGGTGGCAAGGTAAGAAAATCGTAATAGGAACAATATGTGATTCTAGCAAAGATAAAATATATTCTCTCCCTATTCAGTTCAGGCCAAGCTAAAGTAGTGGTGTCAGGAACATAAAAGTGTTTTTGAGTATCTGGCACTGATAACTTTCCACACTATTAGTCATACCTACCTTCCGATTGCTTAACAAAAATGATACAAAATGGAAGCAGTGCCCAACTTCAATCCTCTTGGTGGCAGATCTGGTTCCTGTGATCACACCACTTATTTATCAACTTTAGGGCACTGGTTATGGCTTCTCATTGGCCCTAGCTCTTATTTCAGACCATTATAAATTGAAAGTATACTCCAGTGAACATAATGCAACAAATGCAAAACTGGTGGAAGAGAGAAAACAGTCAGCCATTACATCCAGGAATAAAGTTACAGACTCTGATAAAGCTCCAGCAAGTATTAATGCATGTTGCCTTTGCTGTACAAATCATTATGATTAGTTTATGCTGGTATTCTCTTTTCTGAATTCACTTCCTTTTGAAAATAATGGTTGTGCAGTGTTGTGATTCCAATTGTTTCATGGGATTAGTACTCAGAAATAGCCTTTGACAGAGACCTTCTGCAACATCTGCAGTCTACTTGATTGATAAAATAGGAGTATGCTTAGAAGAGACAAAAACAGAGCTTCATAGCTGCTGAACCTTTCCAGATGACTCCTTTCTGAAACAAAAATTCCCAAGATCTTCTGTTACAAAGAATTATTCCTTTAACTTTGCCTTAAAATGATTCAGAACCACAACCACTCCATGACAAACATGGACAATATACCAGCACAGTATGGAACAGTAAAGCTACTCCTTACTCATCTTGTGAAAGGAAAGGAGACAGAGACTGAGAGAGAGTCTTATGGTCATTTATATTTTTAGTATTTTGGAGGTGTACAAACAGGTATTTAAAGAAATACAGAAATAGATTAGATAATTGGGATGATAAAAAATGCTATCATTATTTGGCAGACGGCAGAAAAACTATATATACTTAAAGAGTTCATCTTCTGTGAAAAATGGGGAGAAGGCACCTTTCACTGTCAATCTGTTCCTATGTAATGCAAAAAATAAGTTGTTAGACGTTAAATTGAACTAAAACTATTCGGGATAGGTACACCAGAGAATGTAGTTACTTTCAGTTGTATGGAAATTCAGAGAACTTCTATGCCCTTTTTGTAAAACTCATAAGGCTTCTTTCTGGTGCTTTCTTTATTTTATTTTTTTAGGTAGTGAACCTATGTCTATATAAAATGTAATAATTGCTGCCTGTAAAGGGAATAAAGACTCCCAAATTTAAACTCAGGGCTCCCTTTCTTCAGAGCAACAAGGTTACCAAGCCTCAGACTAATTTCGTCGTATCTCAGTTTGCTCTTTCATGCTGTTAATGCTGCTTTATGGCTTTACTAAGATTGATCTCTTCAATCCAAGCATGCAACTCATGAAACATTTTTAGTAAATAGACCTCCAGTGTGAAGAAAACATGGATGCTTCTCACTAGTTTGATCTTTCCAAATGAGTCCCCAAATGCAGGTAACCTGCTGCTCAAAAGGAAATGATACTCAATGTCTCAGAACAGTAAAATAAACAAAACTCTTCTGCCTGGCAAGTGTATCCTAAAATATCTCTCATTCACAACTTGCCCATCATCTTTTTACAGTGGCACAGGGACCATTTTATCTGGAATGAGTTTTGTCTGTGACTTGTAACTGGTTCTGGGTTTAAATCTATTCAGATCAACTCACAAGCTGCTATGGTGTTAAAGTGTTATTTCAGAGCCAGCCATGGGCATAGGCAAAAAAGACCCATTGCCTAAAGCAGACAATTGTTGTGGGGAAGCAGAATATCCCTGGCCCTGCTGTTTTGTCTGTGCCAGGGCTCTGGAATGACCGGTGTCCGCTGCTGCTGTGCAGAGGTGTGCAGTGGCCCTTGCAGCAGTCACCAGCCCCACTTCCTCAGGCCAAGGCAATGGGGCAGTGCATGGCTTTCCCACTCCCATTCCCATAGCAAGGGAATCTGGGTTTTGGCCAGAGCCCACCTCTGCCCCACGGTGGGTCAGCAAAGTTCAGTTGTGCCTACACTGTTGAGAGCTGTTAAGACAGCTCCGTCTTATTTTATCCTGGAATTTGTGTAGAAATACAGGAGATTTAGGAGGATCCATCTACACTCCTAAATTAAACTGAGTTAGAATGAAGTAGTGTGAAACTAAGCTGTATTTAGATGGCATCACTTTCACCCACAGGAATCCTTGGGGGTCTCTGAGCTATAAGAAAAGCAGCAAAAAGTATATTTAGATATTAAATAATAACTCTCAATAACCTTGTAAGTAGATATAGTTAGAGTGAGACTGAAAAAGGAAAGAAAAGGTAAAATAATTACCAAAAACAGTCCTTGGAATAATAACATTCCAAAAGGAGAGTGTTCTTTCTGGCTAGCTCTTTTGACTTTTAGCAGAAGTCTCGTGATACTTTGTGCTTTTCTTACAGTGCCAGTTGCTGGGGTCAATGTTATGTTTTTTCATAAGATATTTTTCAAGGAAGTAGATATGGAGGGCATATAAACAGAGTGCATGAGTAAGGTTTAGAAATTGTTAATGTATTTACAGTCTGAAAAAGAACTCTCTGTGAAGTAGTATTTTATTTTCTCAGGGAATCCAAGTTTTCAGTTTACAAGTCAAAACTGAGGTACAGCTTTTTTTTATATTATTATTATTTCAAAATGAAACACTGCTCTCTGTGTTTGGGGAGCCACGGAGAAAGCTTCAACTGGAGACAATAATGTAAAACTCTCCTAGACCTTACAGTATTTCATTCACACAGGAACTGCAATCAGATGTCAAATTAATTTACCATCAAGAACAATATATAGAGACATTTTATTTCAGCTTATATTTCATTGTTCTCACACTTACCATGAGAAATAATATTTAGCAAGTACTTTTGGGGCATAGTCATTCTGGGGGTATTTCCAACTGAGATCAGTGCTGTAACACCAGAAATGTTGCTGTTTTTCTGATTAAGGGCATTTCTTTGCTTTAACAGCAATAAATCATGTATTAAATTTATTTGTCATGAACTGCCTAACATTAAGAGTAGAATTTTGCCTTGTAATAAAAGCACTGCAGTAACTCTGAGCAGGAGTACATAACATGCCATTCTTTAAAACAGAAGTTGTTTGCACACTGCTGAACTCATGACTAGAGACTAATGAGTAGGGATATAGGAATTCCAATATGTCTTATTAGAATGAAATCAAGGACAGCAAAAAAAAACGGTGAACAGTTCTTCTAATGGACGCCCTGTGCACTGTTTGTAAAGGGGTGATCTCTATCTTTGTGCTATCTTTCACCAAGATGTCACATTTTTGCCATAATACCAGCAGGACAACATTAGACGGTTTAAAAGATTAAATTAATTTATTTGCTGCTTTATGCATTGTTTATCAGTGCCTTACTTTAAAGCACTGACGGACTGGTAAGCAATATGCTAGTGTAATTTTCAGAAATGTAAAATGCAATGTATTCACTTGTGATTCACTTCAGAACCGTGTTTCCTTTTTCACATTAGCAGGTACTTAATAAATGAGAAGAATATTCTATTCTCTCATTGAACCAGATGTTGCTATAACTCTTTATGGCTTCATGAATAAGCATTCAGGATTTCACTAAAAAGGTTCTAATTATTCCATCTGCACTTACACTTATATAACCTTCATTTGTAATTAAAATCTATTTTTGTACTAATTGTGGACTTGATTTTCTTAACTGGTGATATCAATGCAAATGTCATTTTATGCACTCATAGCCACATGTTGTTATAACTGTACATGCATACATGACTAGGCACTCATAACCACAAATCAACAGCAGTTGTGTTAATTTCTATGTGGTATTTTTTCTTCTGATTGATAGCCCCAAGAGGACCATAGGCAAATCTCTCTGTGACTTCATTTTCTATATTCTCATAGTATGTTTGCTCTTGCAGGCTTCACTGTATTAGGGGATTGGCTTTGATGCAAATTCGGCAAAAAATAATTTGTAGTGGAAAAAGAGTATGCCTAGTGTATTGAACCATGTTTTCTGTGTCCTTGCAAGAAAAAAGGCGGAATCTAATTTTGGAATAATGGTTCAGACCATAAATTAACCAGTTAGGCATTCTCACGAAAAGTTTAGTCATTTCAGTTAATCCACCATTTGCAAGATTACAATTAGAATGGCTAACATGAATGCAGAGTGTGCTACTTTACCAATATATTTACATTTCCTCAGTGACAGTGTTGAATAAAGGAGTCTTGATGTCATTAAGTACCTTGATAGACTGGGTCAAATGTCTGATAAGACTCTTAGTTATTCACATATTATAGAGCTGGGACAAAAGTTATTTGAGAAGAACATATGCTTGTCAACATTTCCTGCTGTCATGCACAGCTGCAAGCCATAGCTGATCCTTCAACTTGTTCTTTGGTCCATGACACAGTCTGACACACATGTGCTCTTTTTACATTTATAATGATTATTTGTGTAGAGGCAGCAGGTATACCTAACGTATTTTTCAAAATGCTCCTTTTAATATTACTGCTGTTGTTTGGTTAGACTATATGTCAAGACAGGCATTACTCAGAATGAAGAACGAACCAGAAAGTAGCTGATTTACTGAAACAGCCTTTCTAGGACAAGACGTAGGCCCAATAAACAAAGAAACTCTGTTTTTCCTTTATCAATTTTATAAAGCAGCCATTTCTTGAACTCCCTTCAAGCTGAAAAGTCCCCCCATCATCATCTCCAGAAGATGTGCAGTTGTGCCTCCCTGCCTTTGGCCACATTGGTGACCAAATAGGCAAGGGCGCTAATAGGGCAAGCAGAGGGACTGTCCTTCAGCCTACTGAATGCAACACAGCAACCAGCCTGCCACTTCTAAGTGTGCAATTACACTTTCTTCTGCCAGGTGACCTCTGGTCTTGGTACAATTTCGGGTGTCAGTGGAAAGCAAATGGTGTTTTCTAAAAAGGGAGTGAGGGCAGATATCGCACTGGCAGCTGTGTTATGTGAAGGAAATGAGAGCTCTGCCTATATAAAGAGATAAATGGAAAGTCTCTGCCCCATCCTGGCACCTCCTTTATGGGTGTATTTGAATCTGGCTTTGTAGTCAACTGAGGTCTGAGGGATGTTGGACTTGTCTCCCTTATGGTTTGCTTGTTTCTCGTGGTAGGGAGAATACAGGCACATTAGTGCACCTGATGGTCCAAAGCAGCCAAGGAAACCCATTCTCCTGGGCCAGTTTGCATCTCAGTTGTGTTACTAGTACTCACCACTGTTGAGTAAACCTCACAACTGACTGCCTGATATAGCTTCACTGCTAGAGCTAGCAGTTGACTTTCCAACAGCAAAGTGGTGAGCTATGGTCATGTAGTCACTTCAGTTGCCCAGCTTGGAGGTCAATAACAAGCTGCCTGGAGGATTATGACCTCTCTTTTACACGTCGTGGCACTGATCAGGGCGAGTTTCCAATGTGTAAGTTTTTCAGCCATTATTCATAGATTCAGATCTTTAGACAGTAAGATCATTTCCCCACTCTGCCTTCAGAGAACTAGTTATGTTGGTTATGTTAGTATATGGGGAGTAATCCTGGAATGAGGACATAGCTGTGATGTGCACCTGGGAACCAGCCTTACAAGCCATAGCACAGTGTGTGGCTGCCTTGCAATGTTGGCAGCCACTGTGCCTGAGTGGGCAGCAGGTGGCTGGGTCGTGTGGGAGTCCGAATGAGGTCCCCTCTGCAGTGTAGTCATATGTTCAGACAAAGCTGATCTGTTGCCTTTCTAAAAAAAAAAAAAGGTTGACTGATGTAATCAATGACTAATGCAACCAGCTTTGGATTCCAAACTAAGATGGGTTGGACAGCAACTATAAAACAGTAATTCATCCATGTTTCTAGTGTCAAGGCTTATGATGAAAAAGAAATGCTTCCCACAAAGTTTTCTTGACTGATACTGATCATTTGAAGCATCCTGAGGTCATTGATGAAGAGATTAATAGTTTTCCACTTGTTTCAAAACAACCACCCTTTGCTCAGGTGGCAGAAAAATCCAGGGGCTGTTAGTGTAAGATATCTCCAAGCTGATAAAGGTATCAGAATACAGCTTTTGAAAAGAGTGACTGAATGTGCCATTATTATGATTGCTGTGCTGGAAGGCACAAGAAGGAGTAGTCCCTAAAGTTTTGCTACTCATGGAAGTTGTACTATGAGCATCTTTTCCAAGCTGTGTTCCTGAACACTTGCTTCTGTTGCAATGCTGTGTACTTGTCTGTGCTTTTTGCTCCCTAGCTGCATCAGAAAATGACCTATGACTCAGCTCTAGAAGATTTATTTTTAGAGAAAAACTGAAAGAGATCTAACAAACTGTTCACAGATGAAGTTTTTATTTCAAGTAGCCTAAAGTTATCTGCACAGCTGAGGAAAAACAAAATGTCTAAAAGATGTATGACGTTAGCCACTGTCTTATCATTACTTACTGAGACTTACAGAGAAAATAAAAGTCAACAGTAGGTGTCTAATTCATAAATAAAACAATGATGTTAGAACAACACCCCAACCACTCTAGTGCACTATTACAGATGCAGGCATTAAGATATCTGCAAAAATACAAATGCAGTCATAGCTATGATCTGAACACCAGAATAAATGATGCAAATATACAAAGCTTCCCTGAGGGACTTTACAAATCTCAAGAATCCTGATTTGTTCTTAGTTTCTTTCTTTTTTTTAAGAAGTCTGCATGCTTTGATACTCTGATATGGTGCATTTTTGCTTCCTAACAGTTCTTTGGTTTTGGTTATCAAACTGAAGTCATTTACTAAAATACTGCAATATTGAAGAAAAATACTAAAGATAGTTTACAATGTTGCATTTGGAACAAGCACATTCAGAAAAAAGGGGAAAAAATAAACAAACTAACAAAACTAAACCTTTAATTTCTGAGGGATCCTTGCCATTAGACTGTGCTGGTTCCATACCCAGATATAGAGGAGACTGCCTAGAAATCAAAAGTACAATTTGAAATTTTCGGAAACATGGAAATTTTCAGCTTCTCCTTCAAAAGTGTGTTCTGCTTCTCAGGTAATTAAAAACATTTTAGAAGGGGAAAATAAAGTTAAGAATAGAGTGAAAATCTCAGTGGGAAAAAAATACAAATCATTTTATCACTCTTTCTTCAGCAGTGCTCTGTAGTCCTTTCATCAAGTTCTTTGCAATTCCAGCCAACATTCTGATTTTATTTTTAGGCTGGACTCACAAAAGCTACACAGTCTACGGCAAAAATAAATATGTAACAAGTGAGATTCAGTCTCCCATTCCTTCACCTTTGCTGTGAAGGGACTTACATGCACATGGATTCATATTTGCCTCTTCTGTGAATCCTTCCTCAGAGCCACGTCACTGGTGGCAGGAAGCAGAACAATGTCAGGGATAGGATGTTGACTAGATAATTTCTTGAGGTGCCTCCTGGTCCTATTTTCTGTGAATTTTATGGTTGTACAGAAATCTGCCTCTTATGACAATGGCCAGGAGGAAGGAGGCTTGATTCTTTTGCTGTTTGAAGCAGGCAGGGGGTGGCAAAGGGAGTCCCCCTGTCGTAGTCTATGCTGCAGGTGAATCAGAGCCCCATCCTGGCTGCTTGTGCAACAGTGGCCTGCTACAGCTTGGGTGGGTCACACTTTCGGCAAAACTGATGGTTTGTTTGGCTAAATCAGAGGGTGCAGGTGATGAGTTCTGGGACAGAGTGTTCTTGCCAAATTGTTCCATCTAAGTCGGTCAGGAATTAGAGCTGCTGCAGCGTTTCCAGAAAAAAATAGCCATGGCTGCTGTCTGAATGTGGCCACGCAGTCAGTGAGCCCCTTTCCTTCCACCCATTAGCTCCTACCTCTTTGCTTGTCTCCAGGATATGCTTTAAACTTTGAACTACCTCTTGTCAAACCACATTGTCTGTTTTTATTTAATATCTCTCGCATTCTTCTTTCTCAGTAGAAACGTTATGTTTAGCCTTAATTACAATATTTTCCTATTGTTTAGGCTACTTCTGCCCACAGAAACACATCCATTTGCTTTCTACGGCTTCCAATATTGTGAACCCTCACAGCTTTATCTTTTTCATTCAGCTCTGCTGTATCCTACTCTCTTAAACATATATCTTATTAGAGGGTGCTAACAACAGAATGGTATAATTAAACTGCAGATTACTAGAGGACAGGTAGACATGGAATATGCATTTTTCCTATTCTGTCTGCCACATTGAGCCAGCAAAAGCAAAGTTCAGAATAACAAACCAATTAACTGACTATCACAAGGCGGCTACTTTACATTATTTCAAGCTTAGGCACATTTGACACACCAAGCCAAAGATGGTTTAATAATACCAAGAAGGAAGGGTCATAAAGGAGTCTGTTTTGTACCACTCAGTGTGTGGTTAAGGATGGAAGCTATCTTCCCTTCTACAGGCAAAATCTGCTCCACCCACACAAGGCTGAGGGTTTGGGGTCTGGGTGAGCACAATGTGGAATGACTGATGAAGTATGAGGTGAAATTCCCAGCCCTCTTTCTTAAAGCATGGGGTTGCTTGGAAACTCTTTTTGACTGGTACTTTGGTCTATATGCAGGAAGAGTGTCTGTAGCCCCTCTGCACCAGTTGCTCATGATATTTAGATCACTAGAATGGGATAAAGGTAGTTCAGTGGCTTCCCTGTTGCCTAGCTCTTCATATGTTGCTGTGGGGATTTTGGTGGGATGATGTGTCCTCACTGGTGTGCTGGCTGTCTAGTACAGGTGACTTCTGTTTTCCTACTTCAGTCTGAAAAGCAGGTGTTAGGAGGCTCAGAAGTACTTAGAAATTTTGTTCAGAGTAGAAACTTCAGTTCATCCTAAAATGTATACATTAATAATCTCTGCATTGCAATCAGCTTCCTATTTGTTAATATCTTCCAGAGCTGCTCTTCCAGCCCATACAGTTTGCCTCTAAATACCCTGTTGAAGAGATTAGCAGCTCTGAAAACTCTCAGCTCACTACCTAGCGCTTTGTTTTTTGACAGGCTCTACTCAAAGTTCAAGATTTACCCTGAATTCTCTAACTCCTGGAGGTAATTCACTTTGGAAGAGCTGTTCAGCTGGCTCATCAGAGTGCTAGTTGTTGAGCTAATGAAGAATGCATGAGTAGCAATAATGCAGTAAATTGAGGTCTGGACTGAAAAGTATCACAGAACTGCAAGAAACAATGAATAGGCACAGTCAGAGTGGATCAGTGCAGTGCATGTTTATTTAGGAAGCTCTGAGTCTGGCTGAAAAGGTTCACACTGCATGGTAAGGGTCTTTCTTGCTGCCGTTGTTGCTATGCTAAGATGGGACAACTCCCACGGTTCCCGTTCTCTCCAATACGATGTAGGCAGGAACTGGGTTTATGTGACAGAGATCCACTAGGAATCAAATCTAGAAAGAGTGGGCAACAAGTCATCATGGAATAGAGCAGAAGATGGATACAAAATTCAGCTTCCTATTCCCTCAAACCTCTACCTTGTGCTGCAGAGCTACTTATGTATCACAGGATATTCCTCAAGCATAGAAGAGGGGGAATAACTAGCCTCTAAACTGACACATTTTCTGGCAGTAAAGGCAGATGCCTGGGTCTGAGGTTGGGCCTTTACTAGTTCTTACCATGTGTGAAACCTGAACAACACTTGGATACAATTTTTTGATTGTAATCCATATATGTGTCTGTAGCAAGCTTTAGAATAAAAATAGCAGAGACTACACATATGCTATTATGGTATATGTGTACTTGTTTTAGCTATCTTGTATGTCTGAAGCAAACACTGTCATGTTATTTCCATAATCCCAGAGCACCCTGGAAGCATTATGAAGCTGAGTCAAACCCCTTCGTGCTGCTATCCTGCAAGATCAAGTTTTGCGACAAATCAGCCGAAAAACCATGCCGGTTCAGTTACACTGCTCAGTGTGTTGAGGATGAAGAGCCATGGTTTTACCTCATCCTTACAAACGCGCCTTTGTGGGGAAAAGCAAGTGATGAGTACACAGTCCACATTTCTTTTTAGGTCCTCTAATCCAGCCTGTAGTTATTCGGGCTTTGAATGTGATTCTCGCTTGTATTGGCAAATAGTCCTGTTATATCTAGTTACTTAATTACATGTATCGGCTGGCTAGTTCTTAGGTGCATATGATTAGTGGGGCAATAGCACTGCTAGTAGATAGGGCTGCAGGAAAATACTAATTTCAGTGTGAGTGAGAGGGCTGTGACATGACCCAACAGAGCCATGAAATGGTAAAATAACAGTTTACTGATGGGAACTAACTGAGCAGTGTTGCAGTAATTCCTTTTCATTGTAAGTCATAAATCAGCTTTAAAATGGATGACGATAACTTGGTTCATTCAACCTACTTAGGCTCGAGTGTCCAAAATTCCCAATGCTGCATGTGGCAAAACCCGAAAGTAAGGGACGTATTTCAAGCAGCAGTAGACTTGAATTTCTGTAATATATGTAAAATTACTTTTTAGAGCTCAGTGTCAGTGTTTCTATTGTCAACAGCGTATTCATCAGCCTTGCTGTGGACTAAATCAATTTGGGTCTAAAATGAATGGTGTTCCTCATACTCTGGACAAGCTGGCCTCATGACTACTACAGTGAGGAAAGAAAGTAATTTTCTTCTCTGTAATCATTCACTGAGCACACATTCCAGACTGGCAGGGGAAGATCAATGCTAAGAATTGCCAGTCAAAAAATGATCATTCTTTTTCAGAAATTTATTTTTCACAAAAAACAAAGCTGAAAAATTTTACTATTTGCAAAATATTTTGTGCTGAAATGTTTCTCTTTTAAAACTCAAATACCAAAAGCCAAAAATGAAAACCAGTTTTCTGTTCAACACACAAATCATGAGCAAAATCTTTCATTCACTGTGGTTTCATTGGAATAAAAAACTCCAGAAACTGCTGACTAAAATAAAACCTTTCCACAAACTATTTACTCAAAAACCCTATCACTTGATGGATGCTGTTGGCTAGCTCTACTTTTGAAGAGCTTTTTGAGCAAAGAGAAGGGGAGCAGGAAAAAGAGGAAGGAATATAGATATTCCTTCCAAACACATACTAGTGGTATAATGTAATTTGCAAATACTTTGCTTCTTTTATATTCATTTTATGTAAAGCTTTTGCTCCTATTGTCTCTGTCAGCAGAGAAAAAGCAAAATAAGCCTGAGACACCAGGGACTCTGCACAAAGGCATTCCTAGGGCACACGCTTAGATTTTCACCTGCAGTGGGACACCGACTGTCTCTGGGAGACACACAGCTTCTTCACAAAATGCAAAAATCTGAAAGTTGTATGAATGTTGGGCTTTGGAGTGCGAACACTGGCAAAGGTAAAGCAGCTTTAATAATTACAGTTTTCAAGAACTTTGCAGCAGTGCCTCTCCTTCTGAGACCACTCTCTGGGAAAACCTACATTGTGTACTTTACAATATGCCAAGAAGAGATCACCACTCCTTGAGTCCTATGAATTTCTCTAAAAATTAAGCTGGTATCTAGAAAACTTATAGGAATTTTTTCACCATCAGTAAAGATAAATCCAAATCAAAGATATGCTGAGCTTTCTGCTTCCCAACCTGCAACGAGGGTGGGAAGTTTAAACTTTTTCCAGATAGTGCCTCTATCAGGCAGAGAAAGCAATATTGTGCCACATTCTGAGGGAGGTGGCCCACAAGTGGTGGAGCAATACAGGATGGACACCCTGCCTCTCATTCAGGACACTATACACCAATGCAGGCACTATGAACCCCGAACATGATTCAGGTAGATAATAACATACCCAATAGGCTCCTAATTGGCAAGCTGAAGCATGGAGCAGCGATTGCCCAAAGAAGCACTTGAAGAATGCCCTAATGGCAAGCTTGCTTGAATATTGCTGCCTGGACAGCTCCTTGGAGATCATATAACAGGCAGCAAGAAAGTCCCAAAGTGAGAGAAGGCATGGGACTTTTCGTCAGCAACAACTATAGCATGAAAATGGCTCAGGCTGAAGGATGCCTTAGTATCAGGATAGTAACCAGCTTATAAACCAGCTTGTACACTAAGCAGTGTTCAAACTATGCAAGCAAAGGTGCTTATTGTGGGTAGCCTGGATGGTCATCTGACATCCAGTATGCTTGGCTTGTTCATAGCTACTAAGGCACGCTCATCTTCACAAAAGAGAGATTCACTATGGCAACAGAGAGGTCCCACTGAGATTTGCCTTGACCTTAGGCTCTGCTGACTACTTCTCTCCTTTATTGCTGATGCCCTCCTCCTTGTTTGCCAGTATGAACAGGGGAGAAAATACAACGAAGCCCAGGATTCAGGGTAGCCAAGAAAAATACAAGAAGGAACAATGCAAGAGATGAGGCTATAGAAGGCATGGTGCACCTCTGCTAAAAAAGACTGATTTTCTTTATAAAGGATGTTGCAACAGCAATACAGCTGGCTATGGCAATACTGCCTTGACCTGCTCGCACAGCCTGGGGGCTGTCAGAGAGAAGTGCTGGAACTCGTGAGCCGAACTTCATTTCAGGATTAGTTGTTCGAAAGTGGAACATTGTGCCAGACTGCTATAGATACAGGAATAGGGGAAGAAAACAGGTATAGTGAAATCAGAGGAATGATAAAGCTTGTACTAGGTCTAGGCCCTGAGCTGCGCTGGTGTGATTGAAGTAGCCTCATCCATAACACTTGTCAAAGGAACTTTACTATTGAAAACACAGATCTGTTCAGATTGTAGGTATCTTTCTGTTCAAATAGTAGCCAGACAGGGCTTTGGAAGATACACCTCTTTTTTGCTTAAATATTGAAAGTGGGGATTAGATGCTTGAGTTCTTTTGTAGATTTATCTCAAGGGCATTTAACTAGGGGCCAGGGGTTTCAGTGGGAAGCAAACCACATACAATTTAGGTGTCAGACAATCAGTGCAGTGAGCTTGGAGCCCACATCCTACTTTTTAAAATGTCTAGACATTTGGGAGTCTACATCCAGACTCAGGCGCTTTTAAAGATTTTACCCAAGGTCTGCCAGTAGTAAAACTAGTTAATTGGATGTGAGCCTACTTAGCTAGGTTAAATAAGGATTTAACAGACTATTTCTTTTCTTTTCTTTTTCTTTTTCTTTTTTTTTTTTTTTTTTGAGAATTGCATAGCTTGATATACTAAATCAGCCTTTGTTTGTAAATCATCAGAATTTTCAGTAGTGTGAATCAGATTATAGTTTCAGGAAATAAATTAAGTCAAGGTAGTCTTTGTCAGATGTTTTGGTAAGACTTTCCATGCTGAATGACTGGAGACAATTAAAGCCAATTGCTTCGTTTTAATGGCTATATTATAATGGCTATGTGAGGCGTTGTCAAGCCTCACATAAATCTGAACTGATACTTGATAGCAATTATTCTTTTGTTGCTTTAGATTAGGCATGAATTTAGTAAGAGCAAATATAGTTTTCTGGCAATTCTAAATTCTATTATGACAAGTTTGGCTGCCACTGGTAAGCAGCATTCAAATAGCACAGTTCTGCATAGCATAATATATGAGATTAGCATGAGAACATTAGGTAAGATAGTGTTAGAATGCAATGTTTCTTTAAAAGATACAATGTTGAATGCTTCATGTATGTACAAACACATCCAGTTTACATCATCAGTTGCTATTGTGAGTGCTGTGGTAATTTGTCCATTTGTTCCTGCTCTGTGCAACTTGGAGCCATGAAGAGTTTTGCAAGGCAATGCAGTGGGACATTTTTATAGTCTTCTCTGGAAATGATACAAAGCTTCCGTTAAGAGAGATGGCTGTGCTTTAGATGTGTTCTTGACTGGATGTCTCTGGTGTGTGGTTCTCAGGTTACCATATCTTTGAAAGATGCTCTGAGAGAAAAAAACAAGATTTGCATCACGTATTATGAATGGAGCATGTTATGAAATTCTGTTCTTCTGAAGGATACAGCTCTAAACAAAAGTTTCTAAAGAAACTTTTCAATGTTTATTAGCAAGTTGAGAAATTGTACCTAGAGTAATCCCACATAACTGTGACACAATCATCTCTTCTAATGTTAGAAGAGTTAGTCTTCTAAGTTAGCAGAGTTGTCTGCCTAGACCTTCTGTATATTCAGTGAAGAGCCATATGCACTTCTACAGTCAGATGCACTTGTAGAGAGATATTTGCTATCTCTCTCCACTGACTGTGTGCCAGTGGCTGACATCAATAGCTGAAGATGGGCATGCTCCTGATTTAAAAAAAAGTTAGAGATAAAACTTATACTGTGTCAAAGGGCGCATGGTAACAATCATTCTAGAAACTCATGCCAGAAAGAATGCTTTATGTAACTCGATTCATAATTTGATCTCATTCAAAATAAGGATACCACTGATACCACATGAAAATGTCATCAGATTGCCTGGAATGCATTGCTTGGTGTTAGAGGAAAGTTTTGGTAGTGTATTCAGTGTTCTCCTTTAAATAACTGGCCATTACTTCAGCTTTCTTCTTAAGTCTTTTGTTAGGCTCTAGATGACTAAACCTGCTGCACAGCCAGGCACTGCATCAGAAAAACCCTCCACCCTCTCTCTCACATCATTTCTGGATTGGTTCAGGTCCAAAGAATGGAAATTGGGTGACACTGGAATCAAGTGAGGAAAGCTGGCAGTGATTCCTAGAGCTGATTAAATTCAGATTTCCTCAGTCTGGAAAGACACTAGACTGGACTCAGATCCCACTAGATGAGTCAGAAAGAGCGGGATCCAAAATGCTATTTCTTAGCTGAATTTACTGTTTGTGAAAAATGTGGGTCTTAAGCTCTAGAGGCTACATGAGCAATGTAATCTACCCTGTATGAGATGAATGGATTTCTCTCTTTCACCTGTCTGCTTTATTCTCATTGGGATAGCTAGACAGTGGAGGTAAACAAGAGAGGTTTTTTTATTTTATATTTTTATATATTTTACTATTATTTATTTAATATATTTTATATATTTTAATATAAACTATATATAGTTTATATTAAATAGGTTCACCCATTCTCTGAGTGAGTTGGTCACTCTGACATAAAAGACTTTCCTCTGACTTTTTCCATGGTTACATTCTGATCTGCTCAAGAAAAACTAGCTGGATTGTTGCCAAGACTTTGATTGCAATGATGCTTTACAGTCTATCAGGATAGGTATCACTCTCATCTCTTAGAATAAGGCATTCCACAGTCAAGCTCCTCATGCATGTTTCTTTTTCCTAAACTTTTTATTCTGCATTTGTTTAGCTCAACATACAGTGAGTTCCAGAGCAGAGCATGAATCACAGTAGCAAAGCTCTGGTCCAAGAGGAAATGACACAGGTTTTTTGGCCTAAAGATGGAAGGAGGCATTTCTTACCACTGTCGCTATTGATGTGTTCATGAGCAGTAGTTAGTCTAATAAACTCATGCTCCCTACTGGCACATAAACTAGATAAAGGGCAAGTTCAGTTTCCTGGATAGGTCCCTGACATTTTTTCTCTTCATGCTAGCACCAGTTCTGGCCTGTTTGAGGAAAAGCTTGAGACAGCTGCTTGGTATGTATATGCAGCCAGTATATTATTGGGGTGATGATTCTGACTGGGCCTGCTGTGAAGACGTTGTTAGTATCATTGATGTTATTCTCATCTAATGCCAAATTCCTACTAGAGTGCACCATGTTATAAAGTGCCCAATGGTTGATGTTTTGGTATAATTTGTGGGAGTGAATTGTAAGTATTTCAGTCTGAGTAAACATGTATCACAAATAATTTACATTTTTTTGGTGCAAGAGAGATTTCACTCTTTTCTTCACTGCAAATGTGAAATTGCTAAATTATATACTGAGCTCCCCCACAGAGACTGTCAGATATGGAGAATTCTGGGAACTGAGCTTAACGGATGGAAAGAAAAATGATGTGCTGTAATTTTACCCGGGATAGTAGTTGTAAGAGTGCTTATTGTGATTTTATGGAATTAAAGAAATTGATTCCCTGTAAGTGAAATCACAATCTGTAATAATATGCCATGGCATGATGTGCTTTTATCCTGTAATTGTTACCTGCTGTAAATATTTCAGTGCAAACAATGTAAATGCTATGGAAACACTGCTGACTTTAGGCAGATACAGAGTTATTCCTATCCCCAGGAAAGAAGACACACTTAGTATAATCTGCTGCCGTAAACTTTAGTTGCCACTGCATTTCAAAAGCCACTTGTAGCAAACTGGAGCCAACCAAGAAGTGTATGAGGAAAAGAGCTAGTTAAATACTACAGCTGCCTTTTGACTTGATCCACATGTTTCCATTCCCTTCCCTCATACTATGATTCCTGGATTGCCTATCACAGGATTAAAAAAAAAAAAGTCAAGGAAGAAGATTTGATTGACATTGCTTTTTAGCACTCTCACAGATAGACACCAAGAAAAGTGATGCTTGAGAGTGTAAGACACAGATGGGAAGGAAGTGCTGAGTAAACTACTTTTCTTTTGGCAACACAAAACAGCGGAGTCAACACAGACCATTTCTGTAGTAATTTCTGGACCATCTCACTGCTGTCTCATGTGTTGACACTTCTTAATACCAGGACATTGTGGTGGAGAATGATAATTTTACTCTGCAGGAAAGAACTCTCAGTTCTCATAGAGCTTCCCAGAGCACAAATATGAGGAAATACAAGTACTGCAGAAATGGTCATTTGATATTTGTGGAACTATTTGGTATCAAGTCTCTAAAGAAGCTTTTGACAAAACAAGAACTCAATCTCCATAGCTATCTGCCAGCTCCTTCGACCCTGGCCATCATGGTGCAGACTGAAGTGCAGCACTTAATCTACTCCATGAATGATTGCTGTCCCTGAGGAACTGCAGTCACCCTCACCCTGCTGGCCCTGTTTTGTGGGTCACCAGTGGCTCCAAATCAGTGTAAAGAAAATAAACCAAGAATGAAGAATGCTCTGAATGGCTTAACATCCAATTCAGAGACCCAATGGGGAGCTGCTTCCTCACCCCCACACCATTTACCTCATGGTGTTTCAGAAGTCTCAGTCCCTCTCCCTTTTCCTAATCAACATCTGTACAGAAAAGGCATGAGGGAGCAGCTGGTTAGACAGGAAGAACTGAAGAGAAGGGGAATACCTATAGACCCTATAGCACTCAGAACTATCCCGTTGATTCAGTTTAGCTTTTCATAATCCCTCCTTCAGTGCAGGTGTGCCCACTTGCTCTTATTGAACAATAAGCTGTATTACCCGTTCCAGGTTTGCAAGAAGAGAAAGTCTATTTTTGTAAGTTGTGTTGTTATCGTTTACTAATAGAGAAGAGCTTGGAAACTCTGGTGTGAAGATGACTGAAAGCTGATATCAATATTGCCTTTATTTTGAACCAGAATCAGCCACTTTTACATGTTATGCCAAATTCATCATTCATGTAACTTAACATTTTATACAGTAGTGGCTGTATTTTTAAAGTGCTCTGAAGTATTCTTGGACTTGATCCATCATTGTTAAAGACAAACAGCTAAACCCACACTTATTATGCTATGTATCTTACGAATGGAACTAATTAGAGTACAGATGGAAACCCAGTGAGGTATTTTTGATATAGCTGGTTGAAGTAAAGCAGGTTCAACTGCCATCACTTTTTTCCTAGATTTTTTTTGTTGTGAGTGGCCTCATTTCTAATTTCTGCTGTGGCTTTTATGATTAATGTCCCAAGATCTTTTAGCATGGTTCTTTTCTCCTGTCAGTTAGGCTTATTTTTCTTTTTATTGTGGCTATGTACTTCATGCCACTCACTAAAAATGAGAAGCAACTTCAGCTGTACTTTTGATTTCTTGGACTTGCCAGCTTGTGTTGGTGTTAGCAAAGAATAGGTATTCTGCATCACTTTCAGCACTTTCTCATGAAGTTGTGCTTTAAAATCTTTGCTATGGATCTGCAAAATACTCTCCTCAAATGTTTTCTCATGATCTATGCCTTTGAAGACTACTGCAGGTAAACTGCAGAGCTTTCTATGATGTGTCACCAATAGAAACTGTCTTGATATGTTAGGAATAGCCCAGTCCTGTCTCCATGTAAGAGAAAAAAATCCAGAAATTTTGATGGAAAGCTAAGAAAGTTAATTTGACTAAACAGGAGACTCTTTCCTGCTTGAGGAACAAGAAAGGGAATAAGGGAGGATATTCACCAGGTAGGGGCTATGGGTTACTTGTGGACTAGCACTGATTCGTTAGCTGGCTGGGAAAGAGATGGGAAAGAGAGCAGAAAAGAAACAATGCAGAGGAGGAGACAGACTCAGTAGATGAAAGAACGAAAGGATCTGAAGCCTAGGCTGGCCAGGGACTTTGGAGAATAATTATAGAGGAAGATTGAAAAATCGATAGTGGAGGAAATAGGTAGGTTTTGAAAAGTGAGTAGCAACAGAGAAGGAACCCCAACAAACCCCAAGAAGAAAACTGGAAGTATACCATAGGGATTGGCCGGTGGTAGTGATTTCTACTATAAGCTGTAATAGTTTAGATTCAAGCACAAGATCAAACTTTCCAGTATGCAAAAATCGTCAAATTTGACTCTTTCCTATTACTGTATAAAGAAAATGTTCTTAGAACCTGGCTTTATACCATACATTCCCTAGACTAAGAGCTTCTTGTGTCCTTTTATGTAAAAGTCAAGTTGCTTTTCTTTTCATGTAAGTTGAGTAGTGTCAGCAAAGCTGCCACATAGTATGTTTCACCTCTGGTGAAATACCACCTACTGGTAATAGGAATAGAAACGTTATTTACCTGTCATTGCTCTTTGATAGATACTATTTCTTTGTATCATCTTTTGTGAGATATCTGTGGTGGTGTGTTGCTTTTGGAAACAGCAGCAGGAGCAGCATTCACTTGCAGACCCTGGAAGAGAACCATGCAGAACCTGCTCGTGTGTGTGCATGTCTGAGTACCTAAACTCAACCTAAACAGTTCTTTAAAATGAATCGTTGCGACTAAGCAACGTTAGGGCGTTGGTGTAAAGTCTGGATCCACAACACAGGAACACATTTAAGATCCAGCATTCATAGTTTCTGCCTAGAGGAGTTAAGGCTCCTGTGAGCATCTCATTCAACAAGCACGGATACGCACCAGCAGTTCTTCACAGAGAATTCATTTTGATATCAATTCCATTTTGGTCTGCTTTCTGAGCCCAGCAGTTCATATCACATTGGCTGCCAAATGGTGACTACAACATTCAGTCACTACTAACCTGGGTGAGAATGAAGCCTAGAGTAGTAGTAGGCTAAATCACCCATAGTAATTTCCTGAGTTAGGGAGCACATTTTCAGCAGAATATGAAAGTAAATTATTCCCCATTTTTGATCACATTCAGGAAGTGATGTCTGTCACTCTCAGAACACCAAACTGAAGAAAGTACTTACAGAGTCATTTCAGAGCTGTGCAGCAGAAGTCACTGACCTCTTTTCAAGTTGCCAGTACTTCTGGAGTTCCCATGATAGGCCCAAAGGTGCAACAGTTTACCTGGGTAACCTTAGCAGCAGAGTGCTCAATTTAATTTCTGAAGAAATTCCAGTGTTTCCTGAAGAGCTACACCGAGAGTGAACTTGGCGTTTGTGTTAAAAAGCAGGAAGAAATTGAAGCCCAGCTTCCCTTTTGGTTGGTGATATTTTTAATCTATGCTCACCTTTTTACTGTTTTCATCATTATCCTTGTCAATATAGGGAAACTTATTTTGACTATTAAACTGCCGTCTCCTACATACATGTATATTTGCATTTCACACTAGTTCAGAACTTTACGTTTTCATATTGCTGCCCACACTCTAATTTTTTTAATCTTTACACTATTAATCAAGTAGGTAGCCCCTTGATTTCTTAACCCTTATGCTATTGAAATTTAGAAATGGCTTCATAAATCTTTTCAAACACTTGTGGAGAAAGGAATAATGAAAGAAAAATTGCTTGCTTGCTCTTGGCCAAAACCTTCTGCAATGACTTAACCCAGAGCAAATTTGTCAGTTGGCTAATAATGTCTTGAAAATAGGGGTTAAATGGAGATGCTGACAGGCCATGAACTGCATAGTCTGACTGAAACTGTCTGCAATTTTATATATTTTCCCAGTGTGTTGGGACTCTTGTTCTCTTTTCTCCTTAAACCAAAATGACAGGTCTGTTATACATATGTATGCTAAGTGCCTTAATGGATTTGGACAGCCTCTCCCTGATTTCTAAGATGCAGTCATTAGGTGGTGCTTGGAAGCAGGTGCTATTTCTGGGTTGAGCTCTGTTTCTTTGTCTCTCCCCTGCTAACCTTTTCATCTCTGCTAATGATTAACAATGATGGGCTTTGAATGACAGCAGGGCAGCTGCCTCGACGGCACTGCTGGAAAGATTTGTTTTAAACTTGCTTGTCTGTCCCCTAGGGTTTTGAGAAGAAGGGAGAGATGAATGTTGATACAGGAATGAAGTAAATATTTACTTTCAGTTGATTTTCCACTGTCCTTACTTACAGATTTTCCGCAGCCCAATCTATGTGCCACCTGTCTCGCCTTGTACTCTAATGCCTGCTCTGTGGCTCCTACTGGCATGAATGGGCCGGTGATCAGCCCTGTGGCTGAAGCAGGAGATCTGGAGAGTCTAACACAGTGCTGTCCCCAGTGCTGATGACCATTTTCTTCGGCGCTCTGCTCATGATGTTTCTAAAAGCCCATGAGGAGAGGCTACTGGATAATCCCAGCCTGCTTCGGCAACTAATCCCATGACATCTGTAGTATTTCCTAACACCTCTGGTTAAAGACTGGGAGAGAAACTCTAGCTGTGTGTTGCCACCTGGAATTGTAGCTGGCCTGGCCTGGCATTGATTGATGCAGGGAGACGCGAACCCTGCGAAACACTTGGTTTAGCACGCGCAGAAGTCATGCCTACTTTGGCGCTCTCTGCCCAGAGGGTAGGAGACGTGTCTGAGTGTGCAGGAGGCGTGGTGACAGTTCCCGACTGGGCAGGTGCTGATGTGAGGGGACCATATGTTACTCCTCTACCTAGCAAATGAAATGCCTTGCAGCAGTCCTCCTGCACCTGGCATGCATAAGCAGATGGCCTGACTGTATTACTAGGTAGCGTTGCCAGCATTTGTCCTTTCCTAGTGGTCAAGACTGGAGCAAGGACACAATTTGATCCATAGCATTGGTTAATCATTGCATATCACTGAAGGCCTTGCACTTCTGTGTGCATTGAATTTCACTGCTTTGGAGTCTGTTTTAAGTTGTTTTCCTCAGATGAACTAAATCACGAATTAATTTTTCGCACTCCTTCATATTTGCTAATACTAACATTTTTTGTAGGACAACATTGTCCCTGGCATCAACAAATTGATTTGCACGTATTAACCTTTTCTGATATTTACAATGGACTCATTAACTAAATTGACTCAGTTTTCTCATCTAACACTTCAGAAGTGAAAATAGATATGTTTACAGTATTCCTACAGAAATCATTTACTTTACTTGTAATATAGATATGAAGCAAATTAATAAGGCAATGAGTGATCAAGATATATAGAAAAAATGGGATGTAGTTAGCATTAGAGAAATAAGAGATTGAAACCTTATTTCAGCTATCTGCATTTGACAGCTCCTTGGTCAGTAACTTTTTGCTTTTCATCAAGAGCAATGAACTGACTGACAGCCATTAGGTAATAAAGATACGTAGCCATCCTGGTCATAGAGGAAAGCTTTGCAGAATCTGGGGGTTGCACCGTTATGTTCTCCTATCACGTTTTAATAGGGTGCATTCATAAAAAGCATTTGGGAGAATTCACATTAATCATCAAGCGTACTGGATTTCAGTAAAATTTCACATGAGTAGTGATATTGTTCAGAAGGGCCTTTTCTAAAAAGAATAGTATAGAAATGTGACACTTGCAGCAACACTTATGGAAGAAGCCCATTTGAAGCATTGTATCGCACCCCAGGAGAAAGATCACATGGTTTTGTCAGCATGTCCTCCACTTTAATAAGTGGATACAGCTACTCTTACTGCTACTGTATTAACATGAGTACTTTTAACAGGACTAGTGTAATTAATGGAGGCTAGCATACCCAATCATTTTCCCTCCCCAGCCACCATCAGGCCTGTGCATTTACACCAAGGGCATTACTGTAATGGCAACCAGGAAATGGAAAAGAGCTGGAGAAATACGTATTGTTCCCCTGTTCTGGCTTATAGCCATTTCACAGTAGCATTGTTGATGAAAACAGGCTTTAGAAGGGGAATATTAAAGAGAAAACAGAATTAAGAGCTAAGGGCCCAGGACATTTCAAGTGAAGGATTTTAACACCTTTTCCCCCTCAGCCATGGCTGTAAAACAATCTGATTTTGCTGTTAAAGCCCCCTTCAAAACATGCTGGGCCCAAGAGGGAGAGAGAACTCAAAGTGAGAAGAATATATCCAGATCTGATAGAGGATTAATTCATTCATTCGCTCTAAAGCCTCCAAGAAAGAAGGTGAAAAATAATATCTTCTGAGTGTTTGTTGATACAAGAAAACCAAAGGCACGCCACATTTAAATGAGGGTGAATTCTGTCAGCTGTGTACAAAATCTGTTGGTTTAGAAAAAAACCACTGGTATGTACAGTACTCCTTTGACATGCTGTGCCTCATTCTGCATTTTTCATTCTCAAATTTTCTGTGGAGCAGCCAGTAATAATTTAGAAGCATAGCATTTCTTCCTACAAAGTTCTTTCTTGGCAAAGACATGATAAGAAAATTGGGCCTTCTGTTGTCTCTATGGGCTTATCCGTTACATTAAAATAGGGCGATAAGGGGTGAGTTCTCACTGCTTATTGCTAGATGTAGTGAAAATGGCTTTTATTTATATATCTATAGGTATCATAGGTCAGGCCCAGTTTTACTATATACTACTGAAAAGAATATCCCTGGCATACTCTGGGCTTGAATGCAAGAGCGCAAAGACAGCTCGAACTGCTGGAGATGTTTGTTAGGAGAAGCTTGCTGGACTTTTTGTTTGGATAAAACGATGTGGTTCTAGGGTAAAGTGGTAAATTTATGATTTGTCTACAGCCCCAGATGATTCTTAGGCTTGCATTTTCAGATGAGATGACTGAGAAATATGGTAGTGAAGGAGAATAGATTGGGACCAGAGACAGTGCCCAGGGAGCAGTTTGGAAAGTCAGATAAGGGGAGCAGACTTGCCAGCATTTTAGAGAGCCAGGGAGAGAGTCAGAAGAGGAAAGAGCCACGGATATCAAGCGAAAACAAGATTTCAAGAAGACGAATGTGACTGACTTTCACAAAGATTTCTGACGGCTGAAGGAAGATGGGAATGAAGCGAAGTAGGGAAGCTTTGGAGGTGAGACTCATCTTGCTTCGTTTTAGAGCGCCATGTTGCCTGTCTAGTCAATGGAGACAAGAAATTGATTCATCTCATCCTAAAGCACATGCCTATATTTGATCAGCCTGGTTGTTTGCTTACACTCTGCTGACTGAATTGACTAAAATGGGTATATAGACATCTGGCTTACAGGCAGGTGCCTACATTGTTGACACCTAAAAATAGAGGCCTGAATCCCACTGTAGCCATCTATTGTGTAAGTGCTAGTCATGTAGCTCGGACCTCTTGTTCTATGTAAGAAGGTCCTATTATGAAACCAACGTCTACGGGAATTTTGCAAACTTATTGCCCTATGCAGGGCAAATAGAGAAAACAAGCAATATATGCAAGATCCATGTCAATGAGCAAATGGGAATTTGCTTGCACTAGAATACATCTAGCTCTTTATTATTGGTGAGCCTAGTAGAGAATGGGGGTCCCAGATCCTAATCTGCATTATGCTATGCTATGCTATGACCAGAGCTATGAACTCTGGTCTTTCCATCCTGCTATTTATCCAATCCGTGTTTTCTCTCGCATTTTCTCCGACACATCTTTTTTTTGCTGAGTGAAGACAGGAAGAACAGAGAATGATGGGTATATGCATACACACACATTCATCTATATATTTATATGTGTAGTTGTATACAAATGGGCAGCTTGATTTTCTAGGATGCTTAATAGCAACAGCTGAATGAGAACTTTCAAATGTCCCATTCATTTGAAAATCAAACCACTTATTCGGGTTGCTAAGTATAAGTTTATGCCTTCTATTTTGAAATACACATTTTTAAGTGGCGCTGAAAGAGAATGGTGTGACTATGTTTTAACTGACACATAGCAGCATTACTACAGTCCTCAAAAGCACTAGGTCAGTGCAGGAATTAGCCTGACTCCTTCAAATACAAAGAAAACTTAAGTAGATCTCATGGCCATGATTCAGATATGTGGTTTCAAGTACCAGAGAATTCACTTTGTTTAGGATTTTATATTCTACTTATTGCAATGATATTAGATCATCCCTGTGGTATCTGTTCGTTCATGTCTTAAAGAAGAATTGGACTTCATGGAGTTATCTGAATTGAAGTCTGACCACCCACACCTCTTATATGGGTAAAATAGGGACTGAGGTCTCTCAAAGCATTTAAACTGAATGTTTTCCATCCAAAACACTTAGATATTATTTCTTTAATCACTTTCTACTTCTGGCTGTCACCTGTGGGCCTCTGAAATTGGAGTGTGTTAGGTTACTCTCAGCCAACTTTTATATTTTTGTCTGGCTGTGCCCCGAGCAAATGATGGCATTAGACATAACAATAACACACAGTGCTGTGCCTCCAACAGAGAGAAAACACAATCTGTGTAATTCATTTGTGAGGGATAATAATGGGAATTTACAGCACCAGCAAAATCCAGGTCAGGACACTTTCAAGGTCTTGTAGTGCTCCAAGACAATACAGCTGATACTTGTGCAGTGCACATAGCATTGATGAGGAAGCTCAGTAATTTGAGGCTGTGTGGTTTTAGTTTTACTTATCTTGTAGTAGTTCACTGCAGGAGTAGACCCACACAAAAAGGTTTCTCTTGGTGGTTGAGTAAGGACGTCAGAATCTGGCCTTTGGTTGTCAAATTTTAAAGAATAGCTTACTTTGTTGACTATATATGTCAACAGTTTCAGCAGTTAAAAGCAGGTAATTTAAATCTTAGCAATGGTTTTCAGCTTCTGATCCAGAAATCCTTAGGAGATGTCTCTAAGGGATCCATGAAAGATAGTTAAGGAAAGAAACGTTATTGTGAGTAGTGTTCTGTTTTTAGGAGATGCACAAATTGAAAAAAGGTTGACAGTTACTGTAAAAGCATTTGTATTTGCATCCCCACCTAGAACACAAGTGACGGAAAATAATGATGTGCAAATTATAGGTGACCAGATGCAAAAACAGATTTCACTAGTTAACTCTGAAGTACCTTTCATGGACATCTGGAGTCCTGAGTGATGGCTGAAGGAAAAAATCCCTAAATATGCAGTGACCAGTGGATTCCCAGGCTAAACAAATCCTCATGGTCCAAGCTGTAAAAATTCCTCTAATGTTATTAGAAGAAAGGCCAACAGATTTTTATATCCGTAAATTAGTTGAGTCTCCAACTATTTCTTCTAGAGTGTGAAGAGACTTTTTATTTTTTTAATAAGCATGAGCCCTCTTTTCAGGTTTCCTGCAATGTAAAAGAAGTACATCACAGTCACACAGTATTTATAACCTCCCTGACTCTTTCCATCTTGTCAGCTTCCATGAGAACAGCTAGCGTTATCATCACCAAGAGGCCTTTAGTGCCAGCCTCACAGGGTTAACTGCAGAAGACCTTATTCAGTCCTTATCTGGGCAAAATTCCATTGGCTCAGCAGGAGTCTGTCTGGATAAAGATTTTGGGAATTGACAGACAATGTTTATGAGTTATACAGGAAAACTAGCTGAAATAGTAATCTTTGCAGCCCTTCCTAATGGACTAATAGATTTCTTCAAGCAGCTGGAAGATTTTTTATAATCCCTCCAAGCCCTTCATTTGAGATTTACAGTCCTGGCTCCCAATAAATGATGGAAGTTTCTTTCAATTTACCATCTCGACCAGGTGCCTTAATGAGCTCTGCAAGAGAGCTCACGCAAGTCATAACAGGAGCTGGAGGAGCAGCCTTCTGCTTCAGGCGCAGAACAGCTGCCTGCAGATGGTCTTTGGTGAAGAACCACTCCCGGAGCCTCTCCCCAGTCAGAGGAGATACTGCACGTCGAGTGCAAGGTTATGCTGCATGGAGCATCGTCCCTTTTCTCCAATGTCATCCTCAGTATTCCCTGCCTGCCTGCTCCCTCACACAAACATTTCACTTGTTGAATCTGTGAGCAATGTGGGGATACATGAATATCTGATCCAAATCTTAGAGATGATAGACTGAGCAGGCAAATTTCTGGTGCATAGTTTGGTGCTTCCTACTCTAAAGGGGGAAGAAAAGTTTTGTTCCTACAACATACCTCTGTATTTTCATGGCATTTTTCTCAACACAGGACATTTGTATTTAGTGAATACTTATGCACATTTTTACCTCCAACTTGAGAAAGATTCTTTCTTTCTTAGAAAAATCATGATGTAATATTTTTAATGCTCAACCTGCAAAGTGCTGAGTGTCTTCCACTCTCTGTGGCCAATGGGATAGACCATGCCTTGCTAGCATGAAGAGATCATTAGTTTATTAGTTAAATAGTTCCCTATCTTTTGTGTGTGTATTGACAAAGTGAACTATGAACTGATAAGTATTCTACAATGAAGGCATTTCATATTTGGAAGCAGATACCAGCAGTCTAGAACAGCATGCTTAATGCACTTCACTTCTATACTTCTTTATTTCAAAATGTTAATGTGGGATGAAATGTTAATTTTTGTATTGAGCAAGTTACATTCAGTGCAGCAGTGAGTGCTTCCAGTGCAAGGCACATTACAGTACATGCAGCAGTAGGAAGAGCGATATAGGTGCATATCATTTTTAACCCTTGTTTGGCATGGAGTTTGCTGCTTCTGTCCCTTCATGAAGGAACTGTGTGAGCTTGGCTGCCTTTTTTCAACCATATCAGCTAGCTTATAAAAGATACTATCTCTCCTGACAAGCCTGGCTTTTTATAACAGATACACACAATGGAAGAGTTCACATTGCATGTAAACTTATGTTCATCAGTCCTTCATTTTATGGACCATGTCATAAGGCTCCATAAAAGCAAAAGCTTTATATTCCATAACTGTATTTTTGGTTCATTTAATGGTTTCATAGCAGAGAGTGATACAGATTTTAAAAAGGAAAACAAAGAAGAAACAGAAGTAACCCATGAGTTGTTTTAATTGGATACCTTAACTTTAGGCAATAACAGAGTTATAGCCACAACAAGACCCACGGGAAGACAGGGACACTGTGATTTGTTGTTTTGTGGAATCGCTCATCCCCTGGAACAGTCCGCGAGGGGAAGGCAGGGCCGTGTGTGAGACACAAAGTGTGGTTTCCAGAGATGCAGCATGAAACTTTTGAGGCTCTTTCTGCAACATCTCCTCTTGTGAAAAAGAAGGAAGTAAGACTAAATGTTATTACTGCTTGTTCTGCCGATAGTAATTCTGTGAGGAACTGAGAGGAGCAAAACATTAAAAGCACTGCTCCTTCACTCCTACTCCTTGGTATTACAGAGCATTAGCATTAGGGTGAAGAGTCACAAAAATTCCTGGGATTAGAAACTGCTCTGTTAGCCCACTTTGCTGCTTTTTCATGTACTCTTCTTCTTTTTCTTCATACTTTTATCTGGATCTCCCAGGAGAAATTGGAGGGACCTTTGCTCGAACTATATTACTCCTGTAATAGAAGAGTTCTTTCTAAAGCTGTATGCTTAAGGTTTGTGTTTTCTGTTTAAAGGGTCTTTGAGAAATGTCTGGCTTTCATCTAATTTGAACTATTAACTTTTAGAAAGATATTATCTTTATGAGACACTTCCCATCTCTTAACCATGTCTGGGGAATCTGTATGACAGTGCACAGTGATCACACTATGCATTAATATGTGAATGTGAATGTTATCTCAGAGATGAAAGCTTAGAAATGCTATGCCTATACTTATATTCTGTACATCTGCTTTAGTCCCACTAAACAGCTGCAATGATTCACATGGTAGTGCAGTCTTGCATAATTGCTTTCGAGTTGCTGGACTTTCAGAAAGTGCTTTTTCTTCATGTTCTACTCAAATCCACTTTCTTTCTAAGTTTCCCAACTTTGATCCTGAACTTTGCATAACAAATCTAAGAGCAGAAAAATCATATGGGTATCACTGGAAATGACTATGATTCATTACTTGCAGCTGTTGTGTTCTTGGATATCTGCATTTGGGCAGGGCTCAAGGCTTTCTAACAGCATCTGAATTCCCCAAACTCAATTATTTTCGTTGTAAAGCAGAAAGAAAATTGTTCCCTGAGGCTGTATCCTGTCACACCCCGGATTCCTCTAGGAACCCTGGTCTCCCCTTGGACCATGCAAGTCTGGTTGATACTAAAGATGTGGCAGTAACTGAGTCTTGTTGACAGTATCAGTAGTAATATAAACTGAACTGAACTGCAAACTGAACACCTGGGAATGGTTATGGTAAGTCAGAGTTGAAGTGTCTTGATGGGGAAGCTGCTGACAGTGTTTTTGTCTGGAGACGAGAGGTGGGTGCACAAGCCCCTTCTGAGGGTGTAGTTAGTCAGATTGTGCTCTGCCAGGCTAGTACAACATGGCTCACAATCGCTATATTTACCTGTCTTAAAAATAGGATAGCTAGGCCCCAATTCTGTTATCTGAATCAGTTTAAACCAGGCTGAGACCATCACACTGCACTCACTTATCCTTTTTCAATAACATGCACATTTTGATTACCTAGGCTGAATCTGAACTACCAGCTGAACTGACAAGTTCCAACCCTCTTTTGCCAACTAACTAACACATAAAGTCCCTTCTACAAGTGACTTTATTGAGTCACACTTTTGACACAATGCTTTATTCAAAATACACTGCTTCTGGTAAGTCTAGCTTTCTGACCTCGTCTCAGAGAGTGAAGACTGGTTTTTGTTTAGCAAAAACCAGTGGTAAGCATTCCTATCTTCACCACTTCTCATTAGTCTTGGTTCCTGAAAGGAACGTTGTGTCTTAAGATCCAAAGGGAAAAAATGGATTTTTGGGAAGCACAAGTTGATGCTGTATACAACTGTTCCACAAAAGTTCAGGCATTGATTCTGGATTCTTCCTTGGGATATAATTTACTGGAGAGGAAAAAGGAAAGAAATATCAGAATTTTAAACAGGAGTGTAGATGTCAGCAATTGTGTGTCACCATATGATGGAAGGTTGGCAAAAATATCGTCCAGATGGGCTCTCCTTCACTTGACTATATTTCCAGTAATAATGAAAGGATCCAGAACTCCTTTACTAAAGATCTCATTGCCAGCTTCTTTTACGCAGGGTTATAAAATTAGCTTCAAGAGAAGTGAGACTTTCCTATGGATGTGTGGAGTTACTCATAATTTTTTTATTGAGATCAATTATCAAAGAAGTGCAACATACAAAGTAATGAATGATTGAATCTCGCTGAAGGTGAGTAAGAGTTGGCAGTTCTGCAGTGCTTCAAAATTTAAAGCCTAATGGAGCATCCTCCAGCAAGAATTCATGATAGCGATGCTGTATTCAAGGTTCTGTTGCCTAAGCTGACATCCTGCTCTGGCACTAATCCCACAGCAATATAAAACTCTTTCCAAAGAAATTGTTTTCCACTGAATACTGGATCAGGCAGTGCCATGTTAGTATTGAAGATAAGAGCACAAATTGGCAATACATTTTACAGACCGCTGCTCCCTTTCTCCTTAGATACTTTTTATGAACTATGAGAAAAAAATCAACCAACTTCACTAGAATAGTTCAAGCAAATAATTGATATTGTACTCCTTGGTCTGCCTTCATGGTGCCACATAGAGTAAGCTGTTTAGGTAGGTATTTGACAAGCTTTGAAACCCTGGGCTTTGGAAGTCAAATGTTCTTTTGTGATCTCCTATTGTTTCAGGGGTGTCATGTATACTAATGAAACAAGGTGCAGGGAGAGCTTGGTGGCAGAGGATAACTCTACCAGCCTCTTGTTTGCTGCAAGTGTTGGTAAAGCACCACAAGATGAATCCCCAACACAATTGCTGTGTACAGAACAGTAAATGATGTGTTTGTATCAGCTGGAAGGCAAACCGAATAGCAAAAGTTTGCCACTTTGCCGTCACACTCAAAGAAGTGGTCACCTCACTACAGAGAAGATTTGAATGGACTGATAAAACTTAGGTCTTGATTGTGTTATGTGTGCACCTTGCACTCAGTCCTGTATAAGTGTATAAGCCTGGGTCTAGCAAAGTACAGATATTGTCCTCTGTGTAATATTTTTCATTTTTAAGACCTTTCATTGCCATCCATCACCAGAATATCATAGCATTTTCCAGTTAAAACCCACAGACCAAATTTTGCAGGTGGTTTCGCAGTCTTTGATGTCCCTTTTCTGAGTTGTCAGCAAAGTGTCCCTGAAGGTGCCTGGAAGCAGGAAATGCAGATGCCACTTTATGATTGATTTTGTCTTTCGGTGGATGGAAGTCTTCTTTGTATATTTTCTCAGACGAGCAAGTATTTCAATAAAAGATGAAGACTATCCACCTGGAGTCATTTCTGCTTTGGAAAGAGTCCTAGCAGGCCTAGGGGTCATAGATCCAGGGTGATTTCTCCTTCCCGAACCACAAGTGCAGGGAGCAGAGTGGACAAAGTGAGATTTATTTTGCAAAGCAGCAGTTGGCATGATTCCTGTGGTCTAACCCACTGTTGGGCCCATGACTAGAAGGAGATTGACGGTGCTGTTATTAACTCCCTGTCAGCCACCCCTCTCTGCCAAAAGACAGTGGGAGCTAGACGCCACAGATAATCTGATCCCCTGTCTGCTAGGCTTCAGAGGGCAGGCTTCCAACGAGTGAATTAACACACAGCTAAGGTTTCAGGTGAGCAAAACTGTTCCAATAGCAATTTTGGCTGCATGAAGCATTGCAATTGCACTTCTGAAAAAGGCATGTAGGACTCTAGGATCTCATCTCTAGGCACAGTTCCTTTGGCTGTGCAAATCTGTCTGTGGAGTTTCAGAATTAGCACCTCTTGCAAGTGGGTTTAAAGGGAGTGCTGTTTCCAGTGCAGAGACAAAGGTGTTCATCGCAGTTGCCAATACGGCTGCTTGCTTATGGTAACCTCACTCTTTGACCCTTTTTATGATTTGAGTTAGGAATCCAGTTGTTTATTTTGCCTGAGCAAGTAAGGTGCAAATACAGCGTGCCACAGTGTTGTATTCATTTCAGCCACTATATCCACCTTATCAAAAGGTCAGTGAAAATTAGCATATGCCATTTCTGGAAATCAAATGTTCAGGATCTGAGCGCAGAGGCGTTTTGCAAGCGTGGGGAAACAGGCATGGATAGCTGGTTGCTGCATGCCCAGCATACCAAGGAGACCCTCATTTCACAGTTCTTCTGTTCTCCCCCACTAAGGAGGCATAGACATATTTAGGACCCCCTGTGTGTTTAATTGCACGCTTCATACCAATGGCTTTCATTAATATACAAAAAATGCAGTCAGGCCTGAATGCTCATGAAGTGGTGTTATTTGGGGTGGAGGGTGGTGCTGTGCTCTGGAACAGCATTTCTCTAAGTAATGTGACAGGAGCACATGAATGACACCAATGGATAAGCCACATTCTCTGTACACACAGAGCAGCTTAATAAAGAAAAGCACATTTTAATTCTTAGAATTATCTCTGCATCATACTTGGGCAAGGCATGCACTTTGCACTGTTTTTTTCGCATAAATCTGAATCTAGTTTCATTCTCTTGATGTTAAGCCTTTTGGGAACACTGAGATCCTGTTGGCTGAATCTCTGGCTGGTTTTGCTAACACAGCAGAGAAATAAGGTCTCTCTTATCTTAATTCCCCACCACCACCACCATTACCTTGGTTTTAGATGTTCTTGAAATGATAAATCTGTCTGAATTTTGATATACAGTGTTCTGTGGTCACTGGTTAAGGTGGTTGAACAGTTCTAATTTAACCTAGATACTCAAATCCCTTTCTAGCCAGAAAGGCTAAAGAGTGAAATATTTCTATATTAAAAGTAAAGCCAGTTTGGGGTTAATTCGTTGGTGGTCTGCAATAACTCTACTGATTAGATCTTATTCTTCAGAAAGATATTTTTATCGCTTCTGTTTTTAAGTATGTTTAATTTCCCCTCAAGATCTTCAAGGAACTGTGGGCTCAGTCTTCAGTGTTGTTCAGGGAACATCTTCAATTTCTCAGAGAACATTGAAAACAAAATGCTCCCCCCCTAGCAGGGCTGACCGTAAAGAAATTGGTAAGGCTTATGATTTCCTTTCTGAAAGTATGTATGTCAGATCCTGCAGCCATTACTCAACGTTTCACTCCATCCATGCTCAGGCTTCAGCGTTTCTTCCCTTTGGCATTTTTCCCTTCTTTCCATAAATAATACACTGAAAGGCCGGACTGCTACTGAAACTGCAGGGGCAAACCTGCACAATTACAAAGAAACCTATTGCATTAAATTTCAAATACCAATTAAGAAAAAATCCTGTAAAAAGTCCAGTATATAATAAGCAAATACACACATTTTAGCTGTAACCCTCATGCTCCTATGTCACAGTGAGATAAATTATCAGATTCTGCATTGCAGTATGATTTTGTCTCCCAATCTGATATCAAATGAAGACTATTGTACATCAAAGTACATTGTATAATAAGGCTGCCACTGAACTGGAATGAGGGCAAGCTGCCATGCTTTATTAATGTTGTTGCTGGAACCAAAATAGAAGTATGAAAGCCAAATTTTACCCTGTGTGTTCAGCCTACCCTGAGAACCGGCATGCCAGAAGGGACATTCAGCCTCGGGGTTCTGCTGCTGGAGGCGATATCTAAACTTCAGGCCTCCTTCTCCAGAGGACACTCTGGTAGAAGCATGGGGGGTGAAACAGCAGACAAGATGATGGGAAGGCCCATTTTGCCGTTCCAACAGACCACTGTCCCTGGAGGTGCAAGACTGCAGATGGCATATGCTGCCATAGGCCTACATGGAACAGGTTTTCTTCTGCCCGTGTTTCATGTATATTATTTGATATAATTAGGGCTGAATCAGCATTTGGCTCAAAGCACCACACGCTCCAGTTATGGCATGTTGGGTCTATGGCTTTCCAACACAGCCTGGAAGAGAGTTTGTCACAGCCCTGGGACTAGGCAAAGATGGCAAGAGCCTCTGCCTTGTTTTGTGTGTGTGAGAGAAAGTTCACAGTGCAAATCTGAAAAATACTGCAGTGATAGCTGTAGCGAAATAAAGAGCAAAAACAGGGATCTGCTTTCAATTACACTTGCACAGCACTTCCTCTATTTTCCAGGATTTGCCTGGATACAGCTGGAACAAGAATCTGACCCTAAGATCTGTGCTATGGAAGATTTGCAGCTCTGTACTTTAGAGCAGAAGTTAGATAATGTTTCTGTTACTTATTACTTATAATTAAGTAGTATCTATCCCAAGTACTGTTTTACTACTTCAGCTGGCAAGCGCTAACATTTGATGGCTTTACAGTTTGCATGAGCGTTCTTCTAACTGAGAATTGTTTTTTCAAGCTAAGCACAACAAAGGCATAGTAGCGCAAATGTAAAAAGTTTACAGAAAAAAGATGTCAGTCTCTGAAAACTACTTTAAATGCTTTGTGCATATGCTCAATATAGTTAGTAAAAAGATATAGATGGACCAAATCCTCCTCCCACTGAAGTCAACGCCCATTATGCTGGTGAAACTGGGTTTAGGCCTGTGATTTTTATCAGGAAAACTTTATGAATATTTACTTGATAAAACTATACACCAGAGAACTTTTCAAGGCATTTGGCACCCCATTCTCCCTCCCGTTATGCCCCTTAGCCCAGCTGCTATTTTAATGATACTTCCTAGATAGGGTCTGGCAAGATGAAAGCAGTAGTACGTGCACAAAGAAGAAAAAAATAGCAAATGTACATTACATCAGAAAAGCTGCAAAGCAAAAGAAGATGCTAGCCTGAAGATTCCTTGCAAGTATTGCAAAACTCTGTTGGCTCAAGCAATGACAGAGATGGATAAGATAGCATGAAAATAGAAATTGTCACTTTTTTATAGATAGAAGTTTTCAAGCAGGTTGTTTTATGTTGCCTGGTAAGTTGTACAGTTTTGAGGACATTGGCTTCTTTGACAATTGGAACAGCAAATCAAGTAAATAACAAAAAATACTTTGCTGTAGAACTTTGCAATGTTCCAATTTCCATGATTTCAAATAAGAAATTTCTAACAGGAGGTTTCTTTCCTTACTATAATCTGTAAATTACTTTTCTGCTTGCATCTTTCTGGTAAACATAAAATCATTTTTAAAGAATGCAGTGATCACAATTGCATTTACATTACTGCACAGTAAAAGGCATAGTACAGTACTGGCTATATTATGGCTCATAGTGATAAAGAACAGCAGCTATTTACATTTACATTTCACATTATATGAAACAAAAAAAAATGTATTCATTACTATTAAATACAAGCACTCATTATCTAATATTCCTATATCGGTTCAGCTCACCATTACATGCCCTTAATATCCTAAAGCAAATGCTTAAACACAGTATGTATCCAGTACATCCAGTGCACGAAGACAACAGTATCACTGCACAGGTACCATCGTGCACCAGCAGCTCTCCTGTATGTCTGGCAGCACCGTGAGAGAAGCAGCAGACAGCAGGCCAGAAGTCTCCTTTGGACATTTGGACATAATTTGTAGCTAGAAAACCAATAAAACTTCTGTTGCACCTGTATATATATTAGAATTAATTCTTCCTGAATTTGAACTATGCCTATTCATCTATACTTACTTCTACATGTTGTCAGCGTGGGAAGTATCTTGGTAGTTCACTCTGCCTCAGGAATGGCGGTGATGCTGAGGATTAAACATGAGGCTTCATTTCACAAAAATCATATGCCGTCAGTAAGTTACATCCTTTATTAAACATAGCTGCTGATTTTCCTAGGGGCAATACTAACACTGAGCTTAAATTCTTATTCATATACAATTTCTTCTACATTATATAAGTTATTGGCATTCATCAGCAGCCTGGTTTCCTGACGGAGAATATTGAACTGTTATAACTAATGTTTCAGCTTAGGCACTTGTCTTCTCATGAAGCTATTTTATTCTCCCAAGAGTGTTTAAACAAAGGAAACTCAAGAAGTTTAAGCAGAAGGTACTGTGCCAATTCTCTGTGGCAACTGCTGGGACTGAGTTGATAGGACCCTGCCCACAGATGCCTAGCAACATACACCCTATATGCTACCACTCTCATTAAGCTTGTCATGGGCTTAATTGCACCTCCAAAGCCAAGTAACACTGTTTGCTCATATCCTAGGGTTCAGAGAATTCAGGCATTTCCAAACAGCCACAGGTAATTAATTTGGCAGCAGCAGAATGACTTGCACCAGGTAGATGCTATTATTTTAGGGATTTGGTGGAGTATTTAGTAGGTGAAAGATTTTCCTAACTCCAAGCCATTAGATTTATTAGCATTGTATGACAAACAGATGTCAGATTCATGGTCAATGTCAACCTAACAGTGACGCCTAGGCTGACATAATGTTGTTACCATGTAAAAACAATAGGGAGCTTTTGGGTAGGAGGGACTGATGCAATGCCAGCATAATTATACACATCGGTAGAAATCATGCCATGGTGCATGACTGTAGTGTAGTGAACTCAAGTGAAAAATGCTTGTTTTTCAAGATAGTGCATTTAGCAAAATAGATTATAGTGATACTTTTGAACTATAAAATATAATGCATAGGTATTTTATTTACCATTTCCTCATATTTATGGAATGAACAAATGTATTACAAGAATGTCCCTTTGTGGAATGATCAGGTGCTTCAATGTGAATGATGCTGAGCTAAACACATGAAAGGGTATTTCTGCAAATGTTACAGTAGGATGCTGGCACATAATATATGATGAACACATGATATGATCTAGTAAGCATGAGTTTGGGATGGCTGTGTAAGGTGCAAATGGCTAAGTTACAGTGGACCTAGGCAGATGACTAGACACATGATCATCTAACGCAATTTTTGGTTAAAAATTGACACTTTCAATCTTTGCTCTCAGCCTACCTCTGGTGTTTCAGAAAGACGCAAGCTGCATCTCCTAGTGCTGTCCAGACACAGCATGTCAAATAAAGGCTCAGCGTTTGGAGCTAGTGGGAGCCTTTCCCCTGGGAGAGTACTTTCTGTCATGGATTCAGTAACAGCCCATCTATGTGAGGTGGCCTCGGGAACGTGCTGAAGGCATATCTCCACCAGCAGTCTTAACTGTGTCTTCTCACTGTGTGTGCTCACTTTTTGAACTGTTCAGGGAACCAGTCAGCCCCACAACATACAAGCAGTGTGTGCTGGCATCACAGGCAGCTGCAACACCCACCTCTGGTTTTCCCCATGATGAGCTTGTTTGCCAGCAGGCATTGGCCCTGAACTGATTCTGGCCACTTCTCTGTTTCTGTATTACCTAGTGCCAACTGGAAGGTTGATGTCTGCCAACATCCACCGCAATGATTTTTCTCTTGGTAAAAAAGAAAACATAAGTATCAGAGATAGCATTTTTTAATCTGCTGGTATACTCATTAATTGTGGCTACAATACAGAGTTTATGTGTTAGACTGGATTGTATATACTTTTCTCCTATCTTTAACTTATAATAGGGGCACAATTAGGGGTTAAGTATTAAAGAAATCCTGAGTTAACAGATAATGATTAGCAATTCAGGTGTTTAGTCCTGCATACACCTCTGCCTGGAAATTGTGCTTCTCCTTGCAAGGTATTTCTGAGGATGATGCTAAGTGCTATATGCAGCTTTACGTGATTCTGTGGTGGAGCCTGGTGCCATACACCTTTCATATTTAGAGTATTCATCATAGGAATGCATGCAAGGTATTTACCTTTTATATCTTGGCTACAAAATTTTTTCTTGCCCACCTAGGATTATCAGGGTCATCTAGTAAGCAGTAAGAAAGCTGGGTGTTTTTTAGTTCAGCAAAAATTAAGATTGAAACCCCCCTCACTTTGCTTTGCTTTTCTCCACTGCCTTCTCACCATTCTTGTCCCCTAATAGGTTTGCTTAGTTTAGCTTATATATGTGTTTCACTTGGATATAAGTATATGTTTTCCGTCTCCTACAGAAAATAATAAATAGGAATGAAGGGATAGATTCATGCTGTTTCTTCCCACTTTCAGCAGTGGGAAGCCTACTTCAAATCTTGTATCTCTTGGGGATTTTACTCTCTGTCTTCCAGGAGAAGGAGCCCTTCCTTATGGCTTAGTGAATATCTGTGTGGTTCATGCAAAGTGGAAGCAAGAAAGGTTGAGGGATACTCACTTTAGGATAGCTCTGAGTCTGGGCGCTAGGATGTTCATTTGGGAGGTTCAGGTTGGCCAGTGTTTGGATGTCAGCGGGACCCCATTCTAGTGTGTGTTTGCAGACTAAAAATATGCGCACTGACAGTTCAGCATCCCAAAACATGCTGTAGCATGCTAGCTGAGACATTTTCTGGGAAGGGGGAATGCCAGAATATCAAATTGGGGTCTCCCATATCCTAACTCGCTATTCTAGCCATCCGGCCGTGCTCTCTTTCACTGTGAAGCTAATGCTGAAAATAAGCTTTGGGTTTTTTTTGCTTGGACTGAAAGTACTGAAAGCACTTGTTAAATCGGGCATGTATTCACAAAAGTTTCAGGATGGCAGAAGTGCCACATTTTGGTGAAGCAGCTCTTGCAGGGACTATGCCCGGATGAAGTCATGAGGCACTCTCATGTCAGTCTCCGCAGGCTCAGTTGCTCCACCGTCTGTGGGGGAGGTGTCTCCCTCCAAAGGCAGACCTCCCAAGACGAGGAGGGGCAGTACGGGGGGCGCGCCGCGCTTTATTCTGTTGTCCCCGTGACTCAGCCAGCAGGTCTGAACCAGAGCCGGGAGCGAGGTGATCTGCTGCTGACCTTGCTCGGTCACAGGCACGCTGCGCTCTCCCTGCAGGAAATGCACTTCTGCCCTAAGGGACACCGCTGCTCCCGGAGGAGCTCACGTGCTGTGGTGTCCCTTGCTCAAGTCAGTTATAAACCAGTCTGACATTCTTTTGTGTGCATCTGTACATCTGTGGGTACTGGCTGATGAGCACAGTTTAACATTGCAACCCAAGCAAGGCCCTAGAATTAAAAAACAGTCTCATGTAAACCTTGAGGTCTTCTGAAATGGTTTTACTCTTTCCCATTCCCTTTCTGTTCCCTCTCTTCCCTCCACCACACCTTGTGCGCACCTGGCTGTTAAAACCAGACACACGTAAGTGCAGATATGTTTAATGCTGTCTAGACAAGTACCCTATTAAGCTGGGCTGGGGCAGCAGTTGCCATAGTGATGATCAGATCAGGTTTTGCAGCTGAAAACGAGGTAGTGGGATATTCATACTTTCTTTACAGTATAGTGGTGGAGATGTCAGAGTGAATTTACAGTGTGAGAATTGGCAGCTCAGTGTTAACTATTAACACAAGAGCCATAAATAGAAAATGATATAGTTGGTTAAGGACTAGACTTCTCGTTTCACAATAAAGGTGAACACTGTAAGTTTTGAAATAACAGCCCCCAAAATGCTCCTAAATGCAAAGAAGAAGAATAAGTAAGTTTGTAGTACCTCTGATTGTTTAGTGTGAAGCATGAAAATAATAATGAAAATAAGAATGATGTAAAACCTTAGCTCATAAGCTGCTTTTATTTTTATATTTGAAGTTTACTCTGAAGTTTTAACTTGACAGGCAGTAGTTTTTCACTTTTAGGGTGGATCAGAAAACCAATTTCCGTTTTCACACCATTTTTGACTAGCAGTGCAATGGAATTGCTGGGGCTGGCTCAAAAAGAAACCACTGGATTTTTTTACTGTAACAAAGATTCATGTGAAAAATCTTTCCTCCTCTCACTATATTGTGTAATACAGATACAAACACATCTCTGCTTTCTTATGGAAGGGGTTAAACTACAGCAAGCAGTGTGAAGGAGTGTCTGGGGGAAGGGAGAGAGGCCTCCAAGGAGGGTGTGATGCCTCTTCTCCTTGGCCAGGAGCCCCCAGGGTGGCAGTGCTGGGGACACAGCACCACTGCAGTCATCCACCTCTCACGTCCCCTTCTCGCTCCGCTCATGGTAGCTTGGGGTCCATTACGAACCCTTTTTAGCCGTAAAAGAAACCAAGTGTAACTGAATAGTCCTTAACATGGCGTGTTTACCATACAGTTGCTTTTATTTTCATCTGTAATTCCTGAAATTTGTTTCACTGAAGAGAAGAAATACTACAACATAATTGTGCTCAGAGGTAATACAGCAAGGAAGTAATATTTCAGATGATATTATGACATGTTCATGAATTTCTTTTCTCTTGAACCACCTCTCTTTTGCATAATTTTTCTATTAAAGTTTTAGACAGCTATGTGTTTTAGTTAGTTTAGTTTAGAAAGCTGTGTATTTTGATGTATATGTTAATATACACAAGAATGCCTGCAAGCTGTAAGATAGGAAGGAAGTATTTTTCCTAATAGAACAAGTTCAGACAAATTTAGTCTTAGTCCCAAATTTTTCATCTGTAAATTGGCACTTGTCCCATTTTGCGATAATTATGATTCCTCCTTTCCTGTGTTCATGGGAATGAGCAGAACTTTTCTGTTGACTTCAGAGGCAGGTAGATGTGGGCCCACAGACTTCAGAAGCAAGAATACAAACACAAATCCATATGTCAGGCAAGTGTGCCTTAAACCCCTCTTACTGAGGTCTTTGCCTGACCTCAATTTTGTGAACTGATCAGCTTTATGTATTTCAAAGGGAGATGAGTTAGCTGAGCATTTCTGAGAATTTCACTTGCAACAGGGAATCATATAAATGATGTCAGCTGAAAATTCCAGGGAACAGCATGGCAATTAAACAGGTTGGGCTAAATCACACAGTCTTAATGATATTTCAAAATATTTTAGGATTGAAAGGTTAAAATTAGCAAAAAAAAAAAAAAAAAAAAAAAAGAGAGAGAGAGAGAGAGAGAGAGAGAGAGAGAATGATTATTAATACTTGTGGATAAAATACCTATGTTTTCTCAATCTGAATTCTAGTTCCAGTAACTTTTTTTAAACAACCCTAATGGTTGTTTCCTGGGATGAAACACTTAGTACTACAGATTACTGTTTCTATTCCTTATGTTAACTTTTGTGCAAGTGCAAAAGTTGGCTATTTTTTGGCTACACTTAAGAAGGTTTGTAGCAAGACTGAGGTGTGTAGGAACTCTACAACTTAAAGTAGCAAAAGCAGTATTTTTGCCAGTGTAACCTAAACCCTAGGTCCCTAAGAAGTACAACTGCTATCCTTGAATGAGTTTTGTGACAGGATAATTGTATCTATAAAAATTCTTCTGTGTTGATTAGGTGTGTATGTTTTCCTGGTTCCTTGCCAACATAGTTGTGTGGATAAAACTTGCTGGTGTGGCCCATACCTCAACACTGAAATACTTACAGAAAACTGAGATTTAGCACGTTTACTCAGATATGCTGCTACAGGGTTAGATAAACTACAGGTTTTCAGGACATTTTCCTTAGGAATATGTTAAATAAATGATTGTCAGTGTTTCTGCTAGAATGTAACTGCCCAGGTAAATAACTTCATAATGTATGTAGGCATCCTTTTTTCTTGCTGAAGAAGTATCCATCTTTTCTGCAAGAATCAGCTTCCAAAATACTGCAAGATCTTCTGCTATTATTTCCAATAAATGTCCTTGTACAAAGATTATCTCCATTATCATGAAGAACAAACATGGTGGGGGATTCAGGATTATGCATTTACAGTATATATCAAAACCTCATTTTTGAGGCCTCAGAGACTCTGTGATTTTTGAAGTTGTCCACAAACCCATTTTGTGCAAAATGAGATATAAAGTCTACTTAAAGGCTTCAGATTTGGCCTATGTTAAGAATTTCCCATACTCATAAAAATTGCTAGTACCTTATGCATGCCCTTGATTTCAGGATGTCACTAAATTTGAACATTTTTTGACACAGTAGTATTTTAGGTACATTTGATTTGTCAATATATTTACATTCATGTATTTCTCAATATATTTACAAATGTACATTTACCAAAATACATTTATCAGTGTATTTGACTTATAGAGTCATTTAAATAATTTTTCTTTGGTTTCTAAGATTCAGGTTCTCCTGTATGATAGTCTAAACTTTTATACAGATTTGAATCTTTTCTCAGCAAAAGTGGAAATAAAGCCTCATATTTTGGTTAGCTGAGCCTAATACAGTTCTAAAAGGTGTTACATAATTATATACTTGAACAGCTATTTTCTTTTACAGTCATTACGGAAAACAACAGTTGCTTGATCATGGCAAAAAAAAAGTCTTTCTTCAAAAAATTACTGATAAAGGAATCATTCTTTCCCCAACCTACAATATTTTCAGCTAGGTTTATTTTGGAAATAAATTGGATTTAAGCTTTGGATTAGGCCCAATATGAGATGTAACTGAATAGTGCCACAATTTTACAGAGTATCTTTATTTGTACACATAGATTAGTATGAACACTGGTAGGGCTGGGGAGGAACCCATAGTTCTTGTGTATTTCTGCAGTACATTTTGCTTTATCCCAACACCGGTACCAATACCAAAAATAGTATGTAATAAACTCTTAAGACAAGTTTTTCTGGGTTGTTTCATTTAGCACTTATTTATTTTCAGAAGAAAGGAAAAGAAACAGAAATGTACTCCAGGGAAACACCAGCACAATATAAATGAACATTTTCAAAAAATATATGGTGGCTTGATGTAACTTGGTTGCGACCTATATGCTTCCTAAAAACTCATGTGCCTTGTTCTACATAGAATCCTTTACATATCTTTTCATTGACTTTTTGCAGAAAGTCTATTCAACATATCATTTTTCTCCTCTACTCCTGTGCACGGCTTTTCTTCACCACCACCTCTTGGCTCTTTGAGGGCTTCTCCCACCCCTCTTTGGGGAGTTCTGCAAGGCATAACCCAGAAAAAGGGTGTTGGAGGCCCTGATAAATTGTGAAAATTTCTCATTTAGTTCTGGAAGCAAGGCAGTCCATGTAATGGTGCCTCAGAAATAACACTCTTTCTCTTGTGCTTTTCTCCCCTGCCCTTAAATCTCCCTCTCAGTTGTTAAATAGGAAATAGAGAAATAATCAGTGTTCCAGTTTCTTGAAAAGTTTAGGACAAGGAAAGAAGAGATAAACTGGGAGAAGAAGGGGCAGGGCAACACGGCAGAGAAGTTAACCTCCTGGGTTATTGAGTCCAGGCTTTTCTTGTGACAGGTACCACAACATATAATTTCTTTGAGAAACCCTCCAAGCACCAAATTCTATCCTAAATGTCAGTGGTCTCCTAATCCCACCACTTCTGTGGGAGCGGTTGTTCCAGAAATTCGTATTCATTTCTAGCATGTTTCTGGCTATATCTTCCCCAGCTTGCTTCTCGCCGTTCCAGAGAGTGCCCTAAACAGACACGCTTTGAGCAGCTATTCTCTGTTGGAATGAAGATACCGTCCTTTAATGCAAATGGACTCCTCTTTCCCTCTCTCTGTGTCTCTGCAACCTTGATCTCCAATCCTGGGTCATTCTGCAGATGAGCTGTCCCATCAGTAGCTGCTCTTTTGAGTCACAGCAGTGAGCTTTTCCAAAAACCAAGCAAGCTGTAGAAACAGCTCTGTAAATTGTCTTTCTCTTCCACCTGCTTTGAGATGGCAAATGCTAGTTGTTGTGGTTAACAACAGTTCTTGCCTGAGCTGATTTTTTTATCTAAGGAAGCTCCCAAAAGATTTATCCCCCCCTCTGTTCAGAAGACTAGGGTCTGCCTCTCCCACAGTGTGACTTTCTTGTTGTACTTCACAGTTGTAGAGCAGCACAGATAACTGAAAGTGCTGAAGCTGACAAATAAAAGGTGCTTCAGAAGCGTACAAATCACATAGCCTTCAGGAAATATGATGTGATCAAGAGCGCGGTAGTAAAATTTAGGAAATGCTGTAGTATTGCTTGACAAAATATTCCTTTTTAATTACCAGCTCATAGAAGTGTGAGATCTCCTGCTGCTGCCGTATTGGAGTTGTGGTTCTGCCACTGTTTGCTTCCTTTGCCCACTGTAAAATGGATATGTCTTATGGCTGAATAAACAATCAAACAAGGAGCTGGAGCCAGGCTTTTCACAGTGATGCATGGGCAGAGTATGAGAGACAAGGGCATGGGCTGAAATGAGAGGTTCACACCAGCTTTAAGGAGAAACCTTCCCCCCCACCAGAACAGTCCAGCAGTGGCACAGGTTGTGCAGAGAGGCTGTGCTGTCGCTCTCCATCCTTGGAGGGTTTCAAGACCTGACTGGACAAAGCCCTGAGCAACCTGGTCCAACCTCAGAGCTGTGAGCATGGGGTTGGACTGGAGACCCCCGAGGTCCCTTCCAGCCTGAATTAGTTTGTGACTCTGTGATGTGAAATAAAGTAACCAGATTGTTTGCCATAATTTCACAGCTATGAAATAATCTGCAGCAAACAGACCCCCTCTCCCCGCCAGGTTGGGAAGTGTTTAAATAGATGTGCCTCACACCATGCCCTGATGGACACCTTATGAAGGTGCTATCCAGCTATTAAATGAAGCAGGTTGAATGGTATCGTCATTCTGCTATGAACATACACAGAGCCTGTTTGTGGATATTTCTGCTCTGGGAGCAAGGAGCAAACACATCTTAGTCATCTTACAGGCAAGAACCATATAGGTAAGGAAAAGTTTCTCAAGTAATCAGATCTTGCAGAAATTCAGATTCTTGAATTGTAACATGGAAGAAATAAATACAGGGCACCGAATCTTAAAAGCAGAGAATCCCAGAAGTGCACTCCAGGCCAGAGGTGAGGTGCTGTGGTAAACACTATTTGAAGCTTTCAGTTCTTTTAAAACATAACTTAAAGCAAAATACATTGTAGTCTTCCAGTCTAAAAAATGATATAGAGCTGCAGAAGTGCACTAAGGTGACCATTCTGGGTGAGGCAGTCTCTTGGCTCATAAATACAGTAAAGCATTTTAAGTCACCATGGTTACCTTAGAATTCAAGCTATAGTTTTAGTTCCAGTAAAATCCTGGGGCTGTGAACCATTTTGAGATGAGAATAATGAGCCCCTCATTAGTTGAGGAGATATATATCACTCTCCCTATCAGATTGCATCACTTCCATTTTATTTTACATGGGGCAGGTTTGAGTGATGCAGCTTTCAGCTGAGTACCTGTCACTCTCAGGCAGCTGGGAAGTGGAGACACTGTGAATTGTTTCGCTCAGGATGAGACTAAGGGCTCGATCTAAAGTTTGCTAATGAATTCCTATTGAGTTCAGCTGATGCTGAATCAAGCCGCCAGAGAAAAGTATCACCATAATGACAGTACCCTTGGCCACAACACCCAGTACTTTTTCCCCGGCCAGGTATTTGTCCAGACTAAATGAAGAGGACAGAAGGGAGGGTGCACCTGTGACAAATCAGTCCATACTTGATCAGCATGAACTGTGATGTATCTTGGGCAAACCAGGCTCCTACCAGGTGACACCTTATGCAGTTACAACCTGTAAGGAGAAAAATCAAATGGAAAATCTAAACATTCAGTTTGTTTGTTTAAAAATAAAAGTATTACGATATTCTTTACTATTTCTTCTTTCCTATCTGGAAATTCCTTTCTTAGATGCAGAATGTTTCAAATCAAAATGGATGAGTTTTTTCAAATAGCCAGTTCTACCAAACAACTTTAAAAAAACATTACCCAAAACCTCTGAACAATCCTGAAAAGAATCTGACTCCCAAAAAAACCTGTAACTATACTTTTACTATTTTCAAGCTGATCTTACAAAATCCAAAATACTGCAACTAATTTTTAACTTGGGTTTTAGAGTAATTAAGTGATCATTTTTATATTGTGATAGGTTTGAAGTCTGAACATCCTTTTTAAATCTGTGACTTAACACACAGTATTTTTCTAGGTCATCCTAAAGATGTTTAAGGGAAAAGGCATGGTTGTTAAACACACAAAATGAGATTTTAATCTATACAATCTATCTTTTTTTCAGCATTTTAAATTGCAGTTGTGTGGGAGTACAAAGGCTGAATTTTGCCATTAGTCATTTCCAGGGCAACAGACTGTGATGATGCAAATTCAGGATTATGACTTCACCATAAGATCAAGCAGCAGAAACTGAATAGTGATGGCAAGCACTTATTTTCAAACAGCAGCAGTAAAAGTGAAAGGAAAACATACAATAGTTTGAATGTAGTTTGTTTATTTAAAACTTGGGACACAATTACTTTATTGTGATAATACAGCATTTCATGATATGTAGTGGAGTAACTGGAGAGTGGAGAAAAGGAGAATGAGACAGTCAGGACCCATTCTGAAAGACAGGAGCATGATTACATGTCCCTCCGTAGGGCTGTTTAGAGTAGCACAGTTCTGCTCTGAAGGGACCTTCTCAACTTCTCTGCATCTCTTGCTCCACCAGCTCTTTACTATGTCAGGAAATGAGAATGGCAGTTTCTCCTGACAGTATTGCAGGGATTAAGTGATATAGATGTCTATTATGAACTAGGCTTGATCCACTTAGTTTTTCACACACAGTCATTAACCATATGTCAGGTGGTTAGATGAGAAGAGTGATATAGTGAACACCTCCATAACCTGTATTTAAATATTGGACTTTGCTGCTTGGTTGAACTTTTTCCCTTCTCTCTTCATCCTCTTGGCTCTCAGATTTCTTTTTATCCCCCCAGGAATATAAAATTTCCCTTAAAATACAGCAGTTTGGCCTGGAACATGAAAATGACCAAATGCAGATGAACACTTAATTCCTTATAGTTCAAGCGAAGGAAGACTTGTACATTCTTACTGACTGATTTGCAGACCTGTACTAAATCAAAAGTGCCAGACATTGCCTGGATAAATGGAATAAATATCTAGACCAGTTCTCAGGTGAGATAGAAAAATATCCAATTAAATTAACATAAAACATTTTAATCATATAAAAGGTATTGAAATGATTCACAGTATTACAATAGCAGTTCCTCAAGATCATGTCTGCATCCTACCTTGGTGCAATATAATATCACGTGAAGCTAAAAATAAGTGTAATTGAATGTCACTCTTCAAATATCAGCTTTGCCTGTTCACTTCAGCAGTCACCAACTTTATCCCATTACAGGCCTTGAACCAAAATTCTTCAGATTCAGTTCTCTTGTGTCAATGTTTTATAAGAAGATCAACTTGATTGATTTGGAATACTTTTCAAAGTATTTCCGTAGTAGTTTAGTTACCGCACGCTTTCTTTGAAGAAAATAATGAAAGTGCACTAAGTTAGACAACACAAAGCAAACCATGCTACTCTAAGGGACAGATTCTGACATTTTCATTTCACAGTTACTATAATGACATTACAGAGAGCATGAGCAATAGAGCATGAGTACAGTGCCTTACCACTACTTCACCCTTACAATAAATTGTATATCCATATTACTAATATAATTACAGTGAAAAATGAAGGGCACTTCTTTATGTGGTATGAAAAGCTTAGTCTTCCTGTTGTTTCTGATATTGTCTGCATTTTAGGAGCAATGAAGAGTACATCAGATAAAAATATTTCTTTTTTGACAGCTTGAGATTAGATTTCAAAAGAGAAGGGAAACAAACAAAAATCAGCAAATAATAAAAAGATATGACAAGGTCCTTACTGAGTAGCTAACTCAGCATTAAGTTAGTGGACTTTTCAAAATTACATATAGTCCTAAAATCAATAAAGGGTTGGGCACAAAATCAGTTGGCACCTTACGGACAAGAAAAATGATAGATTGGTTTAAAGTAGAGAAATATAATAGCAGCAGAAAGCTGCTTATGATCAACTCTCTGAACCTTTCATATTACAGAGGCTATAGGACTTGCCTGAATTAATGCCATATTTCCATTCATCACTAGATCCTTGGATTATAGTGACTCGTAGTCCCAATGCTGTTCCTCAGTGCTGGGATTGGGTTTGATGAGCTGCTCTGCCTTCAGGGGGAATGGCCTTTCCAGTCATGTAAGGAGAAGTAAGCAGTGCTTCTTCTCCCACTCCTCCAGGTTTCATTATGTCTTCTCCAATCAACATGACAGGACAGGCGAGTGAAAAACCACCTTCTCTTGTTTCTGTTTCCTTCAGCTTTGTATTTATACTTCAGTGAGACACTTGCTGTCTTCTGGTAGGCATTATGAATTTGGCAGCCCCACCACATCACCTCAGTCAGCTGCTCCCACAACTGTTTTAAGAGTAGATGGTGAGCTCGCCTGTGCCACCTGAGTCTGTCTTAGCTGAGCCCTCTGAGGTGAAGTCTTGTACGTCAATCCACAATACTATTTCAAAAGGAATACACTCCAGCTGCTTCGATGTCAGCATCTTCCTTGAGATTCCCCTGCACAGGGTTTAGACAGGCAGGGACTTTCATCAAAGTGACTTACACTTGTACCTACTGGTCTGTCATCTTGAGATACAATGCAGAGGAATGATGAAGTGCCATGGTGATCATTGTGCTTTGCAGATGTGTCCCCTTCATTAAGCACTGCTCCCTGCAAACTTTAATAGCAGCTCTTTTAAGTTTAATTCTAGACAGGAAATTTTTGATCTGTATTAAGCAGTGAAAGGCCAAGAGCCACGTCTCCTTTCAGTACACACCAATGTACATATGCACAGTTAGATTTTGACACTTACCGATTACTTGGGGTTTCATCGAGTGAGTATACACCATGGGGATTTTGAATTTCTCCCACTTTCTAATCAAAACAGCATGCACGCCAAGTCAAATGCTGAACAGAAGTCATTGCATCAACTTTATTTGCTTTATCAGCCCAACTTGTAGTGTCAGTCAAATAACTATATTAAGTTGCCACGTGCAAGATAACAGTTTACCTCTTTGGCAGTGTTAATAGGCCTTGAAGTGAGTGTCAGTCATGTCTACTCTAGAAATCCATCAGGTGGCCAACGAATTAGAATCAGGATCTTAAATCCTTTATTAGGCACAATCAGGTCCGGATGTGACCCAATTTTCAAAGACAGAGAAAAATCTTTGCTTCTAATGAAGTCAAGAGGGAGAGTATGTGTTCACTGCCTTTACAAATCAAGTCACTGTGTAGGTGTATAACTTCAGGCACTTTGCCTTTGGAAATGTTGGTTCCACTGGTTACTTTGCTTCAGAAAATTGCTTTTTAATCTAATCAGCTGGTCCCACGTTGGCCTCTTGGCGGAGGAGTTTGTCCAGCTCTGCACAGTCCTTCAGGGAGAGGCTCGTAGCAGCCTTACCCATTATCTCTGGCAGTCCTGTCTCTCCTGCTTTAAAGATCTCTGTGCTTCATGTGTCTCAATGGCCCCCTTAGGAGTCGTGGTAGGAATCAGGAAGGGGCCAGAGACACCATGGAAGAGTTCACAGTGGCAGATTTCTACCCTTGATTGCCAGCTTGTGTTCCTATGACTCTGCCTTTGTTTTTAAAAATACAAGTTATGATTAATCTAGCCATTTTCAAAACCACAGAACTGAAGGGAACCACAGCTTCATGGAGTCCACAGCCTGCTGCAGTGAACCTTTCAGCTGAGATTAGAAATCATTTTCCATTACAAGTCTGATGCTGACACAACATCTTTTAAAAAACTCCCTTCTGCCTGCTTCTCATGGGCAGTCTCTGGCCCAAGATGCTTTTCCCCAGGAAAAGTTTGAAATTAATTTGACAAGATGCTTTTGAGATTTAGGACTTTGAAGGAAAACATGTTTTTCATCTGGGAGAAAGTTGAATATTTTTAAAGTTGTTTTTTAAAGTGTTTATAGTTTTCAAATGTGTTTTTTTATTAGGCCTTCATAAAAATAATACCCAGAATAACTTTTAGATTCTGGAGCCCTTCACTGTGGACTCTGGAGACAGTTATGATCTGAGAGTGTAAGTTTTAGCAAAATGCAAATTTCTTGATGTGATCTTAGAGTGTTTACAAAGTTGACAGAACACTTGTCAAACATGTTATGCATGAATGATAGAAAGGGGCCAAAGTAGGAAATTTAACATCATCTGGCATTAATACATCCAACATTTAACTTGAAACTTTCCTACTGCCTGTCAAATGTTTCTTCACCATTCTAATACTGTTCTTTTGCATTTCTATTGTTAAGTTTCTCATAAAGTTTTTTTTTTTTAAAGCCAGAAATTCCTCTCAGTTGTGTAATGTTTCTGTAGTGGCATATAATGAGCTCTGAGCATTCACCAAAGTTTAGAGTTGTGTGTAGAACAGTTCTGTAAAATGTTGGAGTACACTTGCTGAGTTAAAAAAGATAACACCACAATGAAAGATCATGAGCAAAACTCTCTTTAAGCAGTGCCAGATACAAAGCAACAAAACTTCCACCAAAAGCATCTTGAAATGTATTATTAACAAATTAATAGCAAGTAACCATAGCCATCTGCAGAGGTAACACTCTGGACTGTCACGTGCAGCCACCTACATATGCAGTGCTCTTCTCCCCTAGCCCTCCATAGCCTGCACATAGTCTCAGCACTTCATTTGCAGCTGTGCATTTCAAGAGGAGGAAACGCCAATGATTCAGTTTTAAGAACTAACCACGATTATCCTTGATAAAAATACATGCAGTTAAAAATAAGCCATGAGACTGAAGGAGGCAGCACATTGTATTTTTATGGCTATGTTATAGGAGTGGTCACGGTCTATTTGTCTCAGACCAAAAGTCCACTTACCCCAGCATTATCTCTGACAGTGGCAAAGCAAGTGTGTAGGGAAGACTTTATGGTCAGGGCAAGAATGTAGGATATTTTTCCTGAGTACTCTCCCAGGCTACAACCATTTATGAGTGTGGTAAGGATATACATACGTAGCAACAGAACCCAGACTGCGATGAGGATTTGGGGTCCCGTTGAGCTGTGCTCTCTGAAAACAAATACAGTATCATTGAATTTGCTCCTACCATTGTAGAATCTAATGAACATATAATGGCCTCTTCCTTCTCTGATAATACATGATATGGTCAAGCAAAAGAAAATATTCAAGAAAGAAGATTTGGCAGATACCAGGTGGAGTCATTACCTCTCCAGGGCCAGAATCTCATTTTCATTAATCACTTTAAAGTATGGCCTAACTGAACAGTAAGGTCTGATCTGGTGAATTCAATGCCTCCTAAGCATTTAATCATTAGGAATTTCTTTCAGTTAAAAAGGCATCATTTCTTTTTATGGCACACTGGGATTTCCAAACCCCAGGCTTTACCAGCGTGGCAAAAAAGACAGCCTGAGTTTTGCAAACACACAAGAAAAGGTCTTCAAAGAAGCAGCTTTGTCTACCATTTCAAAGGGGATCTTTTAACTTTTCCATTTAACGTCAATGTTTTAACTGCCTGGTTCTTTAGTCACTGTTATGAAAAATACCAGCAAACAGAGAATCATTAGATGAACGATAATGGACTGAAGCTCACTCTCTCCAAAATGAATGGGGGATGTGTTACTGGTGAACAGAGTCAGGACTCTTTCCTGCAGAGTAAAACAATATGGCTTTAAGTGAAGTCCCAGATCTACCCTGCAGGCATTTGAAACAGAAAAAAATTAGACTATGCCACAGTTTGTGATAGAAGGCATAGTGCAGTGTTACCAGAAAAAAAGATAACTAACTGTGGGGCAATCAAATTCTGACCATCTCCTTCTGTACTGAGGAAGTTACAACTCCTTTCAGTTAAAGGGAAAATTTAATTTTTGGTTCTAAACCTATAAAGCTAGCAAAAAAAATCATTAATTCCATACACGTTACTTCCACAATTTCATGTTTTCTTGAAACAAGGCTTGAAATACTCTAAAGGAAATTTTATGGCCTATAATACAGGATTAAGGGGCCCTTGAGCTCTAGAAATATCACTTATTCTTTAGGTACAGTTGGGTACTTTGGCTGAATTTTTTCCCTTTGTATATTCCCCAAGCACAACTGTTTATGTCTGTGTCTGACCCAAACTGGGTTCCCATTTGTGATTACTTTTACGGATCCTGATTTCCTGATCTGCTGCAGAAATGTCAGGGCTATTTGTTTTCTAATACAGTAACAATGCTGCTGTTGTAATACAGTATGTCCAGATCATAGAAGCTTTCAGCATAATGGGCAGCGATGAGCCCGAGTATTTTTGTGCTTAATGTAGAATGAAATTTCTTTGATGGAATGTATTTACTTCCATTGTAGCTAGAAAAAATTCAAAATCCAGACATTTGAAAATTTGCTGCCAGAATTGATTCAAATCAAGCTCCTATCTTCTATTTCTGATTTTCAAGAATTGGTGAAGTGGCAACAACTGATCCTCTGTTCCTGAGTTCTGGTCAAACTGAAATTAATCTTAAGCTCAGCTTTATAGCTAAACTTGGCTTATCCCAGTCAAGTTGTGACTAAGGTAACCTTACAGGTTCTAACTAAGTTGCTGAGAATAATTGAACACACAGCCCATAATAAGAAAACTGTAGTTTGCATTTTTAATGAAATGAATTCTCATGAATTTAAATGAAGCATACTGTGTTTATTTAATTGACTGGAATAGAAAGGCTCATCTCTGGAACCACTGCTTGGAACAGCATTTAACACATTGCCTTCTGTGAGACCACTAGTGTGAATAAATGCTATTTACAAGAGTGAGGGTTACAGAGTTGGGTTTCAGCTCATGGCTTTCATTAAATTGTGCAACTACATTAACTTTGTAAGTGCACATATCAAAATGACATTCACAGAGTGTCAATATAAGTTAGGAAAGGCCTCATCTTAATTTGAACAAAGTACACACATATACTGTTCAAGATGCTGCTTCCTTTGGATTTGATTTAGTTGTTTTCTTATCAATAATGGATCCCATGATCTGCATTTTAACTTTTCTTCTAAAGCTTGAAAATGTCCAAGACTTTCTCTGTTTTCTCCCCTTTCTGCTCTGGATCCATCTGTCCAGGGAGGGCATGCTAATACTTCTTTGTCCTGGTTGTCACTACTAACATTTACCAGTCAGTCTTACTCAGAAAAACATGTCCTCGTTCTGTTTTTCATGTTAAAGCACCTGAGCTTACGGTGAGTCAAAATCAAGCTGTAAATTTTTATGCAAGTTTCTGAACCCTTCTTTCTTGTTCAAGTCATTTATTATAATTTCCTTGAAAGAAATACTTGGAATCACAGTACTGTGGGAAATATTGTTTATTAGGCAATGAAATAAATACCATACCACACTCCACAGACCTTCAGTTAAGGGTGTCTCTGTAACATTCAGACACTAGAAGACCAATGGTCCCTCTGTCACATGGCAACAAAAGCTACGTGCTTTCGAGTGAGCATACACAAGAATCTTCTTTCGAATTGAAGAGATTCCATGTTCCCAGCATGCAGATATCGCTTGGGATATTTTGGCAAACTAACTGTACAACTGAAGCATTTACTGATTTTACAGTACAACACAACCTCAAAGTCAAGCCAAGTTCTAAATGGTTAGTTATGCAATCCTTGGTTAGTATGCAGAAATAAGTTTCTTCAAAATTTAATCCATTGGCTGTGAAAATGTTTGTTGATCTACTAGGTTTTAGGCTTCTGGTAGAAATATTTGTCATGTATGTTGCTGATCACAAATAGATCAAGGAGAGCCAGAAGTAAAATGCATATGCTCCAAAAAGATAAATTATATAGACCAACAGGTTCTATTAATGCTTTAATGAAAGAGTGTCAGCAGGTCCAGGTTTTGTTACATGAATCACTAATCAACATGATTGTCAACTTCTGCATTTTGGGTCTGACTCTGCAGCAGATGAGAAACCCTAACTTCCTCTGAAATCAACGGCAATTGTGTACCCAGATTAGGGTGTGATTACTCAGTTTTACTGAAGCATGAGAATTAGGACATACTCAGTGGACTCGTCAGGTAGTAGATTTAAAATGAAACAAAGCCTGTTTTTCATATAGCACAAAACCAGATTTACTGCCACAACAGGAAGTTGTAAAGCAGTAAAAGTACAAAGGGGTTTAAAAAGTAAGGATTAGCAGAGGAGTGGAGGATGGCCCCATTATTGGTCATTAAATATAACAGTTCTGACACAACCAGCTCAATAAATGTCTATAGGGATTCTGCATGTGGGATGCATCACTCATATATGCATCCCCTTTAATTTTCTTGAACGTACACTGTTGGCCACTCCTGGAAACAGAATAGTGTAGGTATGCAGGGCTTTGGCCTCATGCAGTATAGCTATTCTTGTAGCAGCGAACACTGATTGGCATATCCTCTTTATACCAGTTAATTCTCACATACCTTTTTACAAAATTGCTAAAGCTACAAAGCAGAAATTACATTTGGAGTTTCATGGAGCTTTCATCGCTTAACCTGATTTTTTAAGAGTCAGCCTGACATCTGCTATAATTTAAAAATGACTTGGGCTGCTGGAATTAACCAGATTACAGAGGCAGTATGTTTCAGGGGAGCATCTCCTGAACTAGGATCCAGGAAGAGCACACGCCGGGGAAGAGCTCCAAGCAAACGAGCCACTGTAGCTGTTTTTCTGCTGCTTGTGCCACTAGAGCAGTGCAGGACTTTACCTAAAGTCTTAGGCTCTTGCTGGGACTGTGGCTACTGTTTTCTGAATGCTCGACTGCAAATCTGAAAATCATGAAGGGCTGTTGGCTGAAATGATCATTGTCAGTACTAGTATCTTTTTCTTGCTTTCTCTAGCAGTTCTCTTTCCCACTTACTGTTGATTTCTTGAAATGCACTAGCCTCACAGTCTCTTGAGGCTGAAATTTGCTGTACTTTGTCACTTTTTCTTCTATCTATACCCACAAATCATGATCAAATCCTACCGCTTCTTCTTCCACAACATTCTCAAATGATTTCTCTGTCCTGCAGAAAAGCATTTTATCCAAGCCCATAGCAAACCCCAAAAATTTCAGTTGATGCAGAATTTCACTTTAACTTTGATTTGCTTAACCTTAACAGTGTACTTAATTGTATACATGTAAGTAGCTTCATGGAAGTCAAGGAGGCTAATCTAATTATAGAGGCCTTGCCATGATCAATATTTATGCTTTTTCTTCCTTTGGTGTATTCTTGAATACTTTTCTGCATATTTTACATCTTGCTGTCAAGTATTCAGTGTTAGTCACTATTGCACAGGAACCGCAATAGGTGAACCAATAATCTATTCTAGAAATGTCAGGAGCTTTAGTTTTTTAAAAGCGAACAAGTTTGCTTAGCAGGATTTGTTTCCTGAGCTGATGTGCAGTTCTTCTATCCAAACTGTCCCCTGTTGGAGCGCCAGCATTAAATCCTTAACATTTGGTTTATTTAATGACAAATTAATCTTAATTGGAAAGCTGCCAGATAACTCAGTTCCATCAGTTATTTATGTACAGCTCATTTTATTTAGTAATAAAAATAAATGAAAACAAAGTTCTCATAGATTTGGAGATAAAGAGGAAAAAAACCCTCTGAATCCAGCCCCCAGAAAACTAAAATGGAAATGGAGCCCATAGTTTGTGTCTTCTGAAAAAGAAAAAGTGAGCTAATGGGTAGTCTTTCCCTCGCTCTTCAATTAAGTTGCCATAAAAACATCATGCACACACTCTGACAAGTAGCTCTTTACAATGTCGTCCCCTTTATTGCTATGAAAAGCTGCTCAAGTTTTTAACTAGAGCAATGCATTTCCCCACTTTCTTCCTTAAACTAATGTATTGATGAATAGAAATGAAGAGTAGAAAGTGCACGAGAGGCAGAAGACTCTGGAAGAGAGCAAAGCTGTCATTATATGCTGTGCCTTTATGCCTGCGTGGTGAGTTTCTGCTTTTAGAGTACATCTGTGAAGGTGCTGCAGTGGTGCTATCATTAAGGAAGGCTGCCTATTCACCAAAGCTGCAGAGGTTTAACTACATTGGTTTTTGGGTGGATTTACCAAGAGCGGCATGCATGACCTGACTTCATTGCCAAAACTTTTCCTGCCTGCTTCCCCCAGCATCTCATGTGCCACCCTCCCACCTTCACGTGGTCCAGGCCAATTTATTACCTGCGCTGGCAGCTTTCCATGCACTCTTTTTCCCACCACATTGCCTGTCAGGCTTGAACCAAACCCCTCTTTCCAGACCAGAATCTTGTTAGTTTGCTGTGTTGCGCACAATATTGGGATCAGATGGCTGAAGGATGGAAGTGAGAAGATGAGTGGGAATCATGGCCCGTAGCGTATGATGCAGCTTCTCTGCTCGCTGTCAGCACTGGGAAGGACAACTTGTGAGTGATTCTCTGGCAACTATTTTGTGCCTATTCATTGCAAGCTATGAAGTTTCCCAGCTGCTGATTTACAAACAGTAAACCTTCATTATATGCGTAACTTCTGCTGCTTTTACTTTCCCTTCAGCCACAAGGGCCTATTCTGCTCTCTCTGCTTTGCCAGCCCATTTTAGACTATTTGTATAATCATAATGCTTTGTAAATTGGGGCTTTGACAATTTTAGGGTTTATAAGGCAGGCTATAGAGAGAAATAAAGGTAAAGAGAATCAAAGGACATGGGCACAGAAAGGCAGTAGATGGAACAAGCTCTTCACCTCCACCTAAAACTGACCACAGAACAAAATCAGACTGGTTTAGGTAACCACAGGGTATAAAAGTTAGGCTTGAAGTTAAATGTAGTCTTCCTGGAGACAAGGGAAGTATTTATTTATATGCCACCTTTGTAATAATGAAGTTCTGTATTAGTGATTAGAGACAAAAGAGGGAAGTCTGGCATTGGACTCACAGGCTGAAATTTCCAGCTGCAGGTGAAGAAAGATTTTCACTTCCCCACAGCTTAGCAGTCCTAGTGCTTTTTACTTCTTTACCAAATAGATGATTTTTTTCTTTTGGTGTATTTCTTAATTAATATTTTCAGAAGAGTGATTTTCAGACATATTTTCAGTTCAGGGTAACACTGTGCTTTGCTGGAACAGGTTTCTTAAACTCTCTTGGTTTCCATGTCATTGTTTGGGGTCAACATCCTCTGTATTAGTCTTTTGTCCTGCAAAGCTTGGAGCTGTGATTACATTTCCAGAACCAGGAGTGGCAAAACCTCTCCTAGCCCATGTCAGGGCTGGACCATCCTCTGCTTCCTCCTGCTCTTCTCCCATACTCACAGGCTTTTGTCCTCTTATTCCAGTTTTGCCTGTTTCCTATTTTCCATCCAGAGCTGCTAATGGAAACTTGCTGAGGGAAAGGAAGTTCAAGACACTACAGCCAAACTAAACAGTGCAGACTTTGAGCAGAACTTAGCAACTTAGCTATTCACAGGGAGCACGCAGGTAGAACTTTCCTGATATGGCAACTACAAACAGCACAGCAAACCAGTTTAAGGAGAAAGAGAGCAAGTCACTGGGAAGAAAGTCAAGACATTAAGGGCTCAGGTCCCAGCTGGAGGTCTATGCCTGTCTGCAGCCACTCTTGCTGGCTCGAATAAAGGACATTCTCAGTGGGCTTTGGGATGTGGGGTGCAGGCAGGGGGGGTTATGGAGAAATGGTTACAGGAACTAGGCACATAGGGCTTGAGGCAGCAGGAGAGGGAGAAAGACACCAAAGGTTTAGCTGAGGGCTTATCATCTGTATGAGCTCATACCTCTCCTCCCACTTGGAACGGACACAGCTTTCCAGGAAATCCCACATAACATCCAATATGCTTTATACTGGCATGTTCAGTCCACTGCAACAGTGTCCACTTGAACTTCTTGAGGGTTTCATTAATGCAAGCTTCCCATCACCCTCCCCTCCCCTCCCCCAGCCCCCCGCCCGGTTATGACCTTGGTATCTGGTTTCATCCCCCAGTGCTGAATCTCTACAAACAGTGAGTCTCTGGATCTTTACCAGCTAGGAAGCATATTCCCCCAGGTCCGCCAAAGGGAACCCATGGCTGTTACGTAAAAGTGTGCAGCGATGGGCTGCTACCTGCACTGGGCCACCTAAAAATCTGCTATTTTGCAAAAAGTTAGAAGAATTCTCCTTCACTATCTCAAGATAAAGTTTAAATTTATAGCCTCTAATGTGGTAGAGGCCTAATGTTTGATCAACGATGACCTGTGGAGGGGGCAGGAAGGAGCAGACACAAGCAGTAGTAACTATGTATTTCTGTGTGTTTTCATTTGTGTAATAAAAAACAATTGACCGAGTGAATTGCTTTCTCCAACTTGCTGCTGCATGTTTTGCATGCAATCATCCTGCAGCAAAAGGCAGGCTGCAAGAAAGTGGAAGATGACCAAAGCAGCTCGGGAGCCTGGGATCTGTGGCTAAACTCCTGAGAAAACCGCAGCTGCCACTCTGTGGGCTGGAGCAGTTGAGGTGTCAGGTGGTGCCACTCAAGCCAGCCTGCCTGCGTCCTCCTGGGAAGCCCAAGGCCGTGAGCGGGGGCAAGTCAAAGAAGGCAAACCATGTGGCTTGTGTGCACCACAGTGCCTGCAGAGCTGTTGGCAAGACTCTTGGGGGCTGGCAGGGCGCCCGGACAGCACACAAATGGTAAAGAGGTGTAACTGAGGAGGGTGGGGGATGGCCTGAGCCAGCTGAGCAACCTCACCGTGTTGTCAGAAGAGGTGGCTGGGCTCGGCTACCTGGTGTCCAGCTGGTCGTGATCAAAGGGGAGAAGCCAGCCAGTCTGAGAGAGTGTGCAGGCTGGGGGGACTCGGACTCCAACGGGAAGCAGTGCGCATGGTCCACACTCAGAAAACCTGGCAGCAGGAAAGAAGAGGTCCAAGTGTGGCCTGTGTCCAAAAAGAAAGGGTAGAACACGGACCTGAGCCTCCTTGTAAAGAGACATCAAAGACATCCACTTCTGAGCACAGAGACATGGAAGGGAGCAAGAAAGGACCGATGAAAAGGTCTCGGGGGTGGCTGTGTCAGAAGTCCAGTGACGCGTGCCAACTGAGCAGTGCCAGCACATGATATGAAATCCAGCAAAAAGAAGACTGGATGAAAGATATTCCCTAATTCTTTTTTTAAGAAATTTTGTTCCACGAAACAGTATTATATTATGCAGCAACATGCCCTAAGTGGCTAATGATCTGATCCTAATGCACTAAAGCTAGAAATACTATCAGAGCTTATCATAGGTTTAAATATCTAGGGCTGAATGTGCACCCACATTTCTCCCTTCCAGTTTCCTAATTTTCACTGAACTGAGAGGCTTGGAAAGTGTTCCCAGAGACATGGTAACGGATCAGAAACGGGCACAGGCACACTAACAAGTTGATTCCGCTCAATAAATGGAAATCCTATGTGGACCACTGAAATAGACAGTTTTATGGGGAGTTAAACATGAGTGGATTTGAAAAACAGTTAGTTGCTCTAAGCCTAGGCCTAAAAGAGAAGGCTTAATTTCCCATTAGCCTGCAACATGTGTGATTTCATACCATTTTAACCTCCTTGGCTTTGGACGTTTTAACCTGGAGGAAGATAATGGCATGTGGTGCACGGTCACAGAAAAGCAGTTTCTTCACACTTGTTCCGCTAGTCTTTTGTCATATATCCCCGCATAGCATTTTATGGCGTGACACCGCAGCAGTGCAATGCCCGTGTCTCCCTTTACCAGTGTGCAGTGCCCACACCGCTCCGGTTCCCCTGGCGCCTTTGCAGCGGGAGCCTTTGCACAGTCCTCTGTGCCACCGCGGCGCACGTCGCTTGGCTGTTTCCATCCTTCAGCCTGTGCCGCTCCCCCGCGCTGGTGCCACTCACGGTAACGAACCAACCCGCGAGGCTGCCGGGGGCCCGCGGGACCCCGCGCCCCGGCTCCACGGCGCGGTGCCGCCGCCGGGTCTGCGAGCCGGCCCCGCCTGGGCACCTGCGGCCTCGGCCCGGCCCCGGCGGCGAAGCCGGGGGGAGCGGCGGGGGCGCCTCCCCCGGCCCGGCCCGGCCCGGCCCGGCCCGGCCCGGCGGCCCGCGCGGCAGCCGCGGCCCCGCCCCGGCTCGCTGCCCCACGCCGGGGGCTCCGCGGGGCCGGGGCCGCCTCCCCCGGGGCGGTCGCGGTCGCCTCCGCGGCGGCCCCCGGCCCCTGCGCGCCCCGCGCTGTGCTGTGCCGCGGCGCGGCGCCCCCTCCTCCCCGCCCACCATTTTCTCTGCTCTCAGACAGGCAGCGGCGAGGCGAGGCCAGGCGGCTGCCGCTGCCTCCGTCTCCCTCCCCTTCTCCTCAGATGCCCTTTGCTGCCGCTGCTGCAGGGTTATTATTACAGTACGTGGCTGCTCCCTCCCCCCGTGCCGTGCCGCGCCGCGCCGCGCCGCGCCGCCCCGCTCCGCGCCGCTGGCACGGCGCCGCGGCTGTGCAGCGCCTTGGCCCCGCTCCGCGCCTGGCCGCCGCCCAAGCGCGCGCGGCGCTGCCGTGTGGGGAGCGCCGGGCCCCGCGCGCGGGGACACCAACGGCCGCGCGGGCGGGGGCGCCAACGGCCGCCCGCCGCTCCCCGCCGAGCGCCCCCGGCCCGCGCCCGGCGCCGGCGCAGCGCGGCCGCGGCGGGCGGGCGGGCGGGCAGCGGGGGGACGCGGGGCTGCGGATTCTTGCCGACTAAGCAGTCTGGCGCTGCGGCGGCGGGCGGGGGGAGGCCGGCGGGGGGCGGGGGGAGCGCGCGTGTGTAAGGAGGGCCGGGCGGGGAGGGGGAGCGCTGGCGGGCGGCCAGCTGCCATCAGAATTAGCTCATTGTTCAATATAAGCAGCGCTGGCAACCAAACCCCAGCCCGAGAGAGAGACTTTCCCCCAGCCACCCCCACCCCTTTTTTCTTTTTTCTCCAAGGCTGCACTTTGGAAGAGGTGCAGTCATTCTTCCCCACACCCCCTACCCTCTCTCCACTCCCCCAACTATAAATTCCCTTCTGTAGCATGCTGCCCTTTTTTAATCCACATTTGTGTTTCAGATCATGTAGAAAGGACAGAAAGTGAGCAGGGAGCGGGGGCTTTTGTCTGTAAGTATATGCAATTCCAATCCACAGATTTTTTTTTTTATTATTAATTCTCTCTCTCTCTCTTTGTTTCTTTTCGTTTCTTTTTGCCCTTAGCTGGACTTTGCTGCAGCTTGCCTTCCCCCCTCTCGGTGCACGTTTCCAAGCAGGCTTTCTTACAGAAGATGGGAAACGTGCAGTATATATATTTAACTCTTTGTCTTTATGCTTTAAGGCTGGATTTCTAGGCTGGGGATTTTTCTGCACACGTTCAAGGGGAGATGTGAAGTGGTTTTCTAAAACTGGCTTGATTTTTTTTATTTTTTGCTTTTGCACTCCAAAGACACCAAAATGCATTTTTGAACTTAATGCACTTTGCTTTTTTAGCATGCATGCAAGGCGCTCGGATTGGTTTTTCATCCCTTTTCTTCTCCCTTGTAAAACGAATCTCCCTCTTCTCCGCCCTGACACTGGATTCCTCTCAGGCTGCTGGGGTTTATTTTTAGAAAGCAGTCATTCTTGCAACAGCCTTCTGCATTTTTGCATGTGCAGCAGTTAAATTTGGGGTGGTTCTTTTGAAAGAAAACAAAAGAAACGAGATGTATTTTGGTGTCCGTTTAGTGATGTGCTTTCTTCCAAATGTGTCTATGTACATCGATAGGTATATGAGTTTGCAATTTTATATCCAGCATGTATGTATGTGTTTGTGTGTAAACATATGACTCATACCTAATTACATTTCATACATACACACCATAAGTAAGAAATATATAATCAGTAGAAGAGAACTTTAATTTTTGTCACCAGATGAAAACTGATAAAGGAGGTATGCTACAAATACAGTCAATTAAGAGAGTAGTAATTTAAGGTAGCATTTAAATGAGATGGCACCTACTCTTTTTTTTCTCCCTATTTAAAATAGGGGTGTGTGTGCATGTGTGTGTGTGGAATAGAGGGAGAGAGAAAGCTGGAGGTTATGTAATGCAGTGCCATTTCCAAAAATACCCACTCTCTGGGCCATTGCATTGTGAAAGCCTGACACTGTTATACTTGTTTCTCGATTGCAAAAAAAAATACACATTGTAGTATGCTCAGGAACAATGGACCACCTTTACAGTAAGCATAGGATGGTGGATTTTTGTCCTCTTGGCTGATTAAGTGTGTTAACCATTAAGTATAGTGCTCTTCAGAGATGTACCAAGTGCTAAGAATAGCGTAGGGCTTTGCAAATCCAGGTACCAGGGATTCCTTTGTCCTATATTTAAGCCTACAGACCACTGAAGTGCAGAGAAGCATGATATATAAGCGTACATGTGGTTAGAATAATTTGCATGACTTTAATCTTAACCACTGAAGCTTATGCTTGGCTCATTCACTATTACGCTGGCAAAAAGCCTTTTAAATGTTGCGACAGTTGGACTTACAGGATTCTTTTCTTTTTTTTTTTTTTCCTTTTTTTAAATTATTTTCAGATTGTTCTCCTTGTGCTACTTGAGAGAAACTGCAATCCCAAGACTTAACAGAATCTAAAAATGGTAAGAATTAGTTGCTTTAGCAAAGAATTAGTAATTTTTAAAATATAATTGCAAGCCTTCTTTCCCCATCCCCAACAGCCATTTATAAATATGACCTATATTAGACATACTTTTTTGAGGTTATGGGGATTTGCCATACAATGATTGATGTACTCTGAGAACCTCTGGATGTTGGATCTTTGACTTTTCATTTTTCTTTGAATAAAAAACCTGAAATCCCTCTTTCTGCAGTAAGGCTTATTTAATTGAAACAAAAAGTGTTTAGAATATTATGAAAACTACTCATCATAACACACACAGGAATACATATAGACAAAGCAGTATCCAATAATTCCACTTCTCCCTCCTCCTTCCCTCCCCAAAAAAGAAATAGGTCATTGCACTTAGTATATGAAACAGATTTAATGTTGTTCTGTGAGGGAAGTACATAAAATGCAAACTAATTTTTTTTTTTTTGTAGTATTTAGTAAATTTTCCAGAATGCTGTCCTTTCTTTGTGGTTGGGATCTCTTTCAGAAAAAAAGGCTAGGCCTCAGCCTAACTGAACTTACAAGCACTTAGTTGGAGTGTATTTTTTGAACAGTATTGCAACAGTTATCCATTTCCTTCACTACTAATTGTGTTTATATTTTTACTGGTTTATAGCTCATTTGTCATAACATGAGATACTATTGTTGATGTACCTAATTTTAAGGATGAAGCATATTATGCTAAACAGGCTCTAAATATGGTATTCTCTGAGAAAGGTCATGTGTCTCAGAGTCAGCAGGACAAAGAAAATAATTTTTACCTAAAGGGTACGTAAAACAGGCAGAATTAGATTTGAATATATATGTAAACATATAGCATTTTTGACTGAAGATGCAGATTACTGAACTGTCTGAATACATGTATTCACATAAATGTGAAATACATTGGGTGCTACATCATACCACTTTCATAGTCAAAAATCTGCTAATTTGTACTGGAAGCAATAGCTAATTCAAAGTAGCTTTGCATAGGGAGTGCATTGGCACAAAATATTTTCCAAAGTGAGAGGCTCTCAAGGACATACTCTTATAAAGGTGGGGTTAAAGTAATTGCATAAATTATTTTATACTTGTCTGCGTCTTTGGAGTTGTTTTGACGGGGGGGAAGCAAAGAATGTTTAGAAGTAAGAAAATATGTAATCTCTCATGAAACCTTTTCTCTGTTTGGCTCCTTGTTTTATATCATTCCTATCTGCAGAAATAAATTTGCAAATTCTGGAGTTTTAGTCTATTCTGGAGCCCACTTTTATCAAAATGCTTTGCTCATCTGTATATAAATGAATAGCTGGGGGTGGGGAATTAAAAGGGAAATGATTCATTTAAGCTGTGAATAGAAATCATGTTAAAATACATTCTGTTCACACAACTGTGGAATATTGGATAAGGAGGCAACTGTTTTCCTACCAACACCAAGGTGACAATCAGCCCACATTTTGAGATAGTATGCAGGCTGTTATGTGCAATATATGACTATCTATGGAACAAAGGATTATTTTAAGTTTCGTTAGGCATAAAATAGCCATTGATTTTTACCAGCAGATGGTTCTATAAATCTAGCAAGGTTCCCCTAGTAGTCAGTGAAATCAGTTTTTGTAAAGCCAGCTTGTAGGCCAGAACATAATACAACTTAGAACTGTCCAAATGCAGCGAATCAAATGTGATTACCCATCTGTTTATTTTTTCTGTTGTTAGTTCTGCAGTGTAAGATAAATAAAAATCTTACTTGCTGTTTTGAAAAGTTTTGTATTTGTTCTGAAAATCCTTAATTCCTTTTCTTTTTTTTTTTTTTTTTTTTTTGGTTGTTGCTCAGAATTTCAATCTAAGAAAGACTAGATTTTGCCCCAGCTTACAGGCTGGCTTAAGATGTAAGACTTGGCAGAACTTCTTCCCCTACCACCACCCTTCCCTTCCTCCTGCCCCCACCCCCCCCTTTACTTTTGGCACAATAACACTGGATGTAATGAAGTCAGACCACTGACATACTTTCCTTGCAGGAGTGGACACACTTGTCTTTGGCATAGTTCTTGTGTTTATTCTGAGTCTCTCCTTAGCCATTCTAATTTGCAGGAAAAATTCTTCTTTACATATTTACATAATTGACACTTTCTACACTAAAATCCATAATTGTCAAAGTGTTTACTTTGTTTTTAATATACCAGCATATGCAAGGGGCTCTATTCCACTTTCACTCAGGTTGGGGAGAATTTAGCTGTTACATTTCACCAGGCTGAACTAAACTTTAAAAAAGGGGGGAAAAAATTGTACTGTTTATTGCTTTGCTAAACTGAAGGTATATTAATGATTTAGTTAAGCTTACAGTAAAATTAAGAGTGGTTAGAATAAGCTTGTTGAATGAGAACAAATTAATTCTTGGTTTAACTCCACTGTTTTAACTCCTCAGTTTCTTAATGTTCTTATTCCTTAAAGTGTCTCTTAGAAGTTCTTGCAAGTAAAAACAAACTCCTTAGAAGGTTAGTTCTCAATGCTGCTTCTCCTTTCCCTAGACTTGGAATTATGATTTGCTCATACCTGGTTAATGAATCTTTCTCGGAGCTGTATAGTATTTAAATCATAGTAATATAGAGAAATAAAAGGCAAAAGAGTCTACTTTGTTTTCTTATGATAATTTTTATTCATGGATATTTTAAGCCTTCTTATACAAGAAGACCTGACATTTAAGGATCTGTCCTTACTTGTGTAAAATTTATTTGCTTACAAAGTGACCCCTGAAGGAAGAAAGAACCTTTCATATTTCTTTGCAGTGTAAAAAGGCTTGTGATGATTTTTTTTTTTTTTTAAAGTATTACTTTTATTTGAAATACTGGAAATTCAGTACACCTCCTTCCTGGAAAATGCTGCATGTCATAACATATGAAGCTAGATTTCACTACTAATTAGGAAAAGATATGGGTTCTAATTAAAAAAAAAAAAAAAAAAAAGTGCTGTAATTGTGTTTAAAATGTATTTAGCCTGTGTAATCCAGTCATTGAAATAAAGGCTTTTGTGAGAAGAAATAGAGTAAGGAAGTCTCGTAAGTCCAGTTTTCTGTGACCTCCAAAGAAAACTTTTAGCAAAAACAGAAAATGCAATTTTTTTGTAAGGTAACACTTCTTAAAGAAAGAAATCAAACAGGCCTTTTATTCACAAAGTCGTCTGTTTGCTTTTAAAAGCACTCAGGTGTGTCTTTTTACCCCTGTTGTTTCCACTACAGTTCATTTCTGGACTTCAAGTTCAGTACCAAGAGTTTGCAGTGCTGGTGCTAACGAATTTAAATGGCAGGTTTATCAATAACTAATAAAAGCGTGTATCAGTAAACAGTTACATCCTTTATAATTTAATTTTGGCCTACCTGAAAATAAAGAAACCAAAAATATTCTGGAGTAGCTTATTATTTTTCTTCTGACTTGCTGTAATTTGATGGCTCTCTTCTAAAACACTAGCGCTGTGGAACTGCAGAGGTGTCATGCCGTACAGCTACATCATCCCAGAGCAAAAGACCCCAAAGGGAGTTCAGTGGGCTGAACAGTTCCTGTAGTATATCCTTGTCCCAACTGGATCAGTTTTGAGGCTGTTTTATAACTTGCGTTCTCTGCATTTTACTGTCTTGCTTGGGGAAAAAAAAAGAAGGAAAAATGGGATAGTGGCCTCTTGGAGAGGAAAAACAACTGGGGGAAGGTTTTTTTCATTAAGTCAGAAAGAAATGACAGCCTACATTTGGATGAAGGGAAAAAATGGCCATCCCATTTCTTTTTTGCAGTTTATAGGGAAAAGTATAACATTATTTAAGTTAGGTTAATATGCATATGAGAGAGTTTATATTTAAGATTTCAGACTGACTTGCCCATTAAGAATGTTTTTCCAGCAGGTGATCTGCAGATAGGTTTACACTTTGTGTAATTTTCTGTGTTCATAAAATGACTTTATTTTTGTTAGAACAACTGTTCATAGCTTTAGGATAATCTGTGGAAACTGGAGACTGGGATTTGTCTGACAGAAGCAGACATTATTATGTGCTTTTGTATGCTCTGAGGAATAGGAGGAAAGAGATGTGAGGATGAGGCATTGAGTCCAGCCTAATGCTAGATACACACTGGACAAGTGTGACTCCTGGTTCTGGCATGAGAAAACTTACACTACCTTGTTTCCTGTGCCTGCAGCTGGACTTGAATTCTCCTTTGTGGTAGTTCAGAATTTTATAAAGCTGTAGGAATAAATTGGATCTGGTTCTGTTTGTGTGTAGCCAGGGGCAGAATTTGTTCAAGAAAAGTTACTGAGAGGGATGACAGTTAAGCAATTTTGGCTGTCTGAATGGGTATTGTGCTTCTTTAGTATGCTTATGCATTGTATATGAAGGATACATTTGAGGAAATTTATCCTACACTACCAGCTTACTGAAAACTGAGGAAGAGTTAAGGCCTTTCCAGCTTACAAAATAAATAAGCAAAAATAAAAGCACAGCCTTTTTAATACTTTTGCTAATTCAGCTGTTCAGTTGTGCAGACAAAGCACATTTACTTGATTACAGCTAGAACAATTCAAAGTGGAGTTAAAAAAAATCATTTTTTGTGCAAAGCAGATACTGTGGTTACTTCTGTGGTACAATTCATACGTACATTTAAAAACAAAAGAACTATATGTAGGTGTGTGTGTCTACATAGTCACAAACATCCACACTCAGGCTACTAAAATTTTAGAACCAGGCACCAGTGTACTGCATCTGAACAGGACAGTGTGGACAAGTGGATTGGAAGGTCAAGTGATCCTTTGTCTTTTTCCAGGACAAGTCTTTACTAAGGCTGAAATATAGGGAAATCAAAAAAAATTCACATACCACCTGTAATATTACACGGTTATGACACTTTGCTTTTTAAGGGTCGGGAGCAAAAGCCCTCACCAATGAACAGAAATTTTTTTGCATCATCATACTGCTGCCCCACAGCTGAGCTCTGATCATTGTGTGTATGGCTAAAGAGAGAGGAGAGAGACTACCTCTAGCAGCCCCAGAACAAGTTAATAAAATAGTTCAGTTAGACAGTATCATTGACTGGGACAGGAAATTTTAATAAAAATATTTTTAAATATTTGTATTTTGTTTTTATTTCAAAGATTTATTCACTCTGATACCTCATTAAACCATATTGGTTGAGGGTGCAATCTGGAAAGGTGCAAAAATGTTCTTTTCAAATGTTTAATGTGGAATGATACTATGAATCATTGTTTGAGTGTTACATGAAGTTCAGTTTAGGCTGCTGGTCTGGCAAATTCACTGTAGCACTACTGAATGAGGCCCTATGTAGACGTTCCTGTGAGGGTTACTGATGTTTCCTTCTGTAAATACTGAATTTAAAAAAAGCATCAACCCTCAAAATATGCAACATTTTTTTCATCCTGCAAGCAGAAGTGTTTCTGGATTAATTCTGTTAACACTAACCTTCTTGTCTATCTACTTGCAGAGCATACCTTTGTGGTAGTATGTTCAAAAAAAAGTTCAAAGAAATTTTGTATATTCTTTCTGAAGGTAGTGTAAGCATTGGCTTAATATGCACATTACCAGAAAGAACTCTTGAATTCTTAAAACATTCATGTTCAGAAAGCACACATTGCCATCGTACAGCTACTCAAAAAGATTAAGTTGGAGAGGAACAAATCTTCCTTCTTTATTTTGACAAGAATATATCAGTGATGAATCTTCCAGCATGAAAGGGCGTGAGTTTAAATAACTCTATTGCTGTTAGCAGAAGAAAATCCTGTGGAAATGTGGGTACATTTTCTTACTGTTAATTTCTCAGCTAAGTAATTAAATAAAGAAGAAGAGAAAACAAAACAAAAAACTTGTCAAGCAAAGTTGTTTTACCGCATGTCTACTGATTAGATAAATCCCAGAACCCATATGTATTTTATTATTTACAACATACATAATATATATGGTACAGTTTAGATTATGTTTTCATATCTGGAGTAACGGTAAAGCAGTAAACATTAAATGATGGTAGATGCAGGTGATAGGGTGACTGTGCAGGTAAAGGTACCATAGTGCTTTCAAGCACCTGCTACAGTATCATCAGCTGTGGCCATTGCATCTCTTTTAATGAGGTAAGTGCTGTCTGTACAATATGGTTTTGTCTCATTTCCGAGAACACCAGTGGGGCCTTCAATATTAGCCTGAAATACGCTGGTTGGGCAAGAGGTCGGTATCCTGCGAGGGGTAAGACTTTCATTGCCGGGCTTCACAGGAAAGAGGTCAGCAGAGGCAGTGCGCTTGCCACCGCTTGGAGAACATCAGTGTGGATTTCTAGTCACATCTCTGGTATGTGCAAGAAATTTAAGCAAAATCTTAAAAAAAAATTAGTCCGAAGTGGTATATTAATTCTTCTGTAAGTTGCAGTACGCAGGCCACTCATTTAGAAAATTTATAGGAATTCTAAAAAAATGAAGCATGCTTCGGGATTCAGCTTGGTGTGTATTTTTTGTGTCCCCCAGAACTGGAAATAGGGAGTTGGGAGAGCATGCAGGAGTCGCGTCCTTCTGCGCTCTCTCTCTTCCTATTCTTCCTTCAGGATTCCCCTAGTGGCCGCTGTTCTTGCTGGTCTTCCCCTTGCAGTATTTGGCCAGTGTTTGGTCAAAGCTACCTGAGAAGCTGAGCATGCAACCTTTGGTCCTGAATTTTGCTGCCATACTGTGTGTTCATCTAACAGAGACTTGCATCTGCTTCTGCAGCTACTGTCAAGTGTAGATGCAAGTAGCTACTAATTAAACATTTCACTACCTAACTGTGCTTGAAGAGTCCATGATGAACTCGCAAGCACTTGCCTGAAAACTCAGATCCTGTTCTGATTTTCAGGGCTGCTATAGTTGGTTTTGTGTGTCTGCATGTTAATACCTTAAGTAATATAACAAAAGCTACCACTGTAGTAAACAGGCAAGCAAAATTAAGACAAAATGGTGTTGGGTTGCGTAGGTTTTTGAGTTCGTTTTTCTGGAGGGCTTGTTTAGTTATTTCAATTTCTGCAATGCTTTATAGTTTCAGAGTTCATGCACTGAAAGTTTTTGGTAGAATAAAGTAGTTTACAGTTGTTTTACTGGTTAATGGAAATTTCTGTATAATATACATTTATTTCCTCTGCTTATTCCAGAAAAATATTTGTGATTCTTTTCCTTTTAAGGAGTGTGATGCTCCAGTAAATTTTGTACAGCCACTCAGATGTTGCTTCTACATGTTGTAGAAAGGTGTAAATACATACATAAAAGATGAAAATAGTAAATTATATTGTGGATGAAAATAAGAGTGAGTTCTTTGAAGAAACTGAAGTAGATGAGCCAATGCAGGAGACCACAAGGTAGCAGATACTTCAGTGTCACCTGGAAAATACAAGCTTTAGGAAGGGTAAAAGAAATTGTGGATGAAGATGGTTTTATATGAGAAGTTTTGTACTTGAAACCTAGAAAATTACTTCCAAGGTCACTTCCCGATGTTGAATAAGGAAGGAGCAGATGACATCCTATTCTGTGAAAGTGATAGAAAGTGGAGAAGTGATGAACAAGGACTGCAAAGAACCCTAATGAATAAGCTTGCTAATTCATCTAGAGCGTGGAGAGGGGAATGCAAGAAAAAGCTTACTTGACTCATTTAGGCTTTTTCAACTCTCTGTGGTTGTGAGCTTGAGTCATCAGATGGGGAGGAATAATATCTTGCCCATGAAAAAGCAGAGCCAGCAAAGGATGCTGATGCACAGAAGGCAAAGGGAAGTTCAGGTGTGCAGTTGTCCTGCCAATACTCTGTCATGTATCAGTTCTTCCTGTAGCGGCAGGAAAAGCCTAGCCAAAAAGGTAGGCTAGCTGGAACAGGCCCAGTAAGGAAGAGAACAATTGTATAATTGTTCATCCGTTCTCTCAAACATGTATCTCCATCTGCCTGCTGCGTGGAAGTAACCAAATGCTAAATGATTCTTTTCGCTGATTCTTGAATGTTTATGGCACTGATCTGGAAAGCAGCATTGCTAGAAATACCTGCAGTATATTGAAAATGTGAAGACAGAGACACAGGAGGCTCAAACTTGTGATGCAGAGCCAGACAAAAGAGGCAGTCGAGTTCACCAAGTTGAGAGACCTCACACCTGTTAAGCCAGTCATTCCCGATGCTTCTAAGTGCTTAATTAAGTTTGCATTTTAACTTGGGAGACTTGTGGTTTCTGATAGTTCAATATGGAAAGCTTCTACACTGAGCCTGTTTCTGAACCATCCTATCAAGACAGCAGCATCCTATTTAATTGTGACTACAGCTTCTTAAATATAATAAAGATTCATGAAAACTTCAGTCAGTCTTTGAAATAAGGAGTAATGATGAGCACTCTTGATGTTACACTGGCGTTTCCCTCTCCAGAAGATTCAGAAGGCAAAGCTGATTGATAGCAGACTACCATCCAACTAAACTCTGACAAGCAGCAACCATTCAGTTGACAGTTGCTATATGTATTAAATCTTGCGCACTAGGTTTGGAACATGGTGGACGTTAATATCATATGCTTTCATAATGTTCCCCTCACTGTTAAAAATAAACTACTGCAGATGGGAGCGCTAGCTTACCTCTTCCACTGAAGTTAATGATAAAACATGCATTGATCCTAGCACAAGCTTTTCTTTCAGTTTTCTTTAAAATGAATTAGTTTTTTTAACAGAATGATTTATCTGATATTCAAGTAGCACTGCAACAAGATTTTTAGTGAAGACTTTTTTTATGCATCTGGATGGCGACAGTGGGCCATCAGTTTTAAACACAACTTTTTACCATAGTAGGAGGCATTGGGGGGATTGAGAAGTGGATGGTGGAATGTGCTGGGAAAAGCCACTGCAGCTCAAACCAGCTGATAACTAAGAAACTTCAGATACTGCACAGAAATAACTGTTTCCAATTAGCAGGAACTATGTTATATTTTTGCAAAAGAAAATGCAATAGGAAACAACCCAACTGAGAAAAAAAAATCTGCCAGACACTTTCAGTGATGCTGGGATCAGCCAAAATGGAAATAATTACAATTTTTCCTCTAGGAGCTTTAATGTCATTGATTTACATCATTGCAACGTAGAACAACGGTGATGAAAAAATCCCTAAACTATTTCAAAGGAATGTAGGTGTGGAAATGAGGAGCGCTGTTTGGTTCCAGCTATATGGTCTGTCCCTGGGGCAGCATGGTGCAAGGACAGCTTGTCTGGTCTGCGTTATGTGCTGCTGCAGAATCAGTCCGTGGGACTGCATCAGGGAAGTTTTACTGGGCTGCAGAGTGGAAAAATGTGCCCTGAGAGAGGTGGGCTGCCACTGTCCTTCCTTCTCTTCAACACTTATACGGCACATTTTACCCCTCCGTTCCTCAGCACATGGCCATTCATGCTTCAGTGAAGAATTGTTAGAGTTGGTGACCTCTTTGGAATTAGGAATTTCTAGAGGACTTCTTTTTTTCCCCAGAGTTAGTTTACATGATAAAGAAGTTATCTGAAACTTGTCAAAAGGTGGTTTCCATCATGCTTGGAGCAGTTGGTTTTCTTCGTCAAGTTGTGGGTCAGAATTCCAGGCCGCAGTGGAGCTGAACTCCTCCGTGTCTGAGTGAGATGTGAGGAACAGGAATTCAGTCATCGCCCATATGGAAAGAAAAAAAAGATAGAAAAAGCATCTCTGGAGGCTTTCCTTACTTGTTTTGTAAATATAAAAGGCTCAGGAATGCTTAACAGGAGTGTGCTCATTGTGCTAAAACCATATCTTTGAGATGTCTTAAGTCTGCTTTTTCTCCAGGTGCATATATCTGTGTTTGAAAGATGCTCTTCATGTGTAGGAATTAGGACCAGGTAGCAAGAAACTTACTCTAGCATCTTGCTGTGACTGATACTGTAGATTTAGTCCAACTCTTTTAAAATTGTTTCGTGTATCTGCTTTGAAGGCAGACAAAATTTTGTGCTCCCTTCCTATTGCTCGTAAGGAGCAAGGAGCTTTATATATAAGAGGACCAGGGGCTAAAAATGGAAGAGCAGGTGCTCGTGTTTTGGAGTGCTGGTTAGACAGAGCCAGTGCAGCAGTAAAAAGAGGGTTCTCAGTTTGTTGAGCAGAGGAGAAAAGAAGAGTCTACTCTCAGAAATCCTTCTGTTTTAAACAAGGTAGCAGTAAATAGCATTGCAGTCCTGATGCTGTAATAACTGGTAAATAGATTGAGCATTTATTTTACACCACTGTGCTTTTCCTGATTTGTAGTCTTAATTTTTATATTTTATAGATTTTTAAGAAAATGGAGGCTAAAAAACTTTAAAACCATCTGCTTTACAGCTTGTAGTACTCTGTTGGAAGTTGGCCTCAATTTCTCAGGGAGAACTGGTTTGTTGTAGCAGGACGCTGTCTCACACAGCACTTCCCAGGTCAGTGGGGTTTTTTTCCCTCAATTTAGCAATGTGGGAGTGAATCGTGTTGTGCCAGAAAATAACACTTCCAAGGCGCGTAATGTTGTTAGTCAGATGTTCAGGGGTCATCCACTCTGGCAGCTTTATGGCTGAAGTTTACTAGCTTGTTTTTTTTCACTAATGATTATCAAACAGTGAGGCTATCAGTTTGAGTCAGCCTACTGCTTTGAGTCAACCTACTGCTCTGACACATTATCTAGACTTGCAGGAACTTGAGTTTTCAGTCCATTCTAAAGTTCAGTAATTCTGTCATGAATCCTAATATTTTCATTGTGTAAGTCAAGCCTGTACTCCCATACTAATCACACAGGAAGTACTAAGAAATGAAGACATGGTGTGTATCAATGAAAGCGTTTAGAAGTGTTTGCTTGATGCTGACAGCTGGGATGCCGCACGCCTTACATCCTCCGCTGTAACGGAGCAGTTCTGTGCACTTCTGCTCTACCTATAGCTCATCTTGAAACATTAATATCAGTTGTTTGGAGCCACTAACAGCTCTTGCTGTGTATTTATAGCACCCTAGTAACCAGCGTATCTAAACGTCTAAGTCACATTTTACAGAGGCGGTAGCATGGCCAGACATGTCTTTTTCTTATTTTTCCTTGTGTACTAGTATGTCCCAAGCGGACTTTTCTATGCTGGCATCTTTTTTCCGCTCCAGAATCTTCCTCTGTTTAGCGAGGACCTGAGCCGCAATGCCCTGGCCCTTCAGCTTTGCACGAAAGGCAGGTGGTGACAGTGCTTTGGCTGCCAGGTTCTCCACGCCGACACGGTTATAGCACTGCAGTTGCTACGTGTGGAGTATGTCCGTGTGATTATTATCTACCAGTGGTGGCCACAGCAGGTGTTTCTGAAGAAAGTAATAAGAAAGTAGGACATCACTAAATATTTTGTCCACAAAGGAAATTAATGTGGAAGATAGTTTGGGGGTTTTGTGATTTTTTGTTTTCTTTTTTTACCCTGCAGCATAGTTGTTAGTTTTTCTTACAGTTTAGAGCTCTTCTCCCCCACCCCAAAAGCTCACCCTCAAACCGTAGTCCCTCCAAGTTGTTGTGAATGTAAGTTTAGATGAATGCTCCTTTTCATTACTTAAATGCAAATGTTTATTTTATTCCTGCTAAACTATTAATACTTCGAGATGACAAGGTCTGTAGACTAGAATCCACCTCAGACTGCATGGAAGATACAGAAACTGATGTACACCATAAAAAGTAATACTGTATTCTGTTACTTATGCCTTGCCTGTACAGGAAAATATGCATTTTTGTGTACTTGGCAATTTGAGTATGTTCTGCAGTAGAGCTGAACCACTATTGCTGGTTCACATCATGGGTTTTCATACAAAGGTTATGGCTACACAACAAAATCAAGGCATAGTTGCAAGACAGGTAATCAGTGGTTAAAGATAACAACAGGAGAGCTTAGGGGTTACTTGGTATCCTTCGTTTGTGTGTCTCAATGTGAACATTAACTGATGAGTCCACAGAGCACCCTGTACTGTATATTAGATATCACTATGTCAGACATACCCAGAGACCTTAACTGGCTTGTCTGAGATCCCATAGTAAGCGAAAAAAGAAAAAAAGAAAGATGGGATGTTTTAATCAGTACACAGCACTGCATTTTGTACTATGGAAAAATCATAGAAGAATTTATTGGAATAGGCACTGCCTTAGACTCTGTATTTTAAATTTCTATATTTCCTACTGTACAGTAGAGTTCAGGATTTTTCTTAGATGATTTAAAGGATTCTCCAATAATTTCTTCAAGCTGTATCTAGTCCAGCTGTGACTACTAATAGTCAACATGCAAGTCCACAAAAATGAAACCATTTCTCTGGTTTCAATGTAGATACAGTGGCAAGCAGGTGCACAAAGCCAATGCACCAGGAATTTAAGTGACTAGGTAAATCCTGAGCCCCAAAGTGCAAAGGAGTTTGAAGGGTGTGATAAAGGAGTCCAGCTCAAAACTATGCAGAAAGAGTTTAATTCACTGACCAAAGGCCCAGTAGGTAGAATTAGGAAAATAAGTTTAAGATCTTCAGCGCAATCTACAACACTGGTACCTGAGCACTTGGCAGTGTTCAACGAGAGCGAGCTGGAGAACGGCTGTCACCGCCTCCTGCAGCCGAGGACCCAAGCGCGGGAGGCTGCAGCGCAGGTTCACCCTGACCGAGGTGCCCGGTGTTTAGGCGCTCTGGGTTCCCCCCGCTGTCAGTGGCTGCTTTGGATCGTGACCGTCCCCCCAGGGGTGACCCCCTTCCTGCCCTGCGGAGTGGGCTAAGGAGAAGTGGGCTCTTTCCTTGGTGTCAGGTAGAATGAGTCAGCCCAAATCATCTCTCCCACGGCTGCATAGCAGATTTTGCCACGGTTGAGCCATAGGTCAGTATCTTAACCATTAAACCCTGCTGCCAGCTGCTTTACCGTATGTCCTTAATAATGTGTTGGAATTCCTTTAATGTCAAAAAAACGGGGTACTAACAGAGGACTGTAGCTGTGCTCAGTGACCTCGGAAAGTGCTATGTTCCTGTCCGCAGTTGTGAAAGGATTATCAAAGGTGCGTTCCCATCGCCTTCTGCAGGCGTCAGCAAAGGTAATAATCTTCATTAAACAGGCTTTCGCCAGTGAGTTATGGCTGCTAGTGGTGCTGGGCACAGGTGTAGTTCAAGAGTGCATTGTGGGAGCTGCTCATCCTCATTTTTCCTCCTCCTCAGTAAGACAGTTGTCTCTAATGTCCTTTGCAAGGGATGTTGTCTAATGGGTTGGAGGCAGAAGAGAGCGGGCATGTACGTGGTCTCACAAAACCCTAAGGAAGTTCAACAGTAACTGACGTCGGTTTATATGTGTAAGTCCTGCCACATTACAGAATTTCTTGAAGAGAGTCTTAAAGCCATATTATCTACATCGTATGCTCTTTAAGAAAGGCTGCGAAACACGGTGTGCCATCTACAGTATAGCTGAAATACTCTCAGGACAGATCTTATTGTCATGGGCACTCAAAAAATGTGCACTGAGCATAAACCACAGCTCTAGGGCTCTGGGCCAAACTTGACTGACGTTAGACTTTTAGTTTTAGTAATGTGGGCTGTCACATGAACACCATTTGATTGCATTTAATGAATCTCTCTGTTAGTAAGAAATTGTATATATTTATGTCACTACAGGTTTATCAACCAAGGTTAACGATTTGGGTTAGCCAGGAACTCTTTCCAACCAGCCGAGGGGATGGGGGATTTCCAAAGGTAAAGTTATTTATGTAATTTCTTTCATCTAACAAACAGTCTACTAAGATGAAAATTTTCTGTAAAAAGCACTGTGAAAGGTCCTTAGATTTGATTTTATGACTGCTTCAAGAGAGTAGCCAGCTCTCATGATTTCATCACGAGTCTCATGGTATTCTGTTTTTCTAAAGCCTCGACTCCTTAAGCCAAGCAGTTAAGTGAGGATTTCAGCTTTCATTTTAAAATTATGTTTCTAGCCTTCAGGGCTGCAGAAAACATGGACTCTTGCTGGCTTACATACCAGAAAGAAAACATACTAATTCTCAAAAGCTCATGTTTCTTAAGCCTGTCTCATGATTTTGCAAGCTTGACATCTGATTTTGAATGTTTGACTTTGGCAATTTTCACTTGGCAATATAGAGAAAAATAGTCAATGATAATACAGGAAGAGGGAAGAGGTTTTTCCATGCCTTTTTCCCTTGTTTTTTTTTCTCATTTTCTTTTAAGTTTTGTGCTTGTGTTTTACCTATCTTGAGTTAAAGTATACAAAGATGGCAGTCTTCATTTGAATTTGACAAGGAATAAGTACCCTGTTAACATAAATGCGGAAGATGTGGCATATCAGACAAGTCTGCTAATACTTTGTTTTATCACCGTTACTGATTTCATAAAACCCAAATTGGATATGAAATTTGAACAGGAAAATAAAGCAGCTACTCAGAACCACAGAACATGGGTGTTTCAGTCCCACTCTCTTTCATTAATTACTCAAAATCTGGCAAAAAAATTGGCAGGTAAGCTAAGGAGAGAGTACATCGAAAACTGTTTTGATTAAATTTCAATTACTATCTAGGCTGCAGATCTCTGTTAACAAAACTCTGCTATTCCATCTGGATAGGACTATATTTTCCACACTTTTTCTTTGTAAAGGAGGTTCTGAAATTCATAGCTGGGCTGCATTTGTGTGCATCAGATTTGCAGACTCATGTGTGATCGTGCCTATTTTTAAATTAGCATATATATGGCAGTACTGCCATTCCTGACGTTCAAAATATTTCAAAAGTTCAGCTAAATAGGCTGATAGCAATGCTAGATTAAGATGAATGTGCTATATATGGTCCCACTTATATTAAATGAAACTGCTAATTTTATGGATCAGCTGTGTGTTAACTCGATGATTTTTATTCACACTTTTTAAGTTAGCAGTGTTTCCTAACTTATCATTCATCGTTACACAAAGTTGCTCCTGGAACACAGGAATAAAGCTGTGAACTATGTGCAGCTTAGTTAACAACAATACTGCATTACATTGCATTTATGAATAGCCATGTTTTAGTGTTATACATAGCTTAAAAAAAAGTATATCAAAAGCGATCATGGTTTCTGAACTGGTCAGAAAAATATTATACTTTTTTCTTTACAGTGATTAGATTCCTGCTTTGCAAGTTCCATGCATTTGTTCTAGCTTTTATGTAATTCTTCAAAAGATATTTGGCATATGCATAGGAGGACCAATTTTTAGAACTAGCTCCAAATTTTCTTTCATAATTGAGTTTCAAAAGCAACTTGAATATGAGTTGCCCAGAGTCCAGCTTCCAGCAGAATATCAGCCTTAGCAGAAACTGAGTGTCTTTGGAATCTAATATTCTTCATCAGGCTTATAAAATTAGTCAGGGTAAACTGCTGAAGAAGACTGCAGGAAGTGCTCAGTCCTTCAGTTCAACAGTTTTATGAACTCATTGCTAATTCCTAAACAGGTTGAACTAAAGAAAGAGTAAAATTAAATGAATAGATTTTTTTTAAACTCTTAATTTCAGATAAAAGACCTTTTCTTTCTCATGCAACCAACAAGTATAAAAGGATATATTTATTAAAGACAACTTATTTCCAGACCTAGAAGGGTCATATGGGACTTTTTATCTTATGATTGTATGGCAGGATTTCAGGCCTGAGATTGTTTTCACAGCTGAAAAGGAACTGCCCAACACAATGCTGCTGGAAATTTGCCCAGCTCTTTGGTCTGTGCGGTGTGCCTGTTTGCATGTGTAAGTTTCTCGTTTTCCCCACATATCCTGTAATGATACACAAGTAGCGAATTTAGTCAACAAAAAAGCAAAAATATTACGGCAAGGATGGAATTTTCTGGAGTCCTGTGAAGGAACATGTTTGTGCAGTCACTAAAATTTAAACTATTTCTTCATTCTGAAATTCTGTCTCGGGCAAAATTCCCAGTTTGGCTCTAGCAGAGACGAGGTACGTTTCCACTCCCAGGCCTGCCCCCGAGTCGCAGAGCCCTGCTGCATGTGCCCTCACAGACGGCTCTGCTGGGTTTCTCTCTTTCTAGTGCCCCTCAAGGAGAGGGCACAGTTTGCCCCCAGGAACGGATTTCGGCTCTGTGTTCAGCCTGAGAACTGCTATTGCCCGTGGGCAGTGCAGAAGCGGCAGTTCACGTACTGGAAAGCAGAACTTCATCTATAAGCTGTGGCACAGACAGTGGGAAAGTGATGGCATGGCCGCATTCTCAGCACAAGTAAATGTAGCTAATAGGGGCACTCCGTAAAAAATCCTGCCTCAGAAGAGCCTATGGAGGGAAAGACCCTAAAAATTGCACTTTCTTGGTAGTTGTATGACTGCTGTGAGTTTATTTCTTAATTCAGAAATTCACAGCTTTCCTGTCAGAAAAACTTCGAAAAGAAGTAATCTTTCTGTTTGATGAACATACCCTAAGTAGTAAAGCCCATAAATCATCTTTACAATTCTGATCTCTTAAACACAAAAAACAGATTTTTTTCCAATCACTTACAATATATTACTAGTTAAAAACAGTGGTTTGTTTAGGATTCCATTGTAACATATCATCACCAAAGTATTTAAGCACATGGTTAGCCTTTAGTCCTCCTATTGATGCTTAACGTGAAATGTATATTAAAGTGCTTTCCTAAATTGGCATAGACTTAAGCCGGTGGTGGCAATGTTTAAGCTGAGATAGCTGGCTAACGTGACACCATTTCTTTACTTGTCCAGAGACCATGATAATACAATACAGTACATTTAGAGTACCAGTAGGAAAAGAATCAGTGATGTTTTAGAGGAAAGTCACTTATTAGTGTATGCTAGCTGCTTAAGGTGTAAGGCATTTAAAAGATGAGAGGCCTAAGCTCTGAAAGGTCCTCTGTAATAATGAGATGGACTTTCAAATCTAAGAGATCCTTTCCATGTTAGAGGCCAAGTGGAGCCATAAAAAGGAGCTTGAGATTTAAAAAAAGCAAGCAAAGGAATTCACTGGTAGAGTATCCCATTAATGGTTTGGTTACCTGTGTCAGTACTGAGTTGCATTTTTAAAAGGGGCTCAGTGCCATCTTTAGATTTGTGGCCATGAGCTCTGCATCATCGATCCGGAGATGCTGTGCCTGCATTTTTATGCCTCGTGTGTGCAGGACAGGTAGTTGTGAGTTATCAGCCCTCCTGGTATGCCAAAGCAGCTGCAATGCAACGTGCACAGGCGCAGGTTTTGGGCTGTGCTGTGCCAGCCCTTGTGGAGGGGCTGAGCTCAGGAAGCCCCCAGCCTCTCCCCCACCGCTGTGTGTGAAGCGGCCGCACTCACCCTGCTTCTCCAGGATGAAATGTTTTCCTGGAATGAGCCCAGGCGGTCAAGGAGTTGGAAAATTTGGCCTGCAGAGAAACTGCTCGGTATGGTGGTCGCAAGAAAAAAGCCCTTTGAGGAACAGCGGATGGCGAGCTGTGGAAAGGGTTGTCACTCGAAAGCTTCACCCCACCCCACTTCACTAGGCTGGTTGGGGCTGCCCCAGCTGCTGCACATGGCCAAACGCCCCAGCTTCAGCAGGAGTGGAGGGCTTGTCTCAACGCCTTTGTGCTTCGGCTGCCGGGGCACACTTGTTCAACTCAGAGTAAAGACATTTCCTCAGATGTGCTTGGGCTTGCTTAGTTTTTAAACAATCTTTTCCTCCCTGTGGCATTAGTATTTACAGTTGATTGAGCCATGTTTGGTAGGTGTTTACTTCTAAACTACAGTTAGAGAACTCTAAAAACTTTAGGATGGGAAAAGGGAGGGTGGACCCCATCAAGCAGTCTTTGTAGAAGCATAGCTAATACTGTTTTTCTTCTCTGCAGGGATATCTTCCTATCTCAAAGGAAGTAAATCGCAAGAAGAAAAGTGAGGCTGAAGTGGCGTTCCTGACTCCAGTAAATGGCTATGGACACCATTTCACCAAAATCGATTACCTCTACTCTTTTTAATCATAATTCCTCCATTTGTATTACATATGGTGTATGGGTTTGATGAGGTCATGGTGTCATATATCGGGAATTGTTTCTGTGTATATCATCAAGTGTAAGAAGAAACTATGGGACTCTGAGCCTTGCTTTAGAGAATAACAGTGGACAAATGTGTACCATAAAAATAGTTTTTAACATTCTGACTCAAGCGAAAGCTCTCAGAATTTCACACTGTGAATCCATGTTTACAAACATTACAGGTGGGCCTTCAGGCCTGGTTCTACCACAGCAATGTCTTCCACTACTCAAACTCCACTGCTCACATGCAACTGGTTAATTGCTCTCTCTCCATTTCCACCATCCCTAACTGCTTCTTGCAGAGGCTGAGAGTCCCCCTTTTTTTTCATTTAGATGTAACAAGCCTAGTAGTTTATTTTCATCAATTGTCTGTATATCTCTATATTTTATCCATGTACTCTTTTGATGTATAGAAGTAGTATGAAACTCATGGTTTCCTTGTGGTAAGTGATTGTGATGCTGCCACGGGATTTGAGACACTGATGAATGGTGCTATTTTGGACTTTAAATATGCTCCTTGGCAAGGTAGCTCTGATGGAGTTATTTTTTATTTCCATGTTCTGAGAAGGTGTTGGTACTTTGTTTTTCTGAATGTTGTTCTTTAGACTGGACTGACTTGTTTACTTGTGTCTTCAGTGTGGCTTTCTTATTCAGTGCTGTAGGTGAGTAACTACTTATAGTGTAAAGTGAGGAACTGATTCCCTATCAGGGTCCACTCACAAACATGCAGTTATAGTGGGAGCAATCACAAAACTGTAATTTACTTAAAATCTCCTTTCTGATTCCTATCCACCTAACTTGGAGAAAGACGAGCAATAATTTTCCACCAATCTTTCAAAATCTCTTCGATTTTGCCTTTTTTTTAAAGATTTTTTGAAAGAAGGGAGAAGTTTTAGTGTCCTCTTCACATCCATAAAATAGGGGATATAGTCAGAACAATAAAATACATTTCTAGAAGGAGACCTCCTAAAGGGGAAAGAGTACATTTTCACAATACTGTCAACATGTGGATTTTACATTTTTGTTTTTGCTCCCAGAGAATTAACAATACAAAACAATACAAAACACAAAACTAAACAGTATCATCTACTCATGGAATGTTGTTGTGTTAGACACAGTCTGAAAGCCCACCTTAATTTTTTATATAACTCTGTCTTTTAGCTCTTCCTTTTACAGGGCAGGCCTTGTTCTGAACTGTTTTAGCTTCTGACTGTTAAATACCAATGCATGCACTGCACTTCCTAGATTTCTTTCCTTTCCCCACCTTCTGTATCCCTTTTCCTGTACATTTTATTTTCCAATAGATTAGCTATGCCTACTGTGCTGTATATAGAGCAAGAAATAATATTCAGCAGTTGTGGCATTTATGTATAGTTGCAGTTGTGTACTGCTGAAAACGCAGGCTTTTGTAACAATGTGATCTTTAATAATGCACTACAAGTACCCAATGTATTTTAGCTATTTTAGTAGGATTTGTTCAATAAATATGCAAGCTCTAAGGGTAGCCATGATGTCTCCGTTTCCTTATTGTAAGGGAAGGGCTCCTTTACTGTATCTTTGCACCTGTTCTTTACGTGACTTCTGAGCTTATTTCAGAAATATGTGGTGATGTAAAAGGCGATTCCTTTGGAATTGTTGTCTGCTAAACAATAGCTATTGTGATAACCTAACTACCAGCTCTGGAGCTGGGAAATGACAGCTGCCGGCCAATTGTGGCCATGTACTTCTCTTTCAAGACTCCTGAGAGCCTGGGTCAGCTTGGGTGCTTGATGCCATTGTTAGTAATTCCAGGAGGAGACTGTGGGTTTATATGCATGGTAAATATGATACACTTCATTTGCAGCCTCTGGTAAAGGAAGCTGACTTAAGCGACCATTCTTCTAGCCTGTGTAAGTTAGGTTTAGAGACTGCTGATACACTCCTCTCTTAAAAGCAGTTTTGTTGGGGAAAGAAGCAACATCTGTATTTGTAAGGCTTATAATGTGTATTAGTTTCATTTTCGCACAGAACAGAAACATAGCATCAGTTTTCAAAAACAGAAGTGGCGATCTAGCAGTTAACACCAGATGTGGGTCTGCCCCTGAAGCCTTCCAGTCATGAGATGCAAATGAGTGCAGTTCCATATGCCTTGACTGTTTATCCCACTAAGTGAATTTGCACAGGGATTGAGTTTGGCCTGCTGACTTTGGCTGGATCATAAAATAAGCGACCATGCACACAAGGCACCACCACTTACTGATCCGAATGGCCACCGATCTAACCGTAGGAAAGACAACACACTGCTGTGGATTTGGACTAGAGCTGGCTCTGGGGTCAGAAAGCAATTTTATTTATACATGTATACATACATAGTACGTGTGTGTATATACACACTGTATATACGTAATATAAACACATTAGCTATGTATATACATAAGTATATACGTATTTAATGGTGAGAAACAGTTAATAGAATTAGAGCACTGCTTGATTGATTCTTTTTTTTTTAACCTGTGGCTTTGGGAAGTAAGTGAATCATTTCTAAAAGAGCTATGAAAGGTGATTAAAAAGAAACCTAAAAATCCCAATCCTGTTGTTAGTGTTATTTAAATTTGCTACACAGGAAAAGCTCTTAAAGCTTCTGGAAAATCTGAAAGGATTGCAGGCAGTCATTTTAGAACCTGTAACTGCTGAAATAAGGACTGCTTGACCTTGGGCAATGCTTTTTAATCTTCACAGCAACATGCCACATTTTAATAAAGACATAAGGATCAGTGGATTAGGGTCATTGATCAAACTACAGCACAACTGACACTGACTCTCGAATACTGCAAAGAACATGTTTTTTGTTAATAATAAATGTGAAAGACTCCTTACTATATACATCTTTTCATATAATAACTTCCTAGAGACCAAAATTTGTCAAGGCTGATTTTAAACACAGGATGATTCAAAGAGGCTTCCTAAATATGCAGAGGTGACCGACTCTATTGCATCAGCAATAGTGGCCATAGCATGCATGTAGCATCAACTTCGTAAGGCTTAAAAAAAAAGAAAAAAGAAAAAAGGCATTACAGACTGACCATAACTTTAAAAAAAAAAACCAACAACGCCAGCATGGTCATTTTTAAGAAATGCACATAGGCTTTCATACATGTCCTCTTCCTTGTAATGATCCTTGAATCATAAGTATTGACACTGCCGTGGAGAAAATGTCCAGTCTGGACTATGTGGGACATCAGTTACCTGCATCACGTTTTTGCCTCTGTGGTCCATGTGATCCAAAACTGACTCTGGGCACAAAAACCATCCAAGAGCCCCAGCTGCCCCTTTTTGCAGGGAGCAGGCAGCAAGCTGCTGCGGTGAGGCGCTGCAGCCAGCCGACGTGCACGCGCCAACTCCGGTGGCCCTCACCGGGCGCTGCGGGGCCACATTGCAGCATCTGCTGCACCGTTGCTGCTCACCTGTCTCGGCCGTGCACCCCTCACCTTGGCCATGCACCCCCTCGCCTCGGCTGTGCACCCCTCGCCTCGGCCGTGCACCCCTCGCCTTGGCCGTGCACCCCCTCACCTTGGCCGCCCACCCCTCGCCTTGGCCGTGCACCCCCCTCACCTTGGCCGTGCACCCCCCCTCACCTTGGCCGCCCACCCCTCGCCTTGGCCGTGCACCCCCCTCACCTTGGCCGTGCACCCCTTGCCTCGGGCGTGCACCCCTCGCCTTGGCCGTGCACCCCCTCACCTTGGCCGCCCACCCCTCGCCTTGGCCGTGCACCCCCCTCACCTTGGCCGCCCACCCCTCGCCTTGGCCGTGCACCCCTCGCCTTGGCCGTGCACCCCCTCACCTTGGCCGCCCACCCCTCGCCTTGGCCGTGCACCCCTCGCCTTGGCCGTGCACCCCCTCACCTTGGCCGTGCACCCCTTGCCTCGGCCGTGCACCCCTCACCTTGGCCATGCACCCCCTCACCTTGGCCGCCCACCCCTTGCCTCAGCCGTGCACCCCTCACCTTGGCCGTGCACCCCCTCACCTTGGCCGTGCGCCCCTCGCCTCGGCTGCACACCCCTGGCCTCAGCCGCGCGCCCCTCGCCTCAGCGCTCGCCAGCGGCTGCGCTTCCGCAGCGGGGGCTCACCTGCGTGGCTGTAGGCCCCGCAGCAGCCGTGCCGACCTGGGGCAGGGCACGCGTGTGTAGGGCAAACGCTGTGGTGGGGCTGCAGGGTGTTTCCATGCATATGCCGGGGGAGGAATGGGGCCTTTCTTTGCAGCCACTGCCAGCGAGGGGCCCCAAAGCTCAGGCCTTTGACTAAAATCAGCTGGGCTGAGGGCTCGGCCGTCTTGCGGAGACGCGTGCGCACCACAGGCAGCGCCTGCCCCGCTCACAGCGCTCCCTCAAACCTGCCCCAAACACTGGCAAAACGTCCCTCTCCCACCCCGGGTGCCACGGAGCTCTCCCAGCTGTTTCCCGGGCCGCCGCAGCACACCTGAACCTCGCTGCCTCAAGGCTGAGCGGGAAGTGAGGCGTATTGGGCTCCTCCTTGGGAGGGCAACGCTGAGACTTGTCCGCTCTGCAAAGAGCCCTTGAATTACAGCTGAGGCTCAGCAGTGTGCGGGTTGATCGGGAGACGCGTGGCAGCACTGGGGAGGGGGAGGGAGCAGCTCGGTGCGCCTCGCTGTTGGGGAGGGTTCCTGTAGGTGAAAAACTGACCAAAATAATTGAAAAAGCCAGTGAATGTGTCTCTCAGCTAGTTGATACAGGAAAACTATGCCCCCCCCCCCAAGCTTGTTAAATAATTATTTGTGCAACAGAAAGGCTAGTGCCAGTATTTTTTTTTTAAGGCATTGTGGTCAAGTAGATCAATTCAGAAAACCTTGCTTCTAACTTGCAAACCTTCTAATAACGTATCACGGAAGAGCTGGAAAATCAATTTTTTTTGTCCCTCAGCAAATCAAATAAAAAACAAATCAAAGCTGGCACTTGTAAAATAGGAACAGTAATAATCAGTACCTGTTTTTCACAAAGCATTTTAAAATATGCAGTTAGAAAGCAGTTATTGTTAGCATTCAGCATTAAAAATTTCAGCTAAAAGTAGGTCAGAACTGCTTGCATTACCAGTTAAATTCTAGTACTGAAAAAAACCCACAGCTAATTATCAAATGAAGAAAACATTAACCCTTATAGCTTGGAGTTACACCACCAAGGACATCAAGAGGTGCTGGATTAAGAGGAGATTATTCAGTGGAAGTTAGCTAACATATGTCTATGCGCCCATAAAACCCATACAACTAGGTAAGTTTATTCACAAAAGAAAAAAAAAAAAAACCTTCTAATGTTAAAGCTGTACCACCACATTACAAAATAAGAAATCAATAATCCAGATAAGAAGTTCAAACCCCCAAAGCAAATTTAAATAGAATGATAATAAGCCCAGTTCTGTCTCAACACCATCATGCTCTTGTGAAAAAAAAAGCAAACATGATACTGGAATATCCTGGAGTGCAGCCAGAGAGCCAGGTCAAGCAATAGTTTAGCTCTACTCAGCATTGGCAAGTCTACGGCTGGAGTTAGCCATCCTATTTGGGCATCTCACTTCAAAAAAGATGCGCGCCCAGTGGCAAGAGGCCGGGCAAACATAAAACAGAGATTGCAGAAAGTATGTTTGATGAGGAATGACTGAAAGAATTGGGCCTGTTTAGTCCAAAGTGAAGGTACCGAACTGCTCTTTATGGGCATAGGACAAGATAAAGTAGCCTTCAGTGTCATGGAAGAGATTTAGGTAAAATTTAAAAGTTTAGAAAACAATTTCAAAGGGGAAGGAGAGGACCATGCTGAAGGGGATTGCTAAGGGAAGGCTGTGGGATGCTCATCTTCAAGATCTTTAAGAACAGGTTGGCAAATATCTGTTACAATTTGTATTACCTGTTATTCAGAGCCAGATGATCCTATCATGACGTAATGATAGGCTAGAATTGGGAATTTCTGCCTTGTTTTTTAATGGCTTCCTAAAAACTTCTCTAGCAAATGCAGTGTGGCCCCATACATATCTAAGGTCATCCATATGAGAATTGCTTTCCCCACTCACCCTCTACTGATTCTGCAGACTGAGTCTAACACAGGCTGAGAGCAATGTGCTAAAGCACTAGCTGCCTTTTTTTTTTTGGGGGGGGGGGTCCCCTCACATCCCTATTTCCTAAGATTCATTTGTGTTGTAGTGAAATAAGGCAATATAGGAATCTAAATGGGCTCTGCTGCTACAGGCATGAAAACATATGTAACATTCTCCAGCTGAGAGCAAGGAGAGCCTAGGAAGAAAAAGAAAGAGAAAAGACTGTAGCAAGCACTTACGGGGCAGTAGGGATTCAGCAGCAGCCATGCTTTTCTGAGCTACAGCTAAGAGAAGCAACATTTGCAGACCCAAAACATGGCCACAGTGTGTAATACTCCAATTCGCAATAGGTATTTTTCTTTTAGCACACTGTTCTCTGAAATAACCTGCTGAAAATGCCCAGAAAGCAAACTTGACCTTGGCAGCCACTCACTGATAGCTTTGTTTCCCGGGGATCAGGGACTTGGAGGCGGGGAGGGGGGCTGGGTACCATGGCCCCGCCGGGAGGAGGTGTAGCACGAAACCCCTTTGCCAGCTGGGTGCTGAGGAGGAAAGGCACATGCTGGTGCCTCAGCTGGGCCGGCGTACACTGGCTTGGGTCTCAAGATGCTGACTTTGCCTCTGCCCATGGATGCGCCTTGGCAACACTCTCACAACGGCCAGCCACAGCCTGACCCCGCACCCTTAGTCCCACGCTAAGCTGGGGGACCTGGCAAAGCAGAACATACGCACTGTAGTTTGCATCCTCCTGAAGAAAAAGTGTCCCATATTTGGACACTCAAATACTGCCTATCTGTGCTGCAGAATAAAGCAGAAGACACATCCTGCAGTTATAGCTTGCCTGCAATGTAAACATAACCTAAAATCCTCAGGTAACCTACTAGCATACTGACAATCCATGCTGCCTACGCTGATTCATCTCGACAGTTTTGTGAGCGCATTCGGAGTTTTGAGCTACCATCTGTCTGTCAGAGTACGGCCACAGCTCCAAGTGCTGTGTAGGCTGGTGTAAATTATCTCAGGAAGTAGTGTAAGTGCAAAATCAGGGCTGCTCAAAAAACAAGCAAAAGGGCGCTCATGCTCTACGCATTCATTTCCACCTTGCCCTTTCCGAGATTGCCCGAGTGTATTAGTGGCACCCACTTGATCCCTTTTGTCAATTTGTCACTTAAATTACCTTTCAGAGCAGCTTAACCCTCCCCTTGCATTGAAGGCTCCAATTTGGGGGTTTTCCTTATGGGTTTAAAGGCATCACCCTGTATGTCACTTGCTACAGGCTGCTTTTCAAAGCTCTCACTCCTTGTGACTCATCTAATATTTTCCAGCTGCTGATTCCAGAGGAAGAGATGTGACCCAACAGCTGATGTTTTATATAAAGAAAGAGTATCCTGTTTGCACAGCACTGTTTCAGATTCATGTTGCACGTGTTCAAAGTTAAACTCCATGAATCTGTCCAGACAGATAATTGTATTCTTGGGAAATTTACTTTATGTAACTCAGAACAGATCCTGAAAGCCTCAAGAAGTCACGGCAATAGGGTCTTCTTTCTTCCAAGACACATCTTCAAGATGAAAGTGCTGAGCAGGTTTCTCATACTTTTTTGCACGTATTCTCACGTATTTTTTGCAGTCTCAGGTCCTCAGTTTATCATCTCACAGACTCCCATTAACAAATACTTAGAAATAACAAACTAACAAATACATAAGAATAACTTAGAAAGCTCTTTGTGCCCCGGTTTCTCCTTTTCAGCACTTCATCATCCCAGAAGTTGCATTTCCCAGCTGGAAACTTCCGAGTGCTTTAAGCACCTATTAAAATTCTCTATATCCAGCCATTCAAGATTTACCATTGGTCATTCAGCTTTCTGTAGCAGAACTACTGGAGAGCAAGTAGTAGAGGTTGCTAAGTTTAGGACCACGTTGCCACAGGTTTCTTGCTGTATCTAGCTTTACATTCCCCCTGGTTATGCAATCAGCTGCATCGCTGACTGCACTGACAGCTGCACAACTGTTGCTAGAGTTAAGCCTGTTAGCAGGCTGTCAAAGCAGTCTTTTCTCTGGAGGTTTTGTTTCCCTTTGAGTCATTTTGGCTTGGTCACTTTTCCCTCACTGCTGTTTGCTGGGAGGTGAGCTGCTGCCCGTTACTCACGAGCTCGACGGTATAGCCCCGTCTGGTGAAGTCCACTGGGAGGCTCAGGAGCCGTCCTGTTTCCGGACTTCAGTTTCACAGACTTCAGCGAGCTGTTCAAAACCACCTGTATCCTTTCAGCAGCTCACAGTCCATTTGCTTTCTTTTCAAGTCCAACAAATTCTCAAGCCTTCCTCGGCAGCGCATGCAGGTTGGCAGCACTGCTCACAGGAAGGTTTGGGGAGGACAGGGCTGTAAGGCGCAAAACCACCCCAAGGCACCCCCCCACACAAAGAAAAAGGAAGGGGGAGGGTATAAAGAAGATGCCTGAGCATTGCATTTGTAAATAAACAGCAGCAAGTTATCAGTAAGTTAGCTGTAGCAGCAGGAAACGTTCCTGTTGGATTCTGTAATGCTAGCCATAGCAGGAAATGATTATGTAAAATGCAGAATTGTTTCTATTTAAAAGTGCACTTTGATCAACAAAGTGAGAAGAGATATATTTCATGTTTTGCACTGTGAAATACAGCATTTGAGCAATCTGCTAAAGTTCATTGGGGGGGGCAAGTTAGTAGACTTGCAATTTGCTTCATCTGTTAAAGCTCACAGCATTGCCAATTCACACAAGAGCAGAGGAAAAGTCACAGCAGTCTTACTGCAAGTTTCATTTGCTTTCCATCCCTTTACCAAATGACCTGAATATCTCAAGTCCAAAGCGAGAAGCTGGACGCTGGCAGTGCGGTGCACAGCCCCCATCATGCCAAAGCCCATCATGGCACTTCTTCACCTCTTCAACTCCCCCTGCCCCGAGGGACAGACGCAAGCATGTTTTAGCAGCAGGATTCCATGTCTAGCAGCTGTGTGAGCCAAATATCTGATAAAAATATATATTAAAAAACTCCAGGTGTATTTGTTCACATGAGAATATAGCACGCAATGTCCTAAGGCTATGGAGAAGCTTTCTAAAGGAAATGAGAGGAACAGCATCACCCCAGTCCCTGAAAACCAGATAGACAGGCAAAGAACTGGGAAATAGGGAGTGGTCTCCCACTGGTAGAAAAAAGGGACCTTAATTAAATCTTCTTCTATGATTTAATGTTATCTATCCTAATTTCCAGGAAATTAGGTAAAAGGAGAATCCAAGAACACTGCGTGCCTAACTTACATGCCAAAACACCAGAGATGTTGAAACAGTAAGCCATCATCTTGATCTCACACAACTGTAAATCTTGAGTTACTCCACTGGAGTTACTAGGCTGAATAAACAAGATCAAAACTAGGTTCACAGGGCTGATCCTGATCTTTTGATGTACTTGTAAAGTAGACATTTCAGCTGAGTAATTGAAATTCAGTAATTTAGCTCTCACAGTCTGTTTGGACATTGTCACTAAACATGGTCTAAAGAAATGCAGGCTTTGAGTGGAGAGGTGCGACGGAGCTCAGTGCATAGGAGCTTCCCTCTGGTGAGCTCTTTTGGATCATGTTCTCTATACCATTTCCCCCATACTTCTGGCTTCTGAAAGGCAAACCTGAAGTTTTCTCTGCTTTCTGGGGTGCCCAGCTTCTGCTGAATAGACAGTAAAGCTCTTTGTGCATTTTAAGCAAGAGTACTGCTTTAACCCATCCTTAACAGGTTTCTTCTATTACCAGGGTGATCACGCTGTGATGCTCCCTCTTCAGAGGCCGCCCCACACTGGTGTGCAGGAAAAGGCAAGAATCGCAGCTAATTTTCTGCTGGGACAGTCTGGAACCTATTCCTACTGCCAGCTGAGCTACCATGTGGTGGCATTGCTCTGAGGGTTCAGGAGTTTGGGGTTTTTTTTAGAGTGCTCAAGTCTTCCAACAGCTCCCGGAAGATACTATTCTCCCCTAGCAAAACCTATCTAAACCACACTTAATCAGGTACTGGCTATGTTTTTGGACAGGTACTGGCCTAGGAAGTATGGCCCAGGGAAAGGCGCTATAACACAGGTTTCCTGAAAATTCATTCTTCCTTGGCTACTTTAATGGCCTTTGCACTGCTCTAATTTACTTGAGGGATGAAGATGACCTGTGATTGGGGTCAAGAAAGGATCTTTCTTCTGCTGGTCCACAGCAAAGGCACAAGAGGAGCACAACTCTCTTCTCTCGCAATTAATTCCTGCCTGGGCCTGTTGCAAAGTTAGTACCCTTTTATCTGCCCTTCTTCCTGTTGTATTTATAAACACAAATCTCAGAAATATGAACAGCAATTGAAGGTATGTGCCATGATGAAAACACAAAAAAGTTGCTATTTCATATGTGGATTACGCAGTAACATTACACCCAGTGGCAGCTAAGTTTTGTTCATACTTTTGAAAATCATGACATGTTTTTTTCTTTCAAATTGCTACATATGAACCGATTTCCAAAAGCCTGAGCTTCCTTATGTCTTCTGAAATTATGCATAAAGAACTGAACCCATTCCACACTCTCCATGACTAGGACATACAGATAACCGTAAACTCTCCCTCAAGATGATATAGTATTTTTAAGGGATTGGAATTATTTGACTAGTGAAACATCACTTCTTATTTGTATCCCTTTTTTTTTTCTTTTGGAAAATAACATACCATCTTTTGTTTGCCCTTAAAGCCTTAAACCCCAGAAAATACTAAGAAATGCAGCAAATTAGAAATATCATGCAAAAACAACAATGACAACAAAATTCCCCAGAGGAAGAACAAACTACTGTGGATAGGCAGAGATGCTCATTTCAGAACATATGATTTCCATATTCTAAATTAATTCATAGCATAATAGCATTCAATCATTTTTGACACCACAATGAACATAACTAGCTGTACTCAGGATGGTAGGTATATCTGAAGCAAAACATGTATTTAAAATAGATCATATCACTACATTTTATGTAGACAATCTTTAGTACTAATAGTCTTAAAGCAAACTACCCAAAGTAGGGATGGAGAACAGCACGTTCCTGCACTTTGGGAAACCCCTTCTGGGGCAATGCATACAGCATGCCAGAATTTTCCTGGATTATAAATAACTAGATTTGGCCTGGCTTTCATGTGGATTATGCAAGTTCAGTGTGGAAGAGTAAAGCGGATTAAGGGCCTCAGGTCGCCTATTTCTGAGCCAGCAGTTTGCTTTTACAATGCAGACATAATACAAAGGAATGGTATGGGAATAACTGCTGTTTTTCTGGTAGGGTTCACGTGGCTTCTGAAGCAAAAAAGTGAAAGACACTAGAGACCTCACAGTTTCCTATGCACTGCAAACAATTCTTGTGCTACGGAACAGATAATTTTTGATAATTTGGGATCTTACGGTATGCAAACTAACCTGCTCTGCCCCCATATGCCAGGATGTCCAAGCAACTCAGGGCCACAACAGGTGACTTCTAGTTGTGCCTGAGAGAGTGGTGGCTTCTGAAATGGCTCTGAGTAGCAAGCAGCTTTTTACTGAGGATGTTTCAGAGGTGGGTATTTGTTGCTAACTGGGACCGTAATACTCACTTTTGATGTGACAGGTCTCAACTTGCACACTGCCTTTCAAGTACCCAAAGGTATACCAGCTCCATGCCAAACTTGTGCCACAAACTGATTTCTTGGTTTCATTATAGGAAGAATGATGTGAAAGTTACTGAAAAGAAAACAAACAAAAAGGAATTAGTAGATCAGAGAAACTACTTTATCCAATGCACTCAAACTTTCTTATCTTCCACTGGTTGCTCAAAACATCTATTTTCTTTGCCATGAAACAAAACTACACATCAGTATCTTTGATCATGCCATTTGCGGGAGTATGGGCCTCATGTTGCCAAGCCGAACTGTCATGTATGTCCAGTGTTATGTTATTTTCTCAATTTATTGCTGTACTCCCTGGCCTTCATAAAAAGTAGTAGAATGAAAACCTAATAGTGAATGAGTTGCATGTCCTGGGGTAATACGCAACCCACACAGCAGTCTGAGCATTCACAAAAATTATTAACTGTAATGAAAGTAAGCAGCTGCAATACTAGAGGTAAAATCCCTGAAGCAGAAGGTTAATGGCTGGACCAGAATAGCCTATTCTCCAGTGCTGACACTTCTGCACGATTTGCTCCAGGTGAGTCAGAAGGACATGCTACTGATGTCACTGCTGTGCCCCATGTCACCTCAGCTCTGGGAAGCAGAGAGCCACCGAGTGCTGGAGCAGCAGGAACCCCGGGGCCATCTATGGCAGGGGTTCGTTAACATGAACCCTGGGGCCATCTATGGCAGGGGTTTGTTAACACACCAGTGAACGTTTCCCCACACTGTCATGCACGCACTGTACTACCTGTTGCTGTCGTCAGCATAGAAGGGAAGGTTTTCAGAAAATGGGTAACTGGGGACAATGTTCAGCCCCTGAGGCCCATGTACCAGCACCGCTATTGAAGGACATTTGCAGAATAGCAAAGTTTAATTCATGATCCCTCTGAATAATGTGAATGAACTGTTCTGTTTTCTCTTCCTCCTGCCTAGAAATAATTTCAAGTCTGGTAACAGTTAGAGCCATTGTAAGAGATGGATACACTTTAGTCTTTCAAAGTCACAACTACTAATACACCAGCATAAAAAGTTGCTTTTGAAACTCTGGCTTTAACATTCCTGTGCCTCATTTTTCCAGATATAAAATGGTGATAACACTGATTATTCAGTTTTCTAATGAAAGAGGTTGCAGAATTCTCTGAGAACAAGTTAAGACTGAGCATTAAAAATAGCCCAAAGGCCACAGCATGAGTCTAATAAATGTGGGAAACTGGTCAAGTTCACTAATTTCTTATGCAAACTAAAACAAGTCACTCTGTGTCATACAAAAAAAAAAAAAAAAAAAAAAGTAAGTATCTACAGGTTCAGTGTTGGAACCTACTTTTATGTACTCCAGATATGTAACACCCCCCCTTTAAGGCTCATTTTTGCCATAACTTCTCCATAAAACACCACTTTCACCCTTCACAGTGGTGCTATAGTGATTGTGAAACACTAAAACCACGGTGATCTGATTCATGCAAGCATGAGATTGATACAACAGTTGCTGTTATTCCTTTCTTCACCTTATTACTGCAATGTTTCATAAGACTGATACTGATACTTTTGATCTGTACAATTCTGAAATATCGACTATAGTTAAGAGTACTTGCAACAGCCCACAGGTTTTCCCTGACTTACATTCTTTTATTCTAGTGCTAACATTTTCTATGATAATATGTCCTCCCTGTATGTCCAACCCTGACACATTTATCAGGAATAACAATATGCTTGCTGTATTCATTTTGCCAGGCTAAGTAAGCCAAGCTCTTCTAGCCTACTCTTAATCCAAGCTCTCTATTCCTTGACCACCTAAGGAGTTTAAGAAAAGGCTCGTGGATTTCTAAGAAAGACATGCTGTCAAAAATCTTATAGTAGCTTTTAATAACAATAATCACTGTTGGTATTCAAAACTCACAGTAATTGCACTAATACAACCATGTCATTCTATGCCTTTGTTATTCTCACCAGATGACTTGCTTGCTAACGGAGTAAGGGTATATTCTTATTGTTGGCCCTTAAGTGTGGGACTTGGCTCTTAATTTTATCCTATGTCTACTAAACCATCCCTTAAAATCATTCAGATAGTCTGATCTTCCTCTAGGTGCAACGATGCTTTGCAATGGAACTTAGATTTCCAAATTCCCATCTATACTGAAATGTATTGTTGTGCAGAAGTCTGTACTTTAAGTTGCGCAAAGTAAGAGAAGTTTGCCTTAGCCAATTAAATAAATATTTTTATAAATGTCAGCAAAAGTTTTAAGAAAAGAAACTGAATTTCGTTCAAACAAAAGGCTTTACTGATATTATAACAAACTATTTGTAAACAGCCAACAAAGATTCATCAAGGACAAATCACATCCAACCAATCTCATTTCCACTACAATAAAGTAAAAGAAAAGGTCTGTGAATAAACAATAGAAGTCATAAATCTTGCATTTCATTATGCTTTTGACATTGGCTGATGTGATCTTTCCATAAGCAAACCAAGTCGAGATGAAACAGTTTAGGGTGGATACAAAACTGGAGAACCATACCAGAAGAGTGCTCAGCCATTTACTGTAAAAACACAAGGATAGACTGAGTTCTGTCTTGGGTTTTGTGCAAACCAATATTTTCAGCAACTAGGCTATTTCAATAGAGAATAACCCTATTAAACTGTAGGCACCGAGCCAGTGGTACTGGCAGTGACACTGGAGAACACCTTTAACACTTAAGCTCGTTTTGATAAATTGGAGAAATTATCTTTTTTAAACAGATATTTTTCAATAAGAATAAGCAGAAGGTACTACATGCAGACAAAGTTAGTCAACTCTTTAGGCAGATAACCAATTTTTTGGGTAGCACTTCTGTAGAAAAGAATCTGAGGGTCATAATAGATCTAAAGCTAACAGGAGTTAATCTGCTGCTGTTACTAAAAAAGCAAACACTGTACTGGAAAATATAAATAGAAGCATAACCTACAAGGCTCATGAAGTACTCATTCCACTCTAGTCAGCATTAGTAAAACCTCAGCTGGACCGCTGTATCCAGTTTTGGGCAAGGCACTTCCTGCAAGATGGGGAGTAACTGGAAGGAGTCCAGAGGAGAGCAGTGAGAATAGCCAGAGGTCTAGAAAATGTACTCGGTGAGAAAAGACTGAACGAAGTAGGGCTGTTTAGTTTAAAGAAGAGAACATGGAGGGGAATGTAACAACACTCTTAAAGTATACAAGAGGCAGCTGCAAAGGGGTAGGGGATAAACTTCTTTCTAGCTCCATGAGGACTAGGATAGGAAACAAAGGGCCTAAATCCTAACAGGTGGCTCTAGGTTAGGGGGTATTTTCTGATGGCCAGAATATTGCTGCAGGACATGGTGAAAAATCTCAGGCGGAGAGTCAAGAAAAAATAGACAAACCTCTCTCAGAAATAACACAGATATGCAGGCAGTTCATCCTGTTTTAGAAGGATGAACCCCTTGGAGACCTTTCCAGACTAGGTATTACCAAGGACTACACACATTTCATGTATAGTAAACAAAAGGAAAAAAAAAAAAAAAAACAATGGATGAAAGGTAGGTGCAAGATTTTAGACCCAACTGACAAATAAATTAAGAGAAGGGTGAGGTTTTCAGGCCTCCATTCCACTTGGCAGTGATTTAAAAGATACTTAAGTTAGAGAAAACATAAAATGGCTGAAAAATTAAGGATCTGAAACTTCTAACATTAATACCATGATTTCCAGCTGTGCTGTCTCCTGGGATCCTAGCATCTACCCTGACACCTCTGAACTTCCTGGTCTCAAGGAAGAGGCCAGAAAAAGGGGACCTCGGATAGGTATAGGACACAGTCCTGAACACGAAACATAGGTTGCAGACCTTTCTTTCACACATACGTTTCCACCCTCTCTTTGGGCAGCCCGGCCCTTAGGGGGTCAGGTTATCTGGAACCAGCGAGCCCTGCCCAGCCAGCCCTCTCTTTGACTCTTGCACTGGGTACGAGTGCCAGGTCCCAGCCTGACACAAGACTGCCCAAGGCACTTAGCAGGCAGGCCGCGTGTTTGGGCTATCTGCCCACCTCGGCATGGGCGTGCCAAAGCTGTGGGGCTGGTTTGGAGGTGGCGGTGATGCTCACCTGGAGCATGGCATCGTTACCCTGCCACCCCTGCAGGCGGCACACCGTCAGCGCAGGCCAGCGAGACCCCAGGCCACAGCGGTGCCGAGCCGGCATGGAGCGGGAGCCCCGAAACGACAGGCCTCTGTGGGAGCAGGCGCGCCCCTCCGCTACCCCCTTTCTCTTGTCTCTCTCAGTCGGCTGAAAATGGGTCTTTTCCAGACTGGCTGGCTGCCGCAGAGACAGCTAAAAGCAGCACCGTAGCACGGAGCGCGGCTGGTCTTAGAGGGGCTAATGGGCCTGTGCGCTGTGTCCTCTTTGCAAGTAAGTCAGCAGCAGGTAGAGGAGCCGCAGTGTTATCTTTAGTGTTCCCTTTTAGGTACGCACACCTTACTGCCGCATCAAAAGGATAAACGTGAGCGCTCTAAGAATAGCTGTCCAATGCATCTTAATTAAATTTTCACTTAAAATGGACAATTTTAGGTATTTTTAATAATAGCTGAAAGGGCATCATTTGAGAGATCTTTCTTTATATCAATCTCTCTATTCCTAAATGGAAAAAGAAATGATGGGAATTCCATACCCAGTTAACAAATTAAAGGCTTCAGTGCTTTATACTTCAAATATTTTTATCATCTTCCTTCTCTTTCTGTACCCTCAAAACATTTAAAGTATTTTTAAGTGCAGTGCTTTCCAGGGGTCTAAGCAGACAAGTATATAAACCTTTGAACCATGACTGTTTGTCACACTGTGATAGGGCTGTGTTAAAAATACTAGTTCAGTGGCTGGATTTAACCTATCAAAGTTCACAGAACAGCACCAGAAGAAGCAGTCACAGACTGCAATCTCTAGCCTAGAGACCCTGCAATTTAATAAGAACTATGATTCGGTATGTGTAACAAGCAGGAGGAGGAAGACAAACAGTAAGTGTAATAAAACTGACATAATCAAACTTGCTACATCCAGTTTCTAGCATTTCCACAACCTACTGCTTTTATGTTATGTCAATGATGATTTTAATTTTTCACTTCAGCTCACTGCCTTAAGAAAACAATTAATTAAATATATGGAGTTTAGTTTCTTTTGAGACACTGACTCAGATACAAAGCCGCCTTTCTCCTTCAAACTGTCTGACTTAGGCACTGCCAAGCAGCACAGGCAGCCCCCAGCGGTCTCTCGCTCGCCCTTCAGCCAAGCTCGCAGCAGCTCCCTGCCCGTGCAGGAGGGATGAGCACCCGTCGCCCAAACCGCAGCTAGCAGAGCACAGGGCTCAGCAGGGCTGTAGCTGCCCCCGTTACTTTTACTGAGTGCAGAACCTACACCAGGTCCTGTCCACTAGATCCCTCTGTCCAGCCCCTCTTGGAGGTAGCCGAAATCTGGGCTTTCAAATGTGCCTGGAAAAAGTCACATTTAAAATTTTTTTTCAGTTACATGTTGGCCTCATGACGCCATGCAAGAGCTCCCAATGGAGACATGGGTATGGTTTAGGCCCTTATTACTGCAGAGGAAGGATCACTGCATAGAGCTATCTGCTGTGAACCTACTGAGGCCCCCAAACGCAGCTGTGAAAGGCAGTACGTACTTTCTCTTCCATTGCAAGAACAAGTTCCACGGGCTTACCAGCTACCAAAATCTTGTAAAAGCCATAAAAAGGTTGATAGGCAAGATGCATGTAAATTATGTACACAAATTATTGTTTCAGTCAGAGCTGAAGCTCCTGCCTACTTGACTAGTACATATATTCCTAGCCTTGCCAAATGCTTCTAGGCAGTGTAGGCTACTGTACGGACACACGCTGTTTGACATATTGGCTATAGCTGTGTTGCCTTTAAAGAGGGGATGCGGGAGCACATCTGTATCTGCATACCTGCATCTCACCCATAGGGAATGGCACGTGCAGGCTAAGGACAGTTTCTTTGGGCTCCACTGGTAGCACTCAAGCTGACTAATGCTTTGTTGAAACACACTTAACTACTATGCCATACTGGCAGGATAAGTGTCCGAAAGCAAATTTTGCTTTCATTTTAGCATTCAGACCATCTCTCAGTAATACAGTAATAACATCTGCATTAACTCTGGCATATCAGGTGCTGATTATTATCTTATCATCCAGATCATTATATTAATTCACATATATTTAAAACATAATTTGTTACACATTTCACTGTATAGAGTTGTAAATCTTTTTCTTAGAATCGTTAATTAATTCTTTCTTAATCCTGGAGATTTGGCTCTTGGTATGTTAAAGGGGTCAGTACTAAACCATGGATGTGAAATTTCACATTCAGTCCTGAAATGTTCTGAATTAAAAATGTTCTTATTCTAGCAGCGAGAGAGAAAAAATCTCTTTTTTTACACACTTGCCACAAGGAAAATTTTATGTGGAGAATTATTTATTTTCTATATAACATGAAAGCAATTTTACATGAATTCTTTATCTTTTTCTTGTTTTGTGAATTTTGAAGAGCTTAAAGTCCTCTGCATGGTTTTCCTTATTTTAGACCCAACTCTAAACCTAATTAAAAAAAGTTTTGTAAACTTCCTGCTTCAGAGGTGAAGCCAAGAATTTAGGAAGCTTAACAGAACAAACCTTCACGCAGATAAGAGGACCACCATCAAACATCGCCTCTTTAAATTTTAACATCACTTTATGAGTTCAGTCACTTTTGCTATTGGCAATAAAAGGGACGATAATAAAAGGAAGATAAATTTTCCTCACATCAGCCTGCCTTTTGCATAGTTATCAAATGCATTTGAATCCAGCCACTCTAAGAGACAGTGTACTCAATTAATTAGGCTTCAGCTCTGATTCAGTACAATTGCTACGTATTAGCATGAAGCTAACTTATCTGCTTCTACTACAATGTGAATGAACTGCTAAAAAGCAATTCATAATTATGAAGGGAATTTTCCAAATTCTCATGTGATTCTTCTTTATGAATGTTCCTATAGTTTTAAGGTATTCCATAAGAACAGGCTGCAACATAAAATAGGGTTAGAGCAGAAAATTTCCATTCCAGTATTTCTGTTGAAATATACAGTAAGCACTACATTGTATTTTAGTACAGTTCTTTGGGTTAAATCAGAACTGACAAGACCTGAGCAAATGTATGATGGGTTTACTTTGAATGTGTCTTTGATCACTTTATATAATGATTTAGCCAAAAGCAAACATTACAGGCCATTTAGAATTTTGTAAGGACAACTCTGAACTCTGCTTTTTCCCAGCAATTACTGCTAAATTACAAGAAAAGACAAAGACAAGTTTTATTTCCATTTTTACAGTCAAGAGTGTATTACCCTCTCTTTGTTTAATGCTAGGGGTGGTACAGAGAACAGTATACAGATGAAGAAAGTCTGCAGCACAGACGTTTAAGGGAGAAAATGAGCAAAGTAGTCAGGAAGTAGACCTGTCTTGAGTTTCTAACAGGATTTTCTTTAACTTTTGTATGCTGCTGCTTGTATGAATATAATTTGCCTGGTGTTTCTAGATGTTTCCAGCTAAATATGCAGTCATGCAGCCAGATGTGAAAGGCAAAGTTCAATTATAACTGAAGTCTTTGAGGGACACACTGTTTCTTACTCCCCAGTTATATTTGTGGGAGTAGAACACATCCATTTTTCCTCTGGAAATCCTTTATGAAACCATATTGATTTCAGGGCCACATCTGTGACAGTTAATAAATAAAAACAAGAGATAAAAGAGAAGTAACTCCTACTCAAGGATATGACATTACATGAAATTATTCCTTAAAGATATTGTTCATATGGAATACTTATGCTGCTAAATTATTAAGATATAATACTGCTGATTTAGTTTCCCAACAGCACTGTTGTGTTTTATGTTCAGCTCATAAAAAGAAAATCCTGGATCCTAAAGGTCGCCATTACCCACAGTCCACTGTGTAACCCCTTACATCAGCAGCCCCTCAGGTGTTATGTGAGCATATTTTCAATATAGGCTGGTATACAGGTGCTGACAGCAGAAGTGGAACATTTTGAGTGAAATAAAAATCTGAAAAATGATGACTTCAGGCTAGGTCAGAGCAGAGGGGTTTTTTTCTCTTTAGTGTTCAGATAGGAAATCACTTCTGTTTCACTGAAACTTTCATCTTCATTTTTAGATATTTGATCCTTTTTATAACCTTTTCTATTAATACTTGTCAATTCATAAGCAAATGCATGATTTCTAACTAAAATCTCAATGTCGTTTGAAAACACAAAGTGAAACTTCTAACAAAAAAGCCATTAATGCTGAGAGGTATGTAAATGAAAAGTCCCAACATTAATGTTTCCCAGCAATGCTTTTTTTTAATCTAAAACCATTGCCAGATTTGACCCTTTTTTGCAAATCACCTGGATGCTGCTGAGAACAGGGGAGGAATGGAAAAGACGGAAGCATGTCCAGTTCTGCAATGATCTGTTTCTCAAACCTTGCTTCTGGGAACCAAGGCCATAGCATATGGCACATATGACAACTTACCAGATTTTGTCATTCACAGAGTCTGGCCTGCATACTTCATGAAACAGTCATTTTCCCAGAAACTGGTCTGTCCCAAAGATTTTTTTTTTTAACTGAGTGGCTTCAGCACACATTGTCTTCACATTCATGCTCATTTATGTCTTGTCTGATTTTACTTTTAGCAATGACAATTTCAGGAGCGAGGGGAGATCACCTCCAGCTGAGTGGTATATATTCCTTGATACTTTTCTAATAGATTGGAGATACAGATTTATGCTCTGCTAATGACCTAAAGTGGAGTTAATGTAGCAAGTTAGGTTTTTATCCGTGAACTTTATTACTGACAGCCTATCCAGATTAAGTTCTGAGAAAGGCAGAGCCTACTTCGGACATCTAAAGTGAGTAAACGTAATGTGAAATCACTGGGACAAACTCAGAATTGCAGCACTGTAATTCTGTAGCATTGTGATGAGGTAGGAGAGCAGTTAGTGTGCAAGCACAGCCTACCTTTTAGAATCCACATAACTAACCATATCAAAAAGTTAATTTTTGCCAGGATACTCAAAAGGACAGTTCAGTATTTTTCTAATAATTAGCTTATCTTTCAGTTTTCAATCCAAATCACAGTATTTCTTCAGGTAAAATTTCAATTAATTTCAAGAAATTTTGCCAAAATCCAAGGATAACACAGTATCCACACATCATTGTAGGGACTGTCTTTCCTCCACCCACAAATTTTCTAATTCTATGCCAAATGGAAAAAAGATCATTTGATGAAATCTAACATCCTCCCCCACAAAATAAAATCCCATACATACCCTAGTACTTTTCTTCTGTATCCTAACTGTTTCTTTTCCTCTAGACCAGACCCCATCCTCTTTGAATCAGATCCTTCTCTAGCAATTCAATTCACTCCACGATTCTGTGCAATGTGTGGGGCAGGAACCAGCAAGCAAGGAACAAATCCAAAGCACACAAGGCAAAAAAGGCAAGAAGAAAAGTTCAGCGAGAGGAAGATATCTGCCCTCCATCAAATGTGCCAATGACAGAGCAAGCAGCACTCCATTCCTTTATCTTTGCTGGGACTATTTGTGTACATAAATGCATATGTTTTGACGGGCTGAGATCTAAGAGTAGACCAAAGAAACTGGGGGAGGGAGTGGAGAGGACGTCTGAAATTCTCATTTTCATTCAAGTCAGTTTTTGCATCTGAGTTTATTCTGACTCAGTGCTGTGGTATCAATCCATTCTTTGCGTGGGAAGGTTGAAGCAGAAAACGCACGCGTGCGGACACACACACACACACACACACACAGAGTGCTCTATAGAATTCTAATTCACTTAATCCAATGATATAGTAAAAGATACTTTACACACAGCAGAATGTCATGAATAGATGAGTAGCAAACCAAAAAGCGGCACTCGTTATCTACCAAAGTTGAGGGGAACCTGTTGTGGTCAAGAAGCAGTGGCGTCCTTAACTGAGGAAGACAATGCTGGAGCAATTCCTCTCTCTCTGTTCTTCCTTTGTTCCCATTCTTGTAGGGGCTGTGACCATCTTTTATATCTCCTTGTTATCCCTTGCATTTTGATCATATAATGGATTTTTACCTGTAGGATACATGTTCCCTGTTCTCTTTGTTATGCCCTAAAACCAGTTTTATCCAGCTCTCACAGTTGCACTCCTTTAGCAACCAGCAACTTACCCTTTGTGACTTGTGTTTCCACCCTCAGCCTTCAGTTACCACCCTGTGCCTGTATTCTCAAGGCCTCTACTCTCAAGGCTAGAGCCCTTGCTCTCTGCAGTTTGGATATATTTGAGGGATTTTAAAGACTATTCTAGAGTACATATTTCCCAAATGTATGAATGTGTGTATGAATGTGTGGCATGTGCACGACCTGGATGTAGTACTGCTATTCACTGTCTACAGTAGGGTTTCTTCTGTGTCAGGAAGCATGCATCCATCACATCAGTATTCTTTAGCCAGACCTCGATGAGAAGTGGGACACAACCTTCTTATGCAATAATAAATACTGTAAAACCCAGAACAAACTCTGCCTGACCTTCAACCACTTTCCAAGAAATAGTTTAAGTATTTTCCAAAAAGGCAACAGTTATGTAGGAAGTTGTCCAGCTTGGCAAGCATGTGAGAGAAAGATGCCAAAAGTCCAGTCTCATTTGCCAACATCAAGAGTATAATATCTCTCTGCAAGTTTCCATTCGGTAAATCAGAGATAAGAATTAGCCACTTTTCTTACATCGTGAGAACAGTGCATCTGCATAAGTACACAGCAGTCTTTCTAGTTAACCAGATTTCTTTTGGTTGCTATGCTAAACCACATGAGCATTTTACTTAAAAACAGACTTTTTCATCAGACTTGCAGTTCTGTTTCAAATGGTGAAAGTTCCTCTACCAGCTCCCTGAATGTAACCTGAAATGAAAACTAAACAAAAGTCACAGGTTTTGAATAATGGGGCTGTAAGAATCACTTCAGCTATTGCCAGACATCTAGTAAGTTAGCTTTCAGGTTCACCTGAGTTCAAGACTGAGGCATGGCTATTCTACTTAGTCACAATGAAGAAGAGAGAGGTTTTATTTTTCAGACCTTCCTTAGTTATGCTAGGAAAACAAAAGCAGAGGACTGCAAAAATATTTATTTTGGGGACTAAAACCCACTTGCTCTCTTGGTTCTCCAAAGCAGGTATGCATGACTAATTCCAAGTTTTATTTGTTTTCAGGCCTTCTTACTTAAAGAGTCATGCAATCTGATTTAAAGAAGGTTGCATTCCAACCACTCTACAAGCAGAGAGCCTCAGTGCTTCAGGTTTTCCTGGTCGATAATAGTTTCCAAATGCCAAAGCACCACAAACAATTATGTAATCATATACTTCATCTAAAAATAGGAGAGTAAGTTTTGCTATCGGGAAGAAAGAGATTTTTTTTTTTCTCCCCATCTCAAAAAAGAGGTGATCACAAGATGTTTTAGATGACTACAAGTGGTCTAAAGGACATGAAACTTATTTGTTTAAACTGCTCATTTGAAAATTAGGCCTGTTTCCATCTCAAGTCATTAATCAGCCTCCAAAAAACTCCCCTGAAAATGTCTGACAACTACTGGTTGTTTCATATTCAGTTGTATTAACTTGATACACAACTGGCAGATTTGAATTTGACAAAATACCAAATCAAAGAGAAGAAGGGCTCATTTCTGTAACGCTCCGAATGTCCTGGCTGCAGTCCAGCAAAGAACTTACTCGTGCTCTATTTAAAATAGCCAGTTCCAGTGCAGACTGTTCATACGCACAGTCAGATACAGCTGTGCTGTGTTTGCGAGAGAAAAGCTCTATATACAGAAAAAGTTGCTTGAAACAGTGTTTGCTGTAAACAGACTATAGGCCAAGGAGAAAATACTTTAAACAGGAAAAAAGTAATCCTGCTATTTGAAATTTTGTTACCCATATCAGTAACTAGCCATCAGAAAAGTGCATTTAGGTCTATCACACTTTGAATTTCCTTACATGTATGTTGTTTCTTGCTTGGAAATTATGTCTAGGAACAAAAAGAGGATTTTGACCTTCTGGCTGGGAACTCAGACAGTCTGGTTGGAGCATAAGCTGCAGATGTCCAGGAATCCTGGACAAATATCTTGCATGCACAAGGAGATCAAAATTGCACATAGAAGCTACTGCACTTGTACTGTATGGACACTACCCCAAGTGCCACACAGACAAGCTGCGTCGCAGCAAGCCTGCCGCATATGGACATGCTAGGTTTCTGAGCAGCAAATGCACACAGACTTCTGCTGGGAAATCAGGGAGCTAAAGCTAAAGGCTTTCATTTTTGTCATTTCTATTCACAGATGCAGAGGTGAACATTATATAGCTGCAAGCACACAAACTGTAATGGTAAAGTAGTAAATGAGGAAAAGATACTAAAACTGCAAAGTAATCATAGAAAAAAAATTTTAAGATAAAATGATTTTATGAAGAATGCTTGTTGCTGTAAGTTGTTTTGCCTGCTTTTGCTCCGACAACACAACATTAACAAAACAAAACAAATCTGTAATAAGCAAACAGGAAGGAAAGAATTAGTCAGAAACATCATCATTAGAAGCAGTCACTGTATTTAACCTGTATAGCCAGGAGACTACAAAAAGTAACATCTCACTATATCACACAGCCCACACTCACACTTCAGGAGAAAAAGCAGAAGCCGAAGTTAATGTACAATGAATTTTCCAGTTAGTACAGGCAGCCTGGTAAACAAGCCACAGAATAAGAACAGACTTGAGTCTCCCCCATCCTGCTGACTCCACTGTGTTGCATGTTTTACCGGTTCAAAGGGCTACTGTAGAAATTTTTCATACTGTCCTGCATGTTCCAGTTTAAGCCGGACAAAAATCAGAAATGCTAAGCTACAGCAAGTATCACATTCACTGGCCATAGGTTAAGCTAGCTAGCTTGAACCAGTCAGATAGCATTATCAAGTTAATATATTTTTAATGACTGCAGAAAATCAGATGTTTATATAGCAATGTAGATGAGAAGGTAGTAAAATCTATGTATCAGGTTAGTTGTCTATTGCCTTTTTTTCAGCATTTCTCTAAACAGACAATTTCTATTGGTTTTCTAATGACTGTATAACATTTATCAAAGCAAACACAATATTATCACAGCAAGGAACTGCTGTGATTTGACAATATTAAATACATACCAGTTTGATTTCATAGCTGAGGGCCATGTTCTTAGATGTGATATACAGTGTAAAGAAGGAGACTTCTAAGAGACACTATCCAAAAGTCTCAAAATCTGCCCAAAGACTTTTTAGGACAGATACTTAACTGGTAAAAAAATAAAGAAATTCCACTAAAATAAACATTTTCAGTGTCAGTTCTGTATAAGTTATGCTATCCTTCAAAAGACTTTATTTTCAATATTCTTAAGCTATAGTGAAAAGCAGAATGCAGGACTTCTTTGCAGTTATGAAAAAAAATCTGTTTCTCTTGTAAATACAATATTGCAAAATGGCAAATGTTATCTCAGTAGTATCTGGCTCAGAATGCACTAGAGGGTGACGAGAATATTTCTGTTTACTAACAAGGTAATGTTTGAATTGATTATCCAGTAACTATGCTGATAAACCTGGGTCAAATGTAGGTTGATTTATTTCTTATCTGCTACTAACACTAAGAAATATCCCCAGTTTTAACCATGAAATATTACTTAAGTCTAAGCAAAACATTTGCCATCTTTTTGTGTTCTCTGTAAATTAGTACTTTACTTTAGCTTTTTTAATACTTGTAGTTACATATACGCCCCTCCCTGAGAACAATGAGACCTTCAGGTACTCATAAGCTTGCCTTGCAACGACTCTCTGTAAAGCACCTCCAAAACAGGTCCTGTAACGCCTTGTCCAAACAGAACAAGTCCAGGGGCTGGGGTCATGCTCCCTTCAAGCCAATGGTGAGAGCATGAAGGGCAGTCCAGAAAGTTAACTGGCCTGGCCGGGACGTATCAAGAGCTGCCCAACCAGAAACACTAGAGTTTAGGCTGCCTAAACTGGAACAGTAGGTGCTTAAACCTCAGAAAACAATTCACTCTCTCCTGAAGGCACCTGAAAATCGATTTGTTTTGGTCCCTTGAATGCCCAAACTCAGGCTGTTGCGCACTGCTTTGGAATCCTCTCACCTGGCAGACATGGAAGGCACTCAGGCTCTAGGTCAATTAAGGGGAATGACATTGCCTGCTGCATAGTGCACTTGCCCCTAATTGCAAGATATGAGTTCTAGGCCTCAAGGTCCCAGTTCCCAGGCAAGTAGCCTCTCACATGTACACTAAGAGATGCACTGAGTAAGGCTATTCTCCAGTATCTTGTTAAACCTTCATTCCTTCCTCCACTGTAGACTAGAATTTCCACCAAGAGAGCAAGAATTAAAAGAGAGCAGCCTGCTGCTGGAAGCACTTTAGTGGGACTGAGGAGAGCCTGGATCCTCCCAACACTATTTATGTATTTTGAACTGGACAGGAATGAGGCAAAAGCGACCCCAAAAGCAGAGGTGCATGAAGACAGTCTAACCTGACCAAGTGAGCCAGCTCTGAGTAGAGTACAGTTGTGGTGCTGTGTGAATTCTAGCATGTACATTCTTCAGTACAGCACCAAGTTAGCCTTGTTAAAAAGCTTTTTTGCAACCTGAGCAAGCAGTTGTTGTTAATTTGGCATGGCACAATGGTGAGAGAGGACAGGAAGGGAGCAAGGCTGAATACCTTTTTAATTCAATTTCTTGCCCCCAAAATGGAAGTTTGGCAACGAGGAGTTTGGAATAATCAGCGCATATTGGTCATACTAGAGGAACAATGACTGCATCTTCACTGTCCTGTTGCAGTGTGTTCACCCGCAGAGTGTCTCAGTCAGTATGTATGCTGGAGAGAGGCCACAGCATGGCTCGGCCTTTGCAATACCCTCAGGACACTTTCCAAGGCAAGCGGGATAAGGCCTTTCCCCTCCCTAGCACCCCCAGGAACACCTCTACCAAGTGATATCTCAGTGTCCCCACTAGGCTACAGGGCACAGGGCAAGATAGAGGGATGGATCCACAGGGTGCTTGCTGTTCAGTGCCTCAGAAACAGCTTTTGCTAAACAGCATGAACAGAGCTGTATCTATCCTATGGCTGTTGTCCACCCCCTTTTATTTGGCGAGGCTCTCACACAAGTGCTGGCGAGCACTGTCCCCAGCCACCTTCTCCATGAAGGCTGGGCCTGTAAGGGTGGGTGCCTGTCTCCTCTCCTTATGAGGACTCCTAAACCTAGGCGCTGGGGAAGGCATGGGAAGGCTGATGCTCGGCTACCACGCCTGTGAACCCTTCCTGCCTTTCTAGATGATCTTGAGGATCACTGGTAAGGATCTGTGAGGGCTTCCTTCTAAAGGCTGCCTGATGGGTAAGAGGGTGTGCGGTGCAGGTAAGTCAGGAGTAGGGGGAGTGCATGGAGAGCATGGTGGGATAGCTGTGCTGTCTGAGAACACCCCATATACACAGTATGGATATATGGGGCCAGATGGATATATGGATATATGGATAGATGGGGCCACAGTATGGCCCCATCTAGGTGGCAGCTTTGAGGCCTATAGTGTCCATTTGGATTGGCACTCAGAAATAGCAGTATAGGTGTCACTTTTTGAGCCGAGCAAAAAAGATCAACCATGCTGAACGCCAAACAAATGAGTCAAAAGAATTTCAACAGAGAGAACTCAAAAGTGGAATTGCAAGGAATGGTTTTTGAATTACTCCTAAATGTGAAAGAGATAATTCTCCTTTGTACACCAGGTGAGGCACTATAATTCTGAAGTTCATAAACTGGTACATCCATATAAGGCACACCAGAACTGCAAGGAAAACACAAGGTTGAATCTGGAAGCCATGTCAGTATGCTGCCACACCTAATCTCATTAGCCTTCCCAGGAAGGCTCCTTAGCTCAGGATCAGAGCAAGGCTGACAAGGTTATGTCCTTTCTAGGGCAGAATTACTTGGCAGCAGATAAGGGCTCTTTGCAGTGGCTTCTGCTCTGGCCACTCGACATGTCCTAGCTCAAAAATGACAGAGCACATAGAAACATCTCCGCCTCCAACAGTCAGCACCAGGAGGTCAGCCAGGTGTCAGTCATCAAGCTTGCACAAGACAAGAAACAAAGGAGCTTCCACTGAAGATACAGAAATAATCAACTTAAAATAGGGAGAAGTAATTACATTCTGAACCAAATCATAAGCAGTCTGAGTATCCTCTAAGCTATCAGAGAAAAAAAGACTTTAGTTGGATAAACATTAAGAATTATTTAAAAAATCAGATACATTTTTCATAAATAAGCAGCTTCTTGCTGTTACACTAACCAGAGTAAGAATTAATATGGAATAGATTCATGGTTCATGTCAGAATTAATCACTCTGAGGCTTACGTTGGGAACAAACTTTTCCTATTGGCATGTTAACTGTATAATGGGATTTGTGAAGGTCCTACATGTGTTTTCAAAGCTCCTAATCTGATCAAAGTCAAAGCCATCACTTGGCTTTGCAAGATTTGTGCTTCTTCATGCCTACCCAAGCTTTCTGCTAATTAGAGGGAAGACTATTTACTGAAAATCTCAAGGGTGGAGGCAAGGGAAAAATGGCACCAAGTTGTATAAACCAAGTGTACTAAATTGTTTCTGTCTTCAGGACAGAAAGGAAGAATAGATGGCGCTTTACATTACTATGAAGAAAGAACAGACTATCTGACTAGATATAAGGAAATCCTTTTTCACCATGAGGGCGAGTTTTTATGCACTAGAAGAGGTTTCCAGAGAAACTCTATTCTTTCAACTTAAACTATTGTTTCTATGATTCTGCAAAGGGCAATAGGTAATCCTTAGCCACAGCAAGTAGGATAGAGAGAAGTCAGATGCGTATCATATGTCCAGGGCTTATAACCTGCTGACTTTCTGGCCAACACTTGCATTGTTTGAACAGAACACATCGTTCTTTGCCTTCCTTTTTTGCCATCTCCACTTCTCATTTGCCCTGTTAAATAAATCTTGATTTAGAATTACCATCAGACAAATGCAAGTCATTGGATGCCACTCCAAGAAGAAATCAAAGCTAAGCCCTGTCCCTAACAGGTAGCTCTAATATCCGTTAGATTTGTGAAACCATTTGAACCCATGTTATCATTACACCACCTGCAGACATGCTGGAGCAGTGAAGATGTTTATGGCATCTTTATGATGATGATGTTACCTAGGACCTTGATTTTTAGTGATGTACCTCCACTCTTGCTAGTATTGGCAGAAGCACTTAATTATGTGTGGCACACCTTCCCACCACCTAAATGGGTTTTGACAAAGCGACATCAGTTAGCAGGGAAATTAAGAAAAGTATCTAATGCAGGAAAAGTCAAGAAAGGAAATCAAGTTACAGTGAGCCATGCTCTCTGCCTACAACATCACAGAATAGTTCTTTCATTCATTAGCTATATAATAGTCTCAATTTAGAGGACCTAGAATGGCAGAGGTGAAAGTGTGTGGCTCGTACTGAGGTATTTATCTGCTTCAGTGGCCTTTCTGGATATGTTTCCTGAGGGTAAGATGGTCTTACCTGTTCTTGGGATATTTCCCAAGAAGCAAGCATGCCCCAAACTGCAACTTCTAAACTTGAACTTCTGTTTTAAACACCTATTCTCAAAAAACGAAAGTGATGTTTTCTGTGCACCAGTTCTGATGGGAGTTAATTTGAGGTCTCCATTTTGTTGTGCCTCAAATTCCATTTAAATTCATCTTACTGCATTAAAAATAAACCCTCAGTAAAGACTAGGTTGAAATGGATAAAGGTAATTCACTTACAACATCCTGAGTTGATGCTCAAGGGTAATTTTCCCTGCATACTGTCCCTCATTGCCACAGGGCACAGTGAAATGACTGAAAACAAGTAGCTGACATGTCCAGTAGTCTGGCCTGAGCAGAGTAAAAAGATGCAATACCTCCTTGCTTGGAGGATTTGCCGTTTTCCACCTAGAGTTCTACTGTAATCATAGCTTAGATGAGGAGTCATGTCAGGAGTGGATGTTGTCTACCTTGACTTCAGTAAGGTTTTTGACACTGTCTCCCATAGCATTCTCAAAGGCAAGCTCAGGAAGTCTGGGCTAGATGAGTGGACAGTGAGGTGGACTGAGAACTGGCTGAAGGGCAGAGCTCAAAGGGTTGTGATCAGTGGCACAAAGTCTAGCTGGAGGCCTGTATCTAGCGGTGTCCCCCAGGGGTCAATACTGGGTCCAGCATTGTTCAACTTATTCATCAGTGATGTGGATGAAGGGACAGAGAGCACCCTCAGCAAGTTTACTGATGATGCAAAACTGGGAAGGGTGGCTGATACATCCAAGGGCTGTGCTGCCATTCAGAGGGACCTGGACAGGCTGGAGAGATGGGCAGAGAGGAACCTCATGAAGTTCAACAAAGGCATGTGCAGAGTCCTGCACCTAGGGAGGAATAACCCCAGGCACCAGTACAGGTTGGGGGTTGACCTGCTGGAAAGCAGCTCTGAGGAGAAGGACCTGGGGGTGCTGGTGGACAAGCTGACCATGAGCCAGCAGTGTGCCCTTGCAGCCAAGAAGGCCAGTGGTATCCTGGGTTGCATTAGGATGAGTGTTGCCAGCAGATCAAGGGAGGCGATCCTTGCCTTCTACTCAGTCCTGGTGAGGCCGTATCTGGAGTGCTGTGTCCAGTTTTGGGCTCCCCAGTACAAGAGAGACATGGAGCAACTGGAGAGAGTCCAGTGAAGGGCTACTAAGATGATTAAGAGACTGAAGCAACTCTCATATGAGGAAAGGCTGAGAGAGCTGGGAGAAGAGAAGACTGAGGGGGGATCTTATCAATGTGTATAAGTATCTGAAGGGAAGATGTAAAGAGGATGGGGCCAGACTCTTTTCAGTGGTGCCCAGCAACAGGACAAGAGGCAACAGGCACAAACTGAAACACAGGAAGTTCCATCTGAACATGAGGAAAAACTTCTTTACCGTGAAGGTGACAGAGCCCTGGAACAGGTTGTCCAGAGAGGTTGTGGAGTCTCCTTCCTCAGAGATACTCAAAAGCTGTCTGGATGCAGTCCTGGCCAATATGCTCTAGGTGACCCTGCTTGAGCAGGAGGGCTGGACTAGGTGATCTCCAGGGGTTTCTTCCAACTTCGACTATTCTGTGATAATTCTGTTCAAGGCCCACAGAAAACCAAAGCAAAGGAGGGCGTTAATGCCTAGAGCTCATTTCAGAAGTAAAATCCTTTTCTAACGAGGATGGAGGAACCATGGTCTCAGTTATCTCACAACACGTTCCATTGCAACCAACAAATTATATTGTTTCCTTATTAAGAACACTCTCCATCCTTCCCCAGCTGATACAGGCAGAACTGGGCTTCCAGACTCAGCTCCCTGCAAACTGAACATGGCTTCCTTTAGCCCATCAAAATAGAGAGGAATCTCTGGAGCAGAGAGAAGAAACAGATTTGTTCCTTCCACTCTTCACACTCTGCAAATTGTCCTAATCACAAGGACAGATCAAACTTCCTTCAGTCTCTTTCTTTTCTGGCTCTATGGGTTTTGCATTTTTTGGCTTCAGAGGGGCTGAACAGCAGCAGCAGAAAATGCTCGTGCCAAAAGTTCCCATGACCTGGTAGTTCGGTCATTCTTCTGGGGACAAGCTCTCAATCGCACTCATGCAGAACACAATGCAAAAACAGGTACTACCATCATGGCCCCAGCTAGACTTATCCTGAGCAGATGGAGAGATTTCCTTCCGGCTCTTTATACCCTCAGTGCAAGAGACACACTTAAGTGGATGGCATCACTTTGTATTAGGGCCCTAATTCCCCAAATAAATCAATGTGGAAAGGAAGTCCTACATCAGGTGGATTAGATCACTCTCTGGCACTGTCTATATGGCAAGGCTCCAGTGCACCCAGCATTCCTTGCCCCCAAGTTGTCTAGGACTGAATTCCCTTGGAGATCTGGACTCCAGCAGGGAAACCCTGCACACCTGGCTGCCTCTCCCAGGGCTCTTCTTCTACTGCTGCTTTTGCAACAGTGACCTCTTTTTATTCCTAACAGGAATTTTAATCTCTATCTCCTCTACTCCTGCCTAGTCCCTAGTCTAGAATGGCTTTCTCATTCCAGGGCATACTGCAGCATCACTGGCATTTCATGGACTTTATCTGTAAGCCATGAATGCTTTTAGTCTTTTGATGTCCCCTGCATCCATCAGTCCAACACAGAAAACTCTCTCTACTATTATTTTCCTCCTTAAACCAGTTAATGAGTAAATGATTTAATAAGTCTTTTAAACTCCATTTAAGAGGTCCACCTGGCAACCTTTATAGTTTGCATAATGATCTGCATGAAATTCCAAAAGTAATGAGATCGGAAGAACAGCTATCTAAAAGATAAACTGTTAAAGAGCAAGAAGCAAAACACCCAGAAATCCAGCCAGCATTTTCAGCTCTGTAGATATCATAACATTACCACATCAGCAGTTCTGAGAGTCAGCTAAGCAGTGGAGTTCTTAGAAGTGACACTAGGATCACGCACATGTTTACACACAATGCACTGCATACACCTGCAGTCTAACCAGAAATGGGATAGCACCAAGAGCAGGAAGAACTTTGCTAACTTTCATCTACTTAATGTGGGTATCAGTAGCAGTGTCAGTAGCAAGGGCTTCAGCATGGGCTAGCTATCCATGCTTTTATGCAAGCCCCAGGCACACAAGTCTTTGCCTGCTAATTCTTTTCTCTTATAGTATCAACACATCTAGTTCACTGCCACCTTGGGTATGGCTACACATGCTGCAGTCACACCTGACTGCTGTGCAGATGTGCTTTAGGCATAGAAGAGCCTTTGAATACTAGGCTTGAGTGCTGTTGCCACATCATGTTAACTTCATTTGCCACTTTCCAATAAGTTGCTGTTATATCCTCCTGCTGACTGTAAATGAAACCTTTCATTATGGTAGGAAAGCACAGTCTAATGTAACTAAATTAAAACACAACTAGAAAAAAATGTTGTAATTATACATCTGAAAACAGTAGTTAACTTGGCTGTAGAAGAGTCAGATTTCAGTAGCTAAAGGGCATAGGAGAAGCTTCACATCAACATCTTTCTCCCTAAGCTGCCCTGTGGACCTTCCCATCAAGAGTGAAAATTAGATAGTGACTAGTAATTATCACAATGGTATTTATTTCACAACACAACAATTTTTTTTTCAGATTAGATGTATAACACACTTGTGGGATTTGCAGCTCTTCTTTGGAGTAGCTACAGGAACCCAAGAAAGTTCAAAGACTTTTAGTTAGGGCTACACAATTCACTGCTGCAGAGTTCAAGCCTACATATGTTCAGGTCAAATTGCTTTACAAAAAACTTAAACAAACTTTCATTTACCCTATCTTTAAACAAGAGGATGGGGGTGAAACTTAAGCATTCAGGTAAAAAAGAGAGCCATAAAAAAATAGTCCAAAAGAAACAAAACTAGTACCCTGTTTCAAAGATGCATTTTAAGGATATAAACACACACACACACATCCCCCTCACCAAACTCTTACAAAATACCAATGCACACTTTCCTTAAAAACTGCCTAAAAAATTGAACAAGATTTTTTTAAAGTCGTCTTTCTTGGGCAGTGTTTTAATAATGCATTTAGAATCTCATTTAATCCAACAGACCAACCTTCGCTGCTATTATTACATAAAGGGAAACCAAAAAAGTCATGTGTTATTTCCAGCTGAACCAGTTATGCAAACTCAGTATATAAATGGACTCAAAGCTTCAACATTAGAAACTGAAGAGATGATAAAGCTACCCAATGAGTGTTACTGCTTTTTAAAGCAATTATGGTAGCTTTATGAACTAACTAAAAAGAACTAGGTACTTAGACAAACAATGAGGATCTCTTTACATTAAGGTGTTCAATCTATGACACAGCAAATGCTTACGTTAGGAAGAAACATCATTCAGTATACACTAACTTAACTACTACTGTTTTTGAGATTTACAATAAAATTGAAAAAATCTTTCAAAACAATTTAAATACAAATAGCTGCAAGATAAAGATATAAGATTTCTAATGGCCCTTAAGACATTTCTGGGGAAGCAGATTACATAAAAGATTCCCCAATCTTAGCACATGAAACTAATGATAATTACACAGGCAAGCAAATTGCTTATTATCTGGAAAAGGACACAGAAAGTAGGTTGTGGACAAAAAAGAAAAAAGAAAAAAAAAGCGAAGGAGGGGAAGAGGAAAAGGAAGAGGGAGAGTAAGAGAACTGTTTGAAGAGCAAGTACTTACCATCACTGAATGGATCAGAATACACATTTCCTATACTATCTGTTTAGTTCATGTTCCAGTCTACTAAAGATATTGTGGTAAATCAGTCTCTGAAGAACAAATCAGAATTTCTGTAGATCTGGTGCTTCATGTACTAGATGTTTATACAAACATGTAAGAGGTTAATTCTTTCCCCAAAGAATTTACATTTCAAGACAAGAGACAGCTCAAAGACTGAGAACATGAACTATAAATGAGTTATAACTAACTCCTCTGACATCTTGCAAAGTCATCTTAGGTTTCCCACAGCACCTCCTAGATAGAGAATATCTGCAAAAATATGTGACAAGTGAAGTATTTCTAGAGAAAGCAAAACAACTAAGGAGCAAGGGGAAATTCAGGATTCTAAAACATGCTAAGCTACTGACTTGGTCTTTATGAAAGCATGTTTAACGAGAGGTAATGGGTCGGACTGAATGTGCATCGTTGGAATAACCTTACATTACCAGGAAAGGTAAATAGGTTACTTATTTTATGTCTAATTTCTATTGTCCTAGGTAGTGTGTAACTATATTTTTGAAACATTAAAAATTTAGATTGAATTTTAATCTTTGACAAAAGAATACCACAGATCATTATTTCCTTTTCTCAGAAGGCTACCTTGGGGAATTCATTGACTGCTGTTGGAAGAAACTGAAGGAAAATTCTATGTATGAACTCAGTAGTTCTTAACTACAGTGGGACAGTGGCCTCTTAATCATATTTTGTTGGAAGCAAGGGCTAATAACCTCACAAGTTTGCCGACTATATACACTTATAGACAAAATAAATGATGATCTGCTTACAATATCCATTCATTAGAGACCAGTCTAGATCAGAACAGTCTAGGAAGTAGTTCTAGGAACGTTCTGCTGCCATCTACAGACTGGTGTTGCAGCACCTTGAAGCAAGTGGGCCTCCCACTCTGAACCCAGTGTCAGTGAACATTCAGGTCACACCAAAGACTGACTCAAGACATAAAGGTCCTGTGCAAACTGAAGACCTTGTGTTTTGTGACCAGCGTAAGTTTGCATCCATGAAAGTACAAAGCAATTCCTTATAGTAGGTAAAGTGTATCCCATGGATACTGTGATCTGTGCAAGTGCAACAACCATTATTTGTAAACCCCAATGCTGTCGAGGACTAACTCATTTATCTCCTTGTCTTCTGCCTGAGGTGAAGTGTAGTATGTCAGAGCACTTGCATCTCTGATGAAGGTGTTATTTTGTGGGTAAAAAGTGGAAAGTCGTCTAGAATTAAGTTGGAGGACAGGGATGGATGACCTGAATAAGCAGAAAGGACAGCTTCAAAGCAATACCAATGAATTAGAGACAAACTGATTATGAAGTGATAATTAAATGCTCAAAGAACAGGGCATATTGGCTGAGTAGTCTGATCAGAGAAGAATATCATTTTACAGTGATTGATAAATAAGGACAATAAATTCCATAATGCAGTACTAGTGTTAAAAGAGAAATGCCTTCTGAGAGTATATTAGGGTATTAGTAAGTTTAAGAAGAATGAAAAGTCCATACTCTGCATTAACTAGAACAAATTAAGACACAAAGCCTACATACACTAGGAGTTTCTTTCTTGAATTACGCACCCCCTTCTTGAAGATTTCATACCCTCTTTCCTCTCCAGCTTTTCAGCCTTCCACCAATTCTCCTATTGCCTTTTTTCACCATTTCTAGACACAGAACCCCAATCACAAATCAGTTCCACTGCATCCTCCTCTTCAACTGCTCTTGGCCTGTATCATCAGTGGTGGTACTAGGCTTCCTCCACTTAAACATCAGGAGTACATTTGTGCGACACCTGGGAGATCCAGCATTAACTGCTGCAATTGCATCACTTAAATGAGGGCTGGCAAAATGAATAAAGAGGAGAAACTTCATGGCAAATCTGCCTGCCAACCTTTTGCTCTCTAAGGAGTAGCAGCTTCAAGCTGTAATGGTGTCAGAAGCCCAGGCAACAGATAACATGGCATATTATAAAGAAGCTTAGAGAATCATGAACGTCATAAGTGAAGGGGACCTAGTCTAGAGTTATTGGATATGTATTAGTTTAGTGTCATGTAGACCAATCTTAACATCCAAGATCCAAGATTAGACAAACCCTTAAAACAATTCCAAGAGTTCCTGTCACAACAAAAGTATTTCAACTTCAGAGTAAAACCTTTATGAATAGTCAGGGTTAATCCAGGACCTCTGACATTTGACATCAACCTGCTCACCCTGCCTGCAATATGTTGGGCAGGGAGGAGAAGCTAAAAACAAAAATTCCCCAAGAATTTACCGAGATGGCTGCAATGTGCATGAGCAGGACGATTTTAAGGGAGCAGGGAACCTCACCAAGGCCATTTTCTCTCCTTATTCAAAACTACGCACAATCATTGAGAAGCAATGAAATACCATTTACTCAATGCCAGCACAAACAAATCCTCCATGTTAGGCAAAGAAAACACCATCTGTCATCTCTTCTGGTGTCCAAGTTATAGGATAAAGAATTGAGTAAAACATTTTGGGGAAAATGTTCAAGAGTTATGAGTAACTATGTAGGAAGAAGATATCCGAAAGCAAAAAAAATCACAGAGGAACAATCTAAGAAATAAAGCCCCCCAAGTAACCAATACCACATCTTGTTCCTGGAGAAGGCCTCAGAGTGGCTCATGGCTAAACAGAATTGGTCAACAGGCAAATTGTAACATCTCTAAATCCGCAATAATCTACCAAGACCTAATACTTGCAAACTGATGTTCACATTGTTCTGGCTTCCCCTAAGGTTCAAACGTAAGGACACTTGGAACAAGTGTCAAGGAATGTGATATTTACTTAGCAGATACAATCTTTACATAAACCCTGGAAACATTTCTCAGAAGATGTAAGCCTTAGTCCATGCAGGTGTACTGACATATTTTATGCAAATTACACTGAAAAGATATAAAAGGTTAACAGAAAGGCAACAAACATGATCGGAGAGTGTAGAATGACTTGTTCATATGGAATAATAAAGTGAAGACTCTTCAGTGAAGAGTCTGAAGTTAGGACTCCTCAGTCTGGAAAAAGAGAAAACTGAATATGACAGAGGTAAATAAAATCTGAATGATGAGGAGATAGTGAATAGGGATTGATTGTTCACTGTGTGTTCCAGTGCAAGGGCTGGGGGTAGGGGGCACCAACTGAAACTAACAGAAGGCAGATTCAAAACTAGCAACACAACCTATGGCCAAGTTTTGGATAGTAATATTTTACATGGGTTCAAAAAGTGATTAGGCAAATCCATCACTAGTTGTTAATTTAACCAAAGCCATGTCTATCTTCAAGTGGTCAAATGTTGGGAGAGTATGTGTGGGAAACTTCATACATGATTATCTTGTTCTTACATGCTTCTATAGGCACTGCCTTTGGCCACTGTGAGAGGCATTCCTATATTTTTATAGTGTATTATGAAATTCTGAATACCTTTATGAATGCTAAACACCCAATGAAATTAATCATTTTAAATTCGATATTTTGTAAGAGTAGAGTACTGTTTCTGTGGTATAAGGTGCACTGTGGTACACATGGCAGGTTTCCCTTGAGGTATGAGTTACACATTTCTTTTTCTCTTTCTTAACAGGTAACAGAAATTTGAACAGGAAGTGAGATAACAATCCACAATCACTCTCTCTTTTTCTCATCTCTTAGGTCATCTGAAAAAAGGATGCAAATATTGCTCACCAGTGTGGAGGACAGGTAAGTGAACTTTTGCCCTAAACATTTCTTGATACATAAGATATGAACCTTGCTGCATGCGTTGCAAATTCTGCAGGAGGCCATAGCTACGGGCCGGTCATCCATTTTCGTCTGCTGCCGGTGGAAACAGGACTGAGATGGTGTCTTTTCCCATTGTACGGGCAAGCCATCTGTTTCTGGGCGAAACAGGACTGGCATGATGTGACCACGTGGGACGCACTGAGCCTGCACGGAACCAGACCACGCCGCATCATGTCCACCAGGCATACGCATGAGATTTCTTGGAAATGGGTGGAGATTCTGGGACTTGGACTGTATAAAAAGGATACCACCCAAAGCTAAGTGGAGGACCCACCCACCACCAAACGGGACCCCCCACCACCGAGACTCCCAAAGGAAGAGGACCAACGGGACGCCGCTGGATCCACGGGTGGTGATATCTTTTTCTCTCTTTTTCTCTCTTTTTCTCTCTTTTTCTCTCTTTTTCTCTCTCTTTCTCTCTCTTTCGTTGAATGTTGGTAAGATCTGTTCAAAACGTGTGGCACGGGACTTGTCTAGCTAGTTGAAGTAACCGCCATTGAATTATCATATTTGACCATATGCCTTATCTTTGTGTTAATAAATCATAAAACTGGTTGGCTGGTGTCGTTTCACCTTAATTCAGTCCAAGGGCATCACGAACTTGGTCGTTGGCCCCAAGGGGAGGGAGGTCATCCTAAACGACTCCTTTCAGGCCACAACAACCAGCTTATGATCCTATGCTTGTAGCTAGGGCAAAGAAATGATCTATAGAGATACTGTGATTTTTTTCTTGAGATTCTTAAAATCTTTAGCCAATGGGGCGAGCTGAACTTAGTCCTTCAAATATTTTGGATCTTGTCCCTCAGTTAACCCTACTTCCTCAAAAAAAAAAAAAAAAAAAAAAAAAAAGAAAATCACAAAGCACAGAAATTCTAAAGTATTGTAGGGGATCAGTCACTCAGTAATGCAATTTTTTCCTTCATTAAGCAGCAAAAAAAGAACGAAAACAAAGGGCAGAATCAAAACAAAGATGAAAGAAATAATTAGAGAAAAGGGTAGTGGCAGTACAGAAAAAGTGGATGAAAATGTATTCTGTAAACCCATATTTCGTTTTAATATGACTGGACAAAATCTCATCTACTGTCCTCTGTGAAGTGGCACTTTCAGCATGAACTACCCAGATATTGTGGGATACTGGAACACAATTAGCTGGGTCCCTTTAAATTCTAAAATCCTTTCCATTTCTCTGGAAGTAACTTAAACTCTCATCAGTCATGTTGCCAACCACTTCCTGCTGGAATCAAGTGTTTCAGATTTTCCCTACTTGTAGATGGCTTGAGTTGTCTTTAAAAAACACCCACAAATCCAACTCCAATTAAAACTCAACAGCTACAACTCAAAGAAAAATACCACAAGTCACAAGACCTGCTATGATTTAGGAATTAATAATTTCAAGAGCTTCCATTCCATTCGATAGAAAGTTGTATCGTGTTAAGAGCAAGCTTGACCTGTCCAAGAAATACTATATAGCAGAATTACAGGTATCAGTCGCTCTTGAGAGTTTCTAGGATGGAGATGACTACAGTAGAAGTGCTTATAAATGCACCTCACTCTCTCATACTGCACAAAGGGAAGCTGTATCTCATGTTGGTAACCATTCCATTGTCCAAACACGGTAACTGTGTGTGTGGATGAAACTATCAGTTACAGAATTTGAGCAAGTTATTTTTCAGCAAGGTGAGCTACACATTGCTAGGACAAGAATAAATCAGACTTACATACTTAAATCAATACCTTATTTTTGTGGAATATGTAGATCCACAGGAATAAATGCACTTCAAATCAGATCAGTATTTCATCTTTTTATCTTGCATCTTTTATCAATCAGGTATTAACAGGGCTTGCACCGGTTAAAATCCACTCTTCTATAAACAGCTGTAAAAACACAGTAAGCGATTAAACTGTAGAAAGAGATTGAAAGCAAGCTATCAGACTTCCTACTGCTCAAAAAACACTTATTATGTAGGCATTTTGTAGAAATGGATGTTAGGACTCTAGAAAATGGACAGGAAAATCCTTTGAGAATGTACTTTATTTCAGAGAGCAATAGAAATGTCATAACGCTTCTAGGCTTTTTCCACGTACTTGAGGAAAACTGCTTAAAAGTAACATACCATGTAGTTACTTTTGTTCAAGTCCAAATAGCTGAATGTTTACACGTCATACAACTTACTCCAGCTACCTCCGTCTCCCACGAGACTGGTGCAGATGGTTTCTTTCGAGACATTAGCTTTGAAATTATTTGGCTAGTAGCACTGCATTCCAGCCCCACATAAAATAGCCCTGTATAGTTTACTTGCATTTTTCTCTCCTCACAATATCTCATGATTAATATAAATAGCTGTCTGCTAGTGACCTAGTAAAAACCCAAAAGAAACAAATACTAAAAAGTTTTATGCAGACCTACAAAAACTGTAACTTTGGTTGCAACAACTCTTCTTGCAACGCATTTAGGATTTAGCTTCATGTTGCTCTTTGAGATTTTTTTTTTATTCAACTGTTTATTTGCTTGATGTTAGCAGTGGCTGTCAGTCCATATGCCACTTTCAGCCTACTTGATAGATCTGTGAGTTTGGACTACAGGCTTGAGCAAATCAAAGCTTTTAATGAAACATAGTTTTGAAGTTTGATCACTTCGAGAGGGAGCCCTACAAAAGCAGGAGACTAAAATTAAATGGTATTTCTGGCTTTTCCTGTGAGGTTGAATTCCCATCAACACTGTCCAGCAACTGGACTGCCTGGAGGAGAGACCAAAGGGACTGCTTAGGGGCTGACGGCTTCTTGGCAATGCATTTCTAGAGTCACTTCAGGGTGGAGTGGCCCTGTGCACTAAACAAATCCCACATCTCTGCTTTACTTCACACATGCAGCTATTGGGCCCTTCTTTGAGAGAGTACAGTGTAGATTTGGGCAGCACACAAAAGCCTCAGACGTGCTAGTCATGGCAGTTAACAAAGCAGAGTAGGCATGGCAAGTGACCCGGAGGTCCCCTCCTGTCTTAATCTAGCATTCAAAATACAAACTGAAGTAACGTAACCAAAGTTGCCCTGCCTATCTTAAATATTTGGCAGTGTGAATCCATGCCAGCTACAAGAGCTACCTGCCCTATTACTCTCTCCAACACATCTGCTCTAGACAACTGCTGAACACTTACCAGGAACAAAATAAGAAGATTTATCATACGACCAAATTAGGAGGAGCAGGGAAAAGAAGAAGGGGAGAACAAAAGAAATGGAAACTATTGGAACCTAGGAGATGCAGAATGAAGATATACATGAAGGTGAGAAAAAAAGGAGAGAGTATAAGGTTATGGATATTGCACTTTGGTATAGTGAAGAAAAATGAAGTAAAATCTGACAAGAGTCCCCTAGTAAGACTTTCAAGAATTCAAACCATATCTCTAGAAAACAGAACAAGAATTCAGTCACACTTCAGCAAAGGCTTTTGGCATGCTCTTGATTAATTTTAACTTATATGTTTACGTAAGTTAAAACTGCTTAGGTACAGATAACACCTACATTGTAATGTTTTTCTAAGACTTAGTGATAAATTATATACTTTAACAAGAAATATTTTTGGTGCTGATTACTAGGAATGATTCTTAAAGCTACACACACACCAAATGACCTTGTTTTAGACCCTTGAACTTTGCTGCTATTCACACGTAGGCAAATTTTAAATTTCCTGATATATAGAGAGGAAGTTAGTGAGCTACATATTATTGGGCCTCTGGACCAAAGGCAAGATTTGTTATTAAAACAGATTTTATATATAGCCGAATGTCACATTTACAGTATACTAGAAATCAATGGTTCTACTTACTTCTTCCTGCTATAAACAGGCTTAAATGAGAAGCAAATTAATGCAAACTGTTTCTCCCTAAACAATCTATCCAACATTTTTCTGCCACAGAAATGGACAGAGCAGAGGGCATTAACTACAGAAAACTCCCATTAAAACACAGTTAATTTCCCAGATCTCTTAGGGAAGAAAGCCTAGTCTGGTCTTCTAACACATCCTGCATTTTAAAATAAAGTTGCTTTGAAGAATATTGCCCTCTTGACATAGCTTCAGCCTCTTACTTCAGAAGCACTGCATAAAAGCGTGTCTCATAGCATCCTTCAAACATATTAAACACCCTTAAACTCTTATTAGAGCCTCACTCCAGCTCTTCCTTGCTGGACCCACAGGAAGTCAATGTGACTGAAAGTCACTTAAGCTTTTCTGAGTCCTGGACACTAAACAGACTCTCTCTCTGACCTCTGTGATACAGCCTTTGTTACTGTCTGGCAGAATTAGATCATTTATCAGGTGATCGGTACTCCTCAAATCATTGAGAAACCTCCTACTTCTTCTAGTTGCTTACGTGTACAGTTTCCTTGAGCTCTAACCTTGTTTTGCCTCTAAGGAAACATGGTAACTTACACAAAGACTTTCCTCATACATTCACTCCTGCATCTTAGCAGAGTGCCATAGCCAGTGCGTGAGCTTTTCGGTTTTTTCCTCCTTGAAGTCATCTTCCAGGATTTCATCCTAGGACAGCGGTGCTCTTTTTCCTGGAAACAAATTCTTTCCTTAAAATGTTCTACTAGTCATCTCAGTCCCATCTGAGGCCACTTCAAAGGGTCTCTCCGTATGTAAAAAATTGATTGTACCCACAGGTTTCAGACTGTTGTCCTGTATTTCCTTGACATGCTGTTATTCTCCACTTATACTGAATCCTAAGGTATGTTTTAATAACAATCACCTGCAAACCCAAGCCATGCCTCCTTGGTACAGAGGAAGAACTATCACATTCATTATTCAGAATACACCACAAGGCTGTACCACAGCTAACAAAACAACGTCATAGAACTGAAGGAGGCTTTTAAGATAATCAGGTTCAGTTTCCTACTGTTATCACATATAACACATCAAGTTCCATCTGAAAAATAGTTTAGGTTTCTCGAATCTACCTCGAAGCCTGAACCAGAAATACATTACTCTGTTAATCTCCTTACCTAATATTCACTCCCAATATTACATAATAATTTATACCCGGGATGAAGATAAAATCCATGATGTCAAGTCTGTTCTGGACTGACTGAGAAAATTGAGGCATTTATTTTGTCCATATTATTAGCCAATTAAGACAGAAAGTGTATGAAAACAATTACATCATGTTCAATTCATTAGTCAAAAAGGTTTATTTATTTTCAACTGCTAATACCATTTTCTCAAAGGAAATGGCTCAGAAATCCAAGATAAACGTATCTCACTAACTGAAAAGTTGCCAAACACACTTTAAGGCCTTAAAGCTGCAAGTTCTCAGCCTGGAAGTACTACAAGCAGTTTCCATTGTATAACTAAGATAAGCTGGCTACTTTTTTAAGGAAAAAAAATAAATTTAGGGAGTGTTCTTACTTAAAAAAAAAAGGAGATAGACCGAGAGCTAGACAGGCCTGTGTGCCATACTGTTCTGTCATCACACAGACAAATTATAATTGAAAAAACTAAGCTAGGGAAAAGGAATCCAGCCACAAATCCATTTGTGGGAAGCAAATGCAATAGAATTAAGTATTTCAGAGCATGTATTGTATAGAACAAAAATTACTGAAAACAAGCATTGCAGTTTGCCCTGGAAATCATACAAGTCACAAGAACTCATGTATCTTGACAGCAAGCGTGACTGTGGTCCAAAAAATAATCTTGATGACAATAGCAGCCCCATACATAAACTTACATAACACAGTTATAATGGTAAAAGTGTCTTCAAATGTAGCATATTCAAATCATTGGATTTACAAAAAAATACAAACATTGTAGAAGCAAATGCAGCAGGAACAAGGTTTCGAGTTTTGCTAGTGTCATGATCTTACCAAAGCAGAAGAGAGTGTGGTCACAGGGGTTTTCAACATATGTTTATGGGAAAAGAAACACATACAAAAGCGTACAGTGTTGCCAATGGACACAATAAGTTAAGTAATTAAAAGCGAAGCCCACAGAGAAAGCAAAAAAACTGTTATTTATTCATTACTGTTTCCCTTTTTGCCTGACCAAGGACACTGCTCCTTAAACCTACTGCAGCGCAATTTGTAGGCAGCATGAGTGGGCAGAGTGTGAACATGGCAGATCTCTGCTCCTGGTATAATGGCACTGAGAGGACTGCTAGCAGTGACTGCGTGTTCAGCTCTGGCACTGTGCAGCTGTACCAGCTGGCTCCCTTAAACCTGTTCTCTGCTTTTGGGTGGAAGGGGAAATAAGGAAACAAGACAGAGACAAAGATTTTGACAACACAATTACAAAAATTACAAAACAAGGTGTTACCACAAAAATCCCAAATTTGGAAATCTCAGGTTAGTTGACAAGAAACTTTCAATGTAATACATTTCCAGAAAACATATATTCCTGAAAACTTTCAGCATAACATATTTCTAGGAAAAATTCTTAGCTTTCTAAACAGAGAATGCTAATTAATGCCTTAAGTTCTCTCAAGGTCTAACATCCATGGCATCTTAATATGCAGTATAGAGTCTACCCTTTGGTTCAACATCTGCCTTTCAAAGAACTCTGATCTCACCTTTCCATTTTTGTTTTCTGCCATGGAAAACGATTTGCTTTTCTAAATCTGAATTTTATCTCCTGGCTGTGACCTGGGCAACACTGTTTTCTTTTCTGGGAACACTTGCCTCAGTCCTGATGGATTTTAAGACACTAAACACTAAGAAGTTACTTTCATTATTCATTAACAAGTTTCTATCTACAGCAAACTAGGAATTCCTCAACATGACCAAGATAATGAGTTAGTACAGGCACACATCCAATAGTTATGCCTTGCTGATATTACGCCCAGACACTGCTATAAGTATGGACAATCCAGAGAACAGACTATGAAGTGACTGCTTTACACGAAGAGATTGCTTTAGAGTAGCAACCTGAGTCTGGAAGGAATCAAAACTGGTACACTTACCATGAAACAACTTCTCAGTAGCAGAAAACATGGGATCAGTTGTTCTCACATACATAAACAAGTGTGTTGTACATAGAAACATGAGTTAACAATATGGAGAAGATTTTTTTCAGCTATGTTTTTTTCCCTTTATTAACGGGGCAACTATGTTCAGGCTGACCACAATTATTTAAATTAAGCTGCTAATCCACAAACTGCTACTCGTCTCCTGTATGGGATAAAGTTCTTCTGTCCGCTACCTCATGGTACACTATCTGTGTTTCTGATCCATGGCCAAGATATAGCTATTGCACCTGCAGAATGATGCACTTCTTGACGGTCTCAGTAAGGAAGTGTCTGCCACTGGCACATCACCAAGGCAGCCTGTCCTAGAAATAAAAGGTGTCCCTGTTAGAAAGCAAACAGCTGGGGAGGCAGCAGCAAATGAGTACATTAGGGACAGAATGAAGAGGTAATAAGATCACAAACAGACAAAACTAAAGATAACCCTGAGTGTGTCACTGAAGCCTGGCCAAGATATGGTCAACAACATTTTGGAGATAAGAAATACTATTTATAAAGATTTGTTAAGTGAGGGGGCTCCTGGTTCACTGAGACAAGATGATTGGGTCTGTTGAGAAGGGAAATATTATATCAGATTCAGAACACTGTCTGGCACTTCAGAAAGTGTACAAATATGAAGATCCACTACTACAACAAGCTGGATTTTTTTTGAGGGAGGTGTGGGTGGGGGTTCTATCAAAGAAACCAACTAAGGTCAGAGAGATTTAAAACGATGTATGTCATTGGATGTGAGTCTTTTACTCACTTGCTACACTGGACAGAATGCTGAAAAAACCCTGAATATTATTTACTACTATGCCAGACAGTGCCTTCTCAGGTTACAGTCAGCACTACAAGAGGGACATTTACAGGGTTTGTGAGACAGGACTATTCAAGCAATTGACAACTGATAGTAAGACTCCATTTACACTGCTATTACTGATATTATTACTTTACACTGTTACTATACACTATTATTACTTGTATTACTCCAGTGATGCAGTTGTGACCATTGCTTTTGAAAAAGGAGATAGGATGCTTTAAAAGCCAGTCAATCTATCTAGATTGCACTGACAGGACCAGGCAGGAGAGGAATAGAAATCATTTGAAATTCTCTCCTAGCAAAGATTTATGGCAGATTCTTAATACTTGATGATGCAGGCAGATAAAGAACAAAGATAATTTTAAGAAACCTCTACCTTTTATTCTTCAAATCAAGACACTTTCTGAACCAAGTCAGCATTTGAATCTCCTAACTGGTTCTGCAGTCAACTTTGAGAATAAAGTGAAGTTAGATTTTCTGCAACTGCAAAGTTAAGACTGTATATTACTAAAATATATAAACCAAGGATTAACTATCATTCAGGAAAATCTTCTTGATACAAGGAGACTTATTCCATATTCCAATGTGCTCCAAAGAGGAAATAATTAGGGCTAGTTGTTTCCTTACAGTCTATAGCAAAAGAATAGACAGCATTTGTTCTCATCCCCAAGCACCAGATTGAAGGAAGGTATTGTACTAGGATTTAGCACAAGTCACAGTTAGATAATATTATTTAAAAGTCTATCCACAGACACCAAAACTTTATAAGGCTTTAATAACATTTTAATGAGGGAAATTAGCTCCCTTCTCTATCATACTCCTTTCTAGATATTTCTTTCAACTGCTGCTGCCTCAGCAAAAAAATATTTATTTTGCTTTTCTGCCATCTTGTGGCTTAACCACAAAACACACTTAAAAAAGAGATACAAATGCTGGCTTGTGAAGAGATTGCTCTTTTAATATTATTTAGCCTAACTCGTGCTCCAAACCAAACACCACCCCCTTCACAGCAATGCAGCTTGCAGCTGTGTGAACCTTAGGACCCAGCAAGTTCCTCAAACAACTTGATCCAATACAAAGGAGTTGAGTCTAACAGTCCAGATCTCACCACAGAGGTGATGTACCAGTCTGCCTTCCAGAGACTGTTCCCTTTGACTCGGGTCTCAGTCAGGCAGTGATTACCTTACTTCATTCATACTTCTTACTTAAATATACTAGTTTTAAAGTGATTATGTCAGAAGCGAGCTGAATTCCAGCGGGCTCATTCATTAGGGCAGAGCCAAATGCTAGCAGTACTATGCCAGTGAAACACGCAAGCTTTTTAGCTATGCTTCTGCCCCTCTGGAAAGCTGTATTTCTGAACGTGTATGAGTGGTAAGAAGCCAGTCTCAGCCTTTCAGATTTATTTTGCATTTACAAGCAATGGTTGAGATGTCTGATTTAATACAGCTGATTCAGTGCTATTAGGCAAACAAACGTGAAATCCTAATGTCACTTCCACAGTTATATGTGGGCGAACTAGAAGAAAATAAACAAAGACTTGCTTTCCATTACCCTCTGACGGAGAAGCAGCACACTACACATTTACCTGAACTCAGACTAATAAGAAGTTTAGGAGCTGGTTGAAGGTCAGACATGAGGAATATTGGAGGTTTTCTATAGAGTTTTTTTGTTACAGCTTATTTTTTAACAGTATTGCAAGAATCACTAGCTAACTGGCTATTTAGAACAGCTCCACTGACTGAGCTGCCTGTTTGACAGAAAAACAAAGTTCTTTGTTTCCTTCGTGCTCGTGACATACTTCTCTGGAATAAACATTTTGTTCATCTTGGATTAGAGAAGGCCTTCTAGCAGGGACTTACAGTCAGTTGGATTTAGTGGTTCATTTGACAGTTAGTGGTGAATAATATTTGTGCATGTTGTCAGCAAGAAATAAACACTTAAGAGCCAAGATTTTGCTGGCTGATGTTCCAAGACAAGTTGGAGTTGTCCAGTAGTTTTCTGGCCAGATGAAATGCTATGCTAGTAAGACTGTGGAAACAACAGGAGTGGTTAAGGGCAAAACACTTCAGCTGGCTTATTATTTAGAGAGAAATTTTGTGGGCCATATCATTTTGGATGAGTTGGCAGTGAGTTTCAACAAAACCCTGCTTTTATTTAAATATCAATGCAGCTGTGTAAAGGCAGAATGACCAGCCCAGGATAGTTCAAGACCTTGGTTTTCCAAAGCAGCTTCTTCTAGAAGTTCAACTTTCAACTGTTCTTCTACTTACAGCTGACTTACAAACCTGAATATTGATATTTCCCTGACAGAGAATGAAAATCAGGTGGTTAGAGGTGAAATAGTGTCTTAGAAGTCAACTACAGGGGAAAAATAACTGCTGGATGTTCCTGTAGAAAAGAACAGTTTTAAAGGGTTATAAAATCTGTGTGTTATGTGGGAGACAGAAGGTCCTGGTCTAGATAGTCTGAATCTTTCTGTGAAGCTTGGTGTTTGGGCAAAGGCTCAGCTCCTGCTATTCCTTGACATATGTCGAGTGTTTTCTATCTTCTACAGTTAAAAGTAGTGCATTTGTAAAAAACCAAGGTTTTAAACCTTGCTCACATTAGTAAGTACCTTCCTTGAGATTAAGGCAACCATTCACACAAGTAGGTATTTGTAGGTTTGAGACTAATGTCCTAGTAACACTGAGCACAATAAACAGATTAATGGAAAAATACAATGTTCATGACCATCAAATTGAGCACTGGTCTAGGAACAGCTCAATCAATCAATCAACCAATCATACCACTCTTTAAATTAATATCCTGCAGAAATACTAATCTGAGAGAAGTAAAATTCATTAGTGATATCTCAAACTGAATTGTACTATAGCACACATTGACATAAGCAGTGCAGCTAGCTTTCAAAGCTGCATGATGACTAAAAAAGACTCTGGCTCAGAATAGCTAAAAAATGTATTGCACTACTTTGGTAATCATCCTGTGCTGATATATTGCAGTCTATTGACCAGAAAATAGTTTAATAATTCAGTATGAAATTGCTGCCTTTTGCCAAAAATTGTTAAGCATATATATAGTCCTTCAGTTTCATTTTCCTTCTCAAAAGTTGTATAACCTGCTTTTGTCAAGCCATCAGCCAAAAGGAATGCAGATGCCCAAAAGAATAAAGCATGCCAGGCACCATTAGATTTTCAGACTTCTGTATGTGAATTTTCTGACACCCGTGATTGTGGAAGTCTTACTCAATGCTTGTATGAAGCAGAAAGCTCCTAATGAAACAGCAAATTAGAAAAAAACAAAAAAAACAAAAAAACCCAACCTTTTGAATTATCTGTAGCTATTTATTGCTGGTATAAAGCAGGGGGGGAGCAGGAAGCCTGATCTTGGATTGGCCTTTCTATTGCCACATCTCAGGTTTTGATTCTAAGGAGTTCCATTAATTTTAATTATGAAGGGAGATACTATATCTCTGTATAAACAAGCTAGCTCAACAGGCAAGGAGCAGCCTCAGGAGGACAAAATGTGTTTTAAAGTGCCTATTTAACAGAAAAGGCTTACTCAATGACTTTTTTAGTTTTCTCTGTGTGCAGGTTCAAAATGCATATAAGTTTGAGACTATTAAATATATCAGTAAGGGCGGACTGTTAGTTTTCTATCTGAAAACAGCACCAGTTGATTTGGAGGCATTCAAATTTAAGACAAATATACTGGTCAGAATCAGTTTAATGAGGCAACAATGTGCTTGTTGTTCTCAGCCTTCCAACAGCTGGAGTTCTGGCTTTGATCCAGTAAAATACTTTAGCGCTGTTCGGGACTGGAGCCAGCCTTCTAAGTGACATATAGGAATAAGCCCACTAAATATAAATAATTTTATACCCTCTGTTACAAAAGCAGAATTTGGTCCACTATGTTTGGTAAACTGTACTATTTTTTTTTACTTCCAACACCCTCGCAAAACATTGGGGTTAGGTGTGTACAGCTCCTTGCGTTTGAAAGCCACCCATGATGCCCTTCTTTCTACTCTGTAACACATTCCACAGAGGTACACTTTCAGTGATCATCCCATTCCTAGGCACAGCTTAGCTAAAATTAAATGCCAGTAGCTAGGCTTATACTTTTGCATAAAAAATTATTTCTAGGATGAAATATCAAGCACTTTAAGATAACAATTAAACTTAATCAAGAGAACCATGGCATCTTTCAGGATAAATCTGATTTATCAAGTTATTTTCATGCTGGGGAACAGAGCTATTTTGGGACTTTTAACAGTGTCCAAGGATCCTACTCAGCACTATCATCAAAATTTCCCTGTGCAAGGTGCTGTATAACAACAGGAACAGACATCCTTCTACAGCAATACCACATACTCCTGGGGTGATGAGGCCCTGGTGCAATTTGGCAGTGGTTCAGAAGTACCTGCTGTTAAAGAATATTGAGCTGAAACTGTCTAGAGGTAGCTGCTTAGCACAACTTATATAAAACTTGCTTAGCATGAGTAGCTAAATTTGTTGAAGCCTTAGGCCGCACTTAGATAAAATAATGAACTTTTACCTAGTTCAGTAAGAAAAGGGGCCTGAGAGCTGGTTCAAACTGGAATGATAAGGGAGTTACAAGCAGTTTGCATTCCTGTGCTTCACACTCCGAAAGGGAGGATGTCAAGGCTTTGAAATAAGGCCTACTTGGGCACCAGGACCCTGGGGAACAAAGCCTCCTCTCGCTGCTGAAACAGTGTTAATTAGGGGGGTCTGGACTATCTTGGGGTCTGGATTATATCCCCTTCGTCAGGACCTTGGGAGATAACACCTACTGTCACTGCTGGGGCAGTGCTAATTGCTGGAACAACACCTCTTTGTTTTTAGCCTTGAGAGACAAGGGCGGGACCCGAGGAATCAAAACACATCTGTCAGCAGAAACCGCACCAGTAAAGATAAACAGCCTACCTAGGGACAGTGATGAGACCCAATAAGGAGCAGGAGACCCCAGACCTAAATATTACTATTGGTCCAAACTACCGCGTGAGGGGTGGAGAGCTTAGACTGGCAAGTTATAATTGCCCAGGGGTTTCTTTGTTCAGGGTCCCTCTTCAGAGGCACCCACCTTGAGCTGTAACTACTGCACGTGTGTCATTAAAATTTAATTATTTAATTTGCTTTGATTTGGCTCTGAACTTTTCTGTGGGAACCTAGGGTCGGGCCCTGTTATGGTGGCCGACAAGTCTAATTTCCATAACACCTGCTGCAGATGTGCACGGAGGTCAGGAGGAAGAAGCAAGATCATAGTATTTCCTCACATTGGCTCATGTCCCAGCCACTGTTGGTACTGCTGCAGCTAATGAAGGAATATAGCCCAGGAAATGTATATGGAAGCGCTTACATGCCAGTTACCTCAGGTGCTTCACTGACACTTTGTTGCACAGCAGGGAGCACTAGAAGATATAAAAGTCTCATGCTGATGAAATAAATACTAGTCGGTAAGCCCTGAGAGCACCCAGTCAGCCCATACCTATACAACGAATACTGAGTATCAGAATCTAGAGTATCCAGAGCTGTATAGAAGACTTATTCCAGAATTGCAGAACCTAGCTGTATGAGAGCAGCTTTCAAGAGATCAGGCAGCTTTCCATTATAATCCTTCCAGTCCATGAAAAAATGACACAAATAAGGTTTACCAGTAAGGTTTTCTTCAAAAGTCATCATTTTCAAATGAAATCCAGTAACTTCCCACCTTCAGAAAACAAAGTCTTACTTCCTCTAAAAGTTAAAAAAGCAAGCAAACAAACAAACAAAAAAACCAAGCTTACCTTGGAAGGTTAAACTAAGTAACAGATCACCAGGAAAGAAAGTCATTTTCAAAGGCCAGAAGACACAGGACTTTGAAGAGTGCTGCAAGCCAAAGAAGAGTGGAGAGAATAGCCTAGGAGCTGGTCTAATATACACTTTATTACTGACAGAAAGACAACAGACCAGAGTCTGGAGGCAGAGCAGTGAAATAAATAAACTGAATCTTAGCAATGTTGCTAAGATTTAGTCTCAAAACTACTCTTCCAATTCTGTACTGTAAAATTTCAAGGATTGCACACAAGACATTTTCACTTTAGCTGTCCTAACAAACACAGTCTTTCCCGAGAAACCAATTTTCATTTAAGGAAAAATGACTGAAAGATGTGAACTGATCTTTATCAGAGCATCTGCTATGCTTGTTTTACACAGATCGTATTCCACAGAAAGAATACTACAGAGCACTGGTGAGGAAGGGGAGCTAGGGACAGCCCAAAAAGGCTGGTGTAAAGCAGCATATTGAGAACATTACAAACATGTTTAAATCATTCATTTTGGAAGCTAGCACTGGCCAAGATGAACAAGCAGTTATCACACAAAGAAAAGCTGCTGTCCCCATACCTTTTACTGTATTTTTTTACTGTTACTTCTTGTCCCTTTTCTTTTTACTTCCCTTCCAAGAGGAGTTTGGACTTTTTGCTTGGGAGTTGCCAAATGCGATTCTGTTGGACTGAGGTGGGTGAAGACCAGGGAACAGTGCAATTCTGCAGCGAGGGAGACAGGAAACAACCAGTTACCTATGCTTTGCAGTTTGTTTCAGTCCTGAGCTGAGCTCAGGCGCAGCCTTATTATGCAAGGAGAATCTGGTCTGCTTACTGCTCTACAGAGCAAAACAAAGCATCAGTTATTTCTCAAAAGTATGTCGAACCACAGGGAAAGCACTGCTGATCAAAAGTAATGGTGCGTCTCTGGTTTTCTCACTGCAACGTGCTATTTACACCGGGTGCTGGGCTCTGCACTGTCCGAAATCCATCACAGCTAGACAGACGTTTTGTTTTCAATTTCTGACACCGTGACAGTCATGGCTGACTGGAACCTGGGAGGCACTGAGATAGGGACGAAGGTCTTCACCACTCTTGCCCACATCTGAACTAGCAGGACAGGCCCCAGCTGAACGGCCAGTGTAGGCAGGGGAGCATGCACAACGCCTCAACTGAAAAGCACCAGTGTCGCCTATTCTGCAACACTAAGTAAACCGTAAAGTTACATTAACACGGCAGGCTGGAGAAAATGAGGCTCGGAGTGACCCCCACCCCCGCTGACAGAGGTTTGGTGTGCTATCACGTGGTGCGATAGTAACGGTCGGTCACCACAGACGCACCGGCACGGCCTGCTGCTGTCTGGCCTCGTCCCGCTGCCCTGGCAGCGCCGGCAGGCCGCGCTGCGCGGGTGGCCGCGCGCGCCACAGCCGCGCAGCAACCGTCGCGGCCCGCCGCCGCCAACAGTCGGGCTCGCGCCGCACGCCGGGCGGCGCTTAACCCCGCCCTTCGCCGATCACTCCACTCCCCGCGCCCAATCACACCGCCAGGCTCCCCAGCAACAGCGAATGGGAAGGCGCCCTCCTTCCCCTCCCAGTGACGACACGCCGGTGACCAGTCGAAAGTTCGCGTGATACCAGATGGCGCCGAGCGTGGGCGGGGATTAGCCGGTAGGGCCACACCCTGCTGGCCCACCCCATCCGAACTTCGCACTCTGCCGAGGCTGTAGAGCTGCAAACCACCGGCAGCGGCTGCTCCGCCATTGGCTGCGCCGCGAAGCCGGCTGCGCCCTTATTGGCTGTCGGCATCGGCCGTTAGCGGCCGGGCAGGGCGGCAGCCCCGCTGCCGGGGGGAGGAGGGGGAGGGTCGCGGCCGCAGGTGAGTGCGGGGGCCGGGGCCAGAGCGGCAGCACGGGGCTCGGCGTGCGCTTCCAACGGCCGCGGAACGCCAGGCGCGAGCGCCGCGGGGGCGGCCGTTGGGGGCGGCCGTTGGGACGTTGGCCCGCTGCCTGCGCCGCGCCGGGTGGCTGCCGACAGGCAGGTCCTGCCGGTTGCCTCGCCCCGCCTGCGTCTCTCGCCCAGAGCAAAGCGTCGGGCTGGGGGAGTTCGCTTTGAGACTGATAATTTCCACCTTCTCTGCTCAAAGTGAGTGGATATCAGCGGGTTTAAATGAGTAATGCTTGTATTTAATTTAGTGTCCTGTTTTGATTTCTTTCTTTTTTTTTTCTAACGCAGGAGGGGGAGAAAATGGATCTCCTGCCAGATTCAGCACCCCTGGCTACAAAACTGCAGAACACTCTGGTTCAGTACCACAGCATCGGAGACAGCGAATGGCGGATTGCTAAGAAAACTGTAAGTGATCTAGGTGGAGTTTCTTGCCTGTGACACGATTTGTTGTGTCAAGCAAGTGGTAGGTCACTTAGGGGAAAAATTATGCCATGTACTACCAGTGTCAAACATTTGGCAAATTCTTATGGGACTTTCAGGTGAGAGGCTCTGTGAAACAACCATTCTAGGATAGTACAGATTTAGGTAATAGAGTTTTTCTTCCCTTTGCAGACATGCTCTGTCATTCTTCATAACAATTTTCAGAAAAGTGTCTCACAGTGGGATCCTACCTATGTAGGGTGATGGGATTTCTTTGAAGCAAAATTTGAAATGCTATTAGTGCTAGCAATGTTGCGAGATGCTCACTTGTATTTTCTAACGATTCAACCACAACCTTCAGGTAGGGTCTGACAACCTCTGGAATCTAATTTGTCTGTAATGCCTGAACCCTTCATGCTCCAGCCTCTGACGTCCTGTTCTTAAAAAGTGAGATCATCCTCAGTTCTCTCTCTCACATCTCTTCATATATTTCTATTGGCTTCAAGCTACAGCAGTGTATCAGAGCCCCCACATTATCAGAAGTTTCTTCCCATGAAAATAGAAGGCAGTCCCTGCTTTCCCCAAGCAGTTTGTCATGCCCTTCTTCTTAGCTGCTTGACATTTGCAAGTCCCACTCCATCAGACTAGATAAACTTCCCAGATGCCTCACTCCTAGCCCGAGTGAACACTTTTTAGTCCTGTCTGGCATGGAAAGTAGAAATGAATTTTGACTTTTGTATCTCAGTGTGGTAAGGTGATAGAACTAGTGTAGTAAATTTGTATCTTTACCCTTTTGTTACAATGCTTTTGAAGAGCCTTGTATTTGTGAGTACACATACCATTATTTTCCTTTAGAAAGTTGCCTGAATCTCACTGTTCAGATCATCTTAATCCCCATATTTTACTCCTGTAAAGTCCCCGTTGGACTTCCTTCCTTCCATTTTGGTATTCTGCCCTGTAAAAGAATTTCAGATTTTTAGCTACCTGCAACGAAGATTCTTGAGGAGGATTTTATTGGGGGGGGGGGGGGGAGATGCTTTCCCCCTCCATATATGTAACAGTTCAGGATGTAGTTCTTACACTACTGTTCTTTAGGGTGTTTGGTTCTTAGTGTTTATGTATTTATGATACCAAGTAAAGAAAATCCCAGAGGGCACTTTTATAACACCTAAATACACAGATTTTGTACCAAGGTCCCATTTTATAGTTAGATAAAAACAAGGGATACCATTTCTTTATTTCCTGTGGCAAACTAAAATGAATAGACCACTACTGGCAGGATGTTTCTAGTCAGGCATCTAGGAGAGAGGGATGACTTAAGCTTCCTTGTCAGCCACTGTCAGCACCTCCTGCCACACATGTGCTTGGTCATGTGTTACAGAAGTGCAAATGTAAGTTGTGTGGTCTTCCTGTCTGAGTCCAGACAATGACTTTCCAGTCATCTTTTATGTGGAAGGCTTTGTGTAATAATGTGATTCCATTATATTCTGTGCATTCCTAGTAAACTGGCTTAGCCTGCCAAGTGCTGTTTTTGGAGAGGCTTCTAGAATTTGATACTGAGAAAGTCACTTGAGTGATTTTTGGAAAGAATGGAAGATTGTTAGTAAAAGATGTCTGAAACATCTGCTTCAGTTCCTAAGAAAAACATACAAAAGTGCCCAGATATTAGGTCAGTGAGCACTTTAGGATATACCATAGTTAATGGTAAAGTCTTTTGTTCTTCAGAAAAATGTGATTTTTCTGGACATCTTAGAATTGTCTGTGAATAATGGTTAATACCATAACTTCCATTCTTTTTCAGAAAGATGCTACTGTGTGGCGTAAACCATCAGAAGAATTCAGTGGATACCTGTAAGTTTGCCTTCAGACCACATACATACTTTTATGGTTCCACGAATGTGCTTTAGAGAATTTAGGATGTGAAGAAGCTAGGTGGAACATCTAATGTACCTCTTTGCTGTGCAAAGGCCTGTACCATTTCTTTTTAGTTTTATAATTCAATGCTTTAGTCTTGCATATTGTCTGGAATAACTAAAAGTGAACACTATAGAACATACCGCAGAACTCCCATTGGCTTAAGCTGGCAACATCATATTCCCAGACGTTTTAGAAAGATCATCTGTAGACCACAGAATCAAGTCCAGGTTCCGTAGCTCCCAGGTGTTATTGAGTGACAGCCCACCTCTTACAGTACTTGTACTGTCACAACAACTATGCAACAACAATAGAGTAAGACATCAAGCACATAACTGGGAAAAGTGTGTGCCATAAAGGCCCTTCCATTGTGACTTTCTGAGATTGGGTTCTATAGCTATCTGTAGGTTTAGATGGAGAAATAGTGACTAGAAAAGAGCAGGCTGACGGAAGGAAAAATATTGTGAAAAGGTAGTGTTTGAAAGTATCTCAAGGACTGATACACTCTGGGGACTACAAGGCCTGCTGAATCTGCAAGAACTGTTATGCCTAGACACCAAGTCTAGTGAATCCGTATAGGGCCATCAGTGCACACTGGTATCAACAACAGGTTCTGTAACTTAAACCACAGCCAAGAGGGCATCTACAGATGAAGCCTGCAGGGTTGTATATACACCTGATGAAATAGAGGATCTTTTGAGGGACTTTCACCTGCCTAGAAGTCACTGGCCTGTTAGTGTGGTCCTCCACTTGTGAGCATGCGGCTGGAGTTGGCCTCACTACTTTTGCTCCAACCCTGTAACTATGAATGAATGTGGGTGAAATATGTGAGCGAATAAATGAATGTGTTTTCTGAATAATTACCTGCTATTAACAATAGCAGCGTAATGAATAAGAAATGTTTTGAAAATAATGATTCTGATCTATTTTTCCCTCTTTAGGAACATGAGGCCAGGCAACTGAAATAAGCAAAAAGTCTAGTGTCTAATAACTTACACCAAATTATCTTCTATGGTATTCTAATAGGCCACCAAAGCATAACTTAGAATTTTCATAAAGTAGAAACAACAGTAGTAAAACCAAGACAATAAGAAACTTTTTCCCACATATCCCTGCACTCTTTTCTGTTTGCTTTTAGTTTCAGTTTTCCCTGGAGGACTCCCTTGCTTCCCATGAGAGAGCAGCAAAATGACAAGCTGTTTTAGAAATAAACAATGATGATTTTAATCTGAGGAAAGAATTTGCAGTTTGAGAAATACAGTTGCAGCTTAAGCACAAAGTTTCTCAGAATACCATTTATTGCAGTGGAAAGGAATAGATACACCAGTAGGTCTTTTTCCATACTGCCTCTGATAGAATTGTATGCCGATTACAACCCCAGGTAGCAAGGTATTACAGTAAGCATGCTGTTGCAAAGTAATAGCATGCTTGGAAAGAATTTCTTACTTTTAAATATAAACTTATGTTTCTCTAGCTACAAAGCTCAAGGAGTGGTGGAAGATGTTACTAACAGAATAGTGGATCATATTCGCCCTGGACCTTATAGGCTAGACTGGGACAGCTTAATGACTGCAATGGACATTGTAGAAACATTTGAAGAGGTAAAGATTTGTTTAGATTCATAAAGAAAATGTGTATAGGTGTCTATGTGAGTCAACAGTGCAGCAGAGCAGTTGTTCCAACAAATAACGATGTTAGCCTAAGGAATTAGATATTTTCTACATGTGCATGTGATTTTTGTGCATACATGTTGTGGGTAAGCTCAGGTGGAAGGGGGTTGTCTTCACAGTTCTATTCTGAAGCCTGAAGCTCAGCTTTCCATCAATGCTAGAAATGAGGATACTAAGGAAAATAAGGAAATGCGGAGTAAAACTAGGAAGGTCATGATTCTCTCAGATCTGGGAGCTCTGGTACCCTCTGAAAAAAATTTGCATACAGGGAGAACTATAGTGTGGTATTTTATGTCCCAAAGATTTTTCATACAACTTGCTTTCTTCTGTTCCACAATGTACGTAATTGTAGGTGTTAAAATTCCACACGTACTTTTACAGAAACTACAGCCTCTCCCTATTCCCAAAAGGCTGACTTCACTATGCAGCAGGGCTTTGTGCTGGGAGCCAGAATAGTTCATACTGAGGGGCAGGACTTGCAAAAGAAAGGTAGGTTTGAAGCTGATTATGTGCCAGCTGGTAGCTTTATTTTGGTTACTGGGGACATTCAGTACAGAATTTCAGAAGCCTGTGGGCTTCTGGCTTAAACACTGATTAATCATCTTTTGCTCTGGCTCTAAAGGAAGAATTATGTGGCAAAGGTTTTTTGCTAATTATTTACAAAAACACATTTTTGTGATTTAGTAATATTTACAGAAACCCTAAATGTCTCTTAAGAATGCCTTTCTGAAGACTTGTTTACATTCTGTTTTGTTATCCACTTTGTGGATCATAAGTGCTTTACAGAGGCTCCTAGTACTGAGAGTGGCCTTCTGGGGTTTATTCCTGGGCCTTTCAGGCTTGCTAAGTAGTAGGTAAGCCACATAAAAGCCACATAGCTTTTAGTTCCCAGTCCTTGAATAACAGTCCTCTAGTTTTAGTCAGTGTGGTTTAAAGGTGCCAGATATTCTCAGCTCCTGCAGCTCTCAGTTGCAGACTGCAAGTCCTTACAAACTTCCAGCATTTAGATTGGAAAATGACACCTTCATTCAGACCTCACTGCAGTTGTCTGCACAGTGTGTACTTGAGGTCAGAGGCTGTCAGTGGAGGAGATGGTCTTTGTGGAAAAGACTAGCTGCATACAAGCTTAAATTTCCCTTTCATTGTACTTAGATCTCTTTATTTTCCTATCCTCTTCGTTGTGTCACTCAACAAGAACTGCTGTGTGATGCGCTACACCACTGCGGGCCAGCTCTGGAACATCATAGCACCAAGAGAGTTTGTTGATTTCTCTTACACTACAAACTATGAAGATGGGCTTCTAACATGTGGTAAGGCACCACTCAGCTCTGCTTATTTCTTATTTTGCAACAGCTGCTTGGCTTAAGATATGATTCTAGTTAAGTTTATTTCTGTACTTCTTTTATTACTTAAGCATTCCAAAACTGCATGATGATTTCCAGGAAGTATTTCAAAGATATTTGAACATTTTACAGATTTAAAGCAGTGTGCAAATACCAGCTTTTTCATGAGCCATCCCTGTGTATTAAAGTACCATTTCCACCAACTGTGGGACAGGAGTGGTAGAGACAAGTTGAGTGGTCTGCTCCAGCTCGTATAGCAGATCGGGTGAAATAACAATTTACTAGTAAATGAGAGGAATATCTTTTTAATGTTAGAAGTTTTGATTATCAAGTTCTGTTCTTCCGTGAGGGAGTTTGAATGAAGAATAGACAACTTTCATGCATGAAAGTACCCCCAAAAACTTGCGTGTCTACCACTACTACTGAATGCCCCAAGCAGAAACTTGTACTTTTTAAGTTTACTGTGCCTTTATTTTTCATCTGTCTCAAATTCATTTGCTTTTTTTGTTTGTTTTGTTTTTTGTTTTCCTCAATAGGTGTAAGCCTAGACTATGGAGAAGTGAGACCTAATTTTGTCCGTGGATTCAATCACCCTTGTGGTTGGTTCTGTGTCCCACTTAAGGACTACCCTCGCCACAGTCTTTTAACAGGTTATATTCAGACTGAACTGCGAGGGATGCTACCACAATCTGCAGTAGACACTGCCATGGCTAGTACCCTGACTAATTTCTACGCTGACCTCAAAAAGGCACTGAAAACGTAGTCAAACCGATTTAGAAGTCCATGCGTTTCATGCAATCAAATTACATTGTATAGTTTAGCATAGGTTAGCTACTCAGTTCAGAGGCAAGTAACATTGTTCCTGAATGATACCTGAAGCTTTATGTAGAGAGATCCAAACAACTTTACCAAGTACTTTTTGATGGGAAACCTAGCCGGACTGCACGCATTCCTAATTCACAGCACAAGATTTTGTTTCCTGCTCAGCACTCTCTAGCTGTGCAAGGTATGGTCTGAACATATAAACCCTCTGCTTCCTGGGAGGATAACACAAGATGCAAGCCTGGGCTTGATAAATGCAGCATGAAGTCAGCTCTCACCAACAGTACTGAGAGTGGAGACTGCTCAGAATTTTCAGCAGGTGCAGGTCACTGTGCAGGCAACATCTCATTGAATATGTTATTTTATAATCTAATTTTTTATCTTTACTTTAGATTTTTGAGCTATGTAGTGTGTGCAGGCACATATATAATTTCTGTACATTTTAGTTTATTGCTCTGTAATAATTCTGGGTTTTAACAGTCTGCTTTGATTTACCTTATGGGTGTTATAGCTGAGTTTTTAAATGATACTATTCATTAGAAAGCTATTTGCTTATGTTAGCAAAAGTAAGTATTCATTATTGGCATTTCTTTCGTGTTGCAACTGTAATGTAATTAACTGTTGTATGCAACAGTCCCAGTGCATAGATAATGAAATGTCTTTACAGCTGATGCAAAGCTCATTTAAGTCGTCAGGTGTCTTTCCATCATTTTCAGTAGGCTTTTAATCACATGCTTAATCATCAAAATAGCAAACCTCCTGCGGTTCCTCTGTGGTACTCTGCACTTCTAAGTAGTTTTTACTTAGATTTGCATGAAATCATGTTTCCAGTTTAATTTTTGCCTTTCTTGACAGAAAAAACCTGAAATTACTGAAACTACAGCCAGGTCCACTAGCTCACTTTAGCCCAGGCAGCAGTGTAGCCCAAACAGCACAGACTTGCTGCATACCTGGGCAGGTTGCCAGGCCCAGCTACCTCAAGTGTGCCTGTGCTGGTGCAGCACACTAGGGTGTTCTGTGGTAATACCAAGACTGATATTTGCAACGAGTGAAATAAACATTTTAAAACATGAGCAGCTGAAGGCTGAAAACTCAAGCTGGAGAGTTGCTCAGGGCCACTGAAAGCTGAAGGGTCAGACTTTTAAGAATAATGAGCCACCTAATGATGCTGATAGGGACATAGTGGAGGGATTCAAAAGCTTACTGTCTACACTGCTGGGAAGCTGAATTCTCTTTAAAACCCTGTCTGGAGCATTTAAATGTTTGTATGCATCATTTGCTCAAGAGAAGGCTGTAATGATCTCTATGTTTTACCAGTGCTAATAGAGACAAGCTTAGCTGCATAGTAGGTTAGGGAAAATACCTTGGAGTCCTAATGTTTCAGGGGCATGTTGCATACATTCATTCCTAAGGGACAAGAGCAGGCTGTTTACTTCAGTTGTTTGTTCACGTGTCCAGAAAGCATAAGGAACTCTTTGGATCTTAGTGCTTCCAATATTTATTTGTGAATGCCAGCTTTCACAATCCAAGGACTGGTAGAAAACAGTCTGAAAAACACATTCAGATGAGATTATTTATTTTTGAAGTGTGACTTTGCCCTCTTCTTACTGTGCTTTCGGAGATCCTTGTATACTCCCTTCCCCTCCCCAATCCACCCAGCATTTTTGAGCAGACATTGATTAGGCAAGGTCAAATAAAGTTATTTCCCTGCAATATTGGCTCTTTGAACACTGGCCACAGTAGCTGAACTCTGAACAGTAGGGACTTTTCTGTCTCATTGGTTGAGCAGAGAGGTAGGGAGGGCAGGGGTAGGATATTATATATCAGTGAGAGCTTTCCCAGTTTGCTTCACCTACTAAAGCATTTAGTACTGCACTAGAGCATTTAGTTTAAGACACTTAAAGACAGTGGCATCAAACTCACTTCTGTGTCTTCCCAGGCAGAAAATGCTACCTCCCTGTCGGGTTTGCATATTCTGCAGTTGCTTTTAAATTCTGTGGTTACTCTCCCAGTTTTTCCTATTTTCCTCCCAATGTTGGGAATTCACAGGGTAATCTTTTACTACCATTTACACTGAGGAACGAACATCAGCAGACAGGCTTTTCCTGAATGCTAGGATCCACTCCTTTCTAGCAGTGAGAGGTGCTGGTACAGAGGCAAGTATGAAAGCCCTGGCAGTACTGCTCCATACGATGAGCACTGATGTGATTACAGAGGAAACTGTGTGAAGTGTACCCTATTGATTCCTCCCAATTATAGGAATAAAAGTATAGTGAATATGAATATTCATGGTTCCTTTTTTGTATATGTACATCTATATCACAACTCCTTCAATTAGTCAGCAGCTTTAAAAAGAGTTCTATTGCTCTATAAAGAGCACAGTTTAAATCTCACAGAGACATTTCAGTGCTAGACAAACAAGTCAAAAGAAGCACAAGACACTTTTATAGAAGGATGTTTGTACAGTAGTAGGCACTGCAGAAAAGTTTTAAGAAGTCTCTGTTCCAAATGGCCAACATAAGGGCCTGATCTAACTCCTCAAAGTATCTAGTCTTATTTGGTGTTCATAGAAATGGCAAAGGAGATAGGCTGATGAAGCACAGAGCAGCTAAGGAAAAATGTGTTTAAATGGAAGAAAATTTGTAGCATATTTTATGTGTGATGTTTACAAGCATTTCTCCATGCAAGTTTCCTTTTTAATCAACAGAATTGTTTTCAGTAACAGGCCTAGGGATGGAAAGATTTTGTGAATAAGGGCGAAGTTTCCAAAAGCAGAGTAGGCCTCCTATGTTGCAATGCAGTAATTTGTTCCTTAAACGCTGATTAAACTGGCTTTGTATGTTTTAAGACATACACTATTGCCTCTGCCAATGAGTCTGAGCATTCAAATGAACAACAGAGTGAAGACTACAGGAGGCAGAGAACAGAGGTCGTTTTTTTTTTTTTTTTTCTTTTCCTTTTTTTTTTTTTTTTGAATCTGAGAAGACATTTTGCAATTCTTCAGTTTTCAGGTTAGCAGAAATCAGAGAGAAGGTGCAAACAAGTTTTAGGGATTTATTTGGGGACATCTCACAGTTCTAAATATATTTCTAACTTATGAGTGTAATGACTACTGACAAAGTATGCTGATTATGCTGCTGAAGCAATGCATAGCTGGTACCCACACAGTTGTTATTCCATGCAGCTCAGCTAAAGAGTAATACAGAATTATAATGAACATGTCCAGTTTCATAGGATGTGTTAGAGTTGTTTGAAACTGAAACTTATTTTCCTTTTATATAACTAGGGATTGAGAGGACTGTTAGATCTCTGAATAGAGCTATTCCTTTCGTTCCAATTTCTGCCAAAACCTCTCTTGCTAACCAGAATACCCTGAGAGTCACGGAAGCCACAAAACCAAATGCTGATCCAACCAAGACCTCTTTCCCTGCCTGGCATCGTTTTCCTCCCGAGTTAGTGGTCAGTCTGGGAGTCGAAACAGCACAAACGGGAAGGGGGTTGAAGGGAGAAAGTGCAGGAGCTCTTGTTTTGCTTGTTAAGAGGTACTAGGGAACAAAGTAAATTCCTTAGCCTAGATTCCCATCATACTCACAGTACCAAATTTGCAAATTTGTGAGGTTTACCAGTGCTTCTCATTGTCAGGGTGAGGCACAAGCTGACTGCAATACTTGAGTTTAAGAGTGTTTCAGATAAACTAGAATATAGGACAGTGTCATCTGAAAGCAGCTTCTGAATGAGGAGACGCCAAACTTGGCACCCCCAAAATAGCAGAGACCAGTTTTTGCTAGAGAGTAGGCATGTATATAGACATATCAGAATTATTTTTATATGACCAATATTTAAAAAATTTATCTTTTATTGTAGTCTAATCTTTGGCACTTTAACTAGGTCCTCTTTGTACGTAGGAGGGGTGCCTAAAGATGAGACCATTTCCATGGTTGGCTTCTTTTTTTCCATCCAAAACCTCCAGCACAGAGTCTTGCCTGTAGTTGTGCTGCTTATTTTGTAAGCGCAGCAGCTAGAGGTTGGTGCAGTTGGGAGCAGTTCAACATACTCTACTACAGCCTGCTGGGAGGTAAAGCAGTGCTCTAGCTATATACTCTGGGAAGAGCACAAGCTTTGATTCAAAACTTGATAAATTTGTAATGCTTTTAACTGACAGAAATGTTAAGAAAGTGCATAATTCTTCCATTAAATCAGAGATAACCAAGAATGGAGATACTGAACCATTTTCAAGGTGTGAGCTACAATCTACAAGGTTCATTGCTGACCAAGTAGCCATAGTTCTACTGAAACCAGTCAAGTTGTGCCTATGTTTAAAAAGTCAATGTTAATCTATCTTAACAGTGGTTTTAGCTGATTGTGTTCAGTGCTGAAGAAAATTGTATTTATATTTTGAATGCGATTACAGAATAAATTAAAACATGAACTCCAGACTCATGACAGTATTTTCAGTGCTTGCACAGGCATATGCAGTGTTCAGTTACACAATCAGGCATAACTCCCTAAAATATAATTCATCTTCAGCTGCATGGTGATCTCTAATGCTGTAAATTAGTCTCCATATAATTAAAGGAAGAAAACATTTAGGATCTTGATTTAGGCCTAGGGAGATGCACAACTCAGATTTTTGCTAAATTAAAGTCTCTTGAAGAGTATGCAAATAGCGTTTTCCTCAAATCTTAAATTCCAAACATATTTTTTTATAACCACCCCATGATCACTGTGGAAGAACTATATTAGTTTTGTCTTATGACTTTATCTCCTGCCATGTTTAAGAAATGGTTTGTTAACCATTAACACTAAATTCAGCCTAAACACATGGACATGTAGAACTTTGCTAAAGGCATACTGATGTGCATTAGGGTTCTAAAGCATCCACAGCATCCATTCTGGCAATTTAATTAGAATCCACAAGGGAAGAAAGTGCTTTTCTTATGCGTGGATCCCTTCCTTGTTTCTGCAACTAAGCCAGCATAAAAGCAGAAGAGTTTTGTAGAGTTTGACTTCAGAACAAAAAGTTCCAGGCCTCTTCTGTTGCTGAGAAAAGCAACTGTGCCTTCCCAGTAACTGCACCTTTTCTTAGGCAACATGTCATGTCTCCCCCTGCAAAGTGGGGTAGGAAGAGGTACAGAGGTTGCGTCAGACCTTTGGAAAATGATTAAGGACATTAATTAGGGTTATTAAGAAAAATTACGGCATTTAATCCTAATTTAAACCTATTTCCTGATGACAGAGAAGATGAATGACTTCTTCCAAGAGAGGGCTGACTAGGCCAGAGATTAATAATAAAACCTATGCTAAATATGAAACATCCTGTAGGAAAAAATAAATTCTGAAGTCCTGGACAGTAAGTGAAGCTTTGTGATACATTCTGCCTTTTCCTGTCCTCTGTGAGCTGTGCTGGTAGTTCAGTTTAACAGTACAGGGAGGGATCGATATTGCAGACTGAACCTTCCTTGGGATTGTGCCACCAGCAGGCAGAAGACAGCCACAGCTGACAACAGCACATGACCCCAGGGGTCTCTGCATGTTTCACTGGTGACCCACACAGTAAGAGACATCACTTACCCTTGCTTGGCCATCTGGGTTAAGGTGCCCCAAATCGTAGTGTATTATCCAGAGCATCTCTTTTTCAAAGTTATTTTTTTCAAAATTTCCTCTTCTGGTGAGTCAAGCCAATATGACTGCATGATGAAACTTGAAAAGGCTTCTTTGACACCAGAAGCGTACACAGAACTATTAGCAGGTCGGTTACTGCCCAAAGCACATCCAGGAACTTAACATGCTCAGGCCCTCTGTGGCTGGCCAAGGACCGGTTTGGCTGTGCCCTCAGATGCCGTGGTAGCAAACATCTCCTGAGCCCTGTGCCTAAGCCTGCTCACCTGCCTTCCTGTACAGACATGGCTGCTAGGCAGATTACAACCCCGGAGTGCAAGACAAGAAGTTACTACCCTAAGCAAGGCTCCCTGCCTTGGCCAAGGTGGCAGAACTCAGACACTGCCTTTAATTCGGGTTCCAATCACACAACATTAAGGCTGGCATGTTGCTGTTACTAATTGAAGCTGTCAGGCTCATTGGGGATACAGGGCAGTGCTCAAGGGAGTGCATCCGAGCAGATGCAAGCATAGGCACTTTGCTGTTTGGATACAATCCTACCACCCGCTGTTACATGCTCCGTGGGATTTTGAGTTCCTCACAATTTGGAGAGAAAGAGAAAGAGAGAAGGAAAGAAATGAGAGCACGCCTGTCCACCCCAGCATGAAGAATCATGAGATATGTCCCTGCAAGCCAGCCTCTCTTACACACACAGGATTGTGCATGGGGCCTCCATGTGCAGGACCATCTGTATTTAATTTCATGATCTCCCTGTCTCAACTGATCAGGCTAATTTAAGAAACAATTAAAACACTAACACCTGTACAGGAACACAGCCCATACACTCGAAACACTGAAAGTTACCCAAGCCCAGCAGGCAAGATGAAGAATCAAGTTTTGTATATGCTCCACATGGGCAAAACACCTTTCTGGTCCGCCTCTGCGCCTACCAGCCCATATTGCAAAAACCGAACATTTGTGAAAAAGAAGTTGAGAAACTGTGGACGCTTCACTCCCACCATATGCTCTACCCACTTACATGCCTCCTACCTGGAGTTGTTAAGTGTGACAATGAGACAACTAATGAAGATGAGCAAAGAAGTTTTGTGCCTTTTTTTTAAATGTCAAATAAAAACAATCTTAAGTGTAGAGAATTCACAATGCAGGTAAAAGTATTGCATCTTTCACCAAGCTGTCTGCATCCTTGAACATTTTAGACAAAGTGGTATTTGCCTATGTGGAGCATATTGAAGGGAAAATGTATTTTAACTCCTCAGAGGACATGAGAATTATAGGAAACTTAGAATTTATAAAGGAGCAGACTGCACCTAGTATGAACAGAAGTGCACTCTTTTTTTTTTTTTTTTAAGTTGAGGCAGAATGGGTTTGTTCAGCCTCCCAGCTAGCCTGGCTTGTGAACAGTCCTTCTGGATAGGTCTCCAGGTTACAAACTTGCTGGTTTTATCTTATGTACTGCTTTCTTTGTCTCAAGTTCACTATAAAACCAGTGTAGCTTCACCCTATAACACAAGGTTCCACACTGTGCTTTGATGCACCATTTGCAACTACATGTTCAGTCCAAAGTATAGAAATCTTGAGCTACAGCTAGAATCCTTATTTCATAAGACCCAGCTCTTCTTCATAAATACTCTCTTCTTATGATTTTTACACATTTCACTGCTCTTTTTCACTTTGTTATGGGGATGGGAGGAAGAGGCTGTCATAAAACTTAGTAATAAGAACTGCCCCCTGCATCAGCTTGGAAAGCAGCTAAGCAGCATCCACAGAACTGCCAAATTAGACAGGCTTTCTGCAGCACTGCTACCATTCAGGAAGTCTTGCAGAGGGAAATATAGTAGTAGTTTCTAATCACTTTTCTTCCAGCACTCAGATGTTGAAAATCACCTCCTGCAGGGGGGATGGAAGGACTCTGCAGTCAAGCAGTTCACAAACCTAAGGAGCTGCAGGTGGGCAGAAGTAATGGATTGCACCAGTGCAAGGCAGTGGCCAAGCAGCCTGCCTGCAGAGAAGGAGCTGGCAGTTACAGCACACAGCTGAGCTGGAACAAACAGCACTGAAGGCACTAAACATCAGGCTAGGGCACAGGAACATTGCTAAGAGACAGAGCAAAATAATCCTTCCAGCAGCTCAGCCCTGCCAAGGCCTCCACTTGCGTACCACATGCAGCTTTGAGCTATATTGCTTGAGAAAAATGGTAGTCAATTAAAGAAAGAAAAATCCACAGGAGAGCAATGACCTAGGGCACATAACCTGTGGGGAAGGACCTGCCTTGTGCTGCTGAGAGAGGAGGATGCTGAAAGAAGGAGCATTTTAATAGCCCCTGCATTCATTAGAAGTGGTTGCAAAAAAGTAAACAGATCTCCATGAGAGATAAGTTGTGAACTACAGCAAAAACACTTAGAATATTATGAAATACTTTCCTGTTGTAAGAACAGCAAGATGTGGCAGTAGATTGCTGCTGGAGGTCTTTAAGACCAGATTAGACAAGCACCTGTCTCACATTACCATCCCCAGGGCACAGAGATGGGCTGGGCAACCTTACAAAGCTCTTTCCAGCCCCATGCCTCTATATTCTACCACCAATTTAGCTTGTTATCCAACTGCTAACTTTCTGAGGGAAGAGGAAAACTGAAAATGTTACATCACATTGAAATTCATTCAAGACTATGCTGGAAACAGATAGCAGTGCATCATGACACCTCCCTATAAGGCTGACTACCACCCTTTATTCTACACTGAGCACTAGCTGTCAGCAAATAATAGATATAAGCATTTCTAGATTAACTAGTTTATTTAGCATCAGATTGGTCATGCAATCCACTTTTTAAAAATAAACTTGCCACCATCAAAGCATGTCCTCATCATTTATCAGCATTTCCACAAAAGCAATTACATTGGCTCCAAATATAATACACTAAAACAACAAAACTGGCAATTCTTTCTCATTCCATTTTCTCTCTGGTTCACTTACACAGCATCAGAGAAGTTACTACACAAGCAGGCTTAGTCTTAAGTAAGTGTGTACATTTAAACAAGCAGTCCATAAACCTCAGTTTAGTCACCGACATCTTTGCTAGTACAAACAGTGCTGACAATACAGGATTTTTTGCACATTAAGTGGTAAAAGGAGTCAGATATACAGGACACAGCACTAATTTGAGAAAGCTTATTAGATACATGACATTCTTCCTTATTGTTATCAATAAGAGTCCAGTCCCCATTGCTCAGAGATCAACAAGCTTCTATAACAGGCTTATAAAATACTTTGTGTTACAAGTCAATAGCACCATTTGTCTGGAAGCATCACCACACACCCCAACAGTGCAGCATATACAGCTCTTGAATTAAAGGAAGTATAAAGCTTCCTACTTACAGTCTAGCCCTCGTCCAGCCTCAAAGCTAAAAGCCAGCAGGTATCTCCAAACCCAAGGCTGAGCCAGACACAAGCCCTTTAGAGGTCTCATTTCTTCAGGCTACAAGCAGTCAAAGCTGATGAATGATTTGCCTGCAAGCTCCTTAGCGCAGGTCTGGAGCAGGCAGGCTGACCCTGCTCAGTACCCCCAGGCTAGCTGGCACACAGCCAGCACAGCTCCCCCAGGGGAGACAGACTCACCAACCCACTCCCACCCTCACTACTCTCAAAGACCGTCGTATTTATCCTAATCTTAAGGACTAGGATTCACATCCCTCCCCATCCTTCCTTCTCCCTGAGCTCCTAATCACTCCAGAGTTAATTTTCTCACAAGCCACAGGCCTCCTAACACTGCTTCTCCTCCAAAAAACACTACGTAATGTCCCCTGTGGGACATTAAATGGAATTTTGGCTATTTAATCAGAAGTGTTAGCATGTCTTAGCATGAGCACGTGGTGCAAATAAGGAACTGGTTCCTGTGGAGCACAATAGCACCAAGCCGTGGCTGGGGTTTGGTCTTGGCAGCTAGTAGTTTAGCTGTACTTTATTAGTGTGTAATTACTGCTCTGTTGCAGCCAAGATGGTGAAGAGCTGAGTGGAGCAAATGAGGCATCCACCACTCCAGCAAGAGCAGGAGGTTGGTGCTGGCACCTCTCTGGGACTCTGTGCAGGGTCCTATTGGCCACTGTGGTTGCCTGGGCAGATACGTCCCGGGGAGGAGACCACTATGGCAGGATTTAGTTAATCCGCCAAAGAGAGTTTTTTTTTTTTGTTTATTTTACATCTGTATTGTCCTGTTTTGCTTGGTTTCGCTAACGTTTGCCAGCAAACTCCTCGGCACCATTAAGAGCGCTCCAAGCCTCCCGAGCAACGGGGCACTGCTGGAGAAGACCTGCTCCATAGCAAGCTAAGGATAAGACTGGGAGCCATATTAATAGTATAAACAAAGCACTTTGATTTCTTATAAGTGAAAAGTGGCTTTGGTGGCAAGTTTTTTCCATCTGGAGGAGGCTGGTGGTAGAGATACAGATTTTGTAAACATGCCTGATTGTGGGGACTGGCAAAAACCACAGAAATCAAGGACCCTGAGACCCCAGAGGAAGGCATACAGGGATATTTCCCCTTTCTCTTTGGACACAGCTAAGAGCGAGTGCTTTGGTGTGCTACCTAGCACAATCCTCCAGTGTTTTTGTTAAGGGATTTTTATTGTTCAGCAGGTACTTGGGGATTTGTGGTGGCTGTTGTGCTAGTTTATGTAAAGTTAGCATTTGTGAGCACCACAATTATGCCTTGGGGATTTTTTTTCTCTCTGGATACCCTGGTTCCTGCAGGTATGGGAGCTGTAGTGCCTCAGTGCAATGCAGCTATTTGGAGCTAACATTTGGAGAGCTTTGTGGTTAATTTCTGTAAACATGTATGCCGTGATCTGCAGAGCCATTCTTGCACAAGTGCCTTTATTGCTGTGACTAGGTCAATTGATTTAAATAGGCCTAGTCCTATTGGTTAACATGAAGCAGAAGCGTAAGGTGATGCCTCAGATATGTGACTCCTAAATAACCACGGATTTTTTGCACTTTGCTCTTCAGACACCCACTTGAGCTAGTTAAGTATGGCTTAAAATGGTAATTGAATCACCAGATATTTGCAAATCTGGAGCTCCTCTGGCTTGTCCAGGGAGGGAGACATGATTCCTTGGCATCACTAAAATAGCATTATCTCAGCACAGCTAATGAGGGTACCAACACTGCAGCTCTGAAAGGGGCTACAAGCGAGACTCTGCATGCCTCAGGGCTGCAATGTCACACAGACACAGATGAACAGCTGTTGACTTTGTGCACAATGAATTTAATTTTCCTGGATTAAAGAAGAAAGCTTTGCTTTGGAAGAAGTAGCTCTAAAGGACATGGCAGATGATCCTGAGGGCTGACATGACAAAGCCGATCCCTATGCACAGATCTGTGGGTGAATGAACATGACTCAGTGGCTACCAGAGCACATCATCTCTAGGCGAGACCGCAGGCCCTTCCCAGCTGTAAATCATACCAAAAGGCTTGCCTCTGCTTTTGAGGTACCAGAACACTGTCTAAAGTCTTTATGACATGATAATTTCATTTAGAAGAGCCCATCCAGAGCCACACAACATGGAGATAATGGTTACAGTCCTTTCTGTTCGATAGACTTTCCCCATGTAGCTGCAATGATTGATTCCAACTAGTTTTGCATTACAAGGCAGATCGTTATTTACAGTTTTGGACGCAGGGACCAAGTGCTGCAGACTGACTGTGCTGTTTCTTCTGCCAACGCTTTAAATGGCAATGCTGCACTAAAAATGGTATTAAGTAGATGAACTGGTATTAAGATACTAGGAAGATCACCGGTCATAGCAGGCATGATGTTTCTCAGAGTTCCTAGGCTTGATGCTCTTTTTAAGAATGACTAAAACCACATCTTCTCCATGAAAAGAAAAAGCTGTGATTGCCAAAGTAGCTTGCTGGCACTCAGGAGCAAAACTGGGCACGATGCTCCTTTGGAATCACTTTGGTCCATACCTCTTGCTCCCTGAGCATTACCAGTGAGCGGGGCTGAAGGATCTAAAGCAGCCCCACGGCCTTCATTTTCTGTTCAGAAACTAACTCAAAGTGCCAAATTTTTTGCTACTTCTGGCATTTGCTATACAGCACCTGGTTATTTCTGTCAATCAGGTACATGCTTCTGACAAAGGAAACAGAAGGAGCCAGAAACAGCATGAGTCTCGGAAACGGGGAAGGAAAGGAGAAACACCGCTCTGCGTACAACCTGGCAATGACAAATCTCACCAAGGGTGGCTTCTACAGCAGTGTATAACATAATTGACCAATAAAACCCAGAGTCTTTCTGGAGCACAAAGCAACTCCAAGAGCAGGAGTGAAACCATCTGACAGACCCAAGGGCAACAGCAGATTTGTCAGCACAGCGCAGCCAAAACCTGCCAAGCGTCAGATGGCTCTTCTCCCATTGACTGGCAGCTGACGGTACCCCCTCTGCGCCCGCAGGGTCTAGTGCCAGGAAAAAAGGTGAAGTGGAAAGGGGAAGGAAAACAAGCCATTTGACCCTGAAAGTATGTCAATCTTTGTTGGAACCAGAGTTTCAAATGGAAAAGCGTGTTTCTCTTAAGCTTTGCTATTTATGCTGTCAGCGTACAAGGCTCTGGAATTGTGAGCTACAATATTGCAGGCAGATAAAACAAAGTATCCAGTATTTTCCATTACAGCAGGATCTCTAAGCTATTTAGCAGGAACACATGCTGCTTAATACACCGCAGTCAATAAACACCTCGATATACCAGTAAGGGCTAGATTCTCGGTTCTGGTTACACATGCTGTGGATGGCGCATAGGTGGGCAGGGGCCTCGGGCACAGTTTAGGGCTCCTCGACACACCATGAAGTGCTGTGCTTTATCCGTGTCACCCCATGTTGGCCCATGCCCCGAGCATGCGAGCGGACGAGGCACTGAAGCTCTGTTTTCCTGGCCATGCCTTGGTACAAAGGGGCCAAAGCTGGGGAAAACTCTGATCAACTATATTTATTAATCTTACTTTGTACTTTCATAGCTTGCTATTCATTATGCTGAATTTCATCCAGAGATGAGCCATGTATGCAAGAACTTGAAACACTGTGATATCAGCTCCAGCTGAGTAATGCTGGCAGATGGCAGAAGATGGCTTAAAAAGTTACTGCAATTCTTAATGCAGACATGGCTCTGACAGACTAGTCTCTGCTACTCTTTCTCTTTTGATAAATTTACGTATTTGTGTGTGTATATATATTTTTTATATATATATCTATGAAGTTAATTTTATACATGTGTTCAGAATTGGGTTGCTTTGACTATTCTACTCCTCTGTGGTGTTTCTAGGTCCATGCTCACACTACCTGATTGCCTGCCAACAACGACCAAGTTCTGGCATGTGTTTTTGCTCTCTTCCACTCTGGAAGGGCAGAAGAACAAGCAGTGCACTTTTTTGCTGTATTTTTAATTACATGCACATATATATTATAATATACTCAGGCTCCAAGGAATGTATTCCATGTCCTCCTCACCCTCCACCAATCTTTGTTTAATCTTTGTTGAATCATCTGGCCAGAAGTTTTACTTCCCAGACATGAAGCAAAATTTTGCTTATGTGGAGAGTTTAGTCTTGTCAGTACAAGTTCATACATTTTCTGGAATTAACATCTTTAAATTCCAGATATAACTAGACTAAGTAATTGTTTTATTCCTATTTTTCTCCTTTTAGTTCCTTATCATTCTCTTGTCCTTGGTTTCCAATGCAGAAGGAGATTTTTGTTCAAGACTTCATCACATTGTACAGGGGCTTCTCAGAGAAACCAAATTGCTTTGTACAAAAGCAGAATTAACTTTCACCATCGTGGTTCTAACACCTGTTTTCTACTCAAAATGATTCTGAAAGGGAGAAAGGACATTTTTTGTGCGATCGTTGTTTTACATTGTAACTTTAAGAACAGTCTGAGCTGTCTCATCAGTTACCTTCGGTATGTTCAGGACCTGCTTGTTCACAGTGTCCCACCGTCATTGTGCTCCAGGTCCATCCGTGCATCCTGCTAGGACAGTCTTATTGCTGCTTTCCCCTTTACAAGAAGATATTTTTGTCACTTGAATGCAACACCTACACAAGCTGCGTACACTGGCAATCTCACTAGCAACAAGGCAGACGCAACTGCACAAAATCAAATTCTTCACCAAGAAAACATACAACCTGTGCACAAGCCACGAGTCAGGACACTGCATGAAGACTCAGGAGCGTCCATCTCTTTGGAAGCAGGTGCCTGCACAAGGATCTGCTGGGAATCCCCCACCCTTTACTTTCAGGGGCTTCTCTTAAAAAAGGGAGCGGCATTGCGTTAACTTGAGCTTGCATGCTGCTCTGCAGGACTCTGCCTAAGAGCATGCCCTCAGACACGTGCAGAAGCTGAGGGACAGCTTGCCACTCATTACTCGGAAAGGGGCGTTTATTCTTCAGAGTCCTCCTGTACTTGCTCCCTAGCACTGCTAAGTGTCCATCTACCAAGCTGGACACTGGTGATTCCTAGCACCTTCTTTCCTTTCCTTGCTGCTGTGCTGTAGAAAACATGGTTGTGTCCTCACTTTCCCCACGGCTGCCAGGTGGGTCTGTGCTTCACTTGCTGCAGAAGCGGTGGGACAGAGAGTGTTATTCAGGACCTGTTGAAGCCTGGCCTTCAATGAGCCGCAGCCTTCTCCAGTCTGGGACTCCCTGGTCCCTGCTGCTCTGAGTCCCCGCTCAAAACTCTGGTTGCCATCTGCATCCTGCTCTAGTACCACTGGCTTTTCACAGCACATTGCTCAATTCGCACAGGCAAGGGTCCTGGGAAGGTAGATGCTGGATGGGTTTTGTCAGTCATCTCCATGTGCCAGGCAGCCTGCTCACTCTCAGGGACTGAGCTGTTAATACCCTTCCTCTGAAGCACATTTTCTATCACAGCCTTTTGCTCTGATGGTCTTCTGCATTCACAGATACAATTATGGCCTCAGTGTGTCTGCATCCTCACAGGCACTCACACAAAGCAAAATACAAACTCCAGGTAACAAACTTGCACCAGGCTAGTCAGCGCATCCCTGACCTCGGGAGCAATCCACTGCGTCAACAGCAAAATCACAAGCAAAATCTTCTAATTGACAGGAAATCTGTTACTGGTTTGGAGTGACTCTTTCTTATCTCTCTCTCTCTCTCTTTTTTTTTAATTTAAAAAAGAGCTATCGTTGTGCAAAGGCAAGAAATCATTGGCCATTTGCTAGCCATGAGATCCTCAGTCTGACTCTCACACATTAGCCTTTAACTGACTAACACTGCGATCTGCCTCTAGAGGAAAAGTCTGACTATGTTCAAATACTTCAAAAAGATGGCAAGGTCCCCTCCCTTTTGTTCTTGAAGAACTTTGCTGATACGGTTAACATTTAAAAAATTTAAAGTTTAGGATTTCAACAGGAAAGAACATTGGTAATTTTCTAACTACTTTATAACTACCAAACTGGAACTGGCTTGCCTCCAACAGCTTTTGGAGGGCAGTACTGCATTGATATTTTTTAGCCACAAAAAGACACCAGGGCTGCACTCCCAAGTCTGAATTATGGCAGATGCCACTGGGATGTGATTTTTTCAGACAAAAAGAGTGCAGGTAACGTTCCTTTCTTCAGTAACATGCATCTTCCTAATGCTGCTGTTCCTTCTGTGTAATACTGCTGTGCATAAGCCAGGCACACTGTTTTGCCAAGTCACATATTGCTAATTCCTTCATCACAGCCATTCTGATTGTTTTATATTGAACACAAAAAAGAAAACTAAGCAAAGACATTTTAAGCCCCGGAGCCTTTATGCACACGACTGAGCTGCCTCCAAAATCATGCTGTCCCAGAGAGGTCTCTGGTTGCATGGCACCGGTTCATATTTATGATATGCTATGGTATAATCTAGCACAGAATAATTTTAAGAATCTGCTGGGAATATATTACTTTTGCACTTAAAAAAAAAGATACTTCAGATAAAGATATTTCTGCTCAAGGACTTGCAGATATGCAAGTGCATAGATTGTGCAGCCCAATCCACTTCTGCCGATGAGAAGCCAGTACCCTGAAATGAGGGAGGAAACATTACAGAAATCTGACCTCTCCCGTCAAACCTCCCCACTGACTGAACACCAACAGCTTCACCGCTCGAACCGAGGGAGGAGACCTGGGTGGATATACCTATCACCTTCTCCCTAGTGATTACTCCGATAGCATTTTTTTTCAAGGAAAAATCTGCAAAAGATTCTTATCAGCCTGTTCCCAGTCAGAACTGTAAAATCAGATAGAAATCTTGCTATTGTTGTAGCCATCATACAGCTGCCAGACATTTAGTTTATAGTCTTACTTTACCTGAAAGCGCATCACCTGGGAAAAGGATGGATACACATACTCTGAATTTCAGCTGCACCTAACCAGCAAATTTTTTTTACAAGTTCAAAGAGTTGTAAGAAATGGGTAAAACTATCAAGTACAATACATTCATAAGCATGCATTCTCACCTAGTGAAGACTGTATCTTAAATCTCCTTTTTTCCACTATTTAGCAAACCTGCCATATGAATACTATGCTATTACCTTTTACTTTAATTTCAACAGGAAGTATAGCTACTGAATGTTTTATTAATGACTGGCTTTTTTCAGTAGCTGATATATTTTGTCAAGGCAAGTTGTGCAAGGCCAAACAACTGCAAATGAAAACAATTAAAGCAAAAGAGGAATGTTGAGTGTATTACGGTTTTAGGTAACTATCAGTATTAAAAAGTTTAACAAACACAAATGACATTGTTGTACATCAGGTTCTTTCTTCATTTCTGTAACATACTAATACATTATGAAATTCACGTGCTATCAAAGTAATAACAAACAAATGTAAACGGTCATATATACTGATGCTGATCATTTTCCAATTCCTATCCATTATGTTCAACAAATAATCAAGATGGCTCAAGAGCCTGACCCTCGCTTGTAACTGAAGTCAGAGCAGCTCTAGGTGGATGCAGGATCTGTGCTGGTGGATCATTTTACAGGATGGGTTCTTTGTTACGAAAATCTGGACTAATTATGTTGACAAGTGGAAACTGGTTACTCATGAGGTTAAATTATCTGGGAAGCAATCAGATTATATTACTGGCTCCCAGACCTTGTGTAAGAATGTTTCCCCAGAGCAAAATCATTAAGCTGTGGAGTAGCTTCCTTCAAGCATTTAAAACTTGTGTAATTGCAGATTATTCCCATAGGACCCATAAAAACATGTTCTAGCTGCACAGTTTAGAAAGTCATGAATAAATACAATGGAATTTCAAAAATTTGCATCTACTCTAATCCTCTTCTACTCTGTAATTTTGAGTTGCTAACATTTTACTAGAGAATGAAATGGCAAAAATCTGAGTAATTTTGGTTGTCATTAAAATACTGTATATAAACTGGTAAAGTCAGAGTAAGGCATTCTCAACATAAGCTTGAGGAATGTACATTTTCATGCCCAGTGGAACTAACATTTCAATTTCTTTCCAGAAGTAGTGGAATGTTTTTTGCATATAAATCTCCAAACAGTTTTTAAATATTACAGATAAAAAGCATTATTTCATACATCAGTTTTAAAACCATTGGCTTGGTGTTTCCTTCCATTTCATCTACTGCAGGACTATGATTCTGGAAGGAAGCAGTTCAAAGAAATGTCATGACATACAGAAGACACCTACTTCTGTAAAACCAAATTAAACAGGATTTGTTTCAAATGCCATCTAGAAACACTGTATAGATGTATATGAAGTATATGCATTATGGTAGGTAGTTATTCATTCTCATGTTTTCACCTGTTGGTATTACTGCAAATAACACTGTTTCCATGACATGCCTTATGGAACAGTTTACTATTTTCATAAGCAGTCACATGCATTGAAGGTAGAGTCACCAGCCAGTGCATTTGGCACCCCAAAGCAAAACCAGAGAGGCCAAGCTTACGAATCTCTCTTGCTGAATGACAAATTAGCTGGTGTATGAAATGCTAGATCTCAGCTGAAACAAGGAAGCAAATGACCTAAGACATTTCTTCGGGAGCTGCTTCTGCTTCCTGAGTGGGTTTCTCTTCAGGCTGGCCGTCGTGGACGGGAGATGGGTTGCGGCTGGGCTTGTTGCTGTCATGAACACTGTGACCGCTTGCGCTGCCAAGGCGAGTGGAGGCCACCACGGCTTTTACTGCAGCCTGAGAAAGAGAGGATCAAACAGATGTTCCTTAAATGACACGGTCTGTCAGCATTACAGCCTTAGCATCAGGCAGCTCATGAACGCTACTCTGCATTTGGTCTTCGTGGTAATGTCACATCCAGACATTTGCATGGGCCCAGTCAGACTGAGAATGCCATTTGAAATACTATATGGAGATTTAAAAGTGCTGCTTTCTTAAGGTCTCAAACTTGGCCAACACGAACAGACTCTTTTCTCAGCTGCACATATGCCTGTTTTATTTTTAAAAACTACCATGGACCACCTCCATTTAAGTTAGATGGAAATGACAAAGTGCTCTTCCATCTCAATAATGTGATTATCACTGATGATTTCAGGGAAAATTAACAAAGGGAACCAATATTTAACAATACTGCATACATCAAGTACAGTGGCACAAAACATACTAGCAACTGCCTGGATACATATAGATGCTGGGGACTGCCTCTTGTATCATATAAACTGTCACAAAGTGAAGACACTCATTAAGAGAGTTAACTTAGCTCTTGCCTTGGAAAGTTTATTGTCTGAAAGAAAACATGGAGGTGGGGGGAAGAAACACTAATCTCTGTGTATGATGCAACCCTAGCTATTGTTGACTTGGCTAACTTTTTGCATAAGCATCACGGAAAAATCAGGTCTGCAGAAGGGATGAGAATGAATACAGCAAGTTTTGTGGATGGCTTGCAGAGGTAACCATGCAAAAAAAAGCGCTAAGATGCTAATGAAAAAGACGACTGTATAAAAGTTGGCGTTAAAGAAGAGTCAGCTAATGTGGAATGTGAAGTCAAAGTAAAAGGCATGAGTCAAAACCAGTGGCAATAATTTTGAAGGTGGGAGTCTTGGACCTGTCACATGCATGCACACCAATGATGAGATGATTTGGGAAAACAGATTGGAAATAGAATAGGCCATTCAGTTATATTGGAATGTATAAAGATATATGTAATGCCCTTTACTCTTGATAGCCATGTGGACATATATGAAACAACTTCAACACAGTATATGATAGACCAAATCATGACTAATTTGATGTTTTGAGCTTTAGAGTTATTCTATACAAATATGTCTTTAAACATAAAGGAAGAGTAGTATGCTAGTGTTGTATGCTGGGCAAGAGAGGGTATTATTCTAACAGAACAACAACTAAAGCATGGATTCACTAGTTGATTTTCTGTTCTTATTTTTATGGGGAGGAATTAATTACCTAAAAACTTGTATTTTTTTATTAACCATATATATGTCTGTGTGTATATAAATATATATGTATATGTAAGTACAAAACTATTAAATACATTTACAATAACTACTAACTCTAGTTAATTATTATTAACTAATAATTAGAGATTTGGTCACTTACTCTGACAGAAAAGCAGTAAAGAAATAAACATTAAAAAGCAACAGCATTTAAACTCAAAATTGTTTAACTATGTGGGTCTAAATAAACTGGTCTTAAAAAATTTAGTTGGCAATTCAAAGGTGTGAAAATAAAACAGAGAATTGAAATCAAAACATGCAAAAAGGGCACGCAGTCCTTTCTGACCTCCTGGGCCTATCTATCCACTCACTCAGAAATAATGAATTTTAGGACTCTGCTCATGCTCTGAAATCATTTTGATATAATGATGCTGCATGGCATCTTCAGTAAATACAGGGCAATCTTGCTCTAAGGCTACAGAAGTCTTTCTGAAGAGAACAATGTTAATACACACACTTTGCCAGTTCTGCATGGGCAAAGTGTCACTGTGAATTATATGTGCAGTGTCCAAGACTTTTGTAAATGACAAAACTGGGCTTTTTTGCCCTGTAGAGATTCTTTGTCACAGTTCCCTAACATTATTCAAAAAAATGAGCAAAAATGAACAGCTAAGGGTCATTTATTACTTGTGAATTTGGTTTTGCATTGGGTTGCACAGCTCTCAGACAGGATGTTTTTTTTCTTATTCTCTTGGGCTACAAAGCCAGCTTCAGTGCAGCTGTTGATAATAGGCTCTGTGCAGAAGTAACCCTGAAGTCTCTTCTAAGCAGACACAAATCTTGAACAACTGAAGAAGGGATTATGGGAGAAGGAAGTTTCCCTCTGTCATATCAGTTAGGAACCCAACTGCCTGTCATTCACACTTAAAATTTTTTTCCTGATACTTCCATGGCAGCTACCTAGTTTAGATGGTGAAGGAGCAAACCGGTGACTCAAAATCTAATTTAATTTTCATTGCAGGTCCCACCTGCACTCCTGCCATACAATGCTCAGTTTCCAGGTAAGGAAGGTAATTGCTCATTTGCTCTCAGAGGTACTTGGAAATGCATGTTTTGGAGCTGTTATTCTCAACTCATACATTTTATGAGTATCTGAAGTGCTGACTCTAGATGATACAGAAGAATGGCTTAAGTTCCTGCTTTGTATCAATACGTAAAGAAACTGTGGGTGGCTTACAGACCAAAATACGCAATGGTAGATTAGATATCTTCTCGACTTATGGACATATAACCTCATGAGGAAACTATTCAGAATTTTGTTGCTTCTGCTCTACACCCTAAGGATGCAGCAAGCAGTACTAAACAGGATAGATGGACAGACAGATGGAAGGAAGGAAAGGATTTGGGAAAGCTGTGTTCATTCTCTGCAGTTTTACTTGTGCAGTTTTCAACCAACCTCACGTGTTTATTTGTCTGTCTGCAGACAATGACAAAATCAGCTTCAACTTCTTCATCAGTCATCTTAAATAAAAAGGTTCTGTATTGTTATGGAACACTGTGCAAGGCTTCTGTAGGCTACTAATGTTGCTGCATTTTTTTGTAGCCAACACAGAGATTATGTCCAGAGACTTGCCTTAAGTTTACGCCGAGCATTGAATTCTTGAAGTTTCTTTTGTGCGTTGTCCATATGTGCAAAGTTTGCTGCCTTTCCTGTGACCCATGGATGCTGCAAAGCCTGCAGGGTGGTGAGGCGTTTCTTAGGGTCCAAAACAATCAACTTCTTAACCTGCATCACAAGAGAAGAAATACAGAAGACTGCTAAACTTTTTCTCCAGCAACATTTACTAAGTTTTGCATTTTGGTGTTTTGGTCTTGGTTTGCCTGAGTTCAGTGAAGGATATTCTGAGAAACCAGTAAGAATTTACATTCAGGTCTTTGTGTGTGTTTTGATTTTGGTATTTTTTGGTCCTCTGTAAATAACAAGTGAATAAAAAAGCCACTACTACGGGAGAGGGTAGAAAAACAATCAAACGGTTACCACTATTGGAAAGAATATTGACCAGTGCAGCTGGGCTATATCTATATAGACTATTGTATGTCTGAAGTATTACATAAACACTAATAAATTCTCAGTATATCCCTGGTCAGGCAGTTCTTCTGGCATCAATCTCACTTTTGGATTCAGACAAGGTTTAAACTGGATTAGAAAGCTTAAATTCTAGTCTATGCAATTGCTTTGTGGACTTGTACCATGCAATCACTGCTGGATAGAGAAAAAATCAGATGCTTCTTTCAGTCTCTGCATAACCTAGTATACATATGAACTATGAAGTACTGTACAAATATTCCTTTCTTAGATCACTCTGAAACTAGTGCCATCTGCGCCACTGCTTCTACCACCACGATGAGGGAGCTGCACCTCTCCAAGCACAACAGTAGGAAACTTTCAGAAATGTGGCACTACAGATGTATCTCCGAAGAGGAGCTGCAGCGGACCACCAGGTATGTAGGGGTGCCCAGCCAAGCTGCATTTCATGGGGGTTGCTGCACATGTGGACAAGTGATGTTTTAAAAAAAAGGGTGAGGATGGAGTGAAGCAGTACGAGGCTGGTACTGAGCAGAGCACGGTTTTGCTGCTCTCCTGACCACGCAGCCTCTGGGAGCCGGTTACAAGCGACAGCGCAGGGCTCCACCACTGCTCTACAGCCCAAGTGCGAGGGGAGGACATGCTTTAGGACTGTCTAAAATTTCCCCACAAAGAGTCCCTTCAACTACTAAAGAAAGACAGTGCCCTGAAGAGTGTGCACGAGAGCGGGTATTGCGACGCGCAGTCGCTCCGCTGCGAGTCCACCAAAGGGGTCTAAACAAATCACTGTAGCAAAACACCCCCATACTCCCCACAGCACGAGTTTTGTCTCCAGAGCCACAGGCTCCATCGTTATCTAGAACTTACTATCAAGTCTTCTGAGCTTTACTGTAGCGAAATGGTAGGGACCAGTCCGCATCAAAGCTCTCTGCACACAGGGAAAATGTAGCTTTGCTGCAGACTGCTGTTTATCTGACTTTTGGCGACACATAGCACTAAATGATATTTTCTTGAGCTTAGAAAAGCTTAAAATCTAATACAACAACAAAAAATACTTCAAACTTCTACAGTGCCTTTCATTTGAGGCATCCTGAAGTACTTTACAAACATTAATTAATGTAGTATTTTATGGGGCAGTTTGTATAAGCAATGTGGAACTGAGCAATTGTTTCTTCAATGTTAATGAAATAACTGAATTGCCCAAGTATTGTTGACAAAAATCAAACTCAAGCATATTTATCTCTGTGGATCAGTGTTTCCTGGATCCAATTTACTTCATCCAGTAATAAAAGAGTACAGTGCAGAGAGCATGCCAGCCCTTGCATTTTATTAATAGACCATACTTAATGGTAATGAGTCTTCCCTCATCTTTTGAGAAAGAACTTAAATGGACAGAAAAATGCAGTCAGCAAGAGGGGACTTCACTCTCTATTGTCTTTTTGTAGTCTTCCACTGCAGTTCAGATTTGAAAACTGCACAAAATGTAGGGCTTGTTTCTACATTTCCTTGAAGGTGGGTGCCCCACAAAAAGGAACGATGAAGCACCTCAGAGCTTGAAGGAAAGTGGGCAAACTTGAACACTGTGACAACTGCCAACAAGCTGTGGCTTAATTCGCAGGAGGACCTGAACATTCACAGTTTTGAGTGTTCAGTACCTTGCAAAATTACAGCACTGGATTCCCAGGGGATGTTTTACAGCCACATAACGTACCCAGGGACAAGAAGAAAAAAACAAAGAGTCATACGAACAACTAACTAACCAATTCCCCCCCAAGCAACACCCTCCCTGCCAAAATGCACTCTGTCTGTCAGTGAAAGAGATGCTAACATAATATATACCAGCAAAGATATTACGCTCTCATTTTTGTTGTACTTACTAAATCCTTGGCATTCAGAGACACATCATCCCACCAGGGGGAAACAAAGTCATATTCACAGTTCAGGATCCTCTTAAACATGTACTGATCTCCCCTTTCATCATAGAACGGTTCAAAGCCACAAAGTCTGCAAGGATAAAAAAGTGAGAGAGAAGTTTATTGAAGATTAATTGGTTTCAGGCTGCGAGAAACAGTTCCCAATAAGATCTTTCCTCACTTCACATCCTGTCCACCACTATAGGAAACCTGATTTGGATGCACACCTGAACTTCGCACTCAACTGCTAGCTCTACAACAGCAAACCAAAATGTTGGCTATAAGCATTCACAAGCACTGGGAAAGGCTGATCAAATTGTAAATTTTCTGTTGTCACATATCTCTAGTTAGAACTGTTTATAGAGGGACTTTACATAAGGATAGCCATACGAATTCAACCCCAAAGCTCCTTACGTTCTTCAGCATCGGACTAGCTAAAAGCAGATATTTGGGAAGAGTAGAGAAAGAGTGATCTGTGGCTCAGGGACTTCTTGAACTTCATGAAAAATTGCATGTTTATATTTAATAAACTTCCACAGACCTTTTTCTTCATGAAATTTTTCAGTCCCTTTTTGAGTGGATACAAACCTCTAGCACCCACACCAGCTTGTGGCATGGTGCTGCACAGCCCCACCGCGCACCGTGCAAGCAGCTCCCTCCAGGCTTTGCCTGGAACCTGCCATGCGGTAGTTTTGTTTGATGACCCCAGAGCTTCTTCTGGAGAAAACCAGCAAACAGTTGATCTCTGTTTACCTTCTACATGCCATGAAATATTTTTAGCTTATTTTTCATCTGCTGATCTCAGGCTTAGACTATTTAATCACTCCTCATTCTGAAGCCTGTGCTCATCCCTGCCCTCTTCTGTGAGGCTTTTCCAATTCTACATCTTTCTGAAGTGGGTGCAAACACTATTCGGTGTGGGTACACCATATTAGCATATTAGCATAATGATGTTTTCTATTTTAGTCTCCATTTCTTTGCTAATAACTCCTGTCACTGGATTTGTTTTTTTTAGATTGTTTCTGAGCAATGAGTTAAAATTTTCACAGAGTTATTATCAGAATCCCCAAAACTCATTCTCAAGGAGCAAGACCAACCATTCATACTTATGCTCTGTTTTCCACCTTTTATCTGGTACTAAGGCACTAGAGGACACAAAAAATAATGAGAGGTTACATGCCTTTGTTAGGAATTCAGTTATTTCACCCTTGAATTCATTTAGACTATGTGAGTTAATGGGTTAATACTATCTCGTTCTTTTGATCCATTATTCTCTTGTCCACAGATCTTCTGATGCCTTTAATATTGAACTGAATTTATGATGAATTTAATATTTCAGCTATGACTTTATCTTCTCTGAGTTCCATTTCACACCATGCTTGTCACTGGCTCTACAAACTCTACAGCCAGCTTCTTCCTTTTGAAGTCTCTCTAGACAGAGTGTAAGAGCATTTTGGGGGAAAAAACTGTATCAAATAACACCTTGCAAATTATCTGAATGAAGATTTAATTTACAGATTAGATATATTCCACAGAACTCTATGGGTAATGCAAATTCATAGAAATGATTTCCACTTATGTAATCTCTTTCCTGTCGCATCAATGCACTTTAATCATGCCTGCACATGTAATCAGATGTTTTAAAGTGATTTCCTATTTAACCAATAAATATTCTCCACTAAAAAAAAAAATCTATCTGCTGTCCTGTTTCAGGAAAATGCAATGGGCAACACAAGATGATGACAGGAAAACAACAGTGAACTATAAAGAAAAAGAAGAATACAATTCTGGCAAATGTAAGCTTACATTTTAATATGTTCTTATTTTTTTAAAGCCAATCATTGTGCTTACTGTCCTGAAAGGGGGACAGATGTTCAAGGAATGAATGCTTTTTTGCATTCGCGGAGTGTAGCCTGTGGGTGGAACGGCTGCACCACATTAAACTGCTACAGAGAAAACAGAAGTCCACTGTGAGCATATTCATTTCCAAGTCTGTCAGAAATGGGTTAAAATACAGGGATCCAATCTCCAAATACAGTGCCCAAATAGGTGGGAGATGGCCACGGTCACCCTGCTCTCTTCCCTTGCGTTTGTCTGCCTCTCTCTCCGTCTGTTCTGAGCTTGTTTCAATTAGGCTCCATTCCCCAAGGAATGCCTTTGCTGAGCAGGGCTGTCAGGCCACTAACCGCTTCAGCCAAAACTATCTTCTGGTTACTAGGTAACCGATCATATATAGTGAGCCCATGTTTAAGGCTCGCATTGACTGTGTTGGAAGCCTTCATTTTTGTAAGTGCTTTCAGCTGAGGTTTTTAGAGTAGCTCCTTTTCTACATGTTGCACTTGCTGGCTGTGCCTTTCCATAGGCTTAAAATTGCAGTGCTTTGTGGGTTATTTCAAAATCACTGCATGGGATATCTTGTCATGGTTCTGTTTCCTCTCGATCCTCCTGTTCTTTATCCTCTGCGCTAACACTTCTTGCACATCTGAAATTAGTACAGCACCTAAAGCCAATCCTGAGCGTTACCTGGAATTTGAAATCCAGTGGACCAAACATATGCAACTTACTTACTCTCAGCGCTGACAGTTCCCTCCTGCAAGGTGCAGAGCTATGTGGTAGTCAGGAAACTATGTGGCTTCCCCCTAGGGTCCTCTCTATCATCTCCCTTCTCACGTTAAAGCATTTGAAGACATGTTACAGACAATAATCCCAGACACAGAACACAAGCTTAGCACTAGAAACCTACCTGAGTTCAGGATCTTTCTCATCCTTGCACTGAATGCACGAGCAGTAAAATACAGGGTTTTCCTATTTGTCAGAGACCTGACAACTTGCTGCTTGTAACCACAAAGTGCTTAATTTGGGATGGAACCAAACATTAACTCTCAGCACTGTATTTGCACCTATGAGCTAGTTCCCTTAGCTACCATTTGAGCCAAATGATCCAAAATTCAGGATAGAGCGTGTCTTCCTGCATAGCAACTGAAATATTAAATGTAAACAGTAAGAAGAAATCCTGAAGTTCTCAGTGGACTGAAGAATTAATTTCGGGAAGATCAACCAAAGCTCTCATAACAATACAACATAATTAAAGAGGAAACATACTAATGGCATGCAGTTAAACAGGCAAAATAAGCTTTTTCCAAATCTATGTCCATTTTGAATTTAACTCCACCTAGGACTTTGCAGAATCTATGCATTAGGCACAGCAGTGTTCTGGTTGAATATCACTGCAGTGGTGGTTAGCTCTGCAATATGATAGTACCCAATCACTGTAGACATAGTGTGGAACAAATGCAATTAATTACACACAGACTACACTGCATGCAGCCTCATCCATTTGAAATCTCCTTGGCTTCTTGTTTATAAATGTTGAGGAAATCTCTATTTATTTCTATCATAACTCACTACTATAACCTATTGGAATATTATAAACAATTTCTATGGATATGCTTCTACCTAAAAAGTAAAATTTTCCTTTTCAACAGACAGATTTTTTGTCTATATGCAACCTTAGATCAAAAAGCTATAGGTGTGATTTTCAACTTAGGTAACTTAAACTAGGGTAAAACCCAGCATCTGCTCTTGATTTCTTTTAAATCAGATCTATGATGATTCATTTTAATTCAATTACATATTGAATAAAGAAAAATCAATGTAAACAGGTTTAAAATCCAATTAGAAGTGACCAGACAGTGTTTTGTAACCTTTTAATTAAGTTGGTAAAAAAACACCTTTAACTAAATCCATGCTATTTTGACCAGAGGCAAGGCCTCTAGATTTGTTGACTACTCTATGCATCCCAAACGTGCAATAGTATTTCTAACCTACAATACAAGAGGAATACAAGAGGACTGCTCCTCTCTGCTAGTACAACTGTAAATACTATTTTCCTGGAATTATGACAATTTACATCAGTATGTCTTTATATAATTTGCATCAAGAATAATAATTGTGCTATCAAAGTGTGTGTGAAAGTTCTTCTTAAATAATTGGGAAGTAAGCATTGTATTGGTGAGAAGATGCAGCTCTACACACACATACTCTGTAGCATGGTAGTTAACTCTTGCACCCACTCTATTTTTTGGGTTAAACAGCTACATATTTTGAGTCTACATATGTACATTCCCTCTACTAAAATATGAGGCTGGACAAGCAATACTGCCCTTAAGGCTGCAGGATTAATGAAGCAGTTACAGTTACAGTACAGATGCCTTTCTGATTTTAGCTTCTAATCCATCAGAAATGTTGACCTACAAAGCCTTACACTCAATGAAAGTGTTTTAAGTGTGCAGCATTATTAAAGCTGAATGGAAGAGATGGTTAAGTGGAATAGAGTAGGACCTTTTTTTGCCCGGCTTATCCCTGTAGATCAAAGGGATTTTGATGGGGGAGGAGGAGGAGAACAGGAGGAGGAAGACTAGGAGGAGCATCTGTTTCGGCACTGTGTCCCAGCCAGAACGTTAGCTTGCACGTTCGTATTTACACCAGTGTGGTAGGTGAACATGGCATGTTGGAAGGTTTGGAAAAGATGCAAATACTAGGAAAAGTTGCATAGAGCAAATACCACTCTGCATATTCAAATAGGAGCTTGCTGTATGTTCTCACTTGGAGCTTGCTTACAGTTGAAAGCAAGTTCAGATTAAAGGTGGCTGTGAACTCCAAGTACTAGCGCTATCCCTGAATCATTCAATTTCGAGGCCAGCCAACGGCTTGGTCTAGACATTTTTGTCAATGGACACCAAAAGGGACCCCTCCAATCTCACTGCCAGCCCTGCTGGCAAATTTGAAATCTCTCTGCCAGGCTTGGGCCACTAGAACTGTTCTAAGAAATGATCAGAAGTGAACTAACTTTGGAAAACAACGCATCCTCCTAGCCTTGGAAACAGCAGTGAAACAACTTTGGCCACTTGCTTGACACGGCCACCCTGTATCAGTGCAGGATGATAGCCAGGTCAGTGCCACAGGGTGCCTGTACAGCCCTGGAAAAGTCACTTGGATCCACTGATGAATAAACTCTAGAAACTGAAATAAAAACATAAATGGGATGACACTAAAGTTGGCACTATCAGAATACAGGGTGTAAGAGCAGGCAATATTTGAGATGTGATGATCCTCTACAGGCTCATGCTAGGCCTTGAAATGAGGATTCACATTTGAAAAGGTGAAGATAACAAAATGACAACAAAATGATGACAAAGATGTAAAGTGTGACCTCCAAAACTGATTGCTATTACATGCATGTGTTTTTTTGACATATTATATGGGAATACTGTAACCTATTATTTAAAGGGACGTGAAAGGAGAGCTATGATCTTATTGCAAGCTTATGTACAGAACAAAGGATGTTTTCTCATATTACCGATAAAATAGTTTGTTTGTCAGTGTATATATATATCCTTAGAAGTACTTTTAATAGAAATCCTAGAAAATATAATTGTTTCTTACAAAGATATAAGGAAAATAATTCTTTTATTACACACTGTACTTGTTGGACACATTTAGTGAGTACCAGAAGGGGAAAGAAGACTAAATACATGGTCTTCTGTATTTTTATGTATGTATGTAAAATCCTAATTTCTTCCACAAAAGGAATCCTGCAAGTACTGTATACAACTGCACAAGTCAGCTTCGCATCACTGTTGCCAAGGGAATAACTGAAATTATTTGTTCTCCCATAAAGAGAAGTGTCAACAGAACAGAAATAGAGTAATTTTCCCTTCTCAAAAATCTGCCTTTGACAGAGACCATTGATACAATAAGATAATTGCAGTCCTTATCAATCAAATTAGAACTAGCCATACTAAAGTCCAGACATAAGTGCCTACCTTTAGACATGACTGAACATTTTGGTCTACAATTGCAATTTCAACTGTGTAAAATATGTATGACCAGCATTGCTTACAGCCCTTTGTCAAACGTACATCTAGCTATTTTGTGAAACATGGAACGTTTCACCTTTAACATTAATCACTTAAGCCAGCAGACTGATTTATTTTGAAGGGTGAGTGTCCAGGGCTGTCCTTTGCCTCCTGGCTAGCATCAGGGCTGAATGTGAGCCAGCAGCAAGGATGTCTGAGCCACAGCTCTAGCTGCGTGTGTGACTGACAGAGGTGGGACAGCTGTGCTTGCTAATACGCAGAGGCCATCAGAATTACTGCATGCACTTTATTTCTTTTCGCCCCACCTGTAGTGAAGCTGCTGTCTGTATGCGTGCCTGGTCTGCAACAAAGCACAATTTTCTTCCACTTTCTTCTGCCACACTTCTGATTGTTTGCTATGTGAAGATGAGTGTGGTTACGTCTTCAGCACAGTTTATCAAGGGATTCCAAATTCTCAGTGTCAGGCCAGATCCCCCGCCGCTGTGCGGAGCTCTTCTTCTAGTGCTCTCGCTGAGACAGGCTGCTCCTGGGCTGCTGCACAGTTATGCGGGCAGCAAGGGCTCCGTAGGGCACCCTGGCGATAGCAGGGGCAGCTCCAGAAGGGGCATTCCTTTTCTGGTGTTACCGAGGAAGCTCATGGTGACTACACTGACCTCAAAATCTTAGAGTTACAGTGTATCTTACAGTTTGTGAATGAGGAAAAAAAAGTACGATGCTTTCTGATACTTGTACCCACTCTTCTTCTTTGAGCAGCTTCACTGTTGTTTGTGCTCATTAACAGCACGATTCTGCACAGACCTTGCTGCCATTGACTAATAAATGTTACATTTATCAAATATATAATCTGAATCTTTTCCCATGCTCCTCTAGCATTGGGCTTATTTAAAAAGCATTTGAAATACCACAATTCAAGTTCAAGATCTCTTTGTTTTCCAACAGCACAGCTCATAATGTCATAAAAACCCAAATGTGCTTACAAATGAAACGCCCGCACACCGCTCCGCAGCACCGCCTGCACTTACAGGATGTAGGTGATAATCCCCAACGACCACATGTCCACCTCGGGGCCGTAGGCACATCCTCGTAGGATTTCTGGTGCTGCAGGTGATGAAACCCTTGTTAGTAAGACAAAAGTTGAACGCAGAAATAACAGTCACAAAAGTCAAGAATTTCAAATCTGTATGACTCAAACTCAGTGCGCTTCTGTAACCATCTTTTAAAAACTGTTATGGCCTGCTCCTTTTAAGCCCTTAATTAGGCAAATAATTCCCACTCAGTGAATACAAAGCAACAGAAGCCAAGTCCAAGGATAGCCAGAAAAAAGTGTAAAGTGAAAGGCGAACTTTCAAAATCACTTTTTATGTTCAAATTTGTGAAAGGAAACACAGAGAGCTAGGCTAGCACTGGAGCTGCAGTCTGACAAAGGAGGTAGTTTTTTAGTTTGATATTTGCTGTTTTGGCATTTTACTTTTTTGGTTCCTTATTTGGTGCTTTTTGGTATTTTAATTACAGAAATATATTTAATTCTGATGTCAAAGTTAATTAAGGTTGTAAACATGTTTTATTCCTAAACCACTGTTTTGACCAGATCCAGATTTTCCTTTCTCTCTCCCCCTAGCCTACCCCTTTGTTCCCCAAATTTTTTACTATAATTTTTCTTAGCTTTAGTCCACACTGAGGAGATTTCAGTTTGGTTTGCCTACTCATATTACATGGAAACTGAATATTTGGGCTATGATGGACTACAAGACAGACTGCTTGAGAAATGAAGCTTTTCTTTAACTCCTGATAAAGGAGTTTGGCCCTGAGGAAAGACAAGACCATTTCACGCAATTGCTTCTGCCATAGCGGAGAACAGGTATAAAGGAAAGACAGTCTGGGGACTTTTTCCCCTGTAATGGTAAAGGAGTTCAGCTTCGCCCTAGCAGCTTGACAGACACACCTCAAGGGAAGCTGAGCAGACTGGTATATCCTTCAGGCAATATAGGTATTTGCTGATGCTGCGGCCACAGAAAAAAACATACAACTAATTTTGAAAAAATAATTAAAAAGACACCGCTGAGTCACACTTCCATGCACTAACACGGCCTTCTTAAAAAAACCACTGTATCAGTATTATCAAACCTACGGGATGGCATCACAGCTCCTGAACCCATCAGCTCCACCCTGCATGTGTGATGACTGTCATGTTTCTCTGGCACAGCAGACTTGCTGTGCCTACCTATATCAATGCTGCAGCACGTACGTGTCCTTCCCAGGACATCCCAAACCCACTGTGCCTGCCACCAGCAGCCCATGGGCTCCGATTTCCACCTGGGAGATAGGGACAGCAATATGCCATCCTTGCTGCCAGAACATATTATGGGTATATCTACACTTCAAGCTCTGCTCTGTGGAAACGTGTTCGTATCCACCAGTCTGCCCACATAGCCCCTCGGTCTGGCTGCATGGCCAAGCAAACCTGAACCATTTCTCTTTACTCTTCTGCTTCAGTTTCATAGCTGTGAATCACAGGGCCAAGAGGATAGGGGGCTTCCCTGAGCCGTACGCAACTTCACAGCTCCCTGCCCCACCTGAAGCTCTGGTTGCCCATGTGGACTGGTCCAGACTCCTGCCTCGCTCCTTCGCTGCCAGCCTGAGGGTGACCTCTCACGGTGCTGCTAACTGTCCCAAGGACTATGCTAGGATATTTTTGTGGAGCATGATTTTAATCAGGATATATACTACCTCCTAACTGCCTCCAAGCAGCTAGCTTAGACTAGACTTAGACTTCTTCCACTTACCGGAAGGATCTACCATGTCAGGAACCATACACCACGCATTTTTACAAAGCATTAATGTAAAAGGCAAAAGACACTAATCACTGAGCCCACTACATATCACTGCTGTATGTGGAAGCTTGCTAGCCTAAGCATAGACTCTCCCTGCTGTCTTATTCTTTTGTTGGATAAACTTGTGAACAGAGAGAGGATGTTTTGAGGAGGGATTCCAGATCCCAAATGAATTTAACTCAGATCAGCTTGTAGCTAACCAGGACAGCTTAGAGGCGAAATAGCCAACAGCCTTAGAGAAAGAGATGCAGAGGGGCCAGGAAAGGAGCTTTTGAGCTCTGCCTGCCATGTCTGTTAACACCATGTGGGGAGTTACAGAGTAGACAGGGAAATCTTCTGTTTTATGGCCGACACAATTCCTCTTCTAGAGGATGCAGTGTTTCTTGCTTTGGATAAGAGCAGAAGATACATACTCAACGCCTTTATTTCAGTTCTCTCCACCTTCTGCCTCAGTACTGTTCAATGGCCATTAAGCAGACCAAAAAATTTACATCCACAGCTCTGTAAATGAGCATAACACAGCAGCTACCTGCACTATCTGGACTGTGTTTACACAGTTAGATATCTAGCAGACACTTTTTTTTTTTATATCCAAGAGTTTTCTCTTGGTAAATGGATTGCACTAAAATATTGCTGCTAGTTGAGACATTGGCTGTAACAGAGCGATCATGAATCATAGTTCTGTATTGGCCTGTTTTTATGTGCTACTAGAAGCAATCACCTGTGCCCTCCTTAAGTTCATTCAAAGGAAGATGTTTCAGGCAAGTGAAATTCTTTGTGACCATCTTCTTGCTTTCAGTCCTCTGCATCCCTTTGCACGTCCCACAAACCGTAGATTGAAAAGGCCTTGATGCCAAAGTATCCAGACACCAGTGTATTTTCTCCTTGCTCTGTCCTTTAGGGAGAAGCTGTTGAAAGCTGGGTGGGCAGGATATTGGAGTTGGCAGCCTGTGTCTATCAATTATTCACAGCTTAATTTGGCATTTCAGCAGTGTTCCTCCTGTGTTTCCTCCACTTCTGGAAAGTAATGTTTGAATATTTTCCAAGCACCAGGAACGCTAGTTAGTCAATTAACTCAGTTGGTAAAGCAAGGATTGCAGGTCTGTGTTGGTAGGCACAAAACTCCTACTTTCTTTTCTTCTCTTCTCAGCACAGACATTCAACCTCAACCCTCCCAGCCAAATCAAGCTATTTTGAGAGCTCTACTATGGGACTAATCTTTAACCCACTTTTTACAGTATACAAACATAGGCATAAGAAGGGCTACATACTAACTACAATTTTATAGCATTTGTAGCATAACAACCCTGAAAGAAGGCTGCAAGGACTTGAGTATTTAATACTTCAAGTACAATTTTATGAAACTGAAAAGATTAGGACTAAGTTCTGTTCCAAGGCGTGTTTGACACCTGTGTATTCTTAGTAAACATGCCACACAAGCTAATGGCCATGTTGCCTGGTTCACATTATCAGCCGTGCTATGAGCTAAGAGAGCAATCTTACTGCTTTCACCAACATCATCTTCCCTTTGCTCCTACAGTAACAAAAGCAAGTGCAAAGTGTTGCATTGGGATAGACTAACCTCATGCAACAGGACAGGCTGTGGGCTGACCAGCTAGGGAGGTCTGGGGGAATGACAAGTTGAATGTGAGCCAGCAATGTGTCTTGCACCAAAGAAGGCCAACCACATTCAGGGCTGTATTAGCCAGAATGCAGCAAGCAGGTCCAGCACAGTGGTCTTTCCCTCTCTTCAGCACTTGTGAGACCACATCTAGAGTGCTGGGTCCACTTTGGGGCTCCCCAGCACAAGAAAGACACTGACATACTGGAGTGAGTCCAGTGGAGGGGCACCAAGCTGGCAAGGATGTATGAGGACAGGCTGAGGGGAAGGGGTTTGCTCAGCTTGGAGAAGTTGAACAGGAGGCCTAACTGCTGTTTACAGCTACCTGACGAGAAGGTACAGAGAAGAGAGCCAGACTCCTCTTGGAGGTGCACAGTGACAGGAGAAGGCACAACGGACACAAGTTGGAATAGGGGAAATTCTAATTAAATAAAAGGAAAACATTTTTCACCATGAGGGTAGTCAAATACTGGCACAGGGGCCCACAGATATAAGAATGCAACATTAAAAATAGCTGCTTCGAAGAATTGGGATATACATAGAAGTTTACAAGGCAAGTTCACTCCCTGCTTCTTTTCTTTGCAGGAGCAGAAGTCTCAGTTCAAAGAATCCATGCTATAGGCTAAACTACATATTACTTTTAGGAGGAACCCAGCCAGTACTGAACGTGACCCTTCCTGTGGGACTCCCCATACTGGCCTGGGAGAGAAAATGCTTTGTAAATCCAAAGTATCTCTACACTGCTGGCTTCTGGCCTGTTTGTTACCCAGCCCTCACCAGCCACTTTCAGAAGCCTATGTTTAAGCCTCTGCCATGCCTGAGCATGAGTAACAGTGACCTTTTGTCCTGTTTTAGGGTGAAACGCGTTTAACAGACTCACTCATGTACTTAATCCACTGCGCAAGCACAGGTATTCAGATAAATAATGCACAAGGCTCAGTATTTAATCTTTCATTTCTGTGTGATTGCCTTTAGCTTCTGCACAACTCAGTTCAGTTGTGTCCAAAACTACCCGAGGTAGTTACTGCCCAGCACGCTACCACATATGGAAGTATGCCTCAGCTCAAAATAGCCTCTCGTATGAGCCCATTCAGGAGCAGGATGTCAGCAAGAACAGCAGAAATAGGTTTCTGCATAAGATCACCTTGGCTGTGGGAGAGGAACATCCACCCCGGGAAGCACATCCACCCCAGCGGACTTGCCTTGCACTAATCCACATCACCAGCCTTCCCAGCCATTAGCTGGTTTGCTGACGTGAAAGTGCCTTGCCACAGCCATAGGGTAGCACGAGGCAAGCAGTTTGCCAAGGCAGTTGCAATCCTCTTTTGCCCAGGGGCCTCCTTCTTGCATGTGTTCTGGCACTGCAGGATCCACCTCTGATGCATTTTCTGGCCCCAGACGTCCAGGCAAGCTTCTCATGGCTGTGTCTGGGAGGTGGCCATCCCTCTGCTGATAGTGGAGCTGTGGTGTGGGCAGCCTGGGACGCTCATCTGCCTGCTCAGCTCCTCAGCCCTGCCCGGCTCCGCTGATGCCGAGGACAGCGCGAGCCACAGATGTCTCCTCAGATACCTACGCTGCTCCTCAGGCCGCCCACTCGCATGCACACGCAGCTCAGCCATAGTATTTGAGGCTTCTCCCTCGGGTGGATGGGCCGAGCTGAGGGATCGGCACAGTTCTGGTTTGCCTGGGAGAGCTGCGCTTAATGAAACCCAAAGCCACACAGGGCATCTTCAGCCAGGCAAGGGCCTCCCCGCAGCACGAACCACATCTGCGGTGGCTCCTGCGGAAGGTGTGCAGGCTGACAGGCCTTTTTCTCTCCAAAGCAGTGGAGAAAAAGACCACACTGCCAATTATTCATGCTGTTACTGGTGTTATGTTTTTTTTGACTTGCTTATCAAAACAACATACTCCCATATGACAGCGTGGGAATGTATTTTTGCCTAAATGTGATTCTCTGGAAATTTGCTTTGATTTCAAGTATCCATGGTATTTCTTTTGTATTAAAATTAGACGCCCTATATTATTAACAACCACAAGACTGAGATGTATGAATAAGCTGTGATTTCTTTTTCAAGGAAATTATGTGTACTTTAATATGAAGTTACACTAAAATCATTTCAGGTAGATAAAGAAACATAAAGCAGAGGTTGTGAGCAATAATAATATATATGCTTATCAGTTTAGCTTGTATTACTGTAATCTTCTGATGTTTAATAATTATGCTACAATAATTATAGTATAAATGTTCAGTCAGAATTATTAATTTACACCACCGAATCCAGAGGAATTTGTTGCTGATTTCAAGGGATGCAGGATTTAGCATTTCGGAAATTTCTAAACCTGTTTTCTCTAATAAAAATAGCACTAAGGTGGGCTTTACAGACTAAGGGAACAGCCTCCCCAAAGAGAGAGATATGATTGCAGCTATGCGTTCACATGCAAATCAAAGGTGGATAGACACATTTTCATCTACAGTACAAACTTTTGCATGTGCCACTTTGGAAAAAACACAAACATACAAGAGCAGGATAACCGAGACAAGTCACAATTTATAAACTGTGTGCACATTTCCTATGTAGAAATGAGGTAAAACTGTCCTTAAAGGCCATCAATTGAAAAACAGAAAACCAACATAAACAAATATTTAATAACCTAATTTCTAAATTAGTCAAGGAATTAAAATTACTGTCCTTAAGCATTACACCGTTTTGGCTAAGCGCAAGAGCCCTATGTTTCCTCTGAAGTTATCCATAAAATCATGTTTGTTCAGGTACTGTGAATGCACAGGCAAATTAGCCAATTTGGCAAAGAACAGTTCAGGCTGAATCTCACTATCATGGCAGAACTGAAGCCAAGCTATGATTTCATTCTAATTTTATTTAGGAGAAAAACAGATTTAATTAAAAGTTCCAGTGCCTCTTTACTGCAAAAAGAGACATACAGATCTACTCCAGCTGCACTAGTTGACAGGATCTGCCACGAAGTGCTCCTTGATATTATATTCATTATTCTCTATTATGCGGGTCCAACTCCAGCACTGAACAGAATGGCCTGTTTGAGTCAAGATTTAAATCTACATTTAAAAACATGCATTTACTGAAATGACTTTGTTTATGCGGCTGAAGTTATGATCCTACTCTACGGAATAATTCAGGTTCGTTTGTGTTAAAAAGTATCACTTTAAGATAAATTCACTGTAATTAATATTCAAATGTTCATATTGTGTACCACCTCTATAAATTTTAGTGTTTTCCATGAGGCCTTACATAACCCACATTTCTGCTGATGCCTCCCCAATACTATTTTAGTAATTTCATCATTTTTATGCTAGCTGGACTTACTTCCATGCAAATGATGAACTTGCACCATAACATATGTTTTGATTATTAAGCTTCAGCTCTTGAGAATATGAGTTTAGAAAAACTTTACCCAGTGCCAATTCTGAATTTTAGTTCTTTATTTCAGCTTTTCAAAGGCTTTCTGAATTTTGAACTTAGTAAGAAGCATTTCACCAAGGAAAGAAAAAATGTAACATCCATGTGTTAAGTTCAGCACACTGTAAATAATCAAGGAACATACCACAGTACCCCGGAGTTCCACAAACTGTCTTCATGGTCACCTGATCTTCCACAATCTTGGAAAGTCCAAAATCAGCTGTTAAGAGTTTTTAGAAATAAGTTTTTACTTTTTGTAAAAGCATTTTTCTTACATTGTATATGCAATTAAATGAACAGTTCTGCATCATATGAACAGTACTGTCATTTCCAGAGATGAAGATGAATTAAAAAAAATCCACCCATACTGTCATCCAGAAGCAAAATTTGTCCACACAAATGAGTATCGCTGGCTCTTAAATGACCAAAATATTTTTAAAATGCAATTTGTTTCCTATCCTGAAGAACACATACAGCCAATATTATGGGATGCCTAAACCCATTAGGTTATCTAAACAGAAATACACTTTACTTTTATAAACACTACCACTCATTGTACATCAGAACTCAATTCAAACAAGGCAATAACTTTAGCCAAAAGATACAGAAGCATAGCACTTAAGGAAAAAAACCCACATTGTCATTCTAACCCTCACTGCCTTAGGAGGTACAAGATGTACGGGACCTATATAACAATGAGCGCCCCTGGTACCGCTCTGTTTGTCACGTAGATTTGGAAATAATCCCTTCTTATTCCAAACTAGCCTACTTTCTATTTCTAAAAGCTTTGCTGCTTTTAAACTTCAGTGAGAGATAGACGGCTACATCTTCATGTTTCCCCTTGGGGAGCCTGCGCTTATGGAGACAAATATTTCAGGAGCCTTCATGCCACTCTGCTCGCCAAACCAAGGCCGCTGGATGGTGCATTAACCTACTACATGTTACCACTGTTAGAACCCTTCCAGGAAAGGTGAGCATGAGGATAAAATGCAAATTAAGATACTATCATCCCTAGATGCAAGACTTTCCTAGAAATTTATTTTAATATGAAATTGCTGATATCTAGTTCCTGGAAATCTGGTTCCTGAAACTCATGATAAACACAGGCCTGACAAACAGGGCAACGCTTTCACTCCTCACATACTTCCCAGTAAGGTGGTATTTCCAAATTGATTTCATCTCAGGTACCTTTGCACACCTGGAATATTATTTACTAGGAAACCCCATATGGAAGAGGTCTGTTTCTTTAAGAGGAAGAGAGCAGAAGGTTCAGGATGCTTTTGCCTTTAGTATGTACAAATCAACCCTTTTCCAGGTTAACACATCCAAAATGCCACAACCCACGCAGTGCGTCAGTTAGCGTGCCGCTGCTTTCCATTTCCTCGTGCTGCGGCTCCGCAACGCCGCGACCTAGCAGGTTACCTGCAACGGCTCCACTGCGGCTGGCTGCCATGGGGCGAGGGGCATTGCCCCCAGCGTTCGGTCCTCTGCAAGCCAAGGGATTCACAAAGCACCTATTTGCGCCAGCAAGAAGGGGAAGTACCCAGCATTTTTGGAGGTCAGGCCCTGGACAAGCGGCTGTCCTTCCTGACAGGACTGGCAGGACGTGTCCCAGGTCAGGACAGCCTGATGGCACCATGTCTCTCCTCACCTGTCCTTGAGTGCTGACTGTGCCTCAAGGATCTTCCCTACTCTCTTTCACGGGATACTCCTTCTTATCCTTCAAATCTCCCTTTGAAACCGAGGTCAGCCTTCCTTAGTTTGCTTTCTACTACTTATCTGCACATTGCACTTTCATGCCAATAAATCTCTCACTTTTAGTATGTTAGTTTTAACAAAAAAGGGACACAGAAGTGATGTGTGCAGCTATAAGTCAATCTCATGATACTCCTTGTTCCTCCTGGGTTGTTTATTCTTTGTCACATTCTGCATAATTTTGGCTGTAAATTCCTCAGGGCAGGAATTTAGTTTTGCGTTTGTCTTTAAAACACCATGCATAACTCTGCAGCTGAACAAGTAACATGCACGTTCATCTGAGTATCAGCGCTAGCATAGAATAAAACAATGGTGTGAAATACATGCTAGTGATATAAAAGAATATATTTAGCATATATTTAATGCTGCTCACCAATTTTTAACGGTGCGTCCGGTGCTGGTGTTGCATAGAGTAGATTCTCTGGCTTCAAGTCACGATGCACTATCCCATTTGCATGCAGGTACTAAAAGACAGAAAGTCAAAACAATTAATTGAGTATTAGGTATGTTATGGTCCAGCACGAGTTAATGTCTTCCTAATAATCTATAGCAGCAGTTTGCTGACTGCTACCTTTGTGACACAAAGTCACTCAACTAATTCTCTGTAGCTTTTTTCTGCAAACCTGCTCAGCATGAGATCCTTGGGTGTATATTGTGATCTGAATAGGAAACTGAAAATTGGGAAGGCAAAGAGAGCATCATGCCTATGTGAGAAGAAAAACATCTCAGAGAAGATCATTGATTCTTTTAATACAACAGTAGCTTCTGGGAAGCAATCTAAGAGATGCTGAGATGCCAAAGTCTGGCTCAGAGGAAGGCAGCTTTTGCACATTACAACTTTCTGAGGGGTAAGAAAATGGTTATACAAGTATTAAACTATTAAATAGACAGCCTTGATTAGAGGACAACTGCAACAGAGGATGTAGTGTGTGTCTTGGACTAACTGTATAATCTTCAGCAGTCTCCTCAAGGGTTGTAATATCACATAATCCTACAGTCTCAAAATTCCAACTGTCTTGCTGAAGCACACGCAGTACACGTGAATTTACTGAGCACTGAATTCCTTTAAAAATGCTGCTCCCGTCTTGCACAAATGGAAAACAGAATTTCTGGCATCTATAGTTGCTAGAGAAGGACAGAGAACAAAATATAATATACTGATTAACAAAAAGGAGAAGCTAGTGAAACAAATCCTGTATTTCTTGCTGATAAAATCTGCAGCAGAAATCTCTGAAGCCCTGGAAAAAAAACGCACAAGGGTAGCAGCAGAGTATCTTATTTGAATGTGTCTTGGTCTATATTTTAGTGGAATATCTCTCAGCCATGTTTTCACAATTAAAAAAACTGCATGAACTGCATTCAGCAAATAATACATTAGAGAATACCAGTCAGGAAAGCAAAGCTACAGTGTTCACTTGAGCTGGCATCTGAGACGAACTCTTGACTGTGCATCTTCCACTGGGATTTCAGTTTGTGTAAGTGGCTAGCCATTAAATAACATGCAATGAGAATATATTCCCTTTTCCTTAGGATGTTTTACTGACATCCAGTGCTCTTTTAAGTCTCTTACAGTGCAATAAATGTATTTTTTGGCTTTCTGTAAAATCCTAAAGTGACAGTATTTATCATGACACGGCTTGAGGAGATCAGTCAAAGATTCTCATCTATGTTACATCACAGTAAAATTTAAGAGCTTGTCCCAGCTGTGTATTCTATACTGAGATAGCTAATTAGTTATCCCATGTAAAAACAGACAACACTTTACGGAGAGGCTAACAAATTGCTCTCTCCTACATCATTTAATGTAGTCACATCTGTGTGTCTGCACTGAATGAGGCTGTGTCTACCTTGCATAAAAATACATCTTTATCTGTCAATGAAGACAAAACTGTAGCAAAGCTGCTCCCACAGCATAGCACTGATTTGTTTGACATGCAGAGGTAATAGCACACAGTGAGCGTGCCAAAAGCAATCAAGTTGGAGTGGACAGAAAGAGGTTTCTGAACTGATCCGTGTTCATGTGCTAAATATCAGTTTAGCTGCCTCTGTAGGAGTGAGAAGGAACAGATATTTCATGATCAGCCAGTGGAAAGCAGACGCTTTTGATTCACTCATATGAAATATCAAAGACCAAATTTATGCAGAGAAATGTTCCAGCTAAATTTGCAGGAAGTCTTTCAGCAGGCCCTTTTTTCCCACACACCCATATTCTTATAACATTTTACAGTGCGAGGCTGAAAACATCAAAACTTTCCTCTTTCCCCAGAAGTGTGTTTTTGTGGGAGGGAAATCTGGGAAAAACTGTTCAACTCCTTAAGCTGAGCAGCGAGCATGGTTCACAGGACTCCTTCTCACATATAAGCAAGAAGCATACCTGACGGTGCCTGGTAACCATGCTTGTGTCTCATGACTGACTGACTTCTTAACAACATTGTATTAAGCTTCCAGGATGACCTCTGTTTTATTATATACCAGAGTCCAGGTAGGAAAATCTCCCTCCTCCATCCAGCACACCATTTGCAGAAAATACGCACAACTCAGGTGCCCCATAAATGTAAGAGCCCACCAAAGACACAAAGTTTTCAGTGTTGCCTGAACTCTTCTCCCCCAGAACTCAATCCACATCTTTCAGAGCCTGCCACTGCATTATCTTCAGCTCATCGCATGTCCCCGCATCCCAGTACCCGCAGCCCCTCTCCTTCCTCTGCCGTACCCAGCCTCTCCGCATCCCCTGTCTCCCCACGGCCCAGCCCATCTCTCCTGCCCACCCACTGTGGATACCTCACCCCCTTTGACTTTTCCCTATGCCAAAACTAAAGCATATGTTTGGGGCTGGAAGCTGCCAAGTCATATTTTTAACAAGCCTGCTGTTGGCATTTTATATCTTTGAGACCTACCTTCTGTTGAATTTTGTCGAAGCTGGCCAACAGAGTCAATAATTATATTGGGGACTAACAGACATACAAAAGGACGGACAGCACGATCGTATGTATCTGGCTTGGTAAAAATAAAAAAAACCTATTATTTTCACTGACACAAAAATTCTGCTTTCCATCAATGCAAAAGTGCCAGCTAGCTTCCTGCATCCCCAGCCTTGCAAGAGGGAAGACCTATGACTTTACTTTTATAAAATGTGCTTGCTTCCCAACCGCCTTGTTACTGAAGATCTCCAGCATGTGCAGCTACTGCAGCTCCCTCCCCTCTCCTCCACAGTCAGAGCCATTTGCCATTCACACAGCACTTTTCCTGCTGCACAACCCACCACCAATGGGACCTTCCAAGATTATGTCCATTTTCAGCATTGCTCCCTTACTTGGTAAATACCCTGGGGCCTTATTGTCTGCTGGTTTTTACCAGTCCAAATAGGCCAAGTAGAAAGAGTCCAGCTTCCAGCTCTGTTCACCGTGTAACATAATGGCTCCTGGTATTGAAAATTACTTGATAATAACAATGTCTTGTATACATGTATACAATATTCTGAATTTTACTATCTTGATTTAGAAACAGATTTAGTTAAATTGTATAACCCTTATTTCAATTTATATATGCAGGATATATGTAGAATAACAGCACTTGGTCTGGGGCTTGATGAGATGTATACAGAAGAGAGGCCACTGTAAGTTTCACAGCAAGGCCCATGCAATAAGCCGCCGTAGAAAAAATGTCCTCCATGCATGGCAGTTTCATCAGACAAACTGGCCAATGGCATAGCAAAAATAAATTATACTTTCCCATGTATTTGTTCCTCTTTTTCTTTTTTAAACAGAATATCAAGGCAAGTGCTTTAAATAGGAACACTACTGATTTTCAGGAACATATGGCTATTCCACTCAGCAAAAGTGAAGAAGAACAAGGAAAAATAAAATGGAAACTAACTAGAAACATTCAGAGCCCCTGAGCAGTCTGTATTAGCTGAGTGAATCACAGTGCAAATGAAATAAAATAAATAGTGAAAAATTCTATTTGTCAAGCATAGGGTCTTGGATGTTCTCTGATCACACTTATTTTTCAATTGCTTTGCCCAATGACATACATGTAGGCCAGGCGGGTGAAATCAGCTATGCTTCAGGCACGCAGTAGGCTACTGCATTATTAGTGTATATCATCTCTCAGATAATCTGCCATGAATGTATTCTAGAAAAAATTCAGTGTGATAGTTTTATTACTATTTGATAAACTCTGAGGACAAGCTCAGCACAACACCAGATGGGAATAATACACAGGCCCTTTCTGAAACACTTACCATTTAAAATAAAGGCAGCCTTCACCTGGGCCTTTATTCCCATGGTAGACAACATCAACTCATGTTTGTACAACTGCTATGGCCCTTTAAGTGTGATTGCAGAAGAAGGACTTTTTTTGTCTTTCTCTTCCTTTTTACAGTTTCTTTCTAATGGCTGCATGAGAATTTTATTGGTTGTTTTATCCTTTAATAATTCAGGTTCTTATCTAACTCGAAAGATTTTATGACAAGAGGAGTAATGAGGACTGCTTAAAACTCCAATCTTTCTTCTTATTTATATTTACAGTAGCTATTACACAGAACTGTAGAAAAGCAGGGCTGAAATGAACCTGAATCACCTATGGCTCCCTATGCTCACGGGCAAGATCAGTTACATCTACAATGCCTGTTTGCCTAATTTATACCAAACAACTTCTGATACTAGATACTGTGATACTCTGCAGTCTCTCCAGGCAATTTATGACAGGGCTGTGCTATCTTGACAATTTGGAAATACTTCCCTATATCTCAGCTGGACCTTGACAGGGGCAGATGGAAGCCCATTACCTTGCTTCATACATACCTTAGATGAAGAAAGCAGATTACTCCCTTTTCTGCAACAGCCTTTTGTGTACTTGTTCCTATGCCCACCACCAGTCTTCTCACTTAAGACTAGAAGAGTTTAGTTCTCTCAGTCTTTTTTCACAGACTAAGTCTTCTAGACACATGGTCCTTCTTTGTTGCTCTTGTCCAGGCTGCATCAAATTGCATCAATGTGTTCAAAATGAAAAACGTATTCCAGCCAAGGCCTGACAAATCTCACAGGATGTATTTGGAAATATATCTGCCTATTTTGCAACCTATCACACTCCTGTTTGCCTTTGGATCCAGTGTAACCTTCACATCCTTCTGATTTGTTTCCCACTCCTGTGGGAAAGCCCACATACAATCTTGTTCTTGACACTGCTGAAAGGTCTTGAATTTTTACCAAGGTTATTTCATTTTTAACCCTGTTCTCCAACATACTTGCAGTTTTATGTTGTCCGAATTTTTTCATAAGAGTAATCTCTATTCCATCACGTGGCCCTGTTAACAAAAATACTGAAAGCATCAGATCCAAGATTTTTCTTGAACATCCTCCCTTGATACCTTTTGACACAGTGATAACCACTCTCTGGATACAGATAACCAAGCTGCACTGCACCCAGCTTAAAATCAAGTAATCGTGACATTTCCCTCATTTACTGTCAGACTGTCAGGCAAGGCAAGTATCAAAAGTTTTACACAAATCAAGTGTGTACGGTGCCTCCTGCTCCTCCCTTTTAACAGCGCCTCTTACCCTGCCAGAGGAAAAATTAGATTGACTTGCCATGACTTGATCTTAACAAAAACTTGCTTTCCTGGTGACCTCTCTGCTTTTTTATCTCCCAGGTCCCTAACATTATTTTGCTTCATTATTTACTACAGTTTTTTTCTGGGAAGTGAAATCAAGCCAACTGGTCTATAATTCCTCCTTTCCTTCTTCCTGAAGCAGAGTACTACACATATTTGGTATTCTGCCTAGCCTCTATCAGAAATGACTGTTGTTAGCAGCTAAATCTGTTTCAGACTTAAAAAGATTGCTCTTTAAAGATCATGCTGAGAAGGCTACTGGGTGCAGCCAATTAAAAAAGATCTAAACGACTGGAATACTCTTCTGCCCTATTCCTTTCTTTTCTCTAGACTTTTATCACTTTGCTAATTGTGCTAAGCATCTAGTGAAAACTAATGCAAAAAACCCACAAAAGTAGTGCAGTCTTCTCATATAGATCTTCCAGCAGACGTCCTTCACCTGTGTTTCTTCTTAAGGGAATGATTAATTTTGCTACCCCTTCTATCTCATGCATCTCATTTTGTGTCCTGGCCTTTCCGATTTTATCCTTCACACCCAACCCATCCTTATTACTCAAGCTTAAACAACCTGACTGATTTTCCACCTTCTGTATATTTCCTGCTTGTGCTTAACTCCAGGATTTAACTCAGTCCCCAGCTGAGCACAGACCGTCATTCGAGCGGACTGATGAGAAACCATCTACCCCGACCACCCCGCTACGCCCCCAGCGCCCTGCACACTCTGCTGCGCACCGGGCCACTGCTGGCAGCACCGCAGGCTCCCTCAGTCAGCAGTGTAACGCAGCGGCTAAGGGAGGGGACTGGCTCCAGCAAACCTCAGTAACATCTTGTCTACACCCACTAGCATGGTACTGGCCCCTACTTGGTCACCTCTGGGAAAAGTCCTAAAATACCTTTGTTTCTGCTTGTGACTGCGATTGCGAGCTTCGCAGCCGCCGGGGTGCCTGGCTGCTCCTCACTAACCAACAGAGTTTGATGTTCATTGACTGACAGATCAGAGTGTATATTCTTGATGGCAGTAGGTGGTTTTCAGGCAGAGGAAAAGCATGTCTCCAGCTTCCTCTCCAAAGAGCTGCCAGTTTCTCCCTGTTTCTGCCGTTTTGCATCCTTCTCCAGCTATTTCAGTATCTCGTCTCAGGAGGTCTCCACACTCATCCTGTTGTTGCTGCATATGATCACGGTGTGCTTCCTCCTACACCTCTTTTACTTACTTCCTCAGCGAGCCCACTGCTAGACACCATCTCCTTTCTGCCCTCAATGGCAGCCGAAAGCATGCCTCAGTCCCCTGAGATCCAAACAAAACACCGAGCTGGGGTCCCAGCTTTGGGCATGATTTTCAGTGTTGCAAAACGAGAAAGATATTAGAGCAGAGACGGCTCTGGCAGTAGTGTGTACCCTCACGCTGCTGCTCTGTGTGTGCCATAAGCCCTTGCGAAACCCCTCTGCTCCCTGCCCCCCTGCTCACTAGCTCCTGGCACTTTCTGGGTGTCTGGCTCACAGACCCCCGGCTGCGTACGAGCCCAGTTCCTGTGGACCCCTTGCTCACACCGGGCAGCTGGCACTGCGATTCACCAGGCAGCACAGCCTGTATTACACCCCGCGTTACCTGCCGCAGCCAAACAGTCTCTGCAGCACGCAGTCTCTGGGCATGCTTTGGTTACAGACTCAGCACTCCTTTTTCTCCTCAGTAAAGGTGACAGTTTTCAGTGTGTGTTGATGCAGTTACGGGGAGAAGCTTGCGGCCTTCCATGGCTGGTGTAGTAGTTTTATCATTATTATATTAACATTATACGATTACATTAAACATTAATATCTGTTAAGGTATGTGACAAAGCTGTTGAGTATGACCATAGTCATTTACTATATGACTGGCACTTCCATGAATACTAGATTCACTCGTGTTTTTAAAACGAGAATTTCTATCACTTTATTACTACAGGGTATTTTTAGGACTTCCCTGTTGAATCTATTACGAAATCAAGCCTGTAGGGTGCTGAAGGCAGAACCAAAGCCAGAGGTTCCGACTCAGTATTGGACATCTTCAGCTAAAAATGCAGACACTAAATCTTTAAAAAATTGAAAAGAACATGTTTTTTCTCCCTTTTCAAGAATGTCTAGATTTGTAATTAGGCTCTTCCTATAGCCCTAACAGAAGTGTGTCATTCTGTAATGAATGCTACTGTGTAGCAATTTAGTTTAATTACACCTATATAATGTTTGATAGGGATGTGGTTAATTGATAATGTTTCTGAAGCAGCTAAGTTTAAATAACTATTTAATAATCCAGCAGGACAAAGAGGGACTATTCATTAAGGAAAAAATACACATTCCTGTTTTTGCTTCCTTTCTTTGGGAAGAGGAAGGTGAATGAGCTATTCTCATCAGCTCTCTTGTAATCACTTCATATCTATAGAATGGCAAAACCAGTCTCCAGATAATTTGTGTCTAAAATAACCATTCAGCACAGATCTTAGTGTATACAGAGAGACAAATACGTACACTTCAGTCACACACTTCACATTGGTGTAGGCTTTGGAAAAGCAGACACATAGGGATTTGATAATTAAATTTTGGAGAATCAAGAGAAAGCTAAAATTTCATGGTTAGCAAGTGACTATATCCTGTAATAATATTCTGAGTGTGCTAACTGATTTATAATTCACATGTCCAATAACTGCACAAGAATTACAGATTGCTATGAGGACATACAGATTGATATGAGGACATGGTATATGACCTGGAGCTACTGTAATCTTTTATCCTAGAGCAAATGATTTATTTTCTTTACACCTTAGATTCTGCATCTTTAAAGCTGTTTGACACTTAGGTTGCATTTCAGATGTTTGACAAGTGTAAAAGGCAAGGGGGCTACATAATGATCTGTCATCAAAACTGTGCTGTCCCCGCTGAAGTCAATTTAAAACTCCACTGCTTTGATTGGTTCAGGCCCTATTTAAAAGCAAGGTAATATGGTGAATATGAATGGCCTGTTTTCTTTGCTTCAATTTCTCTCTCAGACCCCAGGTAATTTGGAACTGAAATTCAGTGATGCTTGGGCTTTGGGAGTTGGATAGTGTGATTTCCATTAATTGTGGAAAAGCGCATTTATTTTATTTGGTTGCTTACAGTATAAACGCTTACTTATTTAAGGCTGTAATTTTTTTAAATTTTGTTTCCAAAATAGAAAACAATAATGGAAATTCTTTTGGAAATGCAGGGATTGTTTTGAGAAGTGATACAGTATTTGAAAATTCTTGCTTAAAAAGTCTTTTAAAAAAGATATGTCAGTGATTTTAGATCATTGCTCTTGCCTATAAGGACAGACTCAGCTTTTGTTGTACATTACATAACCCAACTCCACAGGAGTCAACGAGGTTGCAGTAGTAAAAGTGAGAAATGGTAACACATCGAATTATATACACGCAGCATAATTTTCACTCCTCCACTATTCCCTTATTGCAGTCACATTGGCTTTGGGACCAAAGAGAAGACCATTTTATCACTGCAGAAAATAGCAATAGTGATTTCACTTCTGGGTATATTTCAGCAGGTTTTGGAATTCTGTATCTGGGTAACAATAAAATGGAGTCTTGGAAAGGCACCAAATAATGAAAGCTCCTCCAAACACAGCAGAAATCCTATTCTTTGCACATGTCTCACTTTTACTAGTTGCTCTGGGAATTTCTAGCACGGCTTTTAGTCTCTTACTTGATGTACTGACTTCCAAAAATTTTCATAAAACTTCAGTTAGTTTAAGCTAATTTAATAGAATATTATTTTCGCATAACAAAGCATATTTGCCTTTGTACTGTTATAAATATGTATTACACACAGCCAATTTGATTTATGAAAAAAGCAAATCTGAGTGTTATAAAAAAGCATGAGGAAATGTATCAGTATAGATGTATAAATCAAAATGTGTTTATTATCTTTGCTAGTCTACCATATTCAAAAGTATGAAATAACCTAGACGGGAAGTTCTAAATTAAGCAATTAGTTTATACAAAATTTTAACTGTAAGCTCCACAATTATTTTCTTTTACATCTGCAAACAGTTATATTTCTTAAATATTCCTGCTTTTTGAAGCGTGAAGCAGCCTTAAATACCACAATGCTATACCAGGTGCGATCACAGCAAATCATGTACAGTCATTTCTGTGCAGTCTAACATATGTAGGAGAGCATAATGCAGGCACCTTCCCACACAAATCCCAAACTACCGGGCTTTGTGCAGGGAGCTGTCTGCAGTGGCATGAAATTCTCCTCTTCAGCTGTAAGTAGGCCACGGCATTGCAGTAGGAAGAACGGCTTTGCTATAGTGGCTTCTTCTTAAACCCATCTAGAAGAGCCACCCACTTGCAGACTATGAGAATTAAGCAAAGAATTAACATAGCATGAAATGAAAAGTTCCTCCTACAGCCACTCTGCCTAAACTTTCTTTTTCTGCCTGTCTGGGGTGCAGGAGATGAAGATGATGTTTCTTCTTCTGCAATAGGGCACACCTGACACATGGGGCACAGCCCAGAGCTCTTGCCCAGAGGAACTCTCCCACTGAAGTCTCCGCACCTACCATACAGCCGCCCTGCACCCAAATACACACGCAAGAAACTAGCCGGCCTATTTCCAGTACCAACACCCATTTCCTCTGCAGCTCTGCACAACTCAGAACTTCTTTGCTCAACTGACTTCATTTACAGCAGCACACACCACCCTCCAAAGGTTGCTGAGGTTTAATTGTTTGCACAACGCTCTGAAGACAGCAAGTATTATACGCACTAAGCATTGCCATCATTTTTTCTACTCACTCTTTACTTTCAGCATTTTCTACTATACTTAACCACTGTCACATCATAAACAAGTAAAAACAACCATAATGAGCAACAGGTTTTAATTAACTTTGAAATATGAAAAATATTTAAAAAGACACAATTATTTTAAGAGCAAGCTAAGCATGACCTGTAAGAGAAAACTCAAAAACTTTGTAAATCCACTATGTGTGCCTTTGTAAATTAATGCAACTCTAGCACATCTAAAAGGAAGGGGAGAAGGAATTCTGCAAAATCAGGTGTGTTTATTTAAGCTAACGGCATAAATCTGCAGAAGGTATATATCAGTCTTTCATACAGATATACAATACAAACTTCAGCAACATTACTGCAATTCTAGCAAATCTAAAAAGAAGTATAGCTGAAACAACAGAGCTGTCTCAAAATTCTGCATTCAGAGCAGATTACCACAGAGCACCGAATGTTTTTGCAAGCCAGTAATGTCTTTGGTTTTGCCATTAGAAAATTAAAAGGATAACAATAACACCCCCCCCCCCCCCCCCGGTTAGAATAGGCCTAAAGATGCTATCAGTGATAGCTGGTGCCAGCTCAGGTCCCAGCAGCCTCCAGCATTAGGGAGCCACATAACTGAGAGAAAACCATCCTCGGCACTGACAGGTATACTAGCCACACGGATTTACTCACCACAGCTCTAATATCCCTGGAATGGGGACACAGCACAATGCCCTAACTACCAGTGGATGCAGATGTGTTCATTCGACACCAACACATTTTAGCTTTCTTGTGATAAAAATACCTTTTAATTTATTTTTCCTTAATCTCGCCAGAGCACTACATTTTATGGCTTTTTATTAATTTCTCTTACTTTTTAAGAGTTTTTTTCTGTTAAGAAATGTGACTTTTTATCACAGGTTCTGAGGTGGGACTATATTATCCTTAAATGAGTGGGTTAGCAGCTATACTACGTGTTTCAAAGAATAAGATGTCCTTGTTCTTCATGTACAGTACACCTGTTCTAGTAAATTAACCTATGCCAAGGAATGTTCCCGGGTGCCAAAACTTGATAGTCTATGCTATTAAATTTTTTGAACAATCCTGGATAAATCAGCACTGACAGACACAACTTCCAGACACAGTTAGTCAAGCCAAAGATTATTCCCAACTGGCAATTTGAATCTGGCCACCTTGTTTGAAGGCTAGCACAATTTAATAGTACAGATGTAGGCTGTTGCAAGCCAGTTGGTCTCAGTGACAGGGAATGACCCCAGCTAATTCACTAGCATCCACAGAGATCTCACAATTAAAAGACAAAAACAGTGAGGTGCTAGTAAGATCAGACTGCTGGAATTGTGCATCAAGGATGCACATGTCCACAGCAGTATAAAGAAAACAGCTCATATACACATTTTAGTGGGGTCAGATTTACATTTATTTTCACGGTGAAATTTTACAGGGTAGTAAACCTATGAAGGATGATTATATTTCTCTTGCCCATCTGTGAAACTCTCTTCCTGAACGATGCATATAAAAAGTCAATCATTTTAAGACGTCACTGTAGCTAATGAATATCTATATTTCAGTATTTGAACTTCTATTTATGCATGAACAACATGCAGATGTTGTTTTGTGTTAATTATACTGCTTGCCTTGCATTATGAAGTCTGGTCTACATATAATAGCATCACCTTCTAAGCCTAGTTTTGACAACGCACTTAAAAAAAGAATGCCGAGACCATATACCTTAAAAGCTGTTATAAAAAAATATAAGGAGGTCTTCTTTTACCTTTGTTAAAGACTTTTCACAAAGCATAGTTCTAAATGGTACAGCCCTCAAGGTCAACATGGACACGAGTGTTTCAAAGTGTCCTCTAGAGGTGAGGCCTTATCCTTTGCAACACAAATGGTCATTTCAGTCTTTTGGGTACCCTCACATCAGCCTGCAGATGTAGTGCAGTCCCCTCAGACGGATACCCTCCTCTCAACACAGTACTATAAACACACCTATATTCTGAAGGGAGGAAAGAAAACAAGATACTGTTCTGGCAGCTCCATCCTACCTCAGCAACTTCTTCACCAGAGGGGTATCCTTGGAGATCTGTAAACTATATGCTCCTTTCATTCTTTTGCAAAGCATAATTTAGGCTCAAAAATAGAAAAGAAGTCTACTATAGCTCCACCATGGTCACTCAGCACCCTCTTCATTTGAAATAAATACCTTCATGGGCAATTATTTAGGATCCACCCAAACAGCTAGAATTCTTATCTACTAGAAATCGGAAGAGGTCAGGCTGTGGATATCCCTATTATGTAGTTGACTGGCTCCTTTGGAAAGACATCTCAGATTGCATGTGAATATAATTATGTGGTTTTCTGAAAAGAATATTATGTAATTTGTGCAGGCTCCTGAATACAAGAGAACAATTCAGATTGTGTTGGAAAATATGACAGCCTTATTAACTTTTTTCCGCTGGATGCCTGATGCTGCACAACTTGAATTCTAAAAGGGTAAAAGATGAGATTGGAATATCAAGTACCACTTGGTGAAACACTCAGTTTTAAACCTGGATTTGCCATCAATTCATCTGTTTTCAGAAAGATCTACAATAGATTAACATAGGATGCTTAATTTTGGTTTAATGAAGAAATCTTCCTATGGGTTCCGTGCTCTAGTTCAGAAATCTAAACAAAACGACTGATTGTTAAAACTTCCCATCTAATGTATAGAACCAACCAACATCTAGTGTACAGAAGGCAAAAACATGTCTCTTTGGTGAGATCTCCCAATACTGGAAAACACTGTAATATAGATTTTATCTAGAACACTATTTTTTTTCAGTGAAAAATTTTCTGAGTCACCTTTCCACACTTTCCTGGTTTCTACAAGAATCTGTCTTCATTTAATTCCAAGTTCTGCTATAGTAACGGAGCTCTCCCAAAGAGCCTACAAAAGTTAAATTTCTGTTTCTTAGTTGCTGTGCCATACTCTTCTCAGGCCTCAGAAAAACCTTGTAAAAATATTTGAAGGGAACAAAAATATTGTGCTAGATATCATATTCTTCCAATATTTATAGCTGCAGAACTGAAAAGAAAACGTCGGTATTTTGACTTCACTTTGGGGACAGATGGTATTCCCAATGCAAGTAAGTCAACCTTTTCCAATCTGCAGCCCTCAGGACTATTTTGCATGAGTGCAACAATAATCTCGTCACAAACTCACACAATATGAGCATTTCTGCAGTAAGCAGTGATAAAACACAGCCACAGACCATACTGCCATCTTCGACCTCTTCCCAAGGCTCTAAAGTCAGAGAAGCTTCTCACGGCAGAGGACATTGAATTGCAAAATAAGCCTAAATGTATGTCTTCAGGGTCACTGGTAAATAATGATTTTCAATTAGAATGTACAGAAAAAAAAAAAAAAAAAAAAATCAGGTACACATGATATACAGCAATGAATCATATGAAATCCGTGGAAATGCTCCTGTTATCTTCAGTGAAAGCAATGTACACATGCTAGTTTTGGTCCTTTTATCACACTGCCATCGTAATTCAAATGTCCCAGCAGCCTTGAACAGCCTACAGTCAACACTAACTATCATAGAGAACTGAGAGCTTCCCTTTTAAAAATGTGGAATTAAGTGCAACGCCCATCAGTCAGTCGCATGCTATCACCGTGCTTTCAGAGATGAAAAAGAATTTAAGGTGGCCATATATTTTTTTTCTATTTTAATTTAGGATTGTGCTTTTTATAATAAGTACAAGAGGCTTAAAGATTATGGACAGGGTTAAATTTATTCCTACGCTAGAAAATTACCAGAGGATAAGTAGGAATACATAATCTGATCTTTGCTGATTAGTTTGACAATCACTATGAGAAATAAATGTATTTATTGTTACAGAGTAACTTCTGAATTGAGAGGATGATGGTATTAAAACCTTCCTTATAAAAAGTCTTTTACTCAAGATCTCAATAAATAAAATTAAAATGTGTAATGAGAGACAAGCATATCAACCAGGATGAAAAAAATTATTACTTCAAATCTCTGTATCTAAAATTAAATCAGTGTTAACAAAAACAAGGTATTTTGGCCTCCTTCAAGTCAATGGCTAAATTCTTATTGATCAGAGTGAGAAAAGGATTTCACTGAAGAACTACGGACAGTCTGATAGACAGTTGTTCTTCTCTTAACATCTCAACGCTCACCATCTTGCTCTTTATAATGCCATCATTTATGAGTGTTTCTAATCACAGAGACTTCTGACTTACTTGGACCTCAAGTAGGAATGTGAAATCCTGTGAAGAAACATGCACATGAAAGTTCAAAGCTCTTTCTCAGCCCATTTCACCCGTTGCAAGCTACGGTTAAACAGAATTGCTAGACTGAAAAGCGCTCACAGAAGATAAATCAATGTTGATTTATCATGTTTCTGAATGTTCCCACCCTGGATAAGCCTGTCATTGTCCTACCACAACTGCGCTGAGCATCACAGCTGATGCGAATGTGAATACTGATGCTGAAGGAGAAAACACTCTGCCTGTGGATCATTTACAGAACAAAGCAGTCATCGTCTTCAGAGGTTTTGATCACCTAAATTTCATGCAACAGCCATAGACTTGAATATGTGTGGATTCCAGTAAACTATGTGATATTACTTCAGAAAAATTACTGGTTTGGCTAATGGTTACTGAAGAAAGTGGAGATTAGTAGGAGAAATGTAAAGCAGAGAGGAAGGTGGCTCACTTAAAGATGATAGTGTTGAAAATGGAAATACAAAGCTGAAGATGACTGAAGGAACTATTCCTCTTTCGTATTACCATTTGTTGGGTATTTTTTTTAACTTTCACAGGAATTTAGAGCACCTTGGTAACACCAGAGAGGAGGGCATTTTCAGTACACTCAGGAAATATCGCTCAGGAAAAAAGAATATAAACAACCCTGAGATGTTGGAAAAGTCAGTATTAAGAAATGCAAGGTACAACGAGGTACAGTTATGAGATTTTCTGTCATTACCTGGGAGCTTCTTGGCTGGAACAAACAAGGAGTAAAACTCAGCTCCTCCACTTCCTCACAGGCTACATGCCATGAATAAGCTACAGCTGTGAAAAAGATGAATGCAATCAAAGGGCAAAGCAGGTGAAGAATCTCCAGGAGCAAGAGGGAAGTATTTAGGGAACTGTAACTGGGGAAACATCTAGAGAACCGCATGCTGCTCTTGACTCCCAGTTTCAGGAAAGCTCCCTGTCAAAGTGCTGAGAAGGACCACAGGGATCAACATGGGTATGGGAGGCTGCTGCCAGGGTGGGACTGCACCAACCTCGCCTTATTCAGAAACACAAAGCAAAGTTTTGAAAGAGGATTTGGCTGCTGTCTATGACGACATTATGGCAAACACCAGGGAAGTGGAAGGGGGTGATTTAAGTTAAAGGATTCTTGGCACACAAAACCAGCTAGAAACTAGCTACAAATATCTTTAGGCTAGAAATGAGATAAAGGCTCCTGACTGTGAAAGCAGTGAGTATTTAGGGCAACTTTCCAAAAAGTGTGGGGAGGTCAAAACCTGAACTGCTTTTAAGAAGATGCTCCGTACATTTATAAAGAAGGCTACACGGCATGGTTCCCATAAGGGCAGAGACTACAGCAGAGAGCTAAGGAGATTTGTGCTGTCTGGTGTTGTGCCCCTGCGGAAAGAAACTTATCTTCTTTGAGGAGAGTTTGTGTGAATTTGCCAACCACAGCTAGATCATCTCCCTTAAAGCAGGCGGTGGGGAAAATCAAGCGGTTTCCTATTCAATCTCCAGGGAATGGTCCTGGGTAGGGATCTCTGCTCCGATGCAGGGAGTGGCAGATTCCCTGGCCCTGTGCCCAGGCGGAGGCAGGAGGCAGTGATCTGCTTGAGCCCCGCTGCCCACGGTGAGGGCTCAGCCTACCTCCATCCTCATCCTCCCTGCAGTGCTTGTCCCAGCCCTGCTGCCTGCCCACCCCATACTGGCACCCAGGGCATCCCCTGGGCACCTGGCGATGGCTGCGAAGGGCCACCAAGGGGGAAGGAAGGAATGAGGACACATGGGAGTGGGAAAGGGGCTGTCAGGGCAGGAGGCCAAGTGTTTCATTTCGGGTGTGGAGACCTCATGCTGCAGTCCTGTAGTCTAGTACTGCTCCAAATTGACACACAACAGTAAGAGACTGTTACTACAGTGGTCCTGTAAAACAAAAAAAATTGCTGTTTATAGTACTTGAAATTTTCCTCTGTACTTACACAGTCTGACCTCTCATACTTAAGCACCTTTTTGATGGTTGGGAGAGAAAAAAAGAATTATATATATTTTCTAATAAAAATGCAATATAATTATTAACTATGACAAATTAACACTAACACCTCATGTTTTTATCTACAAAAGGAAATAATTTGTGTTTTAGCTAAAGGTTGTATTGCAGTAGTGTTTTTACAAATATAATCACTTTCCTCATTAAAGACCTATTTTACAGTGCGTTGGAAATTTTTCTTTCTCCCTCTTACAGCTTTTTGAATACTTTTTAGTTGCCACTTCCAGTTGCTTCTGTGGGTTATGCTACTTAGCAGACAATGTTGGGGAATCTCACACCACGCATCAAATCCTACTTCTCAAGTAAGAGCAGGCCTCAAGCACTTGCATGGTGGGATTAGAGCAGGACACTGAGATCAGAAGCAGGTAGGCCAGAAGAGAAGCAACGAGCTAGAAGGACTTTGGTCCATCAGTGAACCAGAAACGCCGACTGCATCCTTATTTCAGTATCAATCTCAATTTGATCTTTGCCAGGGTGAACGTCCTACCAAGGAACAGCCTCCGCTCAGCCACGGCAGCAGTATACAAGATGCTGTAAGCAAGTAAGGGGAAATGACTTTTCTGTCTATTCAGCGCTGCAATGGAAGAATTTCACATGAGGAATGCCTTTTGCCAGGCAAGAGCAGCTCAGGCTGCGAGGCTGTTAACAACGTGTCAAAGAGGAATGATTTAAGGGGTTGCTAGCGCCAGTTCAAGGTGGAAAGTGGAGCAGAGAGATCTCTGAGCTCTGAGGAGGTGATAAAAAGGGAAGTCACTGCTGAAAATTACTCCTTTGATTCTGGGAGGCTCAGAGAGAACTGGCAAGCACACATTTCTCTCAGACTTCCAGCAAACACCAAAGACAGCACTGCAGAATATGAAGCTGAGATTCTGCACGGTCTCACTTATTAAAAGGTCTCCACTTTATATAAGTTCTTTTGTTTATGTTTCTAAATTTGGCTAATTAATATTATTCTACTTAGCCCTCATAATTCTGCTAATAGATTGCCTATAATTCATCTTAGTTTCTATTGCTGCTATTTTTTTAACCAGTTTCCAGGTACATTTCTTTTCTTCTCATTCTTGCTCTTCATCTCAGAGGCGTAAATATTCAGGTCACTTGTATTTTCCTGGTCATCTGGGGGCCTGCACCCCTTCTCTGCTATCACACTGCCTCATTGTTCCACCTTGTCCATCTCTCTCTGTTCAGCTCTCTTGCACTGCTCCTATTACTCGGATACTGTCTCCAAAATCTATGTTAAGTATCAGGTCACATCCACCTCTGTGCACCCATCAGCAAGCTGACAGGGCATCCTGTAACACACACAGCTCTACCATTTTCCTTGCACAGCAAAGAGAAACTGTTTCACATGACTGCTAGTGATGAACACTGTTCAGCATTGGCAAGTCCAGTGAAATCTGTGAAACATCAACATCTCCCAAGGGTAGTAATCATTTCTCTTACTGGACATCTGCGTAAAGCTGTCAAGCACACAGATGGGGATTCACCTGCTGGAAATGCCAGAGCAGGAAAGAGACTTAGGTGTATTTGTATACCTCAAGGCAGTTAGGACAGTTAGTGTGATGCCATTTTTGCAAGAGACAAATGCAATCCTTGGAAGTAGCCAGGGAGGTACTCCTGAGCAGAGAGATGCTGCTGCACCAGGCTCCAGTTACACCAGACACCCAGAAGCCTGACTGCTATGTTACCATATGCTGTAACATAAAACCTATACGCTGAAACTTTTCTGGATTGAAGGGCAAGCAGGGATTTTAGGAGAACATGAAGATTCTCATTTAATCAAGGAAAAAAATTCATGTCTTAAATTAATAATGGGATGTGTGTAGAGAAAAGGGCTAGCAGAATGATGGGGAGCATTTTTTCCATTTTCAGTTATTTTTTCTTGAACATGGGTGCCTACAATGGCACCTGGTAATAGAGTCTCACAGAATGGCTGAAATCAGGTTCAGGCCTCCTGATAAGAAATCTATTAATGCTGAAGCCCTTGTGCTTACAAGACTAAACATAAGGGCTTATTCAACCTCACAGAGGCTCAGAAGGGAAATGACTGCCATTTCTCAAGACATTAGGTAAAGATCTGCAATGAAGAAGATGGAAGAAGAAATGAAAAATCCTAAATTGCTCCCTAATCACTGGAACAGCTTTCCAACAGAAATTCGGGAGCAAGAAGCTGACTAGTCTGACTGCTTTCATGGCTGAGGTCCATCACTGTGTGAGAAGCTATACCTGTGACAGCACTTGGGATAATGATCCCAGTGATTCAACCCTGCGTTTCTCACTACTAAAGGAAGCACAACACTGCAAAATAAAACTATCTAAACTAGAACCCCGGAGGTGGAAACAAAAGGCCGAATTTCAGATTCAAGTGTCCTCCCCAGGGCCCAAAAGGGAGCAGCCCTGCGAAGGCAGGACGCTCTTTTCCGAGGCGGTGAGCCGATGGGCCAGGTGGGCGACTGATGCCTTTGCTCCACTGACTGCGGCGTGGCATCGATGCCTCGCACGCACATAGGAGCCAGCCAGAGGAAAAGTCCTGCTTTTATGTAACCTGTACCTAGGTTTCAGTACAGGCTCAGTAAGGAAACAGAAAGGTCGAGGCTTCTACCGATGGCTAGGAGCAGTCAGTGTTCAGCTTCTGTGAGCTTGCAAGGATGAGAGTAAGTGTGTTGAAACAAATACGATTAAACAAGGACAGAACAGTTTCAGAAAAACCAATGCTGTTTCTAAACAAGGAAAGAGACACTATCAGGCATACTGTCAAAGCGATAGCTCAGAAATATAACATTGATGAAAATGCTGACTCTGTCACCATTAAAATGACATTTATTACACTTATTTCTTAGTGGGAGTTAGTTTAAGCTGTTTTATCCCAGATTTTGGAAGCATTTATCATGGAATTTTAACAAAATGCATAAAATTGTGGGCAAAAGCTGGTAATTTTCCATGCAAAAATATTACAGAGCCTACTAAGAGCAGTCAAGAATGTTAATTTACAGACTATCAAGTTATATGGATGACTGTGTGTATATAAACACATACTAGCACACAGCACACAAAGTTAAGACAGACACGTTTTTTAGTGGAAAGCACACACATTTAACCTGTTAAATGTTAGGGCAAAATTCAGAGCTGCATAGCACACCAACATCGCTTCCAGGTGAAGCTGTACATTTGTACCTGATGCTGCACATTACTCCCTACTACAGCTGAGAGACAACATTCTCTATAGCTATTTTAAGATCTCTGTTTGACAAGTTGTTAAAGTGATCATTATGGAGGGGGATGCTACCTTGCTGCTTATCATACGGCTGATCTATGCAGAGTTGTAAAAGCAAAAGAAAGCTCATGCAAAGGTGGCTCCTAAGGCCCCTAGGAAAGTATTACATGGTAGTTTTAGCTGCTCTTCACTGGCATTGACTGTATTTTTTAGAAAAATCTGAAAAGGGGATATTCAAGGATTTCAAATGAGGCTTTATTTTCATTCTCTGGCTGGTGAGCTGGCAAACAGGTTTGTTTTTCTATATACAAGCATAATTTCTTCCTTCCCTTTGCATAACTCTTCAGGAAATCAAGAGAGGGAGAGACTGTGGAGTTAGGATTACGTGCCATGAACTAAGCCAGGCACAATGAGTTAATAAAACCCCTAGGAAAATGCAGCTTTAGGAAAATACCCTTGCCAAAACCCAAAGTATTCTAAAAATCAGGTCAGTACCTGAAAACTGGTCTAAAGGGCTTCAGTCTTGGAGGCAGTTCTACTTGCCCCAGTTAGAGCCTATCAGTATACAACATTTGAGGCTGCACATAATACTTAAGATTAAAGACTAACTGTACTTCTCTGTGTACTGCACATTAGAATATATGAATCTGCAAAGCCTCAATCCTTTCCTCTAGACAAGCTGCTACTTTTCATGAGAAACGCCAAAAGCAAAACACTAAAAAATTCAAATACTAAAAAGAGCCTTTAATTTTAGTGTCCAGGAATGACTGTTTTTCGTAAATGGCCAAAAGCCATTTCCAGTCATATTTGAAGGCACCATTTTCTTTGGTTTAAAAACACTGTCTTTTCATGGCAAATGCTGTGTAAAAAAACTCCTGTCGTGATGGTGGTTGCAGGCAGAAATCCATAAGAAGAATAAAACATAATATTCATTCTGACTGTGCTGCTCTCTATCGCCTGGCCTTTTAAAGTGTTTTCTCCTCCGACCTTCACAACCTGGAGAGGGGGCAGAAGCTCAGGCAGCTTCTGATTGACAAATGCCTTTGATTTGACCAGTCAAGGCCGACACAAGAGTTATATCCACTAACAACACAGACAACGCTATCAGTCCTGCAGAGCTTTTCCCCATATTTTAAATTTCAAAAGTTTGAAGATTTGTGGGTTCTTTTTCCCTCCATCAACCAATGGGGCAAAACAGAGGCAGAGGCTTTCAGCCATGGCTCCGGGTGAGGCAGCAGGAGAGGCTGCTGCTTTTAATACTCTGCCCCGATTGCCTCTTTCTGCAGGGAGCGAAGGCACCCGCTGGGCCCTGGCAGCGGGCGCCAGCACCACGGTGCCCTGTGCCGCAGGGCAGACTGGCTGGGCACCACTGCCTCCCACCAAGGCCACATCCCACCAGGTGCCTGGCAGTGCCTTGCTTCTGCGACGAGGGCTGCCAGGCCCCGCACAAGGTTTCCCACCTTGGGAAGGGCTGCGGCAACCCCATGGGCGCTATCACACGGGAGGCGAGGGCTGGCCGGGGGAAAGGACTCGGCCAGCAGCGCCTTGGCCATTGCTTGGCTCCAGCCCCAGTGGGAGTGGAGAGCTGCAAGACCCTGCTGCTCACCACAGATAAAAGCCCTCTAAGCTCCCACTGCTTCCCAGCTTAGCAGAAATGAATTTTGCCTCTTCTAGATGCAGGGTTTTGCCTGCTGCCCGTCACTCCTGCCAAACTCTGCGAAAGCCTGGCTCCTGCGCTGCCAAGCTCCAGGACACAGCCTCAGCGTCTGTACCCCAGCTTTAGTCCAGTTTTCCCAGGTCACATCTCACAGATTTAATTTGAATATTGGATTTCAATAGGCTGTATTTATTTAAAACGCAGAATGCTTTGGCGTGAGCAGATGATTTATTTGAAATACAAAATGGAGCTATATTACTAAATCCTGTTAAAACAATTTTCTAAGTTAATCACAATGCAACTTCTGTATACTCAAAGTCACCGTTCATGCCTAAGGAGCAAGGCCAGTAGTGATTCCCAAGAGAAACCTGCATTTAAATTCATCTTTGTTTTAAGAGACTACTTATTAGAACGAACATTGGGCTATTGTTTGTTAGTAGCACTCCCCTGCTTAGAAAAAAGAAAATCCATACAAAATACTGGGGAAACACAGCAAAAGAAAATCTGTACTAGACCACGAAGAAGAGGAACCAAGCCAAGCTAAAAGTGCCCTTCCACACTCATTTACAAATAGACTCCATCAGTTGTCTCTAAATAGCATGACTACATCATCAATAATGAACCCTGCCCACAAAGTGACCATCAGAGCTGTCTACCTTGATGAAAGGACGTTACAGCAATCTTTGTCTTGTTCAGGCCATGACCCGCACAGGAGCGCAGCTGCACCAAGAAACTCCTTCCCACATGATGTTGTCAGTGCATCATACTCCCCATTTCCTTTAAAGATGCAGGGTCTGTAAAGTCTCTGTGACTTAAACCTGACACAGATGACCAGCTGTGGGAATGGGAAAACCAAAGCCTTTACTTGTGGCTAAGTAACACACCAAGGATAACGGGGAGCTACAACGCATGCAACATTTGACTTAGTGGTTCTTTCCTGTCTGTTGCAACCTGGATACCGGATCTTGAATCAACGCAAACGTCACTAGGGCTAGATGGCAACTAGCCATCTTGCAGGGCCAGAGCCCTGCTGACGTTGGACTAAAACCATGCAAATCCACAAAGAAAGCTGCAACATCTTCCAATTCGGGGGGGGGGGGGGGAAATCACCTTCCCCACAAGTTGCAAATGGTGTGAGGGGCATTTTCCAGGATATGAAGGAAAGCATAGGGGATTTCAGAGCTATCTCATCACACCTTACTTGCTGGACCCCGTGCATTAATAAATCATTATTTTGTTAAGTCACGCTATGAAAATCAGCCCGTTGTTCTAAATATAAGGTCCCATAAGTCTGTGTCATTTTAGAAACAAACATTAAGCACAACTGCCAGCACTGCCAGGCTACCAGCATCACAGAAAGAGCAGTAGCTCAACAGCCTACCAAGAGCACAACTTTTGCTTGAATATTTCACTCTCATGCACTTTTTGGTAATTTAAGATAACTTCAAAATATTTAAGTATAAAATTAAGAGGAAGATAGCAGTTGAAGAAAACTACAGTGTATGTGAGATGCTACAGCTTAGAGAAAGGAAAAGCTTGTATCCAGAGATGGGTCCAAACCTGGCTCTTTGATCTCCCAACATTTTACACACATCCTTATTGCGGTTCTCTGCTGGTGTGCTGGCCTGAGTGTGGGAGGGCCCACTTTCATTGGAACTGGAGAGCATTTATGGCCCACCATCCTGTGTTTGTTTGGATTCACTGATCAATCCCCTGCCCAAAAGCACAAATGCAGCTGTCTCCAGCTCAGGATCATAGGAGGAATCACAGAGAAGCTCCACATGGTATCTGATGCCCTGATACCCAGGTAAAGGATTATACTTCCCTATCCCTGGCAGATAACCTGCTTCCCACATGCATTTCAGGGCTCAGCATATTCATAGAAAACAAATTACTGTTTTCTAATCTGAAAGAACTTTGCAGTCCCCTCAAGTGCTGCAGTATTACCAGACCAGCATTAAGCTAAAACAGGAGAACAAGAAACTCAATCAAGAAGGCCAATGACTAACAAGGCTCCAGTCTCTATTGGCACACTTTTGTGTACACAGTACTTCTCACACCATTTTTCATGAGTAGGCTTTTGTGGGCACCCTGTGGTATTGGGGTCTCATGTATGAAAGGCTGCTAGGCTCTTTTGATCACCCCTGGCTTCAGAAGAGACTTTTGGGATGGGCTGTGTCAGGGATGATTTTAGTTGATCTTTGGGGAAGGGCTATGAAGAAGGCTTTTGTTCCTACGATCTTTGGTGGGGGGGCCAGCTGGGAAGCATGAAGAGCTACCTTATTTGGCCTGTGTAGTTTCTTTTCACATTTGCAAAGCTGCGTGGAAGGAATTTAGCCAAAGACTCTCGCCAAGTACGCAACATATTGGACAGAGCTCTGAAATAAACCCCAACTCTCCAAGGAGGATTGTTTGTGTTTGAAAATGACAGTCCAATGAATTATTTCTTTTCTTCTGCTCAGCTGTGCCCTGACACATTAAAAATTTGAATTTTCCCTGCCTAAATCAAACACATCAACCCTAAGATTGTAAAAATATTAATCAAACCAAAAACCTACAGATTGCTGTGAAGCAGCCTTTGTTTTTTCACTCTTTAGACATATTGGACTGTACTTCATTCTGAATAATTCTAGGAATCAATAAAAAGAAAAGGTCATGACAGAACCTCCCCTCCCCAAGAAAAACATTATGTAAAAAGTAACATTGTTAGAGATGAATAATCTACTTTTAAAAAGCTACGACGCCCATTTTGTGTAGCAGTTCGACTATCTCGTATCAAGTACATCAAACTTGAAGGGTTGTAGCGTTTCATAAATCTTTGCTTTCATAGATTAAAGGTTTTCCAGGGAAGACAGCATTAGCAGAGTTACAGAGGCTGCTTATCTAAATTGAGCTGGCTCTGGCATTTGCTTAGTGAGGAGGCTGGCAGCAAGCGGGAGCACAGGGAGCTGTGCAGCCCAGTAGGTACACCTCGCACATCTGCGCCCAGGGCCTGCGCCACAGCTGGGAACATCCGAAGTCAAACAGCTACGTTGCTGCTGTTATCCTGCAAAGTTTGATGCACGCCGTTAATCACAATGCACACTTGGCACACAGCACTCCTGAAAACAGTTCCAGCATCTGGTCATTAACTTACATTATTTGGTTACACTCAGCTGATTAAAGAAAGCCCAGAAAAGGGCCATGTTTTACTAGCTATTTCAGTAGCTATTTATCAACGAATGTTCTTGAATCCATGCTAGTCCAACTACATCATTCTTCTTTCTGCTTACTCTACCTGATAGTTTGGAAAAAAGCTTTACTATGTTATTTAAGTATTTCTTCATATTACTAAAATGCAGTTATAAATATCTCCTGTGCATTCCTAAACAGACATTGTAAGTCACAACAGAAAGAGGGATGTGCCCAGATATCTATCCTCTTCAGTCTGCCCTTTCCTCAAGAGCCTTAGCAGAGATGGAGAAAATGTAGCCTTGGCAGCAGCTGTGAAAAGTTAACAGGTCTGCATTCTGGCTGCACCAGGGCACCTGCACAGATCCCTACACTGACACTTGGCTAAAGGAAGAAGCAGCTTGAACTTCTCTGCTGATGCCATTTGTGACAACCCAGCACAGGACAGCAGCAATCTCACACGTAAAAAAGTTAAAAACACCTAGGGTTTGAAATGGTTGATATTCAAAAATGATATTCAAAAATTCAAAAATGTTCAAAAATTCAAAATATTCAAAAATTGGTATTCAAAAATGACATACTGGAGCTGACTCTTGCTGCAAGTTGCTGTGGCCACACAGGTACAGTATTTAAAGGGAGAATACATAATATTTTGTCTTTGAGTTGGCTTCTTTGTATGTCACGAGATGTTTGCTCATAGTATCTGATGAGATACTCATGCAGGGAGAGAGAATTCACAGCTTACTAGAGATTGGAGCTGCTAAGCATTTAATTTTATTTGAGACTGTATTAATTTCTTTTGACTGGTTTGTCCTTCTAGACAACCATGCATACAAAGTTATTATAGGGAGTCATGTTTGCACAGAAAAGCAGATAAATACTTCCAAACAGTCAGATCACCTCTTACTTGTTAGCATATTTTGTCTAAAACTATATTGTTCTTACAAGCAAAGTGGGGCTTATGTTTACCTTGTTGATTTATCAGCTGCTAAGTAACTGAACAGCAGACACCATGCTTCATGAAATAAATCCTGCCAAGAATTCCATTTCTGAATGGACACTGAGTAATTGCCCACCCTCCCATACATATTTCAGTCCATTTGGAGAAGATGAATGTCTCTTTTATATTTCTTCCTCATCAGTTTTGCCATTGAATCCATGCAGGGGACAAGTCATGGAAAACTGATCCTTTGCACCTGACGTGTCCCGTCCCAGATGAGCTACAAACAGTGTGACAAGTTACTTCATGTTTTTAATTAGACTTGGGGAGCTGGAGCCCTTTTTCTTTCCCTTATGTGAGTGCAACCACATGGCTTTACTCCATCTGAATGGCACACACATGCCATTCACCACACATGCTGAGAGCAACCTGCTGTGCTGCAACTCACCACATGTTTCACCCTGACAGGGATTATTTTACCTGGTGGGACATCAAACAACAGTTGTATCATCTACAGCAGCCTGTCTTGCCTCTCCCACCACTCTCCAAAAAACCCAAAGCTGGGGAGAATATGTGGTATCACTGTGCTGCACGGCTTGGGGAGCAGGATTTGGAGAAAAAACATTGCAATTGGAAGGCAATCATCTCTCCAGCAATCCTTACGGAGAAGGCAAAGATGCTGGTAGAGCCCAGCTATGCACATCTGCTGGCATCTGCCCTTGCAGGGAAAGGATAAGAACTTCTCTCAGCAGCTGGGCAGCTGCATGGAGACCACTGCAACCCCGAAGCAGCAGTGGCAAAACGGTGAGGACGCTGGGCTGCCCTGCAAACACCTCCTCTGAGGGGATCTCCAGGGCACTCGGCCAAGTCGCTGGCATCTAGTGTTGGCCAGGGAGGTGCCTGCAGCTGGGAATCAGCGTTAAGTCTGCTTGTTGATTCTCCCATGTTCCGACTTTCAATATGAAATGAAGTCACAGAGAGGACCTCAGAAACAAAAAGGATCAAGGTGAAGATAGTAGGGAAGGCAGACCTTAATTCCACAGATCTACTCTTCAGGACATTAACAGTGTAATATTTATCCTTTTTAGCCTTTGTTTCTCAAGGAAAGAGATGTAAGGAGTCTGTCTGCCCCCCTTCCACCAATAATTTTCAGCCTATTGAGTAATTTCAACTACCTTTTGCAGGAACACTGCGCACTCCCTCCCTCTCTCTAGACTGAGAAAAATAAGCAGCCAGGAAGAGAAAATAGATTTTTTTAGTGCTGTCACTAAGATAAAGACTACAACACAAGATGGGCCTTCAGGATACATTTGAATGTCCATGTGTTGCTCAAATTAAGGATACTTTGATGAAGCACACTTGCAGGAAGAGAGAATTCTTACTTATATGAGACAGGGAGCTGTTAAGTTCTAATTTGTGAGTTTGTTCAATTATTTGTCCTTCTAGACAGTCACAAGTACAAAGTTATTCCATGGAGTGTAGCTGCACAGAAAACCAGGTTGAATTTTTTGTTAGAAAAAATTAAAATCTTCCACAATATATCTTCTCACTTCATAATGAAATTTTAGATTAAATTTATTTTTAAAATGAAGGGCATAATTTTAAGGCTTTAAAATTGAGACAGTTTTTTATTGTATGCCTTTTAAGGTTTTTAGCAACTCAAAAACATGTATTGATGTGTCATACAGAAAGATACAAGAACTTCAGTAAAATAGACAGTTAGATGCAAGAAAAAGGACCTACCTGCAACCCTGATAGTTTATGATGTTTAGCTGTGCAGTAGCTGAAGCTTGCACACAAAAATAGCATCCAGAATACCATACTTTATAGGCAGGAAACCACAATGGAACAACAAAATAATAAAAAAAAAATCCAAGCAATAAAATACTCCCATGTTTACTTTGTAACTGACAACACACTGATTTTCTGCTATTAGTGCTTATCAGATGGACTCAGCTGAACAGAGTATTTGAAAAAGCACACACCAATAACAGATATTACCATTATACTGCTTGTTTACATTCCAGCCTCTGTCTATCGCTACTACCGCACAACAGCTTGTTTCAGAAAACCCACCCAAAACCCCACATCCAACCCTGTTCACTAAGCAGTCAAATGTGTCTGTGCCTGGAAGCCTAACTGCTGCTATCTGTTTACTGCGTTCAGGCACTACACAATAAACCTAGAAGATCAGTGCTCCTGAAAAAGCCCCCAGTCACCCACTATCTGAATCAAGGAGACACACTGTTTTTTATATACATATATATATATATAAAATATATGCTATATATATATTATCTATATATACATACACACACACACATATATATATACACATATGTAGGCATCTACTAACTGGTGTGGCAAGTGTGAAGTGACATTGACTCCTGACAACATATCCTCTTCATTATTCCCTGCTGCTAGAGTCTGGGTCTTCCTGACGCAGGAGTCTAGGACAAAGTCTAGACTGAAAAGAAAGGGTTTCTGTAATTTAAAGGCAAGACACTTCCTAGTTTTGCTGATAGCTATTGAGAAACATTAAAAATTGAGCTTCAAGAGTTGAGAAATCACTTGCATGTGCGAGCAAAGTTGTATGAGAATATCATTTCGAGCCAGTGGCACAGAGAAATAAAACGTATCAGGAAAGAGGCAATGAGGAAAGGGGAGAAAAAGTCAGTGCAAGTTCCTAAATGATCCACAGTTGTTCCCATTTGGGGAGATAAGTAAGGAATCCGGAAAGTGCTTGTTTCACTTCTGCTATTGGGGTCACAGAAATCGAGCCATTTGTCTGAAACAATGTCTGATAAATTAGAACAGAGTCTATTTAAAAGTGATCAGTAAGTCTTAACTTGTGCCATCCCCCCGGCACTTCAGAAACCACCCCTGAAGAGGACAGAAACTCTCATAGCATTTCTTCAAATCACAAGCACAATTGCTTGGGTAAGTTGCTATATTATCTAATGAAAAAGGGTAATTTTGTAAACGGCCATTTTGCTGTCAGCCTGCTATTTAGTCAGTTGAGCACTATGAATTTGGAGACTAAAAAGTGCACAGGACTACAGTAGTTCTGGCAAGCAATTTTTTGCAAATGCCTGTCATTCCACAGGTTACTTGCATTTTATTTCTGAATAATTAATGTATTTTTCTCCTTACCCTGACTACTGTGGCAGGAACAAAAAGATACAGAGACTGATCCATCCTCACATGCTTCTGCAGGTAGAGCAGGCCTGGGAGACAGAATGACAGCACAGCCCTGTGAATGGGGAGTTCTGAAAAAAGAGCCTCCTTATACCTCAGCAAACCTCTTTGGGGATTAAGCAGTGACTTCCACAAGGGTCCTGGTGTCTACGCAGAGGACAGGAGGGAGGTTCCTCAAGCACACATATATTCAGGCCCTTGGTGTTACAGAGTTCTGTAAAATTCATTAAACTTCTAGATGTTTTCTCAAATCTTAGAAAAGTTTTAGGGAATTCAATGTAACATTTAACTAGATATCTTTCTGCCCCTTAGAGAAATAAGTAATATCTGTCCACACAGCTATCACTTTATCAGGGTTGCACACAGTGTGTGAAGAGCAGTAATTACTCCTGACAATTTTGCAATGCCAGTTTGTGTCTTCTCTATATATTGTTGCATAGCTGGGTGGTTTTCTACTTCGTTATTTCCCATAGGGCAACTTCTGAGGCAAAACCTTAGTCTTCCACTGGGATCTGCCATGAATCATTCTCGCCACCTTCTGTAGCTTCAGATCTCTAGTGGTAGCGTTTATGACTCTCTCTGAGTAGTCTGGGAGGCTCTCCGTATGCTTTAGGGGTTTCTCCAGCTCTGAAGCCTTCAGAACCCTGCCAGGATCCTACCGTGGCATGTACCTTTTTTGGATACAGCTTGCATGCTATTTATGTGTCATACAGACAGATATTTGCACCCCACGCCCCTGCATGATGGTTTGCACAATACATGCAATATGAAAGAACAAAGGAGTGCTTCTTGGCAGGTAACATTGCCTGAGCTAAGGGCAAGCTGTCTCCTTTACTTGTGTTTTATTAGTAGCTGACACTGTGCTTGGTACTGTACAGAAAAGAGAGTGGCCCTCTGAAGCTGAGGCTCATACTGATGTTCAGCATCAGCTGAAACAGCTTATTTCCATCCCAAACACTTCCTCTTCTTGGAGCACCTGAATTCCAGGTGGGAATGCCCTAATGGGGACAGCCAGGTTATCCCCAAAGGATGCTCAAAGATGAGTTAATCAAGTAAATAGGCCTGGCCTTTGGACTGGATCAGCACCTTCCTCACATACACATTCAACAATCTGTGCGATAAAGGCACAGAGAATCACTCATTTTACCTGGGATGTGCAAGGAACAGGTCAAATCCTCAAGTCCTTAATCAGTTCTTAGACAATAATTATCGTGTAAAGGGCACTTTCTTTGAATAAGAATCAACTGCAGGCACTGGCTCAAGCACAGCAGCATTTGGCACTTTGCTTAAAGTGTGTTGTAAGTTAAAACAAGAGCTAATTAGTCATTTTCATTTCTATTTCCACATGTTTTTAAAAAATAATATTGCAGTTGCTTGTTTCCAAAGTGAGAGGACAGCTTTGTCAGATAAAAGCATAATTTTTAGATGCTAACAACCTAGCAAATATGACCTTGAATTTTTGCTGCACTGGATATTAACTGTAATACAGTAGATCTGCAGCATAATCATTAATGCTTGTTCCATTTCCTCTATTAGAGATAATAGCAAATACAATACCCTCATTTCCTTATTGCTGATGACAGCACTGCCAGATTCTTTCACTGTAAATCTTCCTTTCTCTGTGTGCTGCAAAGGGAGCTTTGCACAAAGCTCAAAACAGGTCCCTAAAATGCCTTTGACAAAATAATTCTGAATCCAGGTGCTGACATATCAAGCAGGTGTGATAACAAAACCCACTCTTCCAACCTATGATTATTTAGATACGTTATTAAAAAAAGAATTACTTTCAAATCTGTTTAAAACAAACGAGAAACAAATGAATGTAAACCAGCAAAATGAGGAAGCTACTCATTCAAAATGTCCTCACCCCCTAAATAGATTATCTTATTTATGAGACCATTTGTTATTTAACGCTGCCTCAGAAATAGCATATTTAGGACACAAAAGCATTCCTCTCCCAGGCAGTGGCAGCACTTCAATAGGTTTCTTACGTAATTTGACAGTTTACCTACTTGCTTATTTGTTCTTGACAGCAATGTGCTAGAAAGATCTCCCGGGAACGCTCGTGAAGCCCTTGTTAAAAAGTTGTCACCAAATGGAAGGAAAGGCCGAGACGATTTCCCTGCTTCTACGGAGTCATCTCTGCATGTGATGGGTTAAATCACCCCTCTCCGAGAGAATTCACCTTCAAGCCTCACAAACAAATTTTGAGGAAATAAACAGTTTGTGCCTGGAACACATACAATGGCAATTATTAAAAAAAAAAAAAAAATCCCTTAGGGTGGATACTGTTAGATCTCCACTACAAACAATTATGTTGTACGCCATATTGCTCAGTTCAGATTCAAAGGAACTATGTATACATTTCTCCTGAAAAATACAGCTTGATATAAATCCAATGTGGTCCTGGCTGCCTTCACTAACTGTGATTAAAAGAGGGTATATGCTAGCAAACAAAAAGATTCTCCCCTCCTTTCAGTCATCCTCTCTGTCTGATGGCAGTGGCCTTGAGACACAGGGTTTATTATGGACAAGAAGTGGAAGTCCTTTTTTAAAATACTATTAAAACCTCCTTATTTTGCAGTCTAATGCAATGATTATTAAAGAAGGTGTTTATGTCATTTCAAGAGGCTACGAACAAGATCACATCAGACATTCGATAATATGCGTCTCACAAATGACCAGACTACTCTCTGCACTTTTCTTGCGCTGTGATTTGAATACAATGTTATAAATAGTAAAATTATAAAGTTCCCTTCTCTTACTGTGCTTCAGGTGCACTGTAAAATCATTCACAGTAAGTATGATAAACTATCCTTTAACAGGATCCCGTCCAGTTATTGCCTTTTATCTTATTTCAGAACAAGACTTCACACAGAATTTAGAATTCCTGTCAGTTATCCAAACTTTGTTAAATCAGTGAGTACAGCCAGTAGATCTGCCTTGACATTTCCTCTGTTAATTTGCATAACAAAGGAATGATGTGTTGAAATTTTCTGAAAGTTGTATGACTTGTATACCCATCTTCAGGTCAGACATTTCTTTATAATTCGTAGCTTACAACTGCTGGATACACTGCTACTAATCAGTTTGACTACTGGCACTTTGAGCTTACATTTAAATACATATGATTTTGTCACATCCAAAAAATTAACTTAGACAAAACTGTCATTATGGAGGCTTACACATTAGAATATGTTCTTCAGGACATGTATTCAATCTACAGTCAATAACACATAAGCTAAAGGTGACTGGTGTGCTAAGTATACCTCTTTGAGGCCAAAAAAGATGCAACATGAAAGCAATTAAGTTTTTTTTTACTGAGAGAGATAGATGGAAACAAGAGCGGTCACTTGATAACGGATTGGTCTGTGCGGGTGCAGGGGACAGAGGACAGTGTGGCACATTGCACGCAAGACAGCAGCAGGCCAGCAGCCCATCACAGAAACCAGGACAGGGCACAGCCTTGACGGGCAGCAGGGACAGATGCCGGGATGCAAAGCTGGCTGGCAGCACGGATGTTGAACCTGCCTGCCCTCCTTCCATTTGCCTCGCACAATATTTAGAAATAATCAGGACTGCACAAAATAACATGCATGATTCCTATCTTCATTTTACCTAGTGAATATAATTAGGCAATTATGCAGTTACACCCCTGAATATGGGGTAACCACTTAGGGGAAATGGAGGTTACTACTGTTGCCCAGGCCAGCCAGATTTGCAAAGTTTTAAGCTCTATATTCATTTTAATATTCAGAAAACAAAATATCTTTCAGTTAGGCACAAAAAATCCCCACCATTCAAAGAATAGTAATAATTTCACTGCTTTAACAGATGACAGAACCTAATTTCTAATTAGAGGTTTAGAGACATTTTGGTAAATTTATTTGAATAAAAAGCAGATGTTCTCAGTATAATTTTCAAGTTGCTCTTAAATTTAAGTATTGTATGCTTGCATATCATGTACATATGCAAATCTGTTATCCACTTAGACATAACTCCAGTTAGGCATTTAACTGGCAATGTGTAAAAGCATAGATCTGATTTCTGCATGACTCTCTGAAAAGCTTCACGTGCGCAATTTGTGCAAGCCGTACTGCCACAAGCTACACAGATGTCCTTAACATGAAATTTTTGACATTAGCAATTTGTAAACAAAGCACAATATTTTACAAAAAAATCTGTTCTTTGAGTTTAAGGATGCTTATAGGAATGATCGTTACTGAAGATGTTTGTTACAGAAGTAATGAAATACAATGGATGAATGCACAAATATTGCTTCAATTACTGTTCAGGTGGTACTTCTTCAGAAAAGCACGATCATAATATTTGGCACCTAACCTAATCTCACAATTAAAAATTCAGTGCTTTCCTGCGTTTCTGTGCCAATGAATGAATACTAAGAAGGTATATTTTTTATGTCTGTAAACAAAACACAAAGTACAGGAAAAAACAACAAGAAAAGAAGGGGACTTGAAAAATGTCCAATGCCTCATTACTTCAGGCCAGATTTCTGAAATAAGCAGAATTCTTAACTGACACTAGACATCTTGCTCACTTTCTTTATAGGGGACATTTTGCAGTGACGGACCCACTATCCTCAAATGCTGGCCAGCTCAGTAGTGCGAGATTACTGCAAAATCTGTTTTAGTAATCCTTTGGGCAAGATCACTTTCACTAGTGAGTAAAATGAATTGCAAGTATTTAACACTAACATGCTTTGTACATGTCCAGCCATGCCAGTGTCTTATCATTCATTAACATTTTCTAAAAATGGAAAAGGATTCCTTAATATTAACCAAAAGTTAGCTTTTCCAAAATGCATATAAAAAGTTTTCAAGAAATACAGCAGAACTCAAATATACAGTAATTTGAATTTTCTGTTAGTTTGTTTCAAATAGATTTCATATAAACTCATTTGCCCTTAAAACCCCTGAAACAGAACTATTGTCCAAATACTCCCTGTGCCATAAGGGAACGTTTACATTTAGGTTTCTATTAAACCCAGTGAATCCAATGGAGGTCGCATCAGCCTGACAAGTCCACGAGAAGGACCAAACACTAATCCGAATATAACAAAAGTTACACAGAAAGCTCCTCCCATGTCTCCTCTGTGCAGATTCCCAAAACAAGACTCTAGTGGATCACTCCTCAGAAGACATTTCTAAATAAACGCAATGGGACTTATTACAGATTGCTGGACATATCTGCTCCTCTTTCTTCTCAAGTTGTATCTCCCCTAGAAAATGGAAAACACCTCAGGTCTGAATGCACACAGGTGTTCACACTACCACTCCTGAGTCCCCAACATTAAAAGCCACTATGTTCTGCACTGCATCACCATTCAACACTAAAGCAAGCAGAAGCCCTGACCTTTGAAGGCTATTTCAAAAAGTCTTCCCTCCTGAGGTTTATCTTGAACTCAAGGATGGGACAGGAGCCAACAGTGTGATGAAATTACAGCTGCTTCTTGGAAGAAGAGCTCTTAATTATAATTGACGGGTTTATCCTAGCCACTGTGCTGGCGGTGCAAACTGCAAGGCTGACACTACAACTACTGCCAGCCTGGCAAGCCAGCCTCAGTGGCGGTCACACAGAGGAATGTCATGTCTTCCTCTTTTGTCCTTCTCAACCTGCCAAGAGAAAATATCACCCAGTCACAAAGGGCAGAAAGGGTGTTTTGTTTTGCTTTTGTCTTATTCTTTAAATTGACAGGACCCCAAAGGAGGGGTGCTCCACTTGGAACAGGTTTCTCTCTATTGTATGAGGTCCAGGCAAAATTATTTTCCCCTCTCCAGAGAGGAAGTTCATTCAAAGAAGCTTTTTGTCTCCCAATCCTCCTCCCAAGAATAGGAAGGTATCTGGAATACTAGAAGCTAATGAAGAAGCCCAGAAACATGCACAATTTTGCACATACCTTCTTGCTATTTCTTCACAGGCCAGAGTTTTGGGAGACTAGAACAAGAGCTCAGGAACACGCTGAATAAGATTTGGTGGCAGAAGGATACTGAAGCGCAAGGCCTGCCCCTGCGGAAAGTTATGTTAGCAGTTTCCCAGTCATAGTTAGTTGCTGAATAAGAAGCAAAGTAGCAGCCAAAGACAGAGCTCACATTACAGAGAACTGGTCAGGAGACAAGGGTACATATTGTGGCCGCAGGAAGATCTCACCTGACAATAAGGAACCCATAATGCTACGTCTTGTGTATCCTCCATCTGCAGCACATTTGATGTGACAGAACCAAACAGGTTATAAGACAAAGATTAAAACAAACAAAAACCCAGCAAAGGATACATATGGAGAAATCTGGCAGGCAAAACATATTCACACAGTCAGCTCTCCAGGATATCACAGCTGGTATTCTTCTAAGAAGAGTGTATACTAAAGACTTCAGGTTTGTGTTTCACCTATAAAAAACAGCACCGAATATCCCAAGCTCTGCTTTGTTAAAAAACCAAAATGAAAACAATGCCTCTTGAATGCCCAGGGCCCCTGCCGTAGTTGCACAGCAACCACGCCCAGCTCATGGGCGCAGGTAGCGACATTTCACCTCGCGACAGGTTCAAAGTCAATCTCTGCGATCAGTCTTTACCTCCCAAGCAAGCTTAAGGTTAACAGTGCTCCAGGCTAGCTCAGTGATGTGGGACAGTTGAAGAATTAGGGCAAAGAAAGAAAACAGATTCGTTGTTCAAACTTTCTATTGCTCAAACTTTTCCAGCACAAATTAGGTAACACAGATTTTTTCCTACATGTTGATAACCTTTTTTCTAAAAAAGATGAATACAAGTGTGCTCAGCATTTTTTCCCCAAATTACTTCACAAACTGTGTTTTTAACTACAAATAGCTGGTGTACTGCTTCTGAACTCAATATTCATCTGCCCCTTTTTCCAAAATGTTGCCATATAAATTTGCCAAAATGAAGTGCTCAAATAGTACAGTGCTAGCGTTAAATCTGAAAACTAACCATCAGTGTGCTTTTCTTTCAGTTGGTGGGTTATAGAGAAAATGGCAAAAGCAGACCATGCTGAAAAAGAACATGATACAACCTCATATTCCTCAGCACAAAGTCACAGTCATGGTATCAAGAATTGTTCCTTACACTCACAGCTGCATACTCCCTCAAGGGCCCAAACTTGCCAAGTTACTAAAACATCACTTTTGAGCAAACACAAGGAAAATTTGACAGAAATTTCTCTCTCCCCTTGGGATGCGGCTAAACATGCTCTGTCCTTCCCCTGAAAAGTGCAGAGATGGCTGGTTTCCGATCAAATTAGATCAGACAATTGCTGCTTTCTAACTGTAACTTGAACGGCACTTATCTCAGGAAGAGACTCGGAAAACCACTCCCTAATACCACAGAGAGCACTCAGAATCCACCAGGGAAAGGTTTAAAAGTATAAATGTGTCTCCTGTTGAAGTGGAAACCTTTTGCAAAATCTTATAAACAGAGGAAGTAAAAATCCTTCAATATCTACAATTATGTACAAGATCTCTCTTCTCACATACAGTATTCCCAAATTTTATTACTGCTGTATACCAGTCTTTATCCTGTGATGTGATACATAGCTGTTCCTCCCACTAACTTTGTGGAATTTGCCTTGAGGAGACTTCATTTTATACAGAATTAAACCCCTGGTTTCTTTCTGGTTTGTTTCAATACACTTACCCCCCTTGAGAGCATGCCTGTTTAGGCCTGCAAAGTATATATTGATAATATAACACATTTACCATCTCCAAAACTCCCAAACTCTGTGACATTTTTACCTTGGCTAGATTTAACCTTGTGGTCAATGGCTAAAACTAAAATCCATCAATGACCTGCATCTACAACAAGCACTAACTCAATGATTGTATGGAAAAAACAAACCCTTTTTAAAATTTTTATCTACTGTTCTGTCTTTTCAGTGCTAAAACCCCCAAATATTTTAATCAATTCTCCTGGGTCTCAACTGATCTTTTAAAGTCTGATTATCTCATTTGGTTTAAGCTCTAATTCTTAGAGATACTAAGGCCTCAGGGTCTGTAAAATATACTTGCAAGCTGCATACCCATCGTTGGTTCTTACCTACTACCACGGACCTCCTTATAGGCCAGATCAAAGTTCATTGAAATGAACATAAACCTTTAATCTAGATTTTCCCTCTCAAACCTCCAAGTGGCTAAGTGCCCTCAGTCTTTGCCACGACAGTTGAGAATTCAGCATACTCCCTGTGAATTTAAGCTGACAAGGAACGGTATAAAAGTGTAGGCATACAATGGAGTTTGAAGTGGCAGAAAATTGAAATAAAAAAATATAAATGAAAATGGAGGGGGGCCTGCATATAGCTTCAGGAAAATGTTCCTATCTAGACAAGATAATAGCCAATCAGAAGAAAACAATCTTTTATAAATGTGATGGGAAATCAACTTAGAGACTGCTAGATGAGTTCAAAAGTAAATATAAAGGATATGCTATTAACTGCCCTAAATACAAAAGGTAAATTGTTAAAAATAATTTCAAATTTAAATAAAATGAAAAGAATAATTTAACCCTCAAGCAGAAAGTTCTCATTTTGACACTAGTGCAGACTAGGCCAAGAAGGACTGTGGTTTATTATTAGTGACAAATACAAGATTTTGAAAGTACACATTAAAAGAAATCAGTGTCATTTCTTAAGTTTAATCAACTAAAAAGTAGAATGTCCTTTACAGCCAAATGTTTCAGTGTCTTCTTTTGACTAACATTTCAGTAACGATTTGACTTCCCAAACATCAATAATTCTTTCTACAAGTCAGGCAGTGAAGATTGGGCTCCAGGATATATACATGGAGAAACTCACTTATGACACAAAACAGAAAAACTGCTTCCAGAATAAGCGAGTGAAAAACCCACACTGTATATATCTAATCCTCTGAGAAGGCAAGAAAGGACAATGCATGCTGAGAGAGACTGTCCTCAAATGCATCCTCTTTCAAGAATGAAATTTATTCTGTTCTGAGATCTAGGATGGGAACAAAACCTCCCTGCCTGAAACGCGCAACCAAAGAGCTAAAAAGATGAATGTTGGCTTGCCCTAGTTTTGTATGAAGCCTTTATCATATGAATGAAGCAGTCTCTTTGGCTAAAGAAAAAGGGAAGAATAAGAGAAAAGGTGAAGGTGTGGAAGAGAGAGGGAAAAAAAGGTAATTTCTTCTCAGTTAGAGCAAATATAGTCATGGATCTAGAACAACAGATAAGATGCAACCACCTGCAGAAAGAAAAATCATGGAAAAAGGCAAAATGGATTCTGTGGTCTTCAGGCAGCAGTGACAGTACAGTTTTTTTTGTTCCTCTGCTCTTGGGAGGGAACACTTCTGATAATTTGATGCTGTTCTATGACCTAGAAGACCAGGATTCTTTTTTTTTTTTTTTTTGTGCTGCTCTGCCTTCTGCCTAATCTCAGTAAGCCAGTTATAGCTAAGCTTTCAGGTATTCAGGTATTACAAGAAACAGATATACCTAGAAGCTTTATGGGATTTTTTAAAAAGAATATAACTCCATGCAGTTTAATAATTTCAAAGGGAATTAAACAGTGCTTAAGTATTTTTGAAAACTGCACTATGCTTTTGATTATATCCTTTTAAGTCTCTCTGAAAATGTAGCCCTTTGTTAAATGAAGGCATAATACCTCCCCACGTCAACGCTATATTGTGAGGACAGATCCTTTACTACAAAATTATAACAGCCCTTAATGAGGGCTTTATAAAACAAGTAGATAGATTAGCTCAAGAGTTTAACAAAATTAAGGCTGAATGCTTCTCTTGCTAAGAGCAATAGCTGAATGACTGCAAAGATCAGGAATCTCTACCTGGTGTCAGTAGGGTATTAGCTGCCATGGTCTGCTGAGTGAGTTGTACAATTATTTAAGAATGATCTACGGATATATTTTCTTTCATTCTGGAAAGACTGTTCTTCTGCAGCAATATTTCCAGACAGTTTCTAGTGGTAACTCCAGTGCTGCCCTCAAATCACATTCTGCCATGGTATTTTTGTTGGAATTGAAATCCTCACACAACTGCCAAGATCCCAATTTGGGAACTGCCATTTCCACAGTTTTCACAACCTTGGCATGGAAGTTCAGTGTCAGCCATAAGAACACAAGTCAATAGAATCTTTTCTAGCTAGGGATCTAGTACTGGGATCTATAAAAGTCCAAACTTAAACCATTGCATGCTCAAACAAAAGTCAGCTTTTCATCTTTTGTTCACCTCTGTTCCCTTGATTTCAACCAAGCTACTGAAACTCTTACAAGCTGAAGATCTTATCTGGTTCCTGGCTTTAGAAATAAAGAGCTGAAACATTTTTCAGCAAAAAATAATTTTTGCAAAAGAATGATAAATAATGTAGAAACATCTTAATTGGTGCACTCCTATTGGAAGAACAATTTGGCCATAAAATAATAATCTGATCTAAATTTAAGAAGCTTATACGAATGCATTATGCTGTGCACTAAATTTAAATATATAATTTAGATTACTTTGGATGAGAGTGACTCAGTATGCAGTCAGAATAATTCAGATAGCAGCATGAAGTGAACATGATGGTCTTGCAGTGTGTCATGTTACTGCAGTAAAGACCTGTTCTTGTTTCTTAATTACTGTGAACAGGCTTACAAACAATACCAAAGGTGATTTACAGGGAGTTTTTCCACAATGAGATAGTTCATTACCATCCCAGGTAAAAACGCTGGAGTCGGTCTCTTCTTTCTGAATAATCACATTTTCACTCTAACCATATTCACTTTTCCTCACCTTTGGGCACCTCTGTTGGAGGTCAATCATCACCACCAATCCTATCCTGAAGAGAGTTCTTTTCACATTCTGCATTTCCCTAGGCAATCTCTACAGATCCTGCTTTGGCCACCACTATACTGTGGAAAAGCCCTCCAGACTGACCTCTCTTTTGCATGAGATTGACAGCTGGAGCTTGTTTGAAGAGTCTGGCACTTTTGGAATACACCCAAAGTCACTCAGCTTCCCACCTGCACTATTTGCACTCCCATGAGTACTTGTACCTTGCTCCAAGGTCTTCACAATCTTTCTCCTACCTCACCACTTCACTCCAAACATCTGCTGCAGACAATCACACAGTGCCACTGGATAAAACCAAAATATATTCACTGACTCTGAAGTTAGACTACCAGGCATTGCAAAAGGCAAAATCTTTAGAGTGCATCTCTCCTCAGACTTAGTTAACATCATATGTTCACAAAGTAAAACCACCTTTGCATTACTATTAATCTTAAGGCCTCTGAGTGTCCCAGCTGGCCTGTTTTTCCTTGTCCAATACGTCCCCTCTCTTCTGCACTGGAAGCGATCAATGCTAGTGTGTGGACTGTACACTTGACTAATTAATTGCTTTTGTACTTTCCTAGCACCTGACTGCTGGCCTAGTGAACTCTGGTGTGAAATCAGATGGAAGAGCTACAACTAACTAAGAAATATTGATAATGTACAGCAATACTAAATAGCTATTAGGAGACTTCCTCTTGTCTCCAAGACATTTATACCTTCCTCTAAGCTATGCTGAGCCATGGAAGGCTTGTTTCTCTCTTTTTTGAATGTGAAACAATTGTACAAAACCTGAAATTTTTAAAGGAGGAAGAACCTATATTAGGCACTGCACAACCTACTGGCCCCAAACTTCGTTCTGATCTCTCTCAGTATTACTGTCATTCTGAGTATGTGTAATTTGAAGAGCGCTGAAAATTAATTTTTGATTAGATACATTGTAACCTATACTATCCACATTCCCAGGAGTCCATACTTTCTTGCTATGTGTCCTTGAACATTGTTTCTCTGAATGCTTCTGCATAGCATCAAAAAGTGTGAAGGTTCACTTTCAGGCAACAACTGCAAATGAAGCATAACTATTTTCATGGCAATATTCTGCAGGAATCTTTAACTTGAATTCTTGTAACCCTCTGCACCATCTAACATGTTCAGTCAATCTATTTTCTTTTTAAGGTGTGAGGAAGAGTAATGCACTCTCTTTTGTTTAAGAATCCAAATAAATTACTGCTACGTATTCTGCAGAAAATGAATGGGAGATTGCATATGTGCCAGTGATTTCAAATTACTTTTAGAGCTAAAATATCAGTGTTGAACTCCACAGGTTTTTGACACTGGATAGAGGCAAAGACATTCACTCAACTCTAACAGATGAGCACTAAATGTATTGCTAATGGCCATCCAAAGTCACTTCTTCTCCTTCAAAGTGTCACTACCTTAACAAAAAAAATCAATATAAAAATAATTATTGAAGGGAACTTGTGTTGACTATTCTCCGGTAAACTTCTCTGCTTCTTTCACACCTAAGTATTTATTGAGCCATTATAGGTGAAAGATTAGGTGCTGAGTATATGATGCTAGATAATACTCACAGCAACCGCCTCCAGGATTTGTTTAACAGCATCAGCAGCATCTCGTTCACTGTAATAACCCTTTTCCACAATCCTACAGAAAAAGCAACATGAGAAATTGCATTAAGGATTAAGGTAAATACACTGTGTAAGTAAAAGCTTATTTTGAAAAGTGAACTAGAAAATAATCAAATTTAAGTACACCTGGGAGTCTGCAATGCTCCCTAAAGAATAAAAAACAGCCCATTTGTAATCCAGGTTATCTGTGATTCCCAGTTAAATGAGAAGCTGGAGTTAACATATCAATTCAGTAAGGAATTCATAACATATACACTTTCAGTTGAAGCATTTTGGAATTCTATAAGATCTTAAACTTCAGGGAATCTGGATCACCCTCAGACAAACCAGGTATCCTTTAGGAGCTACTTTTTCACATTTATAGTTAACTTAAGCTGTTTTCAAGCCCTCCTTTATTCCCCCCCAACTGAATTGTTCAAAGTGGGACTCAAGAAAAAGGGCTGATATCAAAACTTCCTAGCTGCAAATTGTCCTTTGAGTATAATAAGCTGAACAATTGCCTTTAGTTTTGCAGGGGGGCTCTGTAGTCAACAGAAACACTCATGGTGTAATTAAAACAATTTTTTTTTCTTCTTAATGTAAATTTCCAGTATACTCTGTTTATTTTGGATAGATGACACTTAGTACCTTGATTTTCTAAATGTGTTGACCATGTGCAGTTTCTGGTGAGTTCAGCAATATTTATCAGTGCCAAAAATCTCTGATAACCTGCTTTTTCCTTTTCTTTCACATCAGTTCAATTATGTAAAAACAAAAAAACCCCAACTTCCTTCTTTAATAATGTTATTTCCTTGGAACCTTATAATGATAAAGCATTAACCCAGAAAACATTTTTCCTTGTTAAGGTAATGTTCTGAAATGTTGTATTTCAGAAATATCCATAAGGGGCAGCAAAGGTGAATGCAGTTTTCCTCCCAAAGCCCAGGCATACTACTAGAACTCCTTCAGAAGAACTCCGGCAGTGACACAGATTTTAGGGGCCGATTCAGGATTTGCATCACATCTTCTTCCAAAATATAAACTGCCATTACAGAATGAACCCAAATATAAATGCACAGTTCAATTAAACAAGGTCAACAGAACATACTGATTTGCACAGTGACATATAAAAAGTTAGTAAATAAAGGTTCTATCATTAAAACTTAGTAATGCTCCAGTTTAGAAACCCAACACTATTTTTACCAGTACATCTAACTATACGCAGTAATTGTGAACCACAGTAATTCTCCCTCAGAAAGTTACATCAAAGGTACCTTTGACCTGAAGTTTTGATTTTATACCATATTGATTTTTCAAAGTTCAAGAAAACACATACATATGTTATCCTAGAAGCAGTATTTCTGGTGCCTAGTTATACATTTTATAAAGTGATCTACTGCAAGCACACTAGCTAATTTTACAAAACAATGCAGGAAGAGCCCCATGAATCAGGAAAAGAACAGGCCTGTAATGCTTGAAGTCAACAGTCTTCAATGCCACTAGAAACCTTCTGTCCCAGTGTCCAGCAGAGGATTTGGCCTGTGGCAGCAAGTTATCCTCCTTTGTTCCCACTCCACTTTTGCAGTATTTTTTCACCACTTCTCTTCTGCCAATTACTAGACTCATACTGAACTACCTCTGAAGCAATTCCCTACAGTTTCACTATGATGACAAGAAAGGTTTTGACTAATATGCATATGAAGAGCATTACTATTTACTCTCTAGGACCTTCCGTGCAATACGAATCAATGCAAAAATTATAATCCATCAGAGATGTATCTAGCAAACATGGTACTGTGGACAATAGGAGTATCCTAAGCAACTACAATTACTTAACTTAAAACTCACTGTGTTCACAGATAACTTTTTTTTTTTTTTTTTTTTTTAAAGTCTACCTATCTGGTATCAGGTAACAGCAAGCAAACCTTCTCAAATAGGACTTATTCGATTTTTCCATGATTTCTTGGCTGTGTAATTTTGCGGGGCTTACTGCTAACAATGTTTTTCCTGGTAGCCTTTCAGCTACCATCCCATCTGCACTGCTTCACCCTGAACGGATTTGTATCTCTAATTTTGCATATTTTTACCTCCAGCCCTTCCATGACTTTAGTCTGTTTAAATCATCTTGGAAAGATTACTTGGACTTGTTCCCACAACGGTGAAATGAAGTTTACTGAGCTCGTGGGTTCCTGTCTTCAGCACTCAAAAGCATTTCTGAGAATATTGACTTCCTCCTGGTGCCACCTTTCCTGCTGGTATTCTGCTGCTAAGTAGCTCCTCCCTCCATGGCACAGCAAGCACATGAAACCTTGTTTTACAGGGTTTTACGCATTAAAAACATTCACAGTCTACTAATTCTGTTAAGCTTAAAACCTTTATTAAGCTACGGGAAACATTAATGACAGAAATTTCAAACTTGGTAAAAAGGTACTAAAACTGAAAAGTCTCTGCTGCTCCCGCTGACAACTCTGGGATCTCGTGTGACACACACACAATGTTGTTCTCGCTAATGACTTCTGTGATCAGGAGGCTCTGCAGTGGGACCACCAACCTGCCTTCCTGCACTCAACAATGCCACCGGTAGGTCCTTTCCCCTAAAAGAGGGGAGCTGTGTTAGTTTGACCCTCTGCTTCCACATTATTTTATTTTTTAGAATATATTCCACAATGCACTGCAGGGAAAAAAACCCACAAAGCACAGGGCAGCATGTGGGACTACTGCATGAACGCCGACCTGCTAAGAGCACCCTGGGTTGAGAGCGCTCGGGGTTTAATTTGAACATCCCACAGCTCAGCAGCATCACAAGCAAGGAGAGCCCCTGACCCGCGGGTGCGGGAAACAGGCTGTCTCTCTGGACCTTGAGCAACCTCACCAGAACAGCGGCAACATCACGCTGCGCATGTGGCCTCAAAAACATGCTGGGCACAAGGGTGGGTTTCTTTTAAGCAGCAGCATTTGAATTTCTCTGTTTTTCCCATGTACATGACTAAAATCAGAGAAAAATATGGTAATGCAGTAATGATTCAATTTACATTTCTCTCTGGAGCTGATGAATTTCTAATTTTACCTTACAGTCTAAAAGCCAACATCCATTCTATTCTCTCTTTTCCAAGGAGATACAACTTCAAAAGAAAAAAATGACATCCCTTAACTGCAGCCTCCTTTTCTGTATTCTCCGCCACTCACCAAAATCAAAGAAAAGAAGTTCCTAGCTTCCTGCCAATGCCATGTCAGTGCCGGAAGGGGAACTACCAATTGCCTGACTCCTTGAAACAAGAGAGAGCAAGGAGATGCTCAAAACTGGCATCCTGCCCAAAGTATTTAGAACATCAGACCACCCTGACTCAGACAACTGTATGTCAGTATTGATAAGACACTGCCCTTTAAATGCACAACAGAAGGAGTACATAGACATTAAAGATGAAGCCCTTGTGAATTTACACTTTACATTAAATAAACACAATGTAATGACGTGTGCGGTTGTGCTTCAGGAGAGCATTAAAAAAACTACTGTAGAAAATAGTGTTTTGCACACAACTCATCACATTACATTACACATGAACAATACATGGACAGCTTAAGTCACATGCAGTTACCTTGTAGTTGTTCAGAAGTCTAGGAACCAGACTTACTGAGAATACAAATCTATTCTTAATTAATATTATTCTAGCAAATAGAAAGCCTAATCTTTTGTAACAGCAATAAAGTGAGATAAGACATACTACTTGCTGAAGACGCAAACTTATTTTTAAGGGCACTCTGCTGTAAAACTCAAAACTGGCTCTATGCAAGGCAACAAGAAAGGGAACTGAAAGAACATTCCCCTGCAGTTTAGGTCCAGTAATGATCCTGGGAGATCATTTGCATAGTATTTTTGCATCTTCCACGTGACACTTTACAGGAGGCAAATGCTAGGTGTGCCAATTTGCTTATTATAACAGCACTCCTACCTGAGACAAACAAAACTTCTCCTTCACAAGAATTTTTCAGTTTCAGCCTGCCCTTTTTCCATAAGGGGAGGGAAAACCTACAGGCATATCTTATTTTGTCATTATGAAAAAGAAACATAATTATACCTTGCTTACAGAATGATACTTAAGAAAAGTATGGATGAAGAAAGACTAAATCTTCATTGAGAGTTCAGAAGAAAGAAACAATGACAATAAGGAGCTAATTAAATACTGTCTTTGAAACCTAAATGAAAGAGCCAGATAGGCCAAAAGGCCAAATTAGGGATCACAATCAACAAAGGCAAGATAGAGATTCAAATTGAAGATGACACGCTGGAGCAAGCAAGCATATGACATTGGTGAAATACACTATTCACATTCTAATCACATTTGTGTAGAATCATATTTTTATAGCTGCATATACGCATTTATTGAAATATGCTGATTCAGTAGTTTACATTGTACACAAACACCTAACAAAATACATACTGATGAAAGTGTTAATACTTCAGGTATTTAAATGTATGAAGTTAGGCTTGCATGACTGCAGATGCCCTTCATTTTTTGCAGAACTTTTGCTTTTCACTTTTAGTTATAATGGATTATATTTTAAATTTCATTTTTGAAATGATATTGCATCAGAAATTTTTAGTTATTTAGCTTTTCAATACAAAAATCCAAAGACGACACCATATAACATTTCCAGAGTGATCTTTCTGTCAGTTGGGTACACTCAAGTCTCTCTTCAGCACATTTTATGAGCATGTAAATATGTTGTTTACTTGCAGATAAAGAGAATATTGTTTTAGACACATATTAGAAAGTAAGAGATATTGTGGCAGCTAGCACATGGTGCATTCTTTGGGGCCATGACATCAAGCAGCAGGTCTCTTAAAATGCCGCCTGATTTAATCGTACCTTTCCAAGCATGCATGAACATACTTGAGATGTATCTGTCTCTTCACAGAAAGAAAAAAAAGTATTTTCTAAGTGCCACTTGTCATTTTTCCTTTTTACTACTGCTGGAGAAAGAAGCATTCTCTATGAGCAGCCCAGGACAACGGCAGAAGCGGACCCCCAGCTCGGGCTGCCATGCTGAGACAAGGTGGCTGCTAAGGTGAGCCCGTCGCAGGCCAGCTGCTCCCAAAGCCTAGAGACAGAAAAGTCTCATGCTGTCAGGAAATGAGTCTAGAAGACTTGTAGTACTAAGCAAAACAACTCATAACATCACAACACCAAATAAAAGGAAAGTTAGTCTGTGGAGCTGGTATAACACATTTCCTGTAATCAGTGCTCTCATGGATAGTGGGTAGTTGAAACTAGCAGCTTCCACGTGATCTTCAAGCATATCCATGTATAATAATTTGCAGTAATGCTTGCCAGCACCCATCCAGTCTTTCTACCATTTTTCTTCCCTCTGAGTACTGGAAGGTTTCCAGGGGGGTTTCACTGTAGCCACTGGTCATCTGTAATGCTGCTCTACTACAAAAGTGTGACGCTTCCTCTGTTGCTCGTAATGTTTTCATTATGCATGACTTTTTCAGGCTCTACATCAATAGTAACATAAATTCTTACAAACTTTTACTCTATTTCTGCAACCTGCAATGTAATTGGGAAAGCACATGCACTGAATTTTACTCCTGGGACATCCTTCTTAGAACTTGGTACTACGCTTTAACTTCTCCAACTCCCAGGCTTACTGGCTGGTGAACAAATCTTGAAGCAATACTAGTCTTCAAAGTTTCTGAAGGCGTGGGTTTAGGGTAACACTTAATCTACCCCTTAAATACAAATGCAAACAGATCTCAGCTACCTGGGGAGGGCAATGTGTCCTAACCGCAAGAATGACTGATGCTAGAGGCTCACCTTGCCCTGGTAGGAGATATGTTTAAGTTGGTGTGTGGCAGAAACACTTTTTTCTGGCTCAATAGCTGTTCTGAGAAGGGTGGCAGGCATGCCAGTGAACAAACTGATCTTTTATACATCCCAAATAGCCATCAGAGAAGAGGCTGGTCTCCACTTTGGGCAGTGAAAACTTCAAGTGAATACTGCTGCAAATATTCTCAGATGATCAAGACTGAAAATACTTTAAATTCTCATTCATAATTTGCCATTATCCCTTAAAAAGTTTAATCTCTCAGCTAAGAAAAAAGAAAGGTGGTATCTCCTTTCTGGTGCAGCACAGTCCACAGTCAACTGCAAGTCTTGAATAGTAATGACTGAGGAAACTTGGTTGAGAGTGCCAGGAGGCGGAAGAGCTAATCCAGAACAGGAACCAAAATGTGCAAGAAATGGGCACTTCTCCAGGTCCTTCACCCCAGAACTGAAGTCTCTTTCTCTTTTGTTTGTCTTGGGTATGGGGATCCAGTGCAATAAATATTCGTGCAATTTTAAATGCAAGCTACTCTTGTGACTCCTGGTGACCAAAGAAATTTGAGATCTTACCCACTTTAACAAATTGACTTTTTCTCTCCCTCCCTCTCAATTCACTACTTCTCCTATTCTTAGCTTTACTGCTTCCTTCCTACACAGGCCACTCAACTCATCCTCCGACCTAGTCTGAAATCTGAGAGTAGAAAGTCTGTTTCTTCCTTCCTTCCTCTCAGACTGATAAGTGCAGTTGGTTTTTGTGCTAATCAATTTAAGTAGTTATTCTAAAAGTTGTAATTTTTAGTAATTATTTAATATTACTACTATAAATACTATTTCTCCGCACTGTGGAGTTGGCTGCATTTCAACATTGGGTGAATCCAAAGCCATATAATCTAGTTTGCAAAAGGCCTGCTTAATATATTTAGCTTTCAAAAACGGTAAAATTTTATTCTTACTTTCTATTACTTTATCAATACCCTACTTTCTTTCTCTTTCTTTCTCTATGCCCTTTCTATATTTTATTTTTAGATCATTCTTTATAAATTTCACAATATCAGAAAAAGACTAGACTCTTTTTAGGGTCATTTTCATTCTACTGCTAGCAGGCTTTTATCCAAAACTTTTGTACCATGTGTTACCTGTGGGCTGCATCCTGTTATATCATGTACAGCCTCAGTGATACATTGGCCTATATAAAGGCTACAAAATCTGTTCCAGTGTCAGTATGAGGTTACCATTTTTTAAAATCTCTGATTGCATATAATAAGTGTTCATTTATCTAAAATTCTTTGGTTGGCATGGACATTTTTCCTGCACCTATTCACTTAAGTAATTCTTACACAAATGTCATCTTAAAATGGAATTATAACATTTCTGCAAGATAAGACTGGAAAATAATCAGAAACTGGTTAAAGGAAATGACATTACTCTGTTCAAAAGGTTTCCACAAGGAACACTTTCTCAATGAGTAGATAAATTGGCTCATACCTGTACTGAGGTAGATTTCAATCCCTTGTTCTTTTGATGCATTTGTTCAGTTAAAAAGCAATGCTTCTCTGTAAATATGTATTTTCCATATTACAGCACTGAAGAGTAACAAATATAAACATCATAGATCTGATTCAGTTTGCTGATTCTCCCCTATTTTAAGACCATTTTTACAATTCATTGGAGAGTAGCAGTTACTGCCACTAATGACTCTGACTGTCCACCCATGATCTGAAGAAGGAAAACAGGAAATACAGAATTGGGCTTGAATCTGAATCTAAGTCAAGTAGTTTTTACTTAATACCCGCTTTAGAAATGAAATGCGGCATTGTAATCATTCAGGAAAGCTGTTTTCCTTCCATCATTACAAAGTGAGAGAGAACTTCTGATAACCAGGGCATACAGGAGAACTTAGAGGAAGATTTCAGATTTCTTACATCTGATATGAAGGGCTTCTCTCCCCTTCTACTTTCCTTGTACTTCCTACTCAGTGTTTCTATACCACCCACAGAACAGGAAAAAACTTGTAGCTAAATAAGGAATTATACATTAAAAGGCAGATAAAACGAAATAAATAGCTACATCTCCAAAAGTACCGATCACCCAGCTGTCTGCACTGATGCCTGTAAGAACGGTTCAGTGCTCATCATTTTCAAAAAGCCAGGCTCATCTTTCAGGTGCTTAATTTCAGGAGACATTTTTAAAAATGATAGTCTTTGTTTCCAGAGGTCATGCATAAATTGGCAGTTCAAATTAATCTCTCAAACAAATGTTTTTGTGTTCTTTTTTTATACCAACAAATATGTAAGGCAACATTAGCACAAACTAAACTATTTCCGCTTTTCATGGCTCCTGTCTAGTGGGGGAGGCGACAAAGCAGAGAATCGCCGAGCGCCTACAGAGGATGTGGTGGCTGGGGAAAGGGGGGGAAGAGCAGCAGTGGAGGAATTGATGAAGCCACCCAACTAAGTCCCGGTGAGGCTTCAGCTGGATCCCTCTGTCCAGCTTTGGGCAGCACACTTAAGAAAGATTTGGAAATGTGGAGGAATTTCAAAGCAGAGTAACAAAGCGTGACATAGAAAACATGACCAAGGGTGAAAGGTTGAAGGAATTGAGAATGTTACCCTAGAATATGGAAGAGCAAGAGGATAAGGGTCTTCCAGGTGTCAAAGTTTGTTATAAAAAAGGAATCGGCTTTTGGCCAAAGTTGCTAAAAGAAAGTTTTTCCTAATATCGAAGCTAAATCTGACTCCCTGGCTGGTGAGGGAAGATGTTTGAGGATGGTGCCTGAGCACAGGTGAATAACCTGCCCATTCCAGTCCTGCCTGCCAAAATAGTACAGTTTTAGCTGTCACGACATTTTAAAAACATTGCCCCAGAGCTCATTCTCGGACATCATTTACTTCCCAAAAAGGGTGAAATGTAGACAAACGGCCAACAAGTTCTGAAACAGGACATTGCTTGGATAATGAATAAAAACATATATGGTGCTTATACCCCTCTATGTCTCAATGCCAAAATCTATTCACGTTAGCCAATTCAGGATAATTTTATATTAACCAGTACCAGTCCTTCTACAGTGGCTCTGTCGCCTCTTACAGTGTATGGATGGGTAACATATTCCTTGCTCCAGCTGTTAGGTATCTCTAAGGTCAATGATGAACCGAGAAGTACATTATCTGAAAAGGATTTGTTTTTCAGATCTTTGTTATAATATGAACTTATTTGCCATTTAGGACAAACATTTTGGTGCTCTGAATATTTTGATAACTATATTGCTTCCTAAAACGTTTTGGTTTCCTTTTATGCCCCTGACATGAGGAAAACAGAAAAAAAAACCCAAATAGACACACAAAACCTATGAAACATTCATATCTTACCTGGTTTTACAATTATAGTAAAGGCACTGAATCACAACATAGGAGACAAATAGTTAGCTCTTGGCTCAGGTAGAGACTTCCCGAATGGCTGTAGGTATATACCTCAACTTGTCACCTGCACAAAACTGTCAACAGCTCTTTGCATTCCAAAAAAAATTTAAGTTTAATTTATTAACAATTGTGAAAATCACAGCTAAAGTTTGGTCCAGTTCCTATTTACATTAACAGATGCATCTATCTTCTAGTTTCTCTGGCACATGGGCCACGTCCGTACTGCAACGATGAGGCCTTGGCAGAAAAAAAAGAGAACGTGTTTCTCAGTGATGCTGAAATCACAAGGAGTCTTAGTACTAACACCACTAACCAAAGTCAAGAGTTTCACAGGCGCCGATTTGGCCTACCTTTGAAATGCTTGCCCACTTCCCAGAGTGGGTTAGTGACATACAGCTTGGTCCTAGCTAGGACATACCCATGCTAACAATTCCTGCAACATCATCTGGAGCAATAACAACATAAGGCAAAAGTACATTTTAAAAGAAAATGTTTTAAATGAGAAGTTTTCTGTGGTGGAGTTAAGAACCAGCAAGCTTTAGTATTACATCGATTCGCATTTAGAAAGCAGCAGGCAGCCAGCAAAACACTCAGAGGAGACTATTCTCTCACTAGAAGGCATAGGTATAGACGCTTTCAAGTCAAGCAGTATTATAATTGCACCATCGTCACTGCTTGAGTTGTTTCTTCATTTATAAAGCCGTAAGTGTGTGCGCCCTGGTGCTTCATCTAACTCGTAGTGTATGCATTGGTCGTACTCCAAACACTGTATTATATATAAACACTTACAAAAAATTATTTAAATTTGACTATTTCTCATCTTGAAAGAACATTGCAGTCAAGTAGATATTTGCTTAGAGTAATTCTGTCCAGTGTCAGATAATAAGATGACGACCATAAACATGCGTAAAGACATTATTACCATTCTGTACAGGAAGGAAATACCAAAAAACACTAAAAAGACTACAAATAAACAATAACACACATTTCTTTATTCTGTAAATTACTGTTTTTAGCATTACTGCAGATAAAATTGAAAGACACTGAATGAGTTACTAAGACATCAAGGGGAGCTTTTATCAAAGACAATTTCTGTGTTAAGTTTGCCTTCATTCAGAGAATGGAGCATCAAGTCAGAGCTCTTTTTTCCCAGTCCCAAGTTAGGGACTATGTCTTGTTCATGTGAAAAAGAGTCCAAAGGACTCTTCCAACTCATGCTCAAGAGAGAAGCTGCCACCACAGATGAGACAAGCACTCGAAATGAAGGAGATGACACTGTTTGCTGCCAATTTACTGAAAGGCGCACACTTTAGTGACTGTTGAATTCCTTTACTACTTTTGATGTCCCTCAGTAATTCTAACTTCCATAAGCAGAAACAAGAAGGTGTGTCTGGAGGCTTCAGGAAATTTTTGAAAAGTAGTATCAGCTAAAACTTATGTCTCAGAAGAAATGATATGAAGTTTGAAATGGAAGTGAGCCAAGAGCATGCCAACCGTATTTTTAGATGATGTTCAGTACGCTTAATCAACAGGCAAAGGAAGAAACAAAAGTGTCTGTGGTCAAGGTGCCAAAGTTCAGATGAGGAGAGCATACAGACTGCCATAATAGTTTTGAAATGAAAAAAGAACAAGGCTAAGGAAAACTCTTCTTATTAATCTTCAGATATTCTGAGTAAAAAGAAGTTAAAGCAGCGTTGACAGTATTTTTGCTGAAATCAGCATTTCAAAAAGAGATATATCAGATTCAATCAAAAAGCAATAAATATCAATAAAATCTGAACAAAAAAGATCAGTTTCAAAAACAAGATAGCTCATAAATGACAGAAATCAGACTTCATTGTCCTGCAAGACCTGTTGCTGCCTGTCACAATACATAGGTTAGTTGGTAGGAGCAAAGCCAGATCAACAAAGTGATCAAAAATCTCATGAAATACGCCACATGATGGAAAAGAAAGGCAAAGTTAACAATATCAAGAAATTATACTTCAGTAAAGAATGGTGAAGGCAAAGAAGGGCAAAACGAACAGAAAAGAGAAAAATATAACTGAAATAAACCTAAGAGGAATCACTATTATCCTAAAAGAGAAGAACTACAGAGAAAAATGAAGACATAACAATAATAAAAGGGGTTAACACAATAAAATGAGAAGAGGCTACTGGGTACTTATCTAATGAAACCTTTGAACAGTCTAAGATTTACTGGTTATCAATAAAAATGCTTAAAAAAAGCAATTACTTTGACAGACCATTTACCTATACAAATGAGATGCAACCTCATGGTCTATCTTTCCCCAGAAATTTTTGTGCTGTAGATTCATTCTGCATTCCCTTAAAGTCATTAAATTTAACCTTTTTTCCACGGTGATTTTTGATTCAGATTAAAATGTCTGATCCCATTTATTTGAGCTCAAATTCAGATAATTCAGTGCCATCTATCTGAGAGCACTTACTGAGTTAATGCAGACAGCTCTGCCTTTAGCTTTTTCCTGTTACATGGAGAAGAGGTGAAATGTTACAGCTTTCTGATTATAAGTCTGCCTTTTAAAAGTACTCACATAATGTTTATTACTTTATTGTTTCAATTCATATTGCATAATATGAAGTCATCCAAAAACCTTGTTTCTTTCCACCACTCAAAATTCTCATATAAAAAATGTGCCTATGTCCCGAACTATGGCTCCGGAACGTGCTTCGTTAAGAAGACGAGGTGAGAAGGAAGATAAGAGAGAAGGGTGAAAATTGGCCTTTGGCTGTCACTTTCCTCCGATCCTGCAATCTCCTCTCCACAAGGATACTTCAAACAAACTTCAGTACAGACTGGAGCAACTTTAGCTTTCCTTTCATTTAAACTGCTTCTAAAGGTCCTCAAAAGACTATGCTGGCAGACAGAGAAAGCAGGGGTAAACGTTACTGTGATCATTCTGCCATGCATTTGAACAGCTATGCTATTTTTGTTTTGTTTTGGCCTTTTTAGTAAGAACCTGCCCCAGCAAGGACCTGTGTGACAGCAGCCTGCCCTCAGCATTTTGGCAGCGTGTGAAACACTGCCATATGCTGCTTGACACACTGCAGCTGGGGCACTCAGCACCATACAGGAGAGTTGTCCTTCAGGACCCTGTCAAAACACTGCTGTTTTAAATGCACTTAAAGCATGCAAGGCTGTTTTAAACATGCAGGACTGAAACAGGAGGGCCAAACAAATGCCAAATTCATACATGCCAGAACTGGGCTGGAGAGAGGGTATTAGGAAATAGCTGAAGTATCAGTTCATTTAGACCTATTGTACCTTTCTCTAAGTTTTGGTCATTTTGTATACAGATTTGTCCTCAAAAGCCCTTTGTTATTGCTCACTTACTGGGATGACAAAAATCATCATGCAAACATTCTATTTTATAAAACCTTTCAAATTGGGTGTAGAGTTAAATTTGTTATGTTTGGGGCGGTGGAACACTACATGCTAGCTTATGACCTAGAAGGTGATTTATAAAGTCTGCAGAACAGATTTCCTTTAGAAAAACAACCTTTAGAAAACCAGCCTCATACCATCTATGTTAACTGAGCTGTATAACAGAGACTTTTGTTTGAATTTATCTCCTTTTGGATAACACAATTGAAAAACTGTCATAATGAAAACTCATTTTAGCCACAACATGGGTGATTTCATGGAAATATTAAATATGGTGAAGGAAGTGAATGATTTTACTACCCAGAACTTTTATGTTAGAGGGGCATGAAACTAGCAGTGCATAAATAATGCTAATATGATTCCAGAAAACTAATCAGATCTTGGGTATTTATAAAGTCATCTTCACAATAAGGGGAAAGCATATGTGAAACAAGTTGCTCATCTGCAAATCAAATATCATGCAAAAGATGAATGGAAATCTGGGGTGGCAGAAAGAGTAGTAAAATAGTTCAGATAAAAAGTAGCTGCGTACTATTAAGATTAGTAGTAATGGTAACAGCAAAGAATACAGACAGATGTTTAGAGTAAGGAGACCAGATGCATTTGTGCAACAGTTCTCGTGTTGTCATCTACTGACAGCTAATTTGGAAGAGGCACAAGAGTAACTCCTTCAACGTACAGAAGATATGTCGCCGTCTGCATAAAACCCTTGGGGTGGTCCCTGCCATAGGACAGTCCGGCCTGTCCGCTGGCTGTCCAGTCTTGTCCTGAGGATGGCCACAGGGAGCTCTCCTGATGTGGTGGTAGCTCCCAGTCTGCACCCCATGCGCCCTTGCTGTCAAATGGGAGATTTCCCAGTGTTTTTCGGCTTCCTCCTGGGATTGGAGTTGCACAAACACAGAGGAGAGAACATGCAAGGCCTCTTGGTAAATCAGAACATTTCCCTCAGGCATGAGATAGAGATGTATGAAATAAAAAGACTAAATGTGAGAAAGGAAGTTTGCTCTACAGAAGAAAGCTGAATATTCCCTCACTAAAACTCAGAGGGCAGTCACTGTACAGCACAGTGAGAGTGTTAATCCTCCAGCCTGGCTGAAAGAAAGGGACGTTTAATTCATGTTTTTAGTGCAAAACATCTTGGCTGCATATTTCTACTAAATTACTTTCAGACTAAAGTTGAAGAGCAAAATCATTTTCCTACTGCTAGCTTTAACAGCTGAAAATAACTTGTTACTCCCCCCCCCCCCAAATCACAGATCAGATAAGAATGTATTGCCCAAATTTTCAGTTCTATTGTATATGGAGAAAAGGAGGATGCTTAATTCAGAAGAGCACCATGATATTACTTCTCATTCCTAGCATCACAAGGGGGCACCGCGATTCTAAGAAGTGACTAAATGGTTTTGCTTCTGTTCTAGGCATGGCCAGACAGCTTGTAACAGCTGAACTCATGGATTAAGTCCACAATTTTGGGGAAAGATCAATCCAGAGGACTCAAATCCTATAATCACAGCCCAAGTAGAAGATTACAGAATGTTGAAAATGTCATAACATTAAATCCAAGTTCCATAAAATAATGCAATCCTCCATCCTGGATCACGTGCAATGTTCCATCTTCAGCTCTTCTACCAAACATATGGCCCCTGCTCATAAACCAATCATCTCACTGGCATATTTTTATTTCCCCCTGGCAAACACTTCCCAGCAGGCACTCCTGTACAGTACCCAACTTTCCAGAAAAAACACCCTATCTGAAACCATGTGCACATACAAAGGGCTATGTGAAAGGTAAGATACCTTGCAAGGGGTCCTTTCTAGCTGAGGACTGGGCACTGGCTGCTTTGCTTGCAGCACATCTCTCCTGATTGTTCACAATGCATATTGAGTTACCAGGCACCTTTCTTCTGTTTGAATTAAAGATGTTACAGGAGGAGTTGCTTCTGTTGCTATGTTTCAGAAACAGCTCATCTCAAGGTTGTAGCTATGAGCATGCTACAAAGAAAGGTATGTTTTTGCTTTCTGAAGTCAAAGAGCCTTTCAGACCAAGTTTTCAATGTGTGTTTATATAACAATGCACTGCAATACTAAAAATTTAATTATAGAAGAAGGAAGCTAAAATAACCTGTCCCTGTATGATTTGGAAAGCACTGTACCTTCCTTAGATTACTTCAGTGAATTGACTGACTTACCCAAGCCAGTATTAAATGCTTTTATATATAAATATAAATTTCTATATTTTCTCTTGTTCTAAAAGAACGAATGCCTAACAGTAAAATATTGCCCCCAACAATATTACAGGCTTTTTTCATTTTATACCTATGCATCTATACTGCAAGAATGTGCAGCACTATGAGTAAATTACCTTCAGAACTTAATAGCTATTTTGCAGAATGTTTTTACAAAAGCTGAAGTCTTATAAATACAAACAATGCCAAATAGTCTTTCTTTTTTGTCACTCTGCTTACCATCTTTTTTATCTGATGTAATGCTGCTCTCCTGGCTGGCTTATTGCCACCTCCCACATTTTATGCGGACTTGTTAGCGTGATTTTGCCAGTGTTTCCTGACTTTTGTCTGGTCCAGCACACCCTGACACTATGCACCTGCTGAACACCTTCCTTCAACAGTATGTGCTCTTTAGAATTTACCAACAGTTTCCTCCACTTTCAACTCATTTTGCCTTTCAAAAGGATCTCCTGGTAATAACATTTCCAAATGTGTATTTGAAGCCAACTCCTGCAGCTATGTACACATGTGAATAAACCGTATGTTGATGAAATAACTCCAGTAATTACTAACACAGGGATTATATGCAGAGGAGAAGCCTTGTGCAATGTGCAGAATGAGGTGCATATAGACCACTTACCTGTCAAACAGCTCTCCACCTGTGACCAATTCCAGAACAAGACTGATTTCTGTAGGCGTCTCAAATATCTCCTTCAGTTTTATCTGGTAAAAGATAACAAAAATGATTCCTTTTCGCATTTGCTGAGTGTAGATATCACAGGGCCAATTGCAGGAAATGGACTACAGCAAGTAAAACAAAAGATGGGACCAACTGAAATTGGTGTGTCATTTACTTTCGGTTGAGCAATTAATTGTAAAAATTCCTTTTTTTTTTTTTTTTTGCTCATTTTGTCTATTCTGCATTCTTTTTTTGTTGTTTTCATACTCCTCATACCTCAGCAACCTCTCTGTAACACATGAGTTTTAGAAACTGCTTTCTTTGGTGCCTGTCAACACCTGTCTGACAATCTTTCAGAGTAAACTGAATGTAGAACCTTCCCCACCCTCCACGGACTGACAACACCATATCCCCTTCCATTTATAGAATTTTTTTTCGCAGTTTTTCACTAAACTCTGTCAGAACATCAACAGTTTATCTTAAAGCATAAGTATGATTTTACAGTCTTGCATAACAAGCTGCTAAAAGACATTGACTCAAGGCCCTCACAAGTCTGTATATGTGAACTACAACAGTCATTACAGAGCTTTCAGGAACAGAAAGAATTTTTAAAAAGGACATGGAGTGGAACATGGTTAAACTTACAATGTTTGGATGTGAAAGGCGAAGTAGAACTCCTATTTCTGTGCGGACAATTTTCTTGTCTACCTGGTTAAAAGCGGGGGGAAAAAAGGTGAAAAATTGATTTCTCTGTTCATCATAGAAACTTCTAACTGCACCACAGGAATATATTTATGAACAGCAGTTTTAGATCTCTTGAGGGAAAAAGTCAATGTAAAATACACAACCCAAATACAGTGTAAGGAGTAATTTTCCTTTATTGCAAGACAGTTACTAGAATGGGAAAACATCTGCTTCTAGCAAAACATTCACAAATGTATACGTAAGTCATGCAAGAAGCAAAATACAGGAAAGACATTTGAAAAGACACCAGATATCCTATTCTTTATTTAAATTTTGCCGCTGTACATCTCTATTTCAGTTGGTACAATTTACACCAGGCTAGAATATTTTCAGCACACACTGATCAACAGCTCTACTAGACAGTCCAAGAGACAAGGCTTTCCAAACACTCCATGTAGGATACATCTAAGTAGTGTAACATCCTGAGAAGAAAAAAAGCGATGCAAACATCAAACATCCCTCAGGCTCAGACAGGGTATACAGTTTTAATTTTAACTTGTCTCAGAAAAATTTAAGAAACAGATCTATTTTTGCAAAAGACTGTCCCTTTGGTTAAAGCTCTGTGAGGACTAGCCCTTCCCTTTCATTCCCTGCTCAAACTGCCCAGTCTTTCAAGATTCAGGCAAAACCTCTTGTGCCCTTGGGGGAATTCGGTCACTTCTCACAACAGACTCAGACCTGAGGAGCATTTCATTCAGCAGAGAACTGCATTTCCCCCTGAACTTGAGTGCTTAAGCATAAAAGAATCATTATGCATTCAATACATTTATGAAGAAACGCTCTTGATGACAAAGATTTGCACAAATCCAAGAGAAATCCTGATGATAATTATTAACATATTTCTTCCACAGCACTCTTCATTTCAGGTGTTACTAACTGAAGGGGAATCAGCAAATTCAATCACTAACTTTTTCCAAATTGCTGACACAGATGAAGTTAAACTGAACGTTTTTGTTTGTTTCCTTGTTTTTCTAATTAAGGTTTTCCAATAAACACAATTTTCATTTTTTTAGAGCATGTATGCAATTAACTGTTATACTATATAAAACTTTAAAAGGGACATAAAAATACATTCAAATTATTAAAGAGGAAGACCTATGCTTAAAAAAATCCTTGTTTTTTAATCATCTGAAAGTAGAAAAGTACATTTCAGTATTTTGGTTTCCAGAGATAATAAAATTCAAGTATCAGTCACATTCAGAATTACAGGATTACAGACAGAATTACAGGAAAAAATTTGATTCACCCCTTGTGTACACATGCATAAAACAGGAACAGTTCCAAGCTAGTAGTGCTACAACAGTGCTCTGAAAGTGGTGTAAACGAGTAATTGGACCCTTAGGGCTTTCTTGAAACTCAATGACATTTATCTGTTTTGAGTGACTTTGGCAGGAAGCAAAAAGAAAGAAAAACCAACTTTGAACAGATCTGATGAATCAGAGAAGTAGTAGAAGGCAAAAATTAAAGGGGACTGAAATAGCCCATTATCTGAGTATCTTACTGGAGGTAAAGACCATGGTCAATAACTAAATGTCCCTCAGCACTTCCAAAGCACGCTGTACAGGAAAAAGCCCAAATGGCATGTCTGAAGTATTGTTTCCCACACAGTTTTCTTAAAATGCTGTAAACACCAGCCTCCCACTTCTACTCATGTGAAGAGGTCTCACTCGGGTTCAAAACCCCCCTTGACATCAGTGTGGCTATTCACGTCTGGGCTACTTTCATGAGTGAAGATGCACAGCCAGGGGCTCTAAAAGCTCACCCCAGTTCCTTCAGAATCGCAAGGTTCAGAGGACTGAAAGAATAATAAAACTCTAGATTAATATGCTTTGTACAGGGTTTGCCTATCTCACACAGGATCAGAAAAATTAATGTATAGTACTGCATGGACAGTTATTCCCCCATGAAAACTGCTTAGGTTTGAGCAATTTACTTCCTCCAAAAGGACTAGTACAAACTGAACAACCTACAGTTTGTTTTCTCTCCTTTTGAAAATGTTTGTGCATCAAGAATATCTGGCAACGAGCATGTAATAGGCTGTCCAAATTCTAAAGATGTTTCCTTTTGGCTCTAAGGAGGTATTACTGAGAAATGATAAAGGCCTCCTCTTCCCTAGCTGGTGGCAACAAATTAAGTGAAAAAGAGTGATCTGAGACTCAGTTTCAATTCCTTGCTTTCCTACAGATTTACTCTGTGACCGCAGGCAAGTCCCTCTGTGTTTGAGTTCCTGACCTGACGAACAAAGAATACTTTCATAATACTTCCTCGGGGTGGTATGAGGAAATCATATCTAAAAATTTGGGATGCTAAGATGTGATGGCAAACTGGCCATATATAAATACTTAGGAATAATAAATATTTATAAACATCCTGGAAAATAGCTATTGGGATAGCTCTTACAACAGAAGCATTTATGTGCAAGTGATCTGAATCATTTTATAGTAAAAGCAGTACCACATCTAGTCATGCTATTTCATTATAGAGAACTTGTTTTACCACTCACTTTTATGCTCTTACCTTCTCTTACACAAAGCATAGAGCTATATCAATACTTTCCTTGTTTCAGCTCCTTCCAACAAAACATACCTACTTATAACAGGTCCAAACTTGCCCTATTTGTTTACTTTGGGCATGAGTATCAACAATTCACTACTAATAGTCCTGAGAGAAATCATTTGCTAAGATGACAATCATGCATTTCACTCTACCACATATGATACTGCAGTAATATATTTTAAAATCTGTGCAATTTTCCAAAATACCCTGTTACCACAAATCTTTGGGAAAATCAAGTATGCTTGTATAGATCAAATACAGTGGTTTGATTTGTGCGGATTTAATATCTGACCTGCAAACTATTTTTCTCTCTCTGTTTGGATTTAAACATGCAGCACGATACGTAACAATCTGTCTGAGCTTTCCTTAAATGAACATTACTTACAGGACTGTCAGTGAAATCATTTGTGAGTATATTGCAATCAAGAATATAAAGGCAGCAGAGTTGGTCTGTTTGTAAAGTGAAAAACATCAAATGTTAACTTTCAGACATGCCCTGGTTCTACCAGTTTAGCTATTATTCTTCTACAAGCTTTCTTTGTTCTTTGTTTTTAGTCTACGCTAAATGGACCAGCGTATGCTACTGGTCAGATGTTTCATTAGTATCATTTGATGCTGACTTACAAGATTATTTTTCTCTGTGTGAAAAACTTGTATTAGTTCTGTACCATGTTGTGTGAATGCCACATTTGGGTGATTTTAACACCGGTGAGATTTGACTGAACTGTATTTTCCATTTGCAAGCTTTATATTGCAAGCAATCAAAAGGCATTTGTTATGACAGAACCTAAGAAACAGCAATCTGCCTTTCTGCTGTGGTATGTCCACCTCAATTTTAGAAGTGCTTTTTCAGGTCACCTTGACACAGTTATTTATCTCTTCTTCACCACTGACCTTAGTTAGGCATGAAGTTCTCACTGCCCATAGATAAAAATCCACAAGAAACTTCTGGTTGGTCTGTGATTATTAGAACTTACATTTACATGCTGCTATGGCTTATCTGTGTAGCCATCTGCACGAAGTGCTAAAACACAATAAATTAGCAAGAATGGTTTTGAGGAGTGATATACTACTGCCTTATTCTGCTGCTTGTAGTGCCCCCCCAAATGCTTTTGTCAATAAGTAAATCGGGAGCTGTGACTGCAGCACAGGTAGGCACCTGAATGCTGCCTTTAACCTAATCAGCTAAAGTAGCTATAGCAGCGAAGATCCGGCAGCCTGAATTTGCAACCAAGCGGCAGCCCAAGAACCCAGAGTACTTAACTGAAACGGCTGTCTGTACTGCAGCCTAGACCCCGGCCTCGCTGTTACCTGAGCTCACTAGACAGATGGTGGCACGATACGCACACTCAAAACAGCAATCATATGTCCTGTTTCCAGACTGACAGAAATGGGATTAGCAGCTTTAATAGGGTACTTCATGCATAATGAAACCAAGGCCCAGAAAGTTAGGGCAACATTTGCAAGTGCGGGTGAATGAAACTATCCAATCCCTTAATTTACATTAAAACATCTACATAGAAATGGCATTATTTCTGGATGTGCTAGCACTTTTCCCTGCAATTATTTCACTTCTCTGGAATTAGGCATTTACGTATTTTACAGATACATGTTTAAAAACACTGGATCTTCGAAACTTGATGCTGGTCCGTCAGTGAAGCAGCACCAGATCTATAGTCAACCATAAATGTTGCACTACATTAGCAAAGGAAAGGGCTGGAAAAATCTGTAATGAGAGCTGAGATTCTTCAGTGTTTCCATGCCCCGAGATGAAGTGGAGCGATGCTACAAACATGAAATGAGCAAGCGTTGCTCTTACCTGAATTAAATCAAACCTGAAATAAAATGAACTATCGTTGTAAACAAATTAATCTAGTTTCTTCCTCACAGTACGGTGTGCTATCCTGAGAAGGTAGGTGGCCGGCACACATCCAGGCCCCTCAAAACGGTAGCAAGCAAGGCGTAGAGCGCATTTGGGACCCTGCGAGCCTGCTCTCCGCCCCGTCCTCCCGCAGGGCCCTGCAGCCGCGGACGGGCACGCCTGGTCACACGTGCCCACACTGCAGGGCAGCCACAACCGGGGGCCCGGGCTGTTCACCGCTGCTCCTTATTTCATACCCTGCTCATTGACTCACAGGAATACCTCTAATTTAAGCAAATGAATGTTTTATCGAACCCACGATTCAGGCTCTGAGCGTGTATTTCGCTATGGTTGCAGGGAGCACACTGAAAATGGTTATTGGCTTGCCGCTACACTATATTAAAACTGTTCCTAAGAAATAACTTTTATTTTTTTCTGAGCTAAACTAACTACGCTATAGCCTAACCCTATTCCATATTTCATGGTATCAATTGCTAATTACTCTTTTTACTTTGTCATCATTTTTTCTTCTTACAGTTAAACTGAAATATTAAAGACTACACACACAGACTACCCAGAAGCAGAGCTGCCTATTCTCTGGTGGTCTAAGAGGTCTGTTCCCAGGTTCTCATACCTATGCAATGGGCCAGGGGGTTTCCCAGCTTCTCCTGAAATGTCAGGAAAGGAGAAATTAAGTTGTCAAGTTTGAATTTAAATAAAACTTAGAATTCCTTCACAAGACAAAGACTCAAAATAGACGTTTTCTGCTCAGTTTTACCTTTTGTTTTGTATTTTCAACATGTCCTGGGTAACAAGAAATTCCAGCTTAATGCCAGCTCCATCAGCACTCATACACAGAATATCTTCCTGGAAAGCTTTTCAGACTTCAGGACTTAAAACACTCTAAAGAGGACTTCTGAATGTATGTGCTATTGCCTCCAGGAAGGCACAGTGTGGGGTTTTTTAATCTGTACAAAACTGCATAGTACCATTGAAATACATGTTTCTGAGCTGGTTTACGTATCAATGGAAGATCTGGATGTCAGCTTTCACCATAAATAATAAAGAATATTGGGGGGGATACAAAAAGCAGTATAGCAGGAAAAAAAATACAGCACAAATGAAAATAGATGCTTTATATGTAATCCAGTCTATCTTTCTGACCTATTCTGGTGTAATTTAGTAACCAGTGGACCAGCGTAGCAGCAGACAGAGGATAAAATCAGCATTAAAAAAGCTGACCCTTCTGAAATAAAGGATTACTACTTTGTTCTAAATGAGGCATTTATTTAACATCAACTTCAGGTGATTTGCTTCTTTGGGTGAGTTTTTATTGGACAAAAATGAGTCTCTGGAAAACAGACTCCCCCTATGTTTTAGGGGCCCTTCTTGCTTGACCTCCTCAGCAAGGTCAGCAGCTCTCTCTTTGTAAGACAGCAACCTCTGTACTCATAGTGGACTAACATTTTCGTTAAAAAAAAAAAAAGTTTCAAAATCTCTCTCTCTCTCTCTCTCTCTTTTTTTTTTTTTTTTTTTTTTTGGTCTTTTAAGCTTGGCAGACTATTCTGGCTCTATCTCTATTCAAGCTGAACATGAGGTCCCTGAAGAAAAAATCAAACAATACAACAAAGCACAGTGGTAATTGCACAGTCCTGCAGTATCTTCTATAAACTCAGCAGGGAGTTTTCACTCTGTATGTTCCTGACAATTTTTACAGAGACTTTGTAAGTCAACTTGTATTATTAATTCAAAAAACATAGACTATTTATTAGAGCAAATAATATTTTCTGTCTTTAGGCACATGTCCACACTTCTAATTTATAGCCACAGTCTTTCAGTTGATGCACATGCTTCAGATTGTACACCTTTTTTTATGGAACTACTGCAAGTCACATTAACATGCCTGCATTTATCAGGACAAATTTAGGTGCTTAAATGTCTGCCTGTACCTGCAAACCTGCTGGTTGCAAACACATATTAACTGGACTTGTACAGGCATATGCTTTAAAAAAGAGGAGAAATGTAATATCCACATATGATAGCATGTTAGCACTGTCAAATGTCAGTTTATCAATGGAAGGGCAACATTTCTCTATTTGTCAAAATGCAGTTGTACAGCGAGGTCAGAGTCACATTGGCAGGCATGCCATCAGATGGATAGAGATGATCTGCAAGATTGAAGGATAGACTTCAACGTAGTAAATTGTATGCTGATCTATCCAATTAACAGGCCCTGCACTTTGTAACACAAGATTTTAACGGTAAAGCTGGCCAGATTCACATAATATTCTCCAAAGGCACATGAACCTTTGTGGATGGATTCTACTGCTCACCCAAATTAACTTAGTGGTATCACAGAGGGGTGAAGGTAGATCCTGTGGCATTTATAGCTGGGACAAGGCTGGTGATTTGCAGCAATACATTTCACAACTGAGTTCAAAACAAGTTACATGTTCAATGAGCAGACCTTATTATACGTTGTGGTCTAACTATTTGACTAATTTGGTTGTTATTTCTGGTCCTGACTCATTTATATACAGATTTCTGCAAATACATTTGATAAATGTTGAGCAGTTTATGCAAGCAAATTTCAGGCTATTAGGTATTCATGCACTGCTCATTTCAGCTATTCACTATTTATAGTGTGACACTGCTATTGTTGCTGTTCCCGGAGCTGGGTGGGGGTGGAGATTTTTCAAACAGAAGAATAATGTGTAGATCAAAAGGTAAGTACAATTTCCCATTCTCAAATACCCTTGTTTACAGGATTATTTAGAAAAATGTCCATGCCATTTTCTTGCCCATCCTTGCCTTTCATTTATATACCTACAAATTTAAAACTTAACTCACCTCCGAGTTAAAATTTATTAATCCAGCTTTTAATTTAACTGATGTAACCAGTTTTAGCCATCCGACATTCTGTGTAAAGGCTTCATCCCTCCCTCTCCCCGAACAAGTAAATCATATTGCCACTTCTCCTGAGTGTCTGGCTTAATAGCAGTCTCTCTAGAAACCAAGAACTGTTAGGTGATAGGACATTTCCTATCATCTGGTACAATATTTTATCTTAAAGCTACTCTAATGTGTTTGGACTCCTCAACTCCATCATAAAGATCTGGAATACAGTACGTTTACTAACATTATTAGCCAAGTGTAATGCTCGCTGCAATTTAAGAAACTGCACAGAAATGCTAAGCTAATGTACACATCCTTATCTGTATTAACTCACATTATAGATTCACGTGAACCTTCAGTGTTACCCAATGAAAGTCTGATATGCCAGTGCCATCATTAGTATTGTAAATTCCATCCTCAGTACCAAATTATTCCATGTGGCCACATACACGCCACTCCATTTTGTAAGTAATAACATAGATAATGATTGTGGAACACCTGGCTGCAAGTTTGTTGATCAACTGAGATCGATTTGTTCAAAATATGTCAGGCAGGATGAAATCCTGACAATTTCAGGTGTGGATTAAATTGCAACCTCCTGGTCCTAGGCCCCTTAGGCTAGTCTTCTGATACGTCTGATACATCAGCCCCAACTCCTGGCAATGAAGTGTCCCCAAAGTCGCTTTAGTGTTGTTTGATAGCATATAGCACCTGTAACTCTACACCTACGGTAAGCGAATAAATGAGCTCTTATCCCCAAAACTGCCTAAAACATACAAGTTATGTACTTCATAACTTGAATAACACAGAAAACTAGTAGATCTTCAAATGAAAGCAGGGAAAGAATCCCTTGCTAGAAGCTTTTCAGAGACTGACAATGAAAAATGACTGATATAGTTGGAAGAGGGCAGAGTGAGGTGATGAAGAGAAGTAGACAGATACGTGAAAGAAAGGCTTTATAGCTGATTTACAGAGCTTGTTTCACAGATCAGAAACTGAGCTGAGTTTCTTGTTAGTGCTATGCATCAATAAATAATGCCAGAATTTATGGGACTATTTTTGTCCCTGTATCTCTCCACTCCCTGTGGAGAATGTCTCAACTACATCCATGATACCACATTAACTTCCCTCCTCTGCAGGATCTATGATCCACGCTGGAAAAGGGGACAGAGACTGAGTAGGCTGAGAGCAGCAGGAACACGCAGTGACTTCTCTCTCCAACAGATCAGGCAGAAGAACATGGTGCAGCCTGGACTAAAATCCAACCTGCGAATTCTGCGTGCACGTGCCACAGGGCGTCTTCCATATTTAATGCTATGTTCCCTGATGCTTTGTACAGTTTTGTAGTAGCTGGAGAAGACTGAGTTGAAAGAAGGCAATCGTAAGCTATGTGAACTGAACCAGAACAGAGGAATATTTGAATTGCAGGAGACCCAACTACCTCTCCCTTTACTGCCACCAAATTCACGTGTAGATTTGGCAACTCGCATACAGCCAGAGCTAAAATACACCTCTGTCACATGAAGTGTGATTTGGGATGGAATTTTGGTACCAAAACCAAAGAACGCAAACCCTGAAGATTCCTTAGGTTCTTATGTTGCTGTGGCTAATTTAGCTTTTTGAGAGATCCAGCTAGTCAGCGTTGAGAACTAGTTGAGACCTTCAGACTAAGTTTCCTGAGGTCGCCATTACAAATGACTACTCTGAACGTGCTCCCATAAACTTTGTGACTAACAAACTCTGCACAAAGCTCAATGCTAGTAAAGCTGTCCCTCTTTGGACACGTTTCACATATCCACGACATGGGAGGGAGAAGACCTGGCTTATAAACACACAGTTTATATGTTAGACACGATGTCCACCAACACTACGCCCCTTTCTCCATTGGTTACATAACATCAACAAACAAAATGAAGAATTGGAAAGAAGGAAGAACTATCAACCACATACGAAGTCATGCCCTCTTTTGTGCCCTTTCCTCAGAGCCAGTGAATCTTGAATGCTGTTTCTGCCTGAGAGAAAGTGGTTGGAAGAGTTTATAGCTGATAATGGCATTCTTCTGGTATGGCAGACCCTCTGGTATGGTTTAGACCTCTCATGAAGTGGAGGACACTAAACACAATCTCCTATTCCTGTATCAGTGTTTTATCACAGAGCTACCATACAGAAGAGCACTGGAATTACCATAATCTTCATCCTTGCCCACCTTCGAAAGGACTGACTTAGAGATCTAAAAAGATCTGAACTATGAACTCCCATCTCTGCTGAGTGCTTCTTGCACCAGTGTTTGATATCTGTCTCTCTGAGAAAAGCTGAGATGCAACACACACCACTTCCTGCTCAGCCCTCTGTGCTGGTCCTGTTCCTTCTGCTGGCTACTGTAAGGCAACCAAAATGGGAGGCAGCCTTCCCCAAAGCCTTGCCCATGCCTGACTTATCTATATGCATTTTCTCCGTAAAGACAAGTATGCACAAGAATGCACAAAATAGCAATAACTAATTGCCTGAATACAAATCCCTTACAGATCTAGCCGCTTGCCTTAGCACCTCATGTTTTCCCCATCCACAAAACACAGAAATGTTGCTGTGTTCTCTCACCGTGGTGTTGCATCTCTAACATAGTAATAGTCCAAAAAGAATAACGGAAATGAGTCCTAATAGTAATATGAATTATTTTCCTAGAGTGTTGATAAACAGATTTTTGGCTTCTCCCTCATCTTGACCTGCAGGAATTAGGATTTTTCCCACAAATTCTTGAAAGCCACACCACAGAGTTCTTCTGACTTTGTATGCTCTCATGTTTTTACATTTAAGTCATATACTTAGTACATGTGCTACTCAGTTTAAAACCCTACAACTACTTCTCATGATATTTCTTCTTGTAGCACTATTATTTTATTGGGGAGTAAATGGCTAAAAAGAGTATCAGTGTTATATATCTTGCAGATAAAAATTAAAATTTCTGTAGGTTGATATTCCTGAGAGTACTGCTTAGAGGTCCTGAGATGTTAGCATATCATATAATCTTTGCAATTCTAAAGTAACTTCAAATCAGAATTCTCTCAAAATACGATAGCACTGAAATACAAACAAAGCATGTTATTTCAGCTATTTCTTATTATTTATGGAAAGGCTTCCAGCTGCTTTCAACTGTATTCACATTAGTGCACTCTGGTTCTCGAAAAAAAGCCCCGTTGAAGTTTCAAACATCTGTTCATGCAATATATGCAAAGTATAATGGAATAGCTTTCTGGAAACAAACAGTAGTATTAGGAGGCTGCTTAAAAAGAAGGGGAAGGAATAACAGATATATATATTTTTACATTTATGGGAAAACATATTATTAGGGTTTTTTTATTTATTCAGTTTTTATTTTTTCGTAGGGAAGCACTTCTTAATTCAAATGGAGAGCTAGTTCTGTTTGGCAAAAAGTTTGGATGATCCTCCCCCATATACTCTAGCCCTGCAGCCATCACCATTGCAACGTTCAGCTTGTACTGAACTTTTGTTCTGATCTTAAGAGCTGCTTTGACCAGATCACACACCCCACAGAGATCAGACAGTGAAGCTAGCTTCAGGATTTTTTGAAGGCTCTTTTGTAACCTGTACCCGGTCTTGCTGCCCATACAACTGTTGTTTTAACTTCTGCCTCCACTTTTCTATTCCTGCCTGTGTTCTTTCTTTTACAGGACACAAGATAAAAGGAGTCCAGCTCGGCCAAAGAGGATATATTTTATCTTGAAATACACTAGTGTGTGTAACCAGTTTGCCAAATGAGTACATGCTGATTATGGAGCTCTTAGTAAAATAAATACCCTCTCTTACAAAACTGAATTGGATTTGCCCCTCTGAGGGGCTAGGGAAGAACTTGACTGCAGGCCAGAGGAATGAATCCAGGATGCTAAGTTATAAGTTATATGCTGTCCTTGTTTTATTCCAGCAACTGAACTGCCAGCAGCAGAGAAAATGCTGTCGTTTCTCATCTTCTACTCTTTTCTCTTCATTTTTGTGCATGTACCCAGTTTTCCTTTAATTTTTTGTTTGACAGTGTAGAACAAGGAAACTCAATCTCCCTCCCCTAAAATGAATTACTGTTGCAACGGTGACAACAGGATCACAGCACAGGCTTCTAAAAACAGTGACATCCTAAAACACAAAAGGAGGAGATATTCTAAGATCCCCAGTGCAAGCCTCATGGACAGGCTGCCTAGGCAGAAGCCCTGTCTTCCCTGCAGGACAGCTCCACCCAAGGCATGTTACTAGACTACCTTTAACAGGCTGTAAATAGTGAAGGGTTTCTAAAGAGAAGGACTGTAATCTCAGGATAGACTAATATTTACCTGTGCTTCGGATAGACTAATATTTACCTCTGCACTTCTGCATGGCTGAAGCTTTGCTTTTGGTGTTAAATATATCATCACGGAGTAACACATTTCATGCCTATTCCCAGTCTTGCTTCTCTACAGTTACATCCAAACCAGACATCCACAGCTCCTCTAGATGTGCTTAAAGCCATGGAGAAGAAATCACTGCAAGCAAGAGCAAAACATCCATGGACAGGTTGGTGAGGGAAGAAATGCAGCTCAGATTGTTTCATGAAAGTTCCTCTTAAGTTATTCAAACCTAAAGGTGTGTGTGTGGATCAATTGTTTCTTTTTTACCGGATTAATAATCTAAAGGATACTATTTAGTTTCTCAGTACTCGCTCAACAATGCAAAGCATGCAGTAGGCCGAGCTTCCTTGAAACTGCACAAGGAGTTGAGCTTTATATTTTCCTCTTTTTAGTAATCTGTCTTTATACTTCTGAAAAATAAGCTGCGAACACCAGAAATGAATGTTAGCTAATTACCTGTAAATTAAATGCAGTGGGGGGGAAGGAGGGGGGGAAAGAGACAGAATACATACTCTCTTGTCTTGACTTAATATCTTAACCCAAGGGACGACTTACTCATGAAGAACACAGCAATTCAATCTAAATGGTGACAGGTAAAAAATATTGTTCTACATTAAGTGATTTTTACACATCATCTGCATTACAATGCAATATAATACAATATATTGTAATGCAGATTATATGCTAAATACCTTTATGTATAGAGAACACTTTTTTCAGATGCAGAGTGAGTTTTTTTCTTTTTCTGAAGGATGTCCTGGCAATACAGACAAAAACTGCTTTTTCTTTCCAAGGACTACAATAACATATTACAAAGCTTTTTTTTCATTAAAACTTTCACTTTCACTAAATAGTGTCCAATTTCACAGCTTATAAAACAAAAACCCATTGGTATCTTACTGTAGAACAAATATGCTTTTAGTTGGCTATTCTTTTGCTGTGTATTTATGAAAAATGAACTTTTCTGTGCTTCTTTACAAACTATGCATCTGATGGACTTTATTTAGAAGCAGTTTTCTTTAGGAAGGTAAAGAGTCAGACCATGAAAGCCAGATTCCCCTTACATATAAGGGAAAACTGGATATAACCAGTGGAAAGTCAAAGCCTTGGTGCCTTATTTCTTATTATTTCTTATTTCTTCACTGACAATAATTTTTACTGAAATCTTTTATTCATCTTTCAGAAGAAACATAACAGTATGAACTACACATGAATAACAGCCAATGACACTGATGACTAAAAATGAGCATACCAGGAAAACTAAAGTAATCTAAATACGTAATAGCTCGTACTATCGGTTGAGTGGTAGTTAAGAAACAGCCTATAGGTATGACCAAGTCCCTGCTCTCACTGAAATTAATGGCAAAACTCACTGCAGTCATTTCCTACACTCAACATGGATGGGGGGTGTGTGTCTGTGAATAACACAAGAATGTATGCCCTGATCGACAAAAATAAACCTTTTTAATGGTGAACACTGATATACAGTTGTTTTCATGTGCAGTTACAAATGATACTATTCTTTTTTCTTTTCGAAAAAATTAGAACATTATAGATTAATGAAATGTTTAAAAAAACCTACTGAAACTGCAAATAAAAGAACTGAGGAAAAATAGCCATGAAAAATATGGCTGCTTACTCAAATGTAACTTTGCTACACTGCATTCACGCATTACAGTTAAGAACTGATAATTTTTTTTAATCGAGAACTGAATTTTGTGTTAAGTGACTTTTTAAATGAAGAATACCAGCTTTGTGAGGAAAAAATTTGACTTTAAATATACATATACACATATATATATACAGAGAGATATTCCAAACATTAGAAATCTGGGGAAAAAAAGAATTACTGCCATAGTACTTCAGGCAAATGAGAGCATTTGTCTCGGTCTTTCATCTTCTTCTCTGGACCAGATTTCTCAGCTAAACTTCCTCTCTCTCATATGGCAGTTCAGCAAGAGTACTGAAAATTACAGTATCACAGGGTATATATAGTCTAGTTATGGAGCCTATAGAGATACTGAGCTTAGAGGAATATAGAGGCAGGAGGTATTCAAACTGTAGCTCCCATAAGGCCAGATGGCAGAAGATGGAAATTTTCATTTTATAGCCACAAATATACAGCTTTTTCTCAAAAAGTCAACAAAAGTCCTGTTTTATTAATTCTAATAACGATCATCTCCAAGTGCCATACACAGTCCCTGGACCCCTTTTCAGCGTAAGCATCTGTAACACTTGCTTTCTCAGTCAATTGGCAAGGTTCAGCCAAGAGCGGCACTCCTCCAAGAACATCGATTAATGGCTGAATGAGCCTCTTGACTACCACTTAGTACTACAATTCACTGCAATACAAAATGAGGAGCCCAGACAACTCTATAGCCCATTTGTCATATACTACCCACTGATGAAAATAATAAAAAAATGACTATCTACATTAGAAGATAATCATGCCTTGAAAAAAAATCCTCCCAAGCGCCAGTGTCTGGGCTTCGAAGACCTTCTCATCCTCATCACCAGTAAGAAACTTCCCACGGACCAACAAACAGCAGATGGATGGGACCTTGCCAGGGCAACAGAGTTAAACAGTTGCCTCCCTCATTTCTCAAACAGCCACAGCCAATGTCCCTCACAACAAAAATCATCAGTCGCCTTAGATCTTCCCACACCCATTGCATTGCACACCTCCCATTTCTGGTAATAATTAGAAAGTCACTTTTATTTTTCTGATGAATACTGAAAAGCATGAACTCAACTGAGACTTTTTATATATGATCTCATAACCTGCTATAATTTCCTTCAGACCCTAACTCTAGATATCATCCGCAGCTCCAGGAGGGAGGGCCAGAAGTCCATTACCATTCCCTTCACTCATACTCCTCTGCTGCACAGGTGTGCACTATTTTATGTTCGCAAATTGTCCAACTGATTAGCATAATTAGATTAACCCCAGAACAACTATTTTCAACATATGCATAACCTGAAAACCGTTGTTCTGTTTCTGATCTGAGAAAAAGTTTATGTGGCTGAATGCTTGTCTGATTTTGAACTACATCAACCGGTCTTCAAGAAGCATGCTTCTTCATAAAAATTGTAAAGTGCCTCACCGATATTAGTTAAGCATCACAAACCCTGTGAGGGAGGATGCTCACATATGAAAAAAACTGAAGTCAAAATGAGAATTCTCCAAAATAATCTCTGTATTTGGATGCCTCATTGACTGATACACAGTGATATTTCATAATATTTAATAATTCTTATGGGACAGTATATATTAATTAAAACCTAGGAATATTAAGCAGACTATCCTTCAAAGCGCTGCTGTGAAGCAAAATGAATAAATACTCTCTCAATTTTATGGGTGAAAAAGTTGAAACAAAAAGAGTCAATAACTTGGCCAATGGCACAATGAATTGAGAATACAGTAGGACGCAAATCCAGACCATCTGACTCACAACCTCGTGCTCCTTCCTTCAAAGCATGTTGCTTTATTGCAACGACAGCTCCCAAATTCCTTCAGATACAGTTGTTAGCACTTGGTAGATCTAAGATGTAGGCCCTCGGTATCTCAACTGCAAAACCACAGAACAGGCACCATCTCTTCTGTTTAACAGTGACACTAATATTGTTTTAAGCAACTTGTCCAGACTTGTGCAGGATATTTGAGACAGAGGTGGATCTAATGCCTTTAACAGAAGGCATTTACCTGCCCAGACTACAAGACAATCTCCAGACTAGCCTTGGTGCCTGTTATCTAGCCTTCTTGTCGTATGGCCAAAGGAGGCAAAGAGCTGTAGATCTGAGGCTTCATTCCATAAATAACATGGTTTGCTCCATTCGAGAATCCTGTGCTCTTCTCATAGGATCAATGTGCTATATGTTGTTTGCAACAACAACTTTTCTAGAATGACTGATTATAAATTTCACATAATTATTAAGTCCCTGCTTAGGGTAGCAGTAATCATTCTGTAAAGTGTATCCTAAAGATACTTCATTCTTTTTAAATACTGAGTCATCATGAAGAAGTAAATTCCGCAGTGAAAAGCTAAGTAACCTCATATTTGCAACTGCGAAGGTATAACAAGCAGTTAACAGTTCCTTATTGTATCTAGTTTATTTGAGGAATTTTCCTGAAGTGCCAAATGGAACTGCCTGCTTCTGCTTCTTTTTTGCTTAATGAAATGGATCTCCCCCCATAAGGACATTACCTGATTCAATCCCTTAAATGTATTATCTGTGCAGAACTTAAGAGATGTAATAAACACAGTAAAGATCAAATAACGAATATATAATACACAACCCTATGTTTTGATCTATGCTCAGGAGACTGAGCAGAATGGTTGGATAAGGTATACGAGCAAATCAAAGACAAATGACTTAGCATGTTCAGCTACCTGTCCCATAGGTGTAGTTTTATAAACATATTTCTTTCTGTATCTATTAACAACAATTCCAAATCTAATTTCTTATACATTATCTCAGATTTTTTTTTCCACTACTAGGTGTATCAACTTTTCTTTTGGCCTCTTTAGCCCTTCTAACAGGACAATGCCTTCTTGTCCTCTTTCAGCTGCTTTGGAAATTATGGTCCTAATTTGCCTGACAGTTTCCTGACTTTGACGGTCAGAAATCTCAGGGGTAAGAACCGTATATGTTTCTTGAACTACATTTTATTCACTGGAAGTGCAACTTAAAGGATCCAAAACTACACACAAATTGGGCTGAATTTAGCAAAAACAAAACAGAAGCATTCTATTTCAGCTGTTTCGAACCAACAAAAAAGGTTGGGGGAGTTTTCTCCTTTGGGAACAATATAAAATTTTAATTAATGGTTAAGAACGATTAAACCTCTAACATGAAATAAAATATTCCCAAATTATTTCTTCATTTCATTGACAAAAATAAATTTTGTATAAACATTTTCCCCCAATTTCTCTTTGTTGGCTTAATTAGCAATTGGAAAAAACAAGCAGAACTGTACAAATGATCTAAGAATACTATTTTTTTTAACCTAGATACTAGAGAGATATTACAGCAACTTCTAGGAACTCAGATCTCTCAGCAAGTGTATGTTCTCAGAAATGGCTAACATGTCTTGCTCAAAATTTTATTTCCTCTTAAATGACAATGCGTTAGTCAGCCAAAATGAAAAATTAGTCTTATTATCTAAATAAAAAGAATACTGATAGGCATTTTATGTTCTTCGCAGTCTGTTCCTAGTATACTACTTAGTTCAATTCACAAAGAATCATTTGTTCCTTAGCTAAGCTGTTCCCAGAGGACAAAAATAATGATTCCTGAGGCTTTTCTTTAAACTATAGCACCACAGCGATCAGCATGCACAGATCTGAAGCTGTCAGTCAGCTACCAGACTGCTCCTCACAAATGACTTGTTACCTCCTCCAGAACAAGCTGGACCGCTCTGTCCCTGACCCTCATCTGTTTTTGTTTTTTTTTTTTTTAATGGACATTCCTCCTTTCCCAGGTAGTCCTGTCTTAAGCAGCATGAAAAGTTAGTTTGAATGGAAAATCAGAGGAATTTGCTCTTTCACCATCTTCCTTAGTTTTCTCTTTCTAATTTCTCTGTGCTCTCCAGAGCTCCCGCATGTGCATTTGGAAACAGGAATTGTAGAAGTGGGACTGTGTGCATCAAAAGTAAACAGTCAACAGGTTCCTCCTCTTTTTACCCATCACTTTTCTTCCACTATTGAACTGCCATCCTGTTCTTTGTAATTTTTGTTTAAAAAACCCAACAAGAAGCTTAAGCTAATCAAAATGTTAGTACATGATTAGGACCACACTTGGTTATTTTTATACTGGGTTACTGTGCAAAGATCAGGCCACCTGCTATGAGAGCACTGTTTAACACACAGTTAACGCTGTCACTGGTGATAATAATTGTGTGTCCAAACTGAACTGGCGCTACTGTAATTCATGGCACACACATACAGTGGCACAGCATTACAATATGGCCTCTTTATGTGCTCAATTGTACAAATAAACTCAGTAATGTAATAGTATCCCGTTTCTCATAATGCAACAAAACATCCCAAAATGTATCTATCAGCTACACTGGAAACACCCTGTTACATGAACTACACTCACTGCTAACCACACTGCTAATATAATCAAGGCTCAACTGAGTTTAGCTGTTGTTGCTGTGCAAACAACTTCCCTAACCACATCCTTATGTTCTTGTTCATCATTTGCCCTACACTTTTATCATTAAAAAAAATAACTCGCATGCTCCAAAAGGATGCTAAAAGTCTGAACTGAACAGTTCCGAGACACAAAGAGTTGGATCTAGTACTAATAACGTCCATGATGAGCATGAATTAATCTCTACAAAGGCCAAAAAAGGCAACAAAATATTTTTAAATACTGTAATTTTTCTGAGTGTGTTTCAGAGTGACAATCATGAGAGTATATTCCTATATGTATTATATATCCGCTGGCATAGGGAATGGATAAAAACTTGAAACTGAAGTCCTCTGCATTTCCATAGGGAAAACAGTATGTAAGCAGAAGCAATGCAAACTCTTCACATATGCTCTGCTTCCTCCGATGCACCAGATGCAAATTCAAAAGCAGTGCACAGAACTAAATTTCTATGCCAGTTTAAACTTTGGCTTATTTTCAAAGATGACAAATTAATGCCAGCATTTTACCCATGGGGAACCCGCTCATTACATCTTGCACAGAGACCATTCAACGTTTAGACGTGTTTACGCCTACCCACCAATCATTATGTTGCTACATGTGAACACTGCTGAACTTTATGGGGTAACAGATGATTTACCAGTAGAACAAACTGAATCAAAACGACTCATGAATAAAAATCATGTCCATGCTTCACAACTTGCCAGCTTCCTCTCAAATTTCTCTTTCCCTCTATGTAGAAACAGGAACTGCTCTTCCCCATCTCCCACTTTCTCCTGCTGCTTGAGGTCTCTCAGTCCATTACTAGCCTTTCCTCTTGAGGCTCTCCTCATGCTTTCCACTACCCATTTTGTAGCGCACACAGAAATAACTGTGGTAGAAGTGTGATATATATGGAGCTACAAAAATAACTGACAACTCAACTGGTTCTCTTGGAGTTTTGTAAGGGGGGAAAAAACCCTCTAAAAATATTTAAATCTACTGGAGTCTAAGAAAAGATTTTTTGGCAGAACTGAAACAAATGTCCAAATGAATTTACTTTTTGAATTGGTGCTTTAAACAGTTCCTGAAAAAGCTAAATCATGTAATGATATTTTTTGAGCAAAACAATGTACTAAAGCAATATGAATTTACAGAATGGTTAAATGAATCGGAATCTGCATCTTTTCTTTGGCAAAAGTAGAAGAAATTTTTGCCTAAAAGAAAGTTTTGCCCAGATCTATGTCTATACAGAGGATGCCAGATGAAGGTACAAGCAAGATTCATGGGGATAAGGCATTTTCAATAGAGTACTGCTACCTCTAAAAGCTGTTTCAGCCATGAGGAACAGAAGAAGCTCAGCTACAGAAAATACAAATCTCAGTGGGGTCCTCAGTCTAACCTGCTCCACCCACACAAAAGAAACCACAGCCAAAGAAAGAGACCCCCTCCAAACAACATTCCGAAACAAAAAACAGAACAACTTACTGTCTTCTTCAACATTTTGACGGCGTAAGGTTTCTGGGTCCCTTTCTGCCTGCATCTGTAGACAACGGATGTAGCCCCACTAAATTAAAAAAAAAAAAAAAAAAAAAAAAAAGGAAGAATAGTTGTACATACACCTCTTTGAACACATCAATAAACAGAGCTGCCTAACTCATTTCATTGTTGGTCACAGCTGAAACTACATTTTCTACTTCTCCCTGTTTGGAAGCAAAGACACCTCAATTTTTCCCCAAAGGTGCAAGCAAAAACAGTGTAAAAACTGCTCTCTATTAGACCAGTGAACTTCAGTGGTTATTCAGTCAACAGAAACTGCAAGAGCTCAAGATACTTTTCTGGTCGTATCTTTTTCGGCTCCTGAATCATTCTGGCAGTCTCTTTAAGACAGTGAGGAAAGTAATCTGGCCCAAATCTGTACCAACCAACATTGTCTCTGCTAAGGCAATCTATTTGCAACAATTAGCTGAGTTTTTTTTAAACAATGTTGGTGGCAGTAATGGGGAGGAGTACAGAGTACAGTTGCCCAACTAGGCAAATTTAGGACCAGTCTGAGCAGGCAGAACTCCTCCTTAATTCGGTGGGAACTGATGGTGCTCGTTCATAGCTTGTTCACTGGACTGGGCTCACATTTCCCAGCTGCCTTCAAGGTGCACTTGTTTGAATGCGCCAGGGTTGAGCATTCATAACATAAAATTACAGAACTGCTGGTTGGAAGACACTTCTCCAAGTGGGAGGTTGGACTAAATGACCTTCAGATGCCCAGATCAGGTCAGTTACTGCTGCTTGGGTTACTTGCTGTGCTCTGTTTGGTACTTGCAAGGAAGGGACCTGTACTATAGGAATTGCCCAAATGGATGAAAAAAACTGTGGCAAAACTGTAAAGGTTGCAAATAATTCAGGTAACTTTATCTTCCAGCACATTTACTGTTAGATGTCTTTGAGCATCCTAGCCCCAGCCACCATAAAACAGATGCACTAGAATGCTGCAGGTGAGCACAGGGTTTCAGACACTTCTGAACTGACCGACAGCAGTAAGCATGCAGAATAGAGCAAGCAAATCTGTCCTCACGAGATTTCCATTACTCACTTTAGGACCCGATAGTTCTGAGTAGCTGCAGATCTTTTCACTACAAGGGACTGCCGTTATCACATACAACTTTGTGAATAACAGAGATGGTAGCGCTGCAGTGAAAGAATGCCATATGCACCACACAGTTGAATGCACTGCAGACACCTCTGAACCAGAAGAAACCCAAGTCGCTATAAGAGACACTCACAGGCTATGGCACGACACGCACGTTCTTCGTTTTTAAACAAAGAAATGATTTAGCCGTGTTTGCCTATATACATTAAACCATGCCACAAGGCTTATTATGTGGGGTGCAGTGCTGCATAAAACTGGCTCACACGCTGCCTGCATGCACGTTCTGCACTTGCCTCTCCTCAGCACAGGCAGACCCGGTGCAGGTGCCTGATGGTGCTTGACGTACATACACCCTTACTCTTCTGAGCACCTGGGTGAGCACAGGAACTGGTACTTGACTGAGAATGTGCCTTACAGAAAGACCTCTTCATCAGGAAAGGTCACCTACAGCAAGGTTTACACGGCTCAGTCACCTGAGGGCTTGTGTGCATCAAATGCACATACAGTACTCTTCAGCTCAAATGCTAAAATGATTTGTCTCTTAGAATAGTGTATTGATAAGTGTGTGGGAGTACCGCAAGCCTCAATGACTCCCAGAATCATTACATGAATTTAATTAGATTTCTCCTCCTTGGCCAACTCTCACATGGTTCAGTTTAGCAAGAAAAGAAAAACATACCACATGAAAAAACCCTCAACATCTTTTAAGTACAACTGAAAATGTTAAAAGAAAAGGACCTGCTGTGATAAGGCTTACACCTCCAATATTTCACTACAGCACTGCAACAGGGAAGTCCCTGTATAAACTACAAATCATTTCTCTATCCTGCTTCACATATTCAGAGTGTAATATAAACAATTAAACTAATTAATCTACATATGCTCTTGTTAAGTAGGCAGCAAACTTTCTAGAAATGATTATGTAAACAGTATTTTACAGCTTTATTTGATTGAGGGCACAATCAGATGCGCTACAGTTGATGGAGGGCTATCACTGTCTCTCAGTAATTCTATTTTCAGTGTTTGCTTAACTAGTTTGAAACTTGGCTCTGAAAAGTTTTCCACATGAACAGAAACCCAATCACTACAACATTTTCGATGATTTCACAGAACTGGCTTAATGATGAGATGAACAGCTCATCAAGCAGGGCTGGCTAGCATGGCACCAGCTTTACCAGTTAATTTGGCTGCACCCAAAGCTGGAAAAGTGGTGGCATAGTCCTAGAAAGAGGCATATGACAGCACCAAGAGAAAGGAATTTAAGAAGGAATGTCCTGACAAATCTGTTCCTGTCAGCAAGGAAAGAGATCACCAAGCTAACAGCCAGCATGACCTTTTCTTCCTCTTCCACATTAGAAAACAGGACCAGAAGTCAGAAACAGGGTGGCAACTGCTTGCACCAGTGCTGGTGCAAAGCTCAGCAGACAACTCTTGCAAGTGCAGACCTGACTCCTTTGCTCTTTGGTGATAAGGGGTATCTCTCTCTCTCTCTCTTTTTTTTTTCAAGCAGCCTTTGGGGATCCCTTCCTTTTGATATGTCTATGCAAACAGAGCTGCCTTGTGCACAGAAGTTCATTTTGCTTTGCTTATCTTGGGGCTGTCTGCAGGAGCTTGGCGAGCCTTCTGCTGAACCAGCACATACAGCTTTCCCGGGTCTGTATGACTTGGAGGGTCACCAGTATAATCTGAGTGATTAAAGCCTCAGTCAACAAAAAGCAGTGGAAAGCTTTGGGGGCAAGAAGCGTGTGTAACTGGAAAGCTCAGAGAACTGCTAGTTGATATAACCTCTGCCCTCATCTTGAGTTTTTCAGCATCAAACCTTGACTGTAAACAATGGGACTCTCAGAAGCTGGTTTGGGATCTGTATCAGCTAAACATTTCCTTGACTCTTTTGGTCAGACAACGGAACTACGTAGAAATCAAAAATTCCTGTGGCAACACACATGCCACTTGCAGCAAGCCTGGAATTTCCAGGCAGGCCGAGACTGGGAGCCTCCCGGGGTCTCATGCTCTGCAGCTGGTGCTCCACCTCGCGTGAATAATATTAATGGTGTTACACAAAGAAATCACCTACACTCAACAGTTAAGGCACTTAGCTTAATAATCACGAGATACCAACACCAGGCAATATTTATTCCTACAATGTGGAACAATTTCAACAGAAGAAACTGAGAGCACTCCGAGCCCGAGCAGCTAATAATCACTTGCAGAAGTAGCCTGCAGTGTGTGACTGACAACCAAACCCATTCCCCATTCAGACTAGGAAGCAGAAATGAAGTCTCCCATGCTCCAGATGAGTTTACCAACCACAGGACTATCCACTGGATAGCACTGATGTGTTTCAGATTACTCCTGCCAGCTCTTACCTCTTTGTAGCTGGTGGAAAATAAATAAATAAAATATTGTATTGCATTATTTATGTCTGTGTCTATGTGTCTATGTATTTATATTTATTTACTTACACAGGTTTAAAAGAGAAGCCACTTTTATTCTGTGCTTGCAAATCTCTTTCTTCTGCATAAAACAGACAGCCTGAATTCAAAGCATAAATTATTTAAAGTTGGCTGGAACAATATAAAAAAAGGCATGTTGTTGGAAATGAAGATAGTTCAGTAACTAAGAGAACAGTAAAAATTAGAATTTCTGCTTTGCTGAAAACATCATCATTCCCTTTTACTGACATATGTATCTCTGTCTGGAAAACAGCTTAATGATTCTGTTAAGATTTATTTTTAAAAGCCCGCATGTAACTGTGAATATGTTAAAAAATAACAACAATAAAGTCAAACAATGCTTTACTATATGCTTTACTACATCATGGGTTTCTGCCCATTTTTGAATTTACAAAAAAGTTTAAGATGCTGTATACATCTTAACTGATGCTACTTGGTCATAATGGACAATAAAATACTTGCTTCCATATGGTGGGCTGATGGCACTAAGAGCAGTAACAACTCATGAAAAGCCTCATGATGTCCTATATATGAAATATATCACCGCTGCTACACACACTGTTTAGTGCTACCGCAGCGCTACAATTTTACTGCAGTAGAAAACTTCACTGACATGATAAACTTGCTCAGCTATTAGTCCAAAGATTGTGTGAACAATTTAAAGTATTAAAGTATTTAAAGTATTAAAACTGCTTAATACATTAAATCAGACTAAAATCCAATCACTGATCTTTGCACATGTTGCTTTCCATGTAAATTTGAAAGACTTTGAAACATTAAAAATGTACGTGTAAAACTTTTTGCCCTTTAATATACACTTCACTGAGTATTTTGAATGATTTTTCTGCTTACAATGCTTGGTATTACTGAATTCTCAATTATTTTATGGCACTAATTTAGAAATTGAAGTATTTTAAATATTTAAAACAAGCTGAACAGCAAAAGTGGTTACTTGTACACTATACTTGATATAAACATATCAAATAACAAGCAGATTACAGATAATATTTTAATTAATGCTCACAAAGGACCTGAACTAAAGTAAAAGAACTAAACAGACATCTGCACTGACACCAAGGACTGAACCAGGGATCTCCGAAACAAGGAACGTGTGGTAAGCCGAAGAGACTGCCTCCGTGGCTGTGAGCTATGAAAGATTCGTAGCTTCTATAGATGAAGCACAGAGAAAGACAAGGGTAAAAAGCAGTGGAAAAAGTGTATACATATTGTTAAAAATAAAGAGAATAATGTAAATGGATCCTAAAATTAACAAGGAATCAGAAAAAAATGGCATTTAAAGAGAATGACACTTGCATTTTAAAGTCCTTAGATATTGCAGTTGATCAGTGCAGAAAAGACGCATTACCCGAGTATCTGAGTTTAGTAAAGCAGGACTGACTAGGTCAGGCAGACCTGTGAGACCAACAGGTGATGGAGCTGAATTTCCCCGCACAGAGGAAGAAAATGTGGTAGGTTCTGCTTGTGCTAAGGAGTCAAGACAGCAAAGGCGAGAGAAAAGGGAGGCTCACATTTCAAGTACACAAAGTCAAAAATAAGGGTGTCAGCACAGATGGAATGAAGGCAGAGACGTCCATGAGGGATGTTAAGGAGGTGGAAGTGATATTGTGAATTTGCAAATAAAGGCAATAAAGGATAAAATGGAATCTGTGGAATCAGGCAGGGAGCCACTGTGGAGATGGACAGAGAGAGAAGAGCCAAGGCAAGAAAGGACACAATTTGAGCTGGGTTGGAAAAAGCATCTTCTCCCTCACCCCCATGAGAAGCTGCCTCAACAACAAGGGGAACAAAAATGAAACACAGTCACACATCTGTTTGGTCACAGGTAGGCAAGTAAAGTGAATTCTTGGAGCTGCAGTTTCTGTAATAAAATATTTGAAACAGTTACTGACAGCATTTTCACTAAAAGTAGAAAAACTTGTCCTTTCACAAAGTAGGTCAGCATCTCCATACTCACTCATTCCGCTCGCTCATCCCAGGCTTTATAATGCATTTCAAATCAACTCAGTACAAATACACTCCTCCATGTAATCTCATCCAAATTTCATTTGGATTAAATTGCTTAAGTTCTGAATTGATTTTTTTTAAATAGTTTGTGCTTCATGTAGTCACAGAATTATTACACAATCTAGTTTGTCCAATCAAATTAGGTGAAAAAATGAACGGTCCCAAGAAAACTGTGCATAGCACAGAGCCACAGAAATCTCTGCTGTCAGAGGTACAATAACAGATCAAGTCCAATATTGGTTTCCATAAAGAATACTGAGTGTTTCTACAGTTTATAGAAGTACCATAATAAAATACATTACTTCACTCTCTTATGTTCACACCAGGAGGTCAAAATTGATTTAAAGCAATGAAATTACTGTTCTTAGACTTCAAAATTAAATGCCCCATTTGAAGACAGTTAAAAGCTTCGGGCAGAACAAGAAAAGTCACTGACAAAACTACTGGCATCCACACAAGTGAAAATTACATTAAAAAGAAATTACACATTCCATGGTATTATTATTCTTTCATTTAAAAAAGCACATACGTGTAAATTCAGAAATTCTCACAACTTTCACATGAGAACACAGAGAGCATATCAGAACAAAGTTTCTTTTCTACAGTGAACTCGTAAGCAATTTTTAGAGTATTATTCAAATCTGCTTTCTGAAATACAAGCACGAAGAGGGTTCTAAAGTATGTACAGACTACGTAGATGTATGTTATTCCTCCTCCTCTTATGATTTAATGTTGATTCTTTACAAAAGCTTTCAAAAACTCTGAAAGCTTCTTCTAAACATCTCTCTCCATGTATATGACTTGCATGCAATTCTGTGCAACTGCAGCCCTCTCTTCCCCCTCATTATATCGCAAGTAATAAATAAAATAGAAAATTTTGCAAAACAAACAAGGAAAAAACAGCCTGAAATCCTATATGAAATTATTAGTAAAAAATTATTATTTGAAGAAGGCAAGGTTGATGAAAAAACATACATAGTTCATGAAAAGAAAGGTGATTCCATTGCATTTCAGAATTTTATCAGGTTTGATTTTGACAAGAAAGAAAATCAATACCCTTTCAGAATTTCATTCTATGATTTCTACTATCTGCGTTGATTTTCTAGCATCTGATGTGACAGGACATTTTAGCAATCTACTCCTATTTAGCCTGGCCTGCAAAGGCAATGCAATAGATCAATAAGGTATTTTAGATATTCAGACTTTTCACTGCATTATATGGACAAAAGTAAAGGACCCTTACAAAAGCACCTGGATAAAAAGGAAGTCAAAGAAGCTTCTTAAAAGAAACATATCATTTTTCTTACATTTTAAGAAGTTGCATCTTCCTAACATTCCCTGTAAAAGGCCTATGCTGCTTTTAAATGCCTCGTAATCAAACTAGCATTTGCCAATATTCTTAAACCTATATCTTCTACAGATAACAATTTATGGAACTGTAATGCCTTAGATGTGGGTTAGGTCGGCTGGGGAAACGCTAACCAAAATGCAGCAGCCCAAGCCACCATTAACGGACCTGAGTGGCTGCTACTCCACAGCTGCAGGGCAGGGGAAGCAGGGGGGCGGCCCGCAGCCCTGGCCTTGGGGCAACTTGCTGGGGCTGTGGTGGCTTATTTCTCCGTAGCCTCCAGTGGGACTCCTCCTTTAGGTTAAGTGGTGCAGGAAATTTAAAGAAACAAAGACCTGTATCGCATGAGGATCCTAAATGCTTTGCCAAATCTGGGGTTACTGCCTTTAAAAATGGTGGACTTTTAGCTAGGGGTTAAGCTACCCATGTTCGGTAACATCCATGTTAACACTACACTATTTCCCCCCCCTCAGATACTACTTCTAAAGTCTCTGTTTTCGCAGTGGGTAAATGTTCAGGACTGAAAACAGATCAAGAGAACTACATATCTTAAAGAGTTTTGACTAATCTGGCTTCCCTGCCTTTAAGTCTGTTATGTCAAAATGCACAACTTCAGCATCAGGAAGTTTAACATATTAGAGAATGGAAGAATATAACCTGACCCAGACTAATTAGAAGTGTCATTATCATTATCTCATACCTTCATTTGAAAGCATGGAAACAAAATTTGAACTGCAGTGAATATCAGAGGTTACCACTTCTTTATGGGTTACACTGCTCTCCTCGGTGTAACTCACTTTTACAAGGGTGCTTCCTGAGCAGTGCTTTTAGTAAGACTGCTGAAATGCAGATGAGAGGTGAAGATTAGTGCACTTAAACAATACGGCACTGAAGAAGAAAAACATATAGAAAATACTAAAGGGGTTCATTCTTTCTCCTTTTTCTTTTGGCCCCTTTCAAATATTTGGGTTAGACTTCACATGAGAACAGCTATACTTCTAGAACAGCAGGGAAGCTTCACAATACCAAAACCAATTTCTTTCTATCAAGTCCGAAAAAAATTTACAACTGAAAGTTGCCTGGAAAAAAAAAAAAAAGGTGCCTGAAAACCAACTTGCAACAGTGTCAAATTTATTTTTCCACATGAAGCTCTTGCAGTTCAATAGACCTAGGAATTGATTTTGAATATTTTATTTAGAACAGAGTTTTCCCTTGAGACTGTTCTTCCCTTTTCAGGGACAGACTTATCTACTCATGTTTAAGCAGTTCAATGAAAAAGGCAGAACCAGAAAAAGGAGGTAAAAGCCGACCCACTGAACTCCCACTGCTTCCGACAGAACGCAGGTTTCATCCTGCGTATTGAACTTTGAAAACATCAGAGCAAATTTTTGAAACCAGATGCTTAAACTATGTGTGTGAGATGCACCAAATCCTTGGATAAACAGTCATATGCATATTCTCACGGCTACCGATTCTCTGCAGGTACTTGCTACCTGTGTGACACACCGTGCAGCTACCACCCCTCTCTAAGCAGCGCACAAAGCCTGATCACTTGGAACATTTCAGTGAGCACAGCTCCTACGGAATCACACATGCCTTGTTTTAAGCACTCTTCAATCCATTATCTCAGGAGCAGCCCTTTCCTTCATTTTTTCCCTCCTCTTAAGAGGTATTAATGAAGAATAAACATTCCATTCTCATCATTTACTTAATCTTCATGAAGTAGCGTGTGCAAGAAGAAATAGCACTACGCAGTAAAAACTTTTAAAAAGCTTCCGAAATGCTTTGCAAGACCTTTCTTCCTGGACCATTTTAGACTAGCCTGCCTGTTTTTCTCCCTTGAAGACACTCTTTATTAGTCTGGACACCGCTCCAGGAAGCGTTTTAAACAGTGTGCATTTTGAATGGGTGTCAACCTCATTGACTCATGATACTCTCCAGGTGCAGAATACAGACCAATATCTGCACTAAATGACAACAAAATGACAGTATAAACAGCTTCATACAACCCAATAGCTCTTGAAGGCTAGCAAATTTTCCTGGAGTAGCGAAGGGAACCAGAAGAGTTGTTACAGAAATTTGATTATTAGCAGCTTGCTCTGTGTAGAAAAAACTACGCTTTTAAAACCAGACGGGAAATTGCTAGTCATCTCTGCACATCTAAACCAAGCTTTGAACAAAGTTCTTTACCAGCTAATTTAGGCTAAATCATTTCTGGGATACTGCAAGCTCTTGTGCCCATGCTTATCCTGAAGAGCACAAGCAGCCCTCATTTTGTGAAGTTACGCCACTTTCTGTAGCTTGTGCTGTATCAACAATTTGCATGCTACAGCTGCTCTGAAAGAAGTAATTTTTCCAAAAAGTTTATGTATGGTGCCAACCCATGATTCTCTTACGACAAGACAGACAAAGTTTTAAGGTATGACAGATTTTAAATTTCTTTGGGTCTTCTCAGTATATTTTCTTCATTGAATCAGGTGGGACAGCCCTTTTTAAACTAAGGGATAAGAGTGAGAACTGGGTAATGTGAAAGAATTAGGAGCAAAATATTACATTTTGCTAATACTATTTTCTTCTTTAGAGATACCATATTCTTGAAGTAAAATGATAAACTGAAATCACTGATTTCCCATAATAGAATCACTTCTAATCAGTCATTTCTAATATTTCTGTAACAGTCAAAAAAACAACTTAAACCATAATCACAGTGATAACCTGCAGACTACACTTGAACGTAGTTTTGTTGCAGTAATACAATCACTAGAAAAATAGCATTGAGCAGCACTGAACATACTGATACTGTGTAGATGAAACAAAAAAGCAGCTTTTCTAGAAAGCTGAAGGTTTCATTAAGACACTACACTCCACGGCAACTTGTGCCAGCGGGGGCCTCATTTCAATCACAGCGATAAGGTTTGCAGTTATGGTTAGCTTGACGAGCGAATGCCAGCTTCTGCAGGCATGCGGCAGGTGCCAGGCCAGGTCTGCCGTTAATGCCCAACCTCGTCAGCTGGGCAGACGTTGCACCCAGGGGCTGGGGAAGGCCACGTTGCTGAGTAGATCTAGTGCTTCCCTACATACTGGATTTCCTCTGTGCATGCGCAGGAATAGTCCTGTGCGCTCCTGAGCTGCCCCTGCCAGTGGGGTGATTCATGCCGCCAACCCTGTCGCCACCTTCCACCCTCCCAGGGGGTAAAGCCGGCAACAGGCCAGAGGCACCACTGTGTGGTTGCAGCTTCTGCTCGGCTTCACCCTTTCCTCTCAACCGTAATTACAAGATTGTCACACACGATGGGCAGAAATCTTATCGGAAGTCAAGACACACTATTCACTGCTTCCATGTTACCCCTTAGGCCGCTGACCCTCTGCAAACCTAAACAAGCCAAAAGCACTGATTTAATCACAAAAAAGACTCAAGTCATATCAATATTGTCTGCTTCTCCTTTACTGCTCTCTAAGGTCTTATAAACTGATCATTTAATAATTTGTTTTAATACTTTTCTAGGTATAGATGTTAGCCTTACTGGATTACAGTCCATGGATTCATTGGTCGTCAACTCCATCCTTTTTTCATTCCCATGTATTTGCTTTTCTACTAGTCTTTTGGGAGCTCTCCTGCCTGTTGTCTGTTCTCAGAGATACCAGCTAAGGAGTCAGATACTGCTCCGGAAAGTGTCTTCAGCATTCGGGGTGAACATCACCAACTTCTCACCAACGTGAGCACCTCTGAGTAACCTAAATATTCTTAAATCTGCTCTATTTGTGCCTTGTTAAAATTGTGTTAACTACTTGGCTACTATTAACTTTTCATGAAGGCCTCAGCTTTCTCTGCCTAATGTTTTATTTGCTTGCCTTCCCTATTACGTAAAGGACTTAACTTTCTTTTTTTCCTCTTCCTCCTAATGTATTTTGCAAATCTATTCCATAGTAAACATTATCAATTTTGCACCTTCAGCTTTTCTTATTCCCAGAGCTAGTGCTCTGTCCTCTGTTCTGTGTTGTTTTTTTCCTGCTTTTTGTGAAATTTCCTTTTTTAAATCTTCATATTGTTTAATAGCTCCCAATGCAGACACATACACTTATAGGAACTTCAAAAGCATGTTCAGAACATTACAGAATCCATCCTTAGTGATCGTGATTACAGACAATCCTGGGAACTGATGATGTATACGCAAGCAAGTGCACGTACAACAAATTACAATTTCAAGAATGTATCATTGCTACTCAATGCTTAAGATGAGGGAGCTTTCTGTAAGTACAAGAATAAAATTACTGTTTTCTAGGGGAAGATTCCAGATCTTCCCCATGAACAGTCCAGTCCATGAACATCTTTATGTAGTCTTTTCTTTAAGTTCCCTAAACCAGCCACTGTGATCAAGCCATTGTTTAATAGGCTGTGTTAGGGAGAGACTGTAGTTTCCAATGATTGCAATATCCATTTTTAAAGGTTTGGGGGCTTTTAGAGCTGTCAGAGTTGTGCTGTAATCCAGGATAACTAATTTAATATAGGCAGGTCTCTACTGCTATATAGAAAGAACTCACCACAGTGGTGCATTACAGATTTAAAACTAAAGGAATTCTTCCATATTCTCCCCAAAGTGCTGAAACTTCAAGTACAGCATACTCTAATGTTTAGTAACTCTAAATTAGAGCAACTCTAATGTTACTTTAACATTTGAAGACGGGCATTTTCAGTCTTTATTAAAATGTAAAATAAAATCACATTTAAGCAGTGTTTGCAACATACCCTGTATAGAATTTACAGATACAATTTTTTTCCCCTAATGTTTAAGAAAAGTTTGCATGATATTTTCAGAGGGAGACTTGGAATGAAAAAGCATAGCCAGTTATGCCCACATACTGGTTCATACACTTCCAGGCCACGACCGTACCATTAGCTCTTGGTGCATCTCAACAGCTGGTGCCAGCACTGCCTGGAAAGTGCGCTCTGAGGCCTGGGCTTCGGCATGCCCATCTGCCACGGCTTGATGCCCCGTTGCTATGAGACCTCTGAAGAGGGCCGTGATGCACAATGATGCACATGATGACGGAGGAAGTCTTTGCCAGAGACCTCTACATCCTTCATAAGGTTGTTGCCAGATAAGCAGGTATTTCGACAGGGCTGTTCAGCAATGTTGCACACTTTGTATCTCAGAGAAGATCAAGCACGTCTTTCTTATATAGAGCATTTTCCTCACTTTGTCCAGACACGTGATATTATTTGAGCATCTTACAATAATAGGAAGAAATAAATGTTCTACTACTGTATCCTCAAAGCAGAATTATTGTTCAATTTTGGAACTCATGGTAAGGCCTGTTAAAACAACAAAAAGCATACATGCCCTGTCAGGGAGTAAATTTGTGTTTCTGTAATTTTATGGTATTGCATCTCTAAGAAATTAGCATCTCTCTGTGCACAAGAAGCAAGCAAGACCAAGGAGAAGGAACATGTTACAATAAACAGGCCCAGTTAATTCCAACCCTGCTTCCAGGCTTCATGGGGGCACTTGTACACCTGAATGTGGACAGAAAACGTGTGCAAAGGCTAATCGTACCTCCACATCTCAAGGAAGTCTTTCAACACACAGAGCAACCGTCGACAAAAGCACTGCTCTATCAATGGTATACAACACTGGCCTCTTATCACACACTATTCTTTATAGCAAACAAATCTTGCTGGTTAGGCATGTCAGGCAAAAGAAACCAAAGAGGAGGGAAAGATTTTTAATCATCTTACACTACAGAAGGAAATACTATAATCTTGGAGATGGGCTCAGGAATGAGAACCAGCCTATGAAAAGGAATCACATACTACTGCCACTGCCTCCTACAATCAATTTTCTTGATGCCTGAAAAGCAAATACCCTTAGTGAGCTCTAAGATTTCAGTGTTGCCAGCTACTGAAGTCCTCTACTCAGCAAACTCAGTGTAGTTCACAAGTGTCTAACTGCTGCTTCTAGGCTGAGATTTTGTGAGCCTGATTCACTAAGACTGGACCAAAACTGAATAGCAATTCCTTTTCGAAGATTTAAGAAAGTATGCTTAGTTTTTATTGTGATCAACAGGTCACCCATCCAGATTGCTTCCTTATGTATTTATAGTATTTTCATATGCATAATTTTTCATAAGTATCTAGTTAACAATGCTTTTATCTTGCAAAAAATCGTTAAGTTTTAGCATATGTCAGTTACCTAAAGACCTTCAGTAAGTTCAAACCTTCTAAGCTTTGGCTTCAAAAGGAGGACATAGTATAGTATAAGTTTAAATGATTTTTTACATCTTCAAGAAAAATAAAGCTTAATTTTTTGAGGTTCACTATTAATGCTGACAGAGAAGTTTATCTGGTTTTTCATTCACAGATTTTTTTTCCTTCTTTCCTCAATTTCCTCTAGAATAAATCTGTTGGAAATGGCAAATTTGGGAATTCAGTCAGGAAACTAGTGTTTTTAATGAAGCAACACTAATGCTTTTTAAACACTGAATATGCAGACAAACTTGAAAAACTGTTGCAAGCACACAGGTTACAGAATTTTGTGGAGGAATGTGTCTTGTCTTGATAATAAAGGGAAGTGGTTATGGCTGACAAAATATTAATGATCAGGGCTAAACACAGCCTTGCCCTTTGGTATGAGTAATTTATATTACATTTTCAAGGATCCACAAAGTGTTGTACACAACGCATAATACATTCTCAAGGATATTCAAGGCTCTACTCTGCTCTTTGTCCCTGTCTCCCTGCAGTCCCTTGCTTTTTCCATTTTCCTGCTAGAGCTTTGCACATCAGCAATTCTATATCTTACTACTCACGGTTTATATTTTTCTCCCCTACAGACCTCCATATTTTGGGAATGATTGTGCATCATTTAATCTCAGCTACTACTCTACTCCTGTTTAGGGTCAATTAAAAAATTAGGTAGAAAAAACTTAAACAATAAATGCCTCGTGGAAAAAATGTTACTGCCTTAGGTTACACCTAAAAAAATGTCTACTCTTTCCCCAGTCAGAGACGTGGTTTCCCTGTATCAAAGATGCAGTTCAGGTTGATGGAAGCTGGGATGTATCTACAAACTAATTCCCATAGTAGAAGATGTTTAACCCTTGCAAGAGGAAGCAATGGACATACCCACAATACGACTTGAAGGACGCAGCAGGACTACGTAGCCATGTGGCCATGACTGTATCACAAGATACTGGAACACACAGAACATATAAGCTGGCACTAACGAGCCTTTAAATCCACTTTAGCCAACTTCATTCCCCTGGTAAATCCATAGTAGAAGAAGGGCTGATTCAGAGCTAGACTGAGTAACACTATACCACACTGAAGCCAGTAACACCAACAATAACCCCAGATTTTTCTGTTTTCCTAGGGAAAAAAATACCATGCAAACAAAAGCAACAGAGAACCATCAGAAGGACATTGCAAAGATGCTTCTCTAATAGTTTCAAGAAAACAGAAGTTTGAATATGAGCAGCTCTCACACACCATTTTTCCAGTAAAAAAAAGTTTAAGTACTCAGAGTTGACAGACAACATTAAATATATTCTACTGCTGCTCTAAAAGGTTAGAAAGACTGTATATCTCTATTCAAAGACAGGAGAAAGTTGGGAAAGGATATAAAAACTGAAAAGCAGCTGAGCTATACAACAGCCTTTCAACAACGAACATCTGATGTAGGTCTGAAATATAGTTTAGGTCAAAAGTGGGACATGGTGATGTCATGCAGTTACACATGCAGACGACAACTGCACAATCTGGAAGAATATGTCAGTTAGTTAAAGGACAAAACTCAGTCAAATAGCCTCATGTTAAAGAGCCAGAACTGATACACCAGAGCGTAGAAAAGCTATGCAACACCTAGCTGTGTTTATTAATCTTTCATATTTATAAGCAATAAATTCACCCCCAAACAAATGTTATCAAAAAACACTGCTGGCCGTTATACATTTTTGTTCTTGCCTAAAGGGAGTAACATGCTACCACAAGCCCCTTAGGAGCTTCAGATCATGTATTTCAAATTAATTACTTCATTTCTGTATATTTTTATTTCTGGATAGGATCCTTCAAACCCATTGTGTCCATTCCTTTAGGAAAAAAGCCTGGTACCCAAACAACATATTGCTACCCTACATTTACTCCAGTATCTCTGTATTTTACCCTATTGCTGCATTTAGCCAATTAAAGCACTTTCTGAAATCCCATATCCTTGAGAAGCCTTTCTGGAGCAGCATAAATGCACAATTTGCCTACAGGGCAAATTTGCCATCAACAACAATCAGAGTAGGATTAAGACCTTACTGTGCATTGTTGTAGTGTAAAATCTGTGGAGATGGCTAATTACAGTATTAAATTTGCTCCTTCATTTCTCCAAAAGTAAAAGCCAAAAGCAAAAACCAAAAGCTGTCTTTCTTTAACAGCATCATTCTCCTAACATGGAACTCTTGATGCATTAAAAAAAAAAAAAAGAAAGAAAGAAAGAAAAGGGAGGGAGAAATGGAAAAGAAATCAGTCATATAGTTCAAATACCTCTTAGCTTTTTTCAAAGGGCAAAAAACTCCTCATCATAGACCTCACAAATAGCCCCAGTAAGGCCTGAGCCTACTGTGCAGATTGTTTTGCAGTGCTGAGATATAATAATAGAACACAAGTTATCAGAATTAAGTAAATTAGCTGAAGAATTGCCCAAAGGCAAAAACTCTCCTTCTTGTTAAAATACAAATTTTTGTGCCAGTAACAGCTAGTCTCTGTCAGAGACATGATTATCTGAGAGACTGACCTGCAAGTGCCATGTTATTCTTTCATTTGTATCCTTAGGGGAAGTACAGTTACACCAACTTTTTAAGAAATGGCATACCTGCCTTTCTGACAGGTAAAACCAAGATATTTAAATATCACTAAAAATATATGCATTGCATCGCCAGGGAAAATCACTAGCTTTTGACACAGCCCATCTGCTAATCTTTCAGCAGGGTGGCCCTGGTTATAGGCAGAGAAATCAAATGTTGCTGCAGAAATACTCAGATAGCCTGGCCATATGGTGAAACTCTATGGAGAGAAGGAGGGAAAGAAATTCTGAAAAGGTCACCCTGACTCAGAAGACCCACATTTCTCTGCCTGATCAATTTGGGTCATGAAACAGCTCTTAGTTTTGGTCACTGGATTGCTCTCAAGGGGTAAGTGTGCAGGGCAAGTATCACAAAGTTGCACTCAGCAACACTTCAGCTTGTAGCAATTCCAAACAACATTCTTGTTACTTATTACAAATTCTTCTCCTTTTCTCAAAAGGAAGAAAGAAAATGGGCAGATGGAATTAGGATACTCTTAGTGCATTTATTAGCACATAAGTTATCAGCAGGAAAACTGAAGTATGTTTTCAAATATCTCTTCTGTCAGCCACATGAGAGAAGGGTGAACAGTATTCTTTCTATCAAGTCAGAGATTATTCCTTCCTTAAACTGGTCCCAGACCATATTTCCTCCGCTTGGAAATCTATTATTAATTCACTGAGTTTCATGAGGTTCCACCATGTTGTTCACTGCTCATGAGTTCAAATGAATCCTTTCACTTCACTGACGTATAGTCAAGAGCAGAAAACACAAGGGCTAATTCCAAACCCGCAATGAACCAAATTCTTTCTTCACTGTAGGGTGGAAGTTAAAACACCTCACCAACACAGAAGGATTAGAAGCAGCACTTTAAAATCTAGGTGTCAGAGAGTGTCTTATCCTGCATTTGGCAGAAAGCAAATGAATGTTACATTGCACCATCAACTACAACTTGGAACAAAAATGCTAGTGTGGACCACAAGAGGGAAAGAAAACAGGTCAGTACTTTTTATGGAAATATAAAAATGTGCAACTTACCCAAAGTGCATATTTTGTACATACTTCATTTATGCTTTCAAATACTGACTTGCTCTAGATTATTTTTTTTTGGGGGGGGGGGGAGGGTAAGTTTTCTATTATTCTGTTTAGTGATAGGGTAGTATCTTCCAATTGCTCCCAATTTCTAAGAATTGACTTGGTTTTCTGGAGACTGGCAATCACCACAGCCTACTGTCTCCTAGTGAACAGACTTGAATTTATGATTAAAAATGTCCCTTCTTACATCTGATAACAGCTTGTGGATAATTCCTCAACTTCTGGTAATTTCCTTAGTCTACAGTATCAAAGGTTTGTAAAAGAATAAGTATTCTGCATACAAGAGCTTGCTTTGAATGCAGTTTATAATCAACTGAATGATTTCTATTGCAGGTCAAACATAACTATCAGTCACGTACTATCATCTTCTCTCACTTGGCTTTTTGCCAGCGTAGGAAATGGAAAAAGGAGAAATCTACTGTCAAACCCAGGCTGCCCTCAAGACTAGACAGCAAGCCTGCAACTGCAGGGCAGGGCAGAGCCACGCCAGTGCTGCCCCCCGACGAGCACGGGCTCTCTGAGGGCACACCACCCCAGCTGCGCTTGGCCAGGGCGTCTGTCTGGGGGCAAAGCACACCATGCACACAGCGGCTCCCAAGATTATTTATTAAGAGTTGGCTAGATCTAGCCAATGCATTTTCAACCAGAAGACATCTTTTAAGAAAACCCATTAGGCATTCAGGTAATATTTATTATTAAGCTACCACAGGTTTTAATAAACAATGGATGGCAAGAAGAAAAGAGATGTATTTGCTCTTGTTCAAAGACAGCATCATGAAAATAAATGAACAGAGTAATTGACATTTGAAAATACTGTTAATACTATTCAGCATCTTAATAAGCTCTGAGCTTGTACTTTAGAGTATGATTTCACCACACACACGGCACGTTTTATACAGACTCACTCGTAACAATAGCTACAGAAATTATCCTAAATTAGTAATGGTATGGCTTAATATATCTACTACTTGAATGTACACATTCACTGCAGTAACATACACAGCAAAAATTATTCCCAGTTATATGCAACTTCTGGACTCACTTGTTTGTTGAGAAATGGCATCGTTTCTATGAGAATGACTTTGTCATTCCTTTTTTTTTTTTCTTTTTTTTTTTTTTTTAAGTAAATTGTGTTTGGAAAGAAAGATGTTAACAGCCTCTGATTCTCTAATTTCCAATAATGTCTCAGTAACTGTGTTTAGCTGCCTGCTGAAGCTAACAAGCTCCTGCCAACCTTCTACGCAACATAACTTTTTTTTGGATAAGTAATTAAAAAAAAAAAATCAAACCAAACTTCCCATTTTGCAATTCCACCCATATGCCCCTTCTCCCATGAAAAGCCCCTGCAACTTTGTAAGGACATCACATTTTGTTCCTAAAGGAGTAAATCAGCCTTCGGCACATTTTCTAAGGTTATCAGAAAGGTCCAATGACAGTCTCATTAACCAGATCAACAGCTAACCTCTGTTTTCTGCAAGTTTGCTCCACTACTCTCCTTGACTGGAGCTTTAAGCTCTGAAATTTTTCCCTTAAGTTTCAATTCTACTCCTATCAACTGTAATGGTGGAAAGTCAGGGTTTTGTAGCTTGTCCATCAGAGTGAATTTAATTTGCAAAGAGTGAACAGTAATTATGCATAAACAAAGATTACTGGCTGCTTGGTTCATAACAGTGCAGTTTGTCCAATAATGAAAAACACTGCCTGTGATAAATGAAAGCCCCTTGTCTGTACTAAAGTAAAAGAAAGAAGGAGGTTACTAATAAGAGGCATCTGGTTTTGTAATTTCATTACTCCATGATCAGAAAGACCCACCCATCAGTCTGAGACACGAGCACTGCCTAGCAGATCACATCTGAAAAGGAGGGCAAGCTCATCTGACAGGCAAACTTCATCAGTTCCTAGTGTAGAGAAGAGGAGAATGAAAGGATCGTGTGGTATAACAGTTATAAACCCTAGGGAGCTGAAAAGCACAGGAGTGTGACAGATAACCTTATGTTTATGCAATGCTTGGACCTCAAGGACTTCATTTCTTTATGAGAAGGGCTGTAGTTGCCATGAGTGATGACAAGTGGTAGCTTTTTACTCCTGTAACTACATCCAGACACACAGGAATGATTAGTACTAGAAATGTGTCTCATCTAATTCCGATGGGTGAACAGGGATAGGAAAACCTGCAATATATGACACACCTTAAAGATGTACAGTGCCTTGAATAAGGGACCTTTTTAAAAGGTTGAAAATATGAAAACACAAAAAATAGCAATAAAATAAAAAAATGAAGCCTTATATTAATAATCCCCCAAAGATAACTTCTTGGTATTACTGAATGTTTACTGTTACAGTGATCTTTCTGTCAGCGCAATCACTTCAGTTACAGAAATCATAGTAAATATAAATGTTTACAATACAATTATTCATAATAGGCTTTCAGGCTTTTAGTTTTAGTCATTCTTTTTTCATTTCAGCATTTGTAAGGTTTTGCTTTTGGTTTGGTTTGGGTTTTTTTTTGTAATTTATCTCACTTCATTTCCTAAGGACTATTAGGAATGAACACACAAAGTTATTTGCATACTCCACAGTACTAGAAATGAACAATACAATGCAGTAATTTGAAATCATTTCCATTTACTCAAATAATACTGCAGTGCTAAAGAGCACAATAATCCAAATTGCTGTTCTGGTTCCATTTCAAAAGTTTATACACAGGAGTTAAAAAGAAAAAAAAAAAAATCGCTGCATAGCTCTTTCAAGTAATGTTCATACAATAAAGTGAATATGTCATACCCCTTATAGTGACCGTAAGAGCAATAATGTTATTGTAGCCATGAGAGTCTAAGAATATAAGGCAAGCTTTGCAGGAAGAGCTACTAGCTTATTAGGTGTACTGATATTTTGGAAAAACTGGACAAGCTTTTTGTTCTTTCTTCATATTAATAAAACATGGTCTGAGCATATGATGGAAATGCCTGTGGTTTCCTAGTAAAGACTGATAAACTGTTTTGCTGAGTACCGGAAAAAATTCAGCACACAGCAATGTTTTTGAATTGGCTGTTCTACTGATTTTTAAAGCCTTTACTTTTCTAGCCTATTTTAGTCATGGAATGAACCAACTTTTAACCTTCTCATGGAGTTAAAGGGATTGAAGACATTATACAATAGGAAAGAATATGGCCCAAAGCATGTAAGATGACAGCTATCAGCACAATATATTCTGACAGATCAGTTAAAACCTTCATGAGCATCAATGGAATTTCCCCAAAGTTAGCTGGGCTCTTTTGAGGTAAATTTTCTCCCCGACCTAATCTACAGGAAGTTGCACCAAGGGAATGAGATCTCTTCAAAGAGGAAGCGAAGAGTGGAAAGTGAACAACGTCAGTTCAAGGGAATTTACACTGGGCAGAAAAATAAACACACAGCTAGAAGGGGAGCAAAACTCCAAAGTGGAACTTGAAGAGGTGAAAGGATATTTTAAGAAGTGCATGAATACAGAGTTGAGGGTCAAGGTGGTCATGACAAAGTGTAAACCCCATCCTGCAATCTAATGATCCTCTTAATCACTTACTATATCTACCAGATGTTGTAGAAGTAAAAAGCTAGCATAAAAAACAAAACAAAACAAAACCCGTACAGTCATTTTAAAGCCAAAGACTTCTAAAACTGTGAGTTAACATGGTTCCCTTTCTGTATTCACCCAGCTAAGGTAGTCAGAAAGATGTGCTATTGAAGAGTAAGACTGTGAGCCAAGACATGAAGTATTAAAACTCTTCTAGCTGTTCTTCCCCCACATTATTTACATTACCTGTTGTTAAAACACAGAACTTTGTGTGATTCGTCCTTATCAGTGGACTCATCAGATATCTTGTTAGCACAAACAGCTGTGCTCTACCTTGGCTTTAGCGTCACAAACTGTTCAACAAATGGGGAGATAACACAAGTGCTGAAAACCTTTCCTCAACCATCAAACTACTTGTCTGCTTCAAGATACAATTCTCTTCTTTCTGTCGGAGTCTGTACAAAAACAGTGAGTGAAACTCTTTTGATCAAATGCTGGCGTTTACTTCTGAGATAATCTTCTAAATTCCCTTTGTAGATAACAGAGAGAAACAGGCAATTCTAGAGCATGATTCACCCCATTCTAAAAACATTTGACAGGTGTCAGGTGAAACACGCTCTGAAAGTACTTTATTTCTCCTCTGACCACCAAGGAAGCTTTATACAGGCAGCTATAATAGTAACTGTCTGTGGTTAGGAGAAATTACTCCCATGCTGTCTAAGTAGCAGCCCATATAGCAGTGTCTTGGTGAAAGCAGATCACAACAGTCTCTTCTAGAGACTCTCAGTAGCAGCAGAAACTTCACCATGATTCCCCTCCTCTTCGTCAGAGAACAGTATTTGGTACTCTCCTGAAATAGCTAGCACCAACAACCTCCTGCGTTTCTCCATCCCCTGCCTCCCCCGAATCCCATCCTGACCAGTGCAGACCAATGTGAGCCACAAAACCAGACTAAGAAAGCAGCTACCTTGTGCAGCAGGATGTGCGGCAGGGAATCGCCTCATAGCAAAACGGCGTTCGAAGTAGAACAGCACTTTGAAGGAAAAAGAGAAGCCATCCTGGATGGGGAAACAGAGAGGTATATGTATCTGGAGATGAGACAGACAAAGAGTGTGAGACCCTGCGGAAAGCACGCAGCAGTGAAAAGACAGGAGAATAGGGATACAGTGGTGAGAGGAGCAGGTGATGGGGGCAAACAGAAAAGATGTAGATAGACTTGTGGTTTCAGAGGATGAGGAAACAGAACATGTGATGGCCAAGTATGGAGGAGAACAAGAGAGGGAAAGAAAATTGCAAAGTATGATAGAAACAACTGCACTGGTTTTCAAGTTCAGAAGAAGAGTAAAGGAAAGAACAAAATGAAGTGAAGAATGGGTAATAGCTTAAGCCAAAAAGGGAAGGAAGGGAGAAAGAAAGAAACAATTTTCTGTTTTGCTTCCTTGCTTTTTTCCAATTTAACTCAGTCATTAATATCCTAAAGATGCAAAACTGGCACTGCACAATCTATTGTTATGCCAATTTTTAAAAGCTCTCTGCAGCAGCAAAAATTGTGTTAAAACAGTGCTACAGACTTGTTACATTGTAATGCCCTTTCAACCTTTCCACATACAGCAATTGGAAAACAAATTTCCATACGAACTGTTCCCTGTGTCACCTGCATCAAGTTCAACTATCATACCCCAGGCCCAGCTGTGAGCATAACTCATGGCATCTTGACCAAAACATGGTCTAAACAGGATTGCGTCAATTGTACAAACCATTTCTATGCCTCTGTTGCGCAGCCCACCAGTCTGAGGTCTGGCAGATGCTACTGTGGCTAATTCAAAGCAGACAAGTTTCTTTAAACCAGATATGCCTGAACAAGACTGAAAATCATTCTTAAAAAAGGCTGCCTGCTCTTGACATAAAGGTAAACACATCCTGTAAGCTGTAAAACTCAACGGCTACAGAGAAGTGTAAGAAGTAGCATTATCAATCCATCTTTCACAGATTGCCTCTGCTCTTCCCCCTCAAACCCATCTTCTCTTGCACAAGTACAGGAATTCTCTTGTGCTCTCAAATACAAATGTAGAAAGAAATGATTTTAATTTGATCTTCTACTACTAACAATAGACTTTGTAAGCAAACTTTGTCCTCCTGCATTGTCTTTACCCACCTATTGGCATTTTGTAAATGTCAGCTTTTTATGTCAACTTCAGTATTTAGTTTCAAGGGCACTTATAGCATATCACTTCACATTCAAATAGAAAGGTAACTGCTTTTACAAGTGCTATAGCTATTCTTGCTCAACTACAGCTTTCCTGCCACAGTAATGAAAGAATAAATTTTACACTACCAGTCCTTCATTCCCAACATGACTGGAAGTCTAGAGAATCAAGTGATTCTGGATAAATCTTGGTTGCACAAGACAGCGAGAATCTAGAGGCAGAGACTGGAATAAAACTGTGTACTATTCAAATCTTGTAACTTAAAAAAAGTTCATTTTTATAGTAGAAGACTAAGTATAAAGTGTCATGAATTTTGAAAAATTACACTGAAATTACACAACAACTGGATAAACTAAGACAGCTCTCAGTTTTTACAGAGTAAACATACAAAGAACAGGGTGGTTTTACCCTAATTAAATTCCACTGGTTTATTAAAAAGATGTCCATTCATTACTGAGCCACCAAATAAGGTAGGTACTTTGGAATTACTTTCACTGAACCTTAATAATTAGTAAGCCTGGTATGGATTCTGCCCTTTGCAACAGTAAAATGTACATTGCACATACAAAGTTCATCGAACCCTGCTAAAGAACGACTTATCCAGAACTCAGTGACAAGTAAAGGACACGACTATTTCTACCACCGGATTTGAAAAGAGATGTCTGAATCAGCTTGTTCCCTTCTCACAGTCTGTGGGATATAAACATTTGTAACATTCTAATAAATGGGCACAATTATTTAAAGGCTGGAGAAGCTCATTACACAAGGAAATAGTGGCTACAGAGTATCATAGCTGAGTTCTAACGGGCTAATATCTGTGCTGAACAGTCAGAGTGACCTAACAGTAAAGTGAAATCAATTTTTAAAAAGAAAAGAAAGAAAAAAGAATGGGAAAGAAATTACAGAAAAGAGAAGCGACAAATACTTCCCCCAGAAAAGGGAGAGAAGTGATTTTGAAATCACTAGATCTGAAAAAACTTTCAGTCGGACACTCCTGGGCCACCGCTACCTGAATACACAACTGCAAAGCAACAGAACACCAACAGTTTTTCTTTCTAGTTGTTTTACCAATGCAGCATGATGACAGATACCATGTTTAAAGCAAGATTATCTCCGTTTGTATTGTTTTACCCTGCCTTGTGTTTCCAGAAATAAAGATAAAGTAACCTTACCCAAAAGCACTACACACCTATTATCTTCTAGTTGCTTCATTAATGGATGACCTCAGGGGAATATGCTGAGTACGCAGCACTCATACTTTAAAAAAAGACAGATTGTTTATCACAGATGGGTAAATGTGGATTTAGCTTTAAGCACACAATTATAAAAACATACCTTAGTCCTCCATATTTGTTTGCAGCAACTGGTTACTGGCAGTATATCTTTTAAGCTATCTGTGATTACAGCTAATTGGGAACACTCTAATTGCACTCTTGGATACCTGAAATATTCTGGACAAATCAAGCCTTATCAGCAAGCCATTTGAATAGATTCCTGATGTTGTTTGTTCGCTGTGAGTTAACCCAACATACTAATAGGCTGATAGAAAGTACAAATAACTAATCTGGAAAGCAGGATGGAAAATTGTTGCTTGTTAAACACCATGCAATAGATCTAAATAAGCATAATATTGGTTGTTAGAAGAGCAAATATCCACGTATAAAATTACAGGCTGCCAAGATACTAACAGAGATTGCAACCTATTGCATAGAAACCTTCAAAATTGCTCCACCTCTTCCTCAACCGCACATTACAATTCACAATATATTGAAAAAAGGAATTTTAAAAGATTATAATGTAATTCATGATGTATTTTCTTGTTACACATTAATTCCAACTACTTCCTGGGAAAAGAGGAGAACCTGATTTTTTCTGACAAACCATCTACTCTTCTTTCTCAACTCTAGCTATTGTAGTAAGTGCTAGAAGATGAGAATTGCTACTTGAGCAAGGAACCATTTCCCCCAACCTAGGTAAGGAGAAAAAAAAAATCAGAATTCTCTAAATTTTTTTCAATGCATATATCATTCCATCAGGCAAGTAACTGAATCAGCTAGTAAATACTTTACTACCACTATTATATGCTTTCTATACTTTGCTACCAGTTAAGTCTTTGCTTACTAAATAAACACAGGATTATTTTGCCTGTGCCTGTGCCTTTACTTTTCTTCTATCACTGAATTAACAAACTTGAGTCAACTCAGTCTTCTCCACTTCAATGGGGAAAGCACTGTATTTCCACTGACCTCCTCTTTTCCAGATCATTTTCTTTTAGGACAGAAGCTTCTTTTAACAACTCTTCATTATTAAACTGAAGTGTGGAAAAGGCTATAGAAAAAATTTGGTGGAATACACATTTTTGCTTCTCATTTAATTCCTCATGGCAAGCATAAAAGATAAAAAGTAAGAGTATGACAAGGCTTCAACCTCTTAAGTAATTATTGGTCTACGAAAATTTTTTATATGCAGACCTACATTTGCTTTCCAGGTAGGAAAGGAGCCTTGATGTTTATCTTTCCTACATCTGTAATAGGTATCCTCTCAAAACATTTCCCATCTTTTCAAATTTGACACCTAGCCATTTAAATGTACATTTCTGTCCTCAGTAAATCATCAGGATTCAAGAGGTTAGCTGTCAGATTGTGCTGCCTGTCATTTCCGGATGCATTTTAAAAAGAAAATAGTATTCTACATAGCAATCAATTGTATCCATTTGTCTTATTTGTGTTTTTCTCATTACAAAACAACTCAAACAAACTGAAAAAAATATTTAACTTGAGTAACAGTAGTCACAGTTTCTGAGGGTTTCTTTTATAACCATTCTCTGATGTTTGAGAGCAGAAGTGAACCAGATCATCAGAACATATTTTTTAAATGAATGCTGTTCATTGCTAATTAGATGACTGATGAGATTCTGCAACCTTCTATCCACTGGCTTTTAAATTCTATGCATGTCTCAGGCAGACAGACGGAGTTTTTAGGGGAAAATTCCAGCAGGGACACAGACTTAGGCAGGTTGACAGAACACCATGAACATGTTGCAAGACGGAGTCCCCAATCCCAAACCGAGTCTCTTCGTGTCAGACAGGGAGTTGCAGAACAACTGCAAAAGTGCTCTGAAATGGTGGCCAATAAATTCACAAATTTAGGAGCTCTGGCATACATTTTCCATTTTTCTCTGCACTGTGGAGACTGAAAGAGGAGAAAACTGAGAATTTAGACTTGGATCTGTATTTCTAAATTAAATCCAAGTATGCATTTCTGTTCCTTCTTCAGTCACAAGGATCCTGAGACTCCAAAAGAAATATTTTGATTTTAATCTTCCTAAGGGGGTTGCAAAAATGACCAACCTTCTTATACATTATTTAGAGTCTAGTATTAAACAATTTTTCTTCAAAATCTATTTGAGGTTCTCTCATATTTCACTGAACTTTATTTAACTTATTATTAAAATTTCTTGTTGATGCCATCAGGCATCCGAGAAATAAATGGAGAGTTCATCTTTGAATCCAATGACTTATATTAATCATAACTCTGTTTTAGATATAATAAATTAAAAAATAATATGGTGATTCCTTATTTAGATTCCTTGCATTTCTTATGAATGACACGAGATTCTAACTGTGCAACAACTCCTGAGATGAGACTAGAGTTTTGCCGGGTTTTCAGGCAAAGGTCAAATGTTTCTCTTGTTTCTATATACTCTGCAGTACTGGAAGCTTTGTGTATCTCAACAGTGAAGAAAAAGAAATTTCTTGGCATTGGTAAAAAGTAGTCATTTATTTTCAGAATCTTTTCCTGCTCCTTTAACTAGCACTACGTAAAACAGAAAAAATAGACCTATATTGTTTCCTAAGGTCCATGCTTTGCAGTAACTGTCATTCACTGAAAATAGTAGCAATTATATTAGGCTCAGTTATTTCAATAACAGGTTTTTTGCATTACTTTTTGTAGCAGAAATCTAAATCTTAGAATCTCAGAATCTAAAAGATTGATTCAAAATATTTAGGTACAAATACCACGTTAACTGCAGGTATGCTATCAAAAGGAATTTATCATCCATCTTCTTTTAAATAATGTTTCAGTGTACTTTATTCATTAGATAAATGCATCTTAGCCTGTGTATGTTTGAAGTTCTAAGCATTTCTGCACGCACCTTCTGTTTTTCCAACAACCAAGCAGGAGTGGCTGAGATAGGTCATTTCTAGGCAAGTTTGTTTGGTTGGCTTTTTTTTGTTGTGTTGTTAAAGGCATGTTTTAGAAACTTTATCTTATAAGGAACTCTTGCCAGCAACTATTCTGAGCAGCTATGTCCGTTTTTTCCAAGATAGGAGAACTCAAATTTTGCATATTGCTGAATGCAATCTGGAAATATAATGGATTCTTATCTCAACCTGTTCCATACAAAAATCACAGGACACAAACAGCTCTACGTAAATCTGTACATGTACTTTGGGGAGATCCCCCCAAAGGGCTTTATATCATAGCAGCAGAAGTTGAAATGTTCAGACTAATTTGAATCCAATGAAAAAGAATTATTTGGTATATTACTTGTCTCTTCATCATATGGAAGGACAGAAAAACAAAGACTATTATTTTATCAATTCTCAGGATGCAAAAAACTCTATTATATAATACTAGAAATAGCAATCAGTTAAAATATCAGTCTTATTCAAAAACAGAGTTAAAAGTAAAGATGGAAATATAGTTCTGCCCATCAATGATGCAGTAAACCATGAAGAAATAAGAAAGGACAGCATGCATAAAATGGGGTTATATCAGCTTGAGGGAGAGCGATGATAAAGATTTTGCTGCAGCAGATCCAGACCACAAAGCATGAAATTTGAGCTGTTAGGTACTGCATCATTATAAAGACGCTAACCAATTTAACAGAACTAAAGCAAACAAATGCTACTTGCAGACAGGCCAAGATATTATTGTACATGAATTAACAAGACACTTCAGATCTGGTTTTGTTAAACCATACGGATTGTACAGAAGAGCTAGTCAGAAGATACAAGCTTTAATGGGTGGTCACATAGATGGAAAACAGCAGTAGGAGAAAAGTGCTGTACAAACCCACCAGTACATAAGGCTTTAGCTTAAATTCTGCAGTATTCTGAAGAAAAGAATAATTAAAGACAGTGCTAAGTGGAGCATGCAATAAAATGCAATTTAAATTTAGTAAGGGCTAATGCTTTTCTATTTTGAGATGCACAATTTTCCAGAGGTAAGAAATACAGCAGATCTAATCTCTGTGGACTTCAATGGAGCGTTAGAATTTATGGGAAATTATTAGTTAAGTGCAAGGGGATAAGGATTAGTAGAGGAATTACAAGGTTGGTATTACCAGCCAAACAGGATCCAGAAATAGAGAACACTGAAAAGAGGAGCAGCAAGCTAGTGGGAAGTCATGGGGTACAATTTTTCAAAGACTAGTTTTCAGTTTCTTCACCATGGATGAGAAAGAACCACCTGAGATAAATCACAGGACTGGTTCCAAATCCAAGGGGTATAAACTGACTGTGACCACACTTAGGTCAAAAATTAGGCAGATTAACCACCAGAGGAAAAAGGTTTTGATCAAGCTTCTAATAGGAACAAATGGCATAAACAGCTGAACCCATTTTTAGATGGAAAATGATGGACATACGAGAAGGGTTATAAAATGTGACTGCAAAAAATGGTAGAGCATTGGATGGAGACCCAGGAAGTCTTTTCCAGAACAAATGTTTTAGCACATCGTTTAAGAAATTGTTTATTGCTTCAGATGACAACTGCTCTACAAAAGATATGAAGCAAATGCAAATTAGACCAAGTCTGAAGTTTGGAACTTGGTCTTGTGCTTGACATGAGAAAGCAACAGCAGTTTCATATTCAGCTCTGGAAGTCAAAAATTTCTATCTCGAGGTTACAAGAAGGTCTGGAGAAGATGAGACAATTCTAAATCTCCAATTACACATGCTTTCCAGGAGGGAATGTGCATAAGCAAGCCAAAATTGCTAACTCTAGGCATGGAGTTATTAATCTTATTAGCTCTAAGAACAGACTCCCTGGTACCATTTACTGTTTTGAAGATGGAACATATGAATGGCTTGCAAGCGACTTACATTTAACTTGGAACAGAAGCTGCTCAACAACATGTTAGAGGTCACTCATAACAGAAATGACTGAAGAATATAAATGTACAGCTTCTGTTTCTAATACATTGCACTGCCTTATGATCTTAAAATTAATGCTTATACAGTGATTTTAAAAGAAACTTTCAAAAATATGCTGCATTGATGGCAATACAATTGTACTTGGTGAAGCATCCAGAAATTCAAGAGATATCATCTAAAGCTAGGAAATTAACTGTAGATAGGATCTGGAGAAATTTGGAGCCATTCTGTACAAAAGACAGCAAACACATGTAATAAACTGCTGGGAGCCATGACCAGAAAAAAAACCCAAGTGAGTCCAAGGTACCCTAAAGTTTATTTCCACAGAATACGACTGTAAGAACAAAACTGAAGTTAAGAACAGCGCAAGTAGGACAGTCATGCTGGGCTATACTCTTTCCACAATCCTAATACTCACCAAGACAGGTATCCTGACAGCTCCACTCTGGCAGCTACAAAGCTGACATACATGTTTCCCCTTGTTGGTAAGGGAAGCCTTAAATTTAAGTGGTTCTACAGCACATCTTCACGGTAGGTGATGCACTTTTGAGGCAATCATAGACTTCCAGTAACACCCACCTTGCTGTAATAAGGTTTGACTAACCTAATTTACCATATGTCATTGGCCAAATGAGTCCCCATACCAAACGGGGACAAAAGCGACTTGGAACCTGCTGCCTTTGCTTCCCCCTTCTCCATCTTCTCTCGCTGCAGTCCTAAGGCCAGAGCAGCTCAGGGAAGTCAAAAGCTCACCATACAATATTTCAACCGAGGGAAAACAAAACTCAAAGTGAAAACTGAGCATATTCAACAGCTTTATGCTAAAATTCCTCTTTATAGTACGCTTCCTGTTCTTTCTTCCTTCAAATATTTATTTGCTCACAAAATACTCCTACTGCCTTAGTACATTGGGCCTTTACCCTGCATGTGGCCTTCCATCTCACAGGAGCAACACACATTATTTCCAAATTCTCTGGTCTGTGCTGATCAAGTTATAAAATCCCAAAACCAAAAAACCAGCAACACAGCAGAGAGATGTATGAGCATGATTCTCGCTGACCAACAGAAACTCAGAACTTCTGACAATGGCTAGGCAAGTAACAAGTGGTTTTTTTTTTTTCCTCCTGAAATGAATTTGGGAGATCCCAGCTGCCTGATTTTATTCAGAGCATGCAGACCCAGAGCACCCCACTCTGCTTGCTTGATGTATGCGCCTGTGTGCACTGCCTTTCCAGCAGCCAGGGAGGCTCCCTGGGGCAGAGCCCATCTTCTTTCTCACACTGCTTTGTACGTGCTTCATAACAGCAGACACGTTCTTCCTATTGTGCTATACATAACAGTATGAAGTAAAATCCATGAAAATATTTACACCCTTGGAGGACACAGTAAGAAATTCCCATCCAAGTGTGAAGCTAATTTGCTTAAAAAGCCTATATTGACACCAGATTTTTAAATCCAGTTCAGAGAAACAGGCTTTGGAATACTTTAATTCTAGGTTCTCTCTTTCCTTCATTTCATTGCATTTTCCTCTGAAAGTATTTAAACTCCACCTTTCTAGGAGATATTCTGTAGTTCCATCACATGTTATTGAACTAAACAAAGGAAAGCCTTGGTGAAATCCATGACCTATCCAATGCAGGCAGTCAGATTCAAAGAGTATGCTGATCCTTTCTGACTTTAAAAGCACAATGAATCTCTCTCATCACTAGAAAGAATTGTAGCATGTATTTCTGTAGGTACCTGTGCTCTATACAATCACCTTGGATGCTAAAAGAGCTTGCAAACAAAATATAATAAACAGGCTTGCTCAGATATAAATTCTTATTTCATGTTTATGTAAGATACAAATCTGCTCAGAAATATCGAGTCCCACAGGAACATATCATCATTTAAACTCTCTGGCTACATTTCATAGGCAAACCAACAATTGCAAGCCGTCAACAACCCTGCAGAAGTCTGTTCAGCTCCTCCAGACTTACATTAGTGTTACTGAGAAAAACCTCACATGGACCAAGAACAGCATTAAATTTACTGTTAAACTGTATTATGAAATGGCAATTGCACATCATGTCCCTTTCTCAACCTTGTTAAATTACACCTAAAGTGAGACAACATTCATGACTGGATTAAATGACACTTAGGAAGCACAAAGAAATGACACTTAGGAAGCAACGCTCCTGTGTTCCTGTTGATAACATCAAGGACTAAATGACAAGACCAAGTTTAATACCTATTTATTAATGTTTTTCTATTTGCTAGGGTAGTTTCTCCCTTCCTCCATGTGTTCACTCAGTGTAATTTCAATAATCCATATCATTCCTAATTAATTTCAGAATAGTCCTTCAGTTTGCAACACATCATGTGCACTTACATCACTAAGAAAAAGCTGCAGCTATGCTAGACAACTTCTGTTCAGGCAAAATGCCTTCTGGAATTTGCAGATATTTTATGTAGCACAACCAGCTGAAACAAACAATAACAATCACATATACTTGCCATAAGGCATCCCTCAGAAGACTTATGACTTATTCTCTACATCAGTAATGGCCAACAAGTCTCTCTGACCTCATTCTTCTGCAACAGAGATACGGACTGTTTTAATTTGCTGCTTCAATGTTTTTATCCTTTCCTCAACTTTTAAGCTAAACTTGCAACATCTTAAAGTTCTCATAAGGAATATATTTTTACAAGCCTGAATTGCTCAAATTTGACAATTTACCATCCACAGACCATACATCTTGCTCAAGAAAGCCGCAAACTATAACACCTAGTAGGTAAAGTAGGCGTTACCTAGTAGGTTAAAGTAGGTAAAGAATTTTGATGCAGTCTCTTCCTCCTTAATATTTTCACATCACTTTCTAGCTTACAGACCTGCTCAGAAAGACTCTTTATTGGTAAGTTACTTTTAAAAAGAAAGTCCTTAGATAGCTTCTGGAAACCATCATCATGTGAAATGGCATTACAGCTCCTGATTTGCATAAAGTAGCTTTTATGAGGCTCCTTTTTGACTGCAGGAGCCTGTTTTTAAACAGATCTTCTTTCATATTCATAGTCTCTCCCCTATTTACTCTTTGTTTCTAGTAAAGTCAAGCCTAGCTCACTGCTCAATCATTATCAGAAATCATCAGTTTCAATCAGGCTTCTGAACAAAATGATCCAACACACTTAACAAGGAGCACATTAAGTAGCATCTGAGACTGAGACAGGATGCATCTTTCCTAAAATTTAGGGGTTTTAGCAATAAATGACACTTTGTTAAATTTTTGGTTTACAAGCCTGGACAAATGAAAAAAAGAATGGTTAGACTGTATAAGCCTTTGATCTTCATTTTTAAACAGAGTTTGTTTTTAGTACAGATCCAAAAATGAGAATATGAAGCCAAAGGCTCGGCTATCACTCCATTAAAGTCCATGAAGTTAAGTAACTTTACCTAAGCTGGAGCTTTGATTCATCAAACCTCATTTTTAATATATTTAATGTTTTCCATGTAAGTTTAGCTCTCATGGAGGTCAACAGACTGAAACAGCAGAAGAATAGGCAACCAAAAATACCAGATGATTAGCACTTTCAAACACTCCCAGAACTCAGCAGGATTTAATTAAGAAGTTACAGGTAACAGGACTGATATCACATTGTCAGTTCTCCGAGCCAGCTAATTTCCCAGCTGTCTTGTAAAGCTTTAAAGCCCTTTTAAATGTGTTCTACAGAGAAGATAGACAGTATATGATTGTAAATCTGTCAGTGATTAATGATAATATAAAGACATTAGATTAATACCTGTTGTTTTTTCCAAGATGTTGAATGTTTTCTTTCTTTTTTTGCACACCGTTCTTCCACAAGTTCACCTCACCAATGAGCTTTTACAGATTCAAAATGTCTTTTTTTTTTCCAAAAAAATCTGTGCATACTTTTTAATCATAAGTAGATCTGACAATACAACATTTTCCTGATGCCATCTTCCGACACGACGACATGAAACAAATGTATAGCATAAAGTTAATATATATTTTGGCAATCTGGCAGATTCTGCTTAACAATCACTTATGCCATAGAAAACACAGTCCTGGTCAGAATCAAGATCAAATGATCTAGTTGCACATCTAACTCTACCAATGACCTAGTTGCACATCTAAGTTTACCAAGTCACCTACACTGCATTCAGATTACGCAACCTCAACACAGTAGTGACTAAAAAAACCAAAAAAATAAATAAGGAGAGAGGAGTCTGTAAGAAAAGGTGGTTGTTTTATGCAGCAGAAATCCAGAGAATACAGGCAGCCATAGGGCTGTTATGTAGCTATACGGGATCCTGTTCTGTAGTTACAAAAGCTATGGACAGTGATTGTTTACTGCAGGTACTTTGTAAGGATCCAAACTGCCATGGCAGCCCTGCGTGGAGCTAAAAAAAAAAAAAAAAAAGCCAACAGTATGCAAAATCCTCCAAAGAAAAAACAACCTCAAAAATCAACCCAATTTTCCAAAAAATGCAACTTTTATGAAAACAATGTCAGCAGCTAGTCACAAAAATAAGAACAGCAGGGTATGGTACTTGACACCAACAGGATGTGGTTTAACTTAACTTTCCCTCAAGGCTATTTTTATCCAGTGAGGCGGTTTGAGAACGGAGATAGATGACATTTTATTGTATTTCTGATTCATCTATTATAGATGTGCACGCGCGCACACACATACACACATAGAGTAATAAATAGAGACAAGTAAAAACACCAGAGAAATAAATAAATAAATTGGATATACTTTGGATGATAACGCAAAACAGTAACATTCCTTAGATTTTCTTTCAGTTATGCAAATACAAATGAGTTCACATCAGAAATGGTTGTCAACCTAGCAGCTGATAAGTCTCAGAAAAGAGATTAGAAGAAACAATATATCCTAAAATGAAAAGGTTGAAAATTCACTGAATACATAGGTAGGTATTAATAACCAAGAGTAGAGCACCTGACACACCAGATTGTTAGTGTACAAGAATAAAATAAGCATTCAGGAGTGAAGCGAATACAAGACCTTGCAGGTGCAAAATATACTTGAAAAAGAACAGAACTCTCCTAAATTGAGAGTCTCAAATTCAAATAAAGTCCTAATGAGGCATGGATATATTTTCCCCCTTGTGTCAATGAAGTAAATCCAAATTACAATGGTAAATACCAAATCTGCTTCCCCTCTTGACAAATGCCCTAGCTTGCCAAGAGAAGTCTGTGTTCAGATCCCAACACACAGACATTCAGATCGCAAAGATTCTACCATGTAAGTGCTGTAAACAACTGTTTTGAGAAAGACAAACAACTTGGAAAATTAAATTACTCTGTCAACACTGAGTTTTCCTCTCTGCCTCATCTGTATAGGCATCTGCATATGTAAAAGCAAGAAGGATTCAGTGTTTATTCTATGGTATTTGAAAGATTTCACACCTTTAAGGTTATTTTCCCATTTTTACTGCTGGGCAAAGGCAAGAAGGGAAAAGGCTTAGACTGATGTGTAAAAATGTATTTCTGAACATAAGATGCTTTTAATCTTGCAGTGCCCAGTATATTGGATCTGGAAACATAATTGACTTTGCTGCTGCCAGATGAAACTGAACGTTTGGACATTAGCAGTGTTTGCAATCAGATAAGCATTAGAGAAAGAAAGCAGGCTTTATTCCAGTAAGTGCTCTGAACATGTTCTGAGTGAAAATGGAGAGAGGCAAGCAACTCCAGAGGAGAGAGAAGAGTTCCAAAGCAATCTTACATTGCTTCCGTTTGTGTAAGAAAACCTTGCTACCTTTCGTTTGTTGATGCAGAACAACACGTGAAAAATTTGTCTCTAACCTCATGCCCACTCAAGCCAACCTCAGATTTCAGATGCAAGATGGTGTGTGAAGCTAGAAGGAAGAACTGCACAGCTGAGAAACCAATTTGGAAGGCTCCTTCTCAGCTGGCATCCCCTCTTTCAGATTCCTTTCCCACACGTCCTGAAAGTTGTAATTTCACAACGTATTTCAGGGAGGCTTAATTTTGTCCTCCCTTTACCATCACTTACTGTCCTGAGGTCTTCTCAAAGACTGTGAGCTTTGTTTTCATATATTCTAACTGTAAAAGGGACAATAGTCTTGTTATTCGTATTACTATACAGCACCTTAACTAGCTATGGTTCAAAAACTTTTGAAAGCACGCTGCATATATACAGAAGGACAGTCCCTGTCTCATAGCTGAATTCACCTTCCAGCCATGAAATGAAAGAAAGTGAATAAAACCAGACAGCAGTGAGGAATTCATGAACAAGAATGAGAAAATGACTGGAGGCCAGTCTCAGAGCAATAGCAATTCGGCCACACAAGAAAGGAATTGAGAAAGATGTTTGGAAAAAAATTTATATCATTTCATTTTACACATAATTTTAGGGAAGCATAAGAAAAGCCACCAAGGTAACTGATTACATGTCAGACAAGCAGGCAAAGGAGACTAACATTACAAGGCAAACAGAAGCCTGAGCTGACATCCTGCTAGCCATGATCAAGATTGGCAACAAAGGCCCTTAAAAGTAAAAACAAGTCAGCAAAAAGAGACTAAAAGAGGGGTAACATAATCATCATCTTGGTCTGTCACTTTAAACCATTGCAAAACTATTCTGTGCAGAAATGAGAAAGGCAAGACTGCATTATCAATGTGAAAAAAAAAAAGAAAAAGAAAATAACAGAGTCACAAGTGATAGCTGTATGGCTGGATAGAAAATATTGCATTCTAAAGGTGTAATGAAGATAATCTCTCACTCTCACTCCTTTTCTCCTTGTTTCTCTCTCTCTCTCTTTTTTCTCTCCCAGTCTGTTTCTTTCTCCCAGTCTCAGTTTCTCTGAGAGAAGTTATTTAGTTATCAAAAAAATTATGCAGAACATAGGCTTGAGTGATGGGGAGGATGTGATGTGATCAGGAAAGGATTAATGCATAAAAACTGGAAAACAGACCAACAACTTCAATGTCCTGCCATCAGAAGGAAATGTCTGATATAGAGGTAGGAGGAGATACCTGGAGTAAAGAGCTAGATCTATGATTTGTCAACAATGAAGCGATGACTGACCTTGTTTGTAGATGAGGTTATTCAAAACTAAGGTTTAAAGAAAGGTGAAAGACAGTTCTTGTGGAACCTCTGTAGAAAAATGGAGAGTGGAGCAGGAGGATCCTATGGTGGACAGAGTGATTAGAGAGGTATTACCTAGTCTATTCCTTTTCATAAAACAATGGATTTCATTCATCATCTCTGGTTGCACTTTCTCGGTGAAATTTAATCCCAGCTAAATTAATGGAGGAATATATCACCAATAGACTAGGACGCATCTGTTTTTTCACAAAGTAGCAATGTTAACTATTTTGCCTTTCGCTCCAAGACAGCATCTAACAAAACACTATCTCTAAATGAAAACTAAAAGTTATATATGACAATTATTCACAGCTAAGATTACTGTTTGGCTTTCCTGCTAATAAAACATCTGTTAGATCCAAAGAAAAGAGGGGTCTAGAGCTCCAGATGTCAGCTTTTGTCAACTTCCTCAAAAACCTCAAAACATCCACCTACCAAAACAGTGGGATCTAATGATGCTCATCAGTTCTGTTCTTCTGCAATATATATCAGTGTAACAGAATATATTACTATAGATCAAGCTATTAAATAAATTAATTACTAGGATGCATCTTTTCTCAATATTCTTTTGTATTCATACTCTCTAAAAATCTTGTTTCCAAGAGTCCCTTAAAATAGCATTTTCCTGTCTGCTTTTCCAAATGTTTCTTCCTTCTCAGGTTCTGACTCTTTATCTTTCCACCCTTATGAGAACAGCCCTGCAGTTCCTGGAACTCAGAGCTGTTTCCCAGCTAGATTTTCTCTCTCCAGCTTCAGTGCAACTCTATGCTACAGGCAGAGAAACAAAACACCACAGAAATTTTTCTCTCTGCCTTCCTTGGCCATTCTGTGACTTTTTCAGATAGGCAAAAAGCAAGTAAATGATTTCTTGCTCACCAATCTCCTCCTCAGCTGTTCCTCAAAAGGAGGCTCACAGCTTCACAAGCACTGCTTCTTCCCTGAAAGTTCATTCAGATTTCCCTGGTTCACCAGAACGAAACAAAGCTCCAACCTCCAAGATTTGAGTCTGTCTTTTGTTTTCTCAAATGCAGAGCCAAACTTTAGATTAAATGATATTTTGGAATTTGGAGTTTTATGTCAAGTTATCAAAGCCAGAGGAGATCATGTGGCCACTTTTCTATATCCTATCTGTGAATGATTTAAATTCTCTGTTATAGTCCATTGGCTTCCTATATACAAAACTAATCCTTCCACCTCCAAGCTGATCATCCCAGATACTCTATGTGCACATTTATATATTTGTGTGCTCAAGATAAAAAACAAAACAAACAAACAATCCCAGTAAATACTGGCCTACCTTTCTTTTTTAATACAAGGACTGTTCCACTTGTGATTCATATACAAACCAGCAGTTACATTTTTGCATCTACACAAGAAACACTGGAAGATTTGGCATGGATTATATTATGAGCATCTTTTTCAGCTACTTACAAACTGTTAAATATTTGCACGAAAAGGAAAACTAGTCAATTTGTACATCTGCATGTTCTATGGCAAGTAAAAATATGAAACTATTTTTCTAAGAGAGACAGGAGATTTTGAAAATCTTTTCCACTGAACATTACAGAGTTTTCAAAAAAAAATGGTTTGAAATAGTAAGCATGTACCTAAAAGAGTAATGCACTTTTAAATTAAACAATACTTACTGTTCTCAATTTGTGCTACTTTGCTCATGTTCAGCAGTACCTTGCTCTGCATGTATTTCATCTCAGCAAGGAACTCAGCAACATTGCTTCCTGAAAGCAAGGATGACAGAATCTGACACTAGCTGTGATTCCTACATTTGAAATGAAGTTAGCATGTATTTTCAACTTCCTAGGTATTGCGAGTCCATTTAAAGGCACATAGATAACTCCACTGACAAAAATAAGGTCTTTTTTCAATATAGGACTCAGTAACTCCTTGACGTTTAACAGAAGGGAGGTCAGATTAGATGATCTAATGATAGCTTGTGGCCTTAGACTATATTAAATCTATCAATAATACAATCAAAGCTAAGCAGTGCAGAAGGGTTAACAAAACAACTTTCTGCAATTGATTTTGCATTTGACAGCATGATGGAAATTGTTCTGCTTCTCAAAAACTTAACTAAAGAAAATGAGTAATTCATTGTGGCTTATCCAAATCAATTGTTTTCTAATTTCACAAAGAAGAGATTTGTTAACAGCTACAACACACAGAAAATAAACCCGCAGTAAAACAAAACGAGCGAAATGCCTTGATCATCCAGATCTTCTAATATAAACAGAAAAGCAACTTGCATCAGCTTCGAAGGAGGAGTATTTCTACCACAGATGGCTGGCTGCAGAGATAGATATCAAAAAATAATGTTGACTACTAATTCACTCATGCGGGAGAAATTAAGCACAGGCTTGGCAAGTGCAGACATGTTGCTAGGGGAAGTTCTTCCAAAATGTGGGAACCTGTCTGTTCCATCTCGCATGTTCAGATGCAATGAAATGGGACTTCTCCAAATGCTGCATAGCAAATAAAAACTTAACTTTAAAAATTGGTCTTCTCAGGCTAGAAGGGGGAAAAACACTGAGAAAAATGTTTTTGGTGCTGTTGAAGGGAAAACAGAATCCCTTATCACTAACAAATTTGCTGATCATCAACGCTTCACAGTGATAAAGAAAATCACCTGCAATTTACAAACGAAACACATGAGCACAGAGGACCATTTAAATGTTTCTAGGATGGCAGGAAAAAAAGTGTTAATGGGTGCCATTTTGCTATTTAACTTGAACACACCACAGTAAAATTGTTCTCCAACCTACAAGGAAATACAAGACTGGACATGTTTCAAGAAGCTCAGCGCTTCATCTTGACTAACTAGCTGAAGTTCCTTGATCCTCTCTTTCTCCCAGCTTCCACTGATTCATTCTGCCGTAAGTAACCATAGAGCTCACGGCTGAAATTTATTATACTAATAATTCTGGAGCAAGTCTGACCGAAAGAGAGTATAAATTCAAATGAAGTTCTTTGCCCACAGAGCTTAACAAAACCTTTCCAGTTTTCCGACTCTGAATTCTTCTGCATAGCACTTCTATCTTTACTTACACTACGAAGGAAAAGAAAATAAAGTGATCCTGCGACATCTGTTTTTTCTCAGTTTCTTCATTAGAGTCACCTGCCCCCTTTCCTGGTTTTCACATAGCAACAACTGCGATTTTCCCTCTGCTCCGGGGAAGGGGCCCCGCGCCGCCTCAGGCACTCCGCGGCCGCGGCGCCACCCAGGGCTCCCGGCGGGCCCGGCCCCGCCGCTCAGCACCCTGGACAGCGCCCGCCGCGCCCCGGCCCCGGCCCCGGCCCCGCGGGAACTCCTTAAATCGCGAACACATGAACTAGGAAGAGGCCCGGCCGCTGTTTCGTTTTCGGCTAAGAAAGAGCTCTTGCACTGAATACTTCCCCCATAGGCCCCGAAGCAGGACTCGCGTTGCCCTTCTCCTCTCTAACAGCATTACATCAGCATCGCCCGGTCAGCAGATACTTTATGGATGGAGGGATGAGGTCTACCCTAATGAAACGGTGCTATCAAAAGGAAATCATTTGTCTTTGCCTTCCCGTTTCTCTGCTGGTAGAGCAAACACTTGTCAGTAATAAGATACTGGTGCCGTGATGCTGTGTTGCTTCAAAGCAGCTGCTGTTGCTACTGAATGACACTGCGGTACATGGTAAGAAAAAAACTTCCAGGGGAAATGTTGTTTTTATAAGCAGGAACTGCTCTATAAAATGATGCTGCAGACAAGCAACTACTGACCTGGGTTTTGCGTAGCTGTAATTATTTACAATCTCTGTTTTTCTAAGATATATTCAAATTTCATTACGCTCTGAAAACAATACCCCTGGGAAAGGCATCTGGAGAGCCTAGAACACATCTGTTCCAGATCTGCTACATAAATGTATAAATTCTTACATAAATGCATAGTGCTGTAGAAATAACTAACAGTCATATCACTCTTTAGTTCAAATATGATTTGCTGACATTGCCTTTTATGGAGGAGAGCCTTACTTCTAACACTGCCAAAACTGATTTTGCAGAACTTCAATTAATAACACTGGAAAGAAAGCCACTCGAGCATTCAATAGTCAGGAAAGACTTGTATTAATACATCTTACTCCCTCTTGTTTTATTAAAAGAAAAACGTAGGCAACCTCAACAGTTAGCTTTGGTCATGCACTCAAATTTAGTAAGGTTATATGGTTTCTGAATGACAGGTAGATAAATGCTGCTGTGTTTCAGATCACACATTTTCTGGACCTCTGTTGCTACTCAGCCTCCAGCCCTCCTCCATGCAGCTTTCTAAAATAACTGCTGTTCTGTCAGCAAGACGCATCTGCAGTTACTGTGGCTTTTTAATTTTCTTGCCTATTTAAAGATCTTGGATTCGAGTTCATAAATTAGTGAAATTATCTTTCTTCTTAGGGAAAAAATATAATGCATAGAAGTAAATAGTTAAATTTCCAGTCAGCAAAATCACAAGTTATGGTGAAAAGCTCCAGCTGACATGTATTTAGATTTCCATTTAAAGCTGTTCAGAAATTAAAAATAACTCACTTCTAAAATAAAGTATGCTTTTGGTTATATGAATATACCTTTTCACACAGCAGACGCCTCAAATCTTCTAACTTCACTGTCTGATCAGATGAGTATATTTGCAACTGCTTGAGTGGCACCTTATTCTGTATGAGCTGTACGTGAATCATGTGAGCTGCATCTACCCATCGTTAAAATCAAGTACCTATGCAGTATTACGCTGTGCTTAAAACCAGGCTTACTTCACTACATTTTACTAATCATTACAGCATCACGGGCTTAAATGAAACACAAAACAGATACCTGTGGCCACCCTTCTTGCACAGAATTATTCTACTTGACACACAGAGGTGCTGAGACTGGAGATTGTGCTTGCTTTACTGGATTCGAGGAAAGCTCGTACATTTTTACATGGTGGCTTTGCAGTGCAAGACAGAACAGAAGGGAGAGCAAGCTCCTACTTCTCCATCTGAACATCAGCAGCAGAACTGGGATATGGTGCCCTGACCTAGTAAAGCTTTTAAATCTAGGCTTAATTTTAAACATAGGAGCAATACCACAGGCTTCAATTTTCAAGTGCCTTCACAAGTTGAGGTTTCAGTTCAGGCTGAAAAAATTTCATTATTGGTCAAGCATTATCAGGAGGAGTTAGGAAAAATCTCTTTTATAAAATGAGGAGATCTAAGCTGTGCCTCTACAAATTACAAAAAGAATTTTTCTCTTTCTGTATATAAACTCTGCAATGCTATTCACAGTATTGCTTTTCAGAGCAGAACCACATCTTTTTGTTCTCTCTCTTTTCTTGCAGGTTTCTATTTTTATACTATCCTCCTATCTGCAAAGCCTTTCACTCTTAAAAAGAAGCTTATTTTGTCATTTAAATCCCCCAAATCTCCATAATTTCCTCAACTAAATAGTATTGGTTCACAGCAAACCGTTAATTTTCACAACTATGATCAATCTGAAACCTTTTTCCCTTTGTTGCAAATTTAGAGCAGATAAGAACACTTACATAAACTTCTAATAAATGAAATAGGAGTTAAAGGAAAGGGGAAAAGGACCCATTCTGAAGAAAAATATTTCCAAGTCTGTTTCAAAGCTTATTTTAAGAAAAGTTCCCCACTCGCCATACAACTAGTCAGTAAGAGAGAGAAGCATTTTCTATGATCTTTTCTAGGCAACACTGGAACATTCAGAGTCTGAAAAACTCCTGTATCTTTCCTACAATCCATCTCTTCTCAGGTTAAGTTCAAAACCTTTTTGAAAGTAAATCTGGATAACTTGGATGGTGTGAACATGAACTGGCTTAGACTTTAAGTATACTCTTACTTAATCCTTTGCCATCTGGGGGTTACTCTGCTCCAAGCATTTTCAGGTCATTAAAAGGAAAGTACAAACTGAGGACACTGATGATCTTACTAAAGCCATATTCAGTAGCATAGTCCAAAGAAAGAAATATATTTTGAGAGTGGATGTCTCACATTTACTAACTCATTTACCTATTTGCTGGCTGTACTTTCTGCATGTTCTGTAGTGCTCCCTTTCTACGCTTAAATATTAGATGGTTATATATCTCCTTTTCACAGTTAAGATCATATTCTCATTAAGCGGACAACTGTAATCCTGGAGTATTTCGTATTTTTTGCTTTAACAGATTTATTTCAAAAAACTACTCAATAAAAATTCAGAATTTTTTTAGAGCTTTTTGTTGTTTAAAGAAAAAATGTGCTCCTGACACCCTTTTAAAAGGTAGTTTTGATTGTGTAACCGGCTGCTCTTTGTATCAACAAAACTGAACAGTCACCAGTGATTACTCTCAAGTTTCATTTATAATTTGAATGAATGAGCTTTTTTATTTCATCATCTATTATATTGAAATGTTTAAAGTGCGTATCTCGTCTCTGTGGTGCTACACATTTCATAAAAGCATAAGAAAAAACTACATCTTACAATATCACCATCCAAATTTCTAAACACATTTATTGCATACCACACTCTTCATCTCAGGTGATTTGGCTATTGGATAAACAGCATCTACTTTGTATATAGGCCATCAGTAGACTCTAACAGATGCTGGCTTTACATTTAGTTTATTCCAGGCATGCTTGATAGCCGCATCATAGCAACTGCCACTGACTGACTACAGATCAGGGAACGGGGAAGGGGACAAAACAACTTTACAGCTTAAAGCTGCTATTATTTATTTACTTGCATCCTTAATGAGACTAAAGAAATTAATTTCCTGAGTAAAAGGCTGGATTTGTAAATGCATGTAGGTTGGCTGAAGTTACTCTGGGGTGCACCACACTAGTTTATTAATTTATAACTGAATCTCACCAGTAAGGTTACTCTATGTGAGAAAAAGCAAAACAAAGCAGAAAGTCACTGCCTGGAAGCAGATTTAGACAGTCACTCAGGTCTCAGCAATTTAACTAAAAATGAACTCTACTATTATAAACCACTAAGGATTTATTGCTGCATCACACACAACCAGATACTACTGAAGTTTAAAGTTGATACAATTAAAGCTTCTGCGGTGCTTTGCAGAAGGAAACGTTAGTTTTGAGTAATAAAAGTTCTATGGATATTGCAGTCGCATGCCATTATCCACAGGCCAGAAAGTCAGCTCTTAAAAGTAAGTATAAGCAGAAGCTACTTCACTATGTTGGATTCATTCTTGGTGGAATCGGAAGCCCTGAAGCATGCCAAGCAATACATTTATATTCAACTAGTCAATGTGTTCTATAGACTTCCTTTGCATAGTGTTTTCTGTGGAAACACTATTGCAAAGCAGCAATATAAACTGTAAAAACCGACCAACAAATGAGGCCTTTAAGGTTAAGATGCTAATGACAATGGTATTTTCATTTTAGCAACCACTGCAACCAGTTTCAGTATGTGTTTGTGAACTTCACAGATATCATTGCACTTCCACTGCTCTGGCATTAGGATCACCTGTTTACATATTTCCTAATGTGCTTCCACATGTGTCTTCTCCTTTAAAAACTGAAGGTAACCCAGCTCTCCTTTTTTACTTCTTTGTTAAGAATTTTTTCATTTAGATTTTCTATAGAAATACTACTGAATAATAACAAGGATTTTCTTCCTTCCTAACATTTAGAGCAGGAAAAACTCAAGAAAGGCTAGTTTACTCTGAATTACAAACGGTAAGGTTTGTTTCTATATCCAGGGGAGTGAATTGACTCAGGAAAAATTGTATTAAAAGTTCAAGAAACTGAAATCTTAAATTTACAGTGTAGGGCAGAAACACCACCTTAAATCAAAGTAAAAACTTCTAACATGACCATCTTAAAAGGATTAAATCATATTTTGCAGAATATAATTTTTAGGAGAGCAATCATTTTCAATATTGAGGATTTTTCCCACCTCTAGAAATGCAAACAAGACAATTAATTATTGCCAAGCAGAGTAGTGTTTTTTTATCTACTTCTAAATTTTTTTAAATCTTTTTATTGTTTCCCTCCCCCAATCTCTAGAAAAAAGTTAGCAATTCATACGCAAGTTTTATTCAAAGTTGCAAAAGAATATTCTGAAAGACATGGTAAATTTGCACGTGAACTCCTAAGAACAGATACCACTATGAAATGACAAATGGATAGTTTGTGTCTCATTTAAGAAGTGTTTATCTTCAGAGGGCCATCTTGGCATTTATAACACATCATCTCCTGAAGAGTTGGGATAGAGTGCCTACTTAAAAAAAAGACTCCTAAAGCCTTGAAATGGACAGATCTTGAGGTAGCTAAATGAACAGAAATTATGTCGTTTTTAGAAAGATCAAAAGTACACACACAGGTACTGTCAGTTGTACAGGCATCAAAAAATCTAGTATTCAGAAGCAACAGATGGACTGAAAAATTTTAGGTTACTAATTCTATGTCTACTCTGAGAGCTTTAAAGTTTCTGTCTGTTCCCCACTCCCCCCAAAAAATTGGTATGAAATGTAGATACTATCACCATTATCTTCCTGTGTTTCATCCTGCCACAGAAGAAACAGCAAACACAAATAATTACGTGACTGATTAAGAGTTTGTGACATCTCACAGGCCCTGGAAATCCTCCCAGCGAAATGACAATCTTTTTCACATATTGACTCTCCACAATGTCTGACCTGCAGCACGGCTCATTAAATCCTGGATAAGCAATATTGTCTGCACTGCACATGGAAAACATACTGCATAGCATCTAATAAAATGCTTTAAAAATCAGCTATGAACTTGGATATATGACACAATGATATCGTACCACTAGGCTAAATCTACTTCACAACATGATAGTCAAGATGGAAAAAGGTAAGAGACTGCAAGACGAAAATGCTACCTACGAGTTGGCATGTTTACTTTGAGTAAATGTGACTCAGTGTATCATAGTTTTGGCTTTTAAGTAGCACAAAGCTGGACATCTTTATTGTGTCGAGTTGAAAACAGCGGTTTGTGATTAAACTAAACACTGGTCTTTATAAGCATGCCTTAAGGAGGCTCTGAATGAACTACACAACGAAACACAGTTATAGCTGGTGAGGCCTAGATGAACCCAGTTTCATGTTAGGCCTTGACTCAGATTTTTCCTCTTTCCCCAAGACATTTTGAGCTAGTGGAAGGATCCGCTGCTATTCTAAACACTACTGGGTAACATTGCTTGCCTACTCCTAGAAAAAAACCCAAAACCAAAACCCCACCCCCACCCCCCATACGGCCTAAGGAATTATTTTTTTTAACAGGTCTTTCCATTTGGGCAAGGAATATATTTTCACCCGATATCTTGTGGAAAAGAAACATAAGGCTGTTAAGTCTCAACAAAACTAACAGCACATTGAAAAGACACAGCACATGGAAAAGATACTCTCAATGTGTTTTCTGCAATAGCTATATAATCCAGCTTTCTTTTTATGGAAGCCAGTTACCTGAATCCATCTACAAAATCTCACTTGAATGAGTGTAGACAAACGTGATTAGCATAATTACTAACAGACTGCTCAGGAATGGAGATGAATCTCTGCAGTTGTCAGAGGTGCATTCTGCCATTTGTGAACAAAAAATCCTCACAAACTCTCCATTTGCTCAGTCCTGAGAAACATTTGTAAAAAGGCTTCACTAGTGTCCATCCAGACATTACAATCAAAAGCTGTTCCCACTGACTAAATTAATCCAATTAGCTAATATTTACTCTATTTGCAATTTATAGTTGTACCATATGAAGCACCATATTTATAAAGTAATCAGTGTCCTTCCTGCTTCAGAGGGAAGGTATGGAATGTACATGACTAAGTAAAAGCCTTTTCAACATTACACTTCCATCCATAATCATAGATTTGCAACATAGCTCACTTGTACAATTTTCGAGGATACTCTGCGACCCTTTGCTTTATCAGTAAACTAAAATGAATAATAAAAATGGCATTTTAACAAAAGCAGTCAAAACCCCATAGCCTAACTTTGTGAGTTTGAATGGTTCCAAGTATATAGAGGTGGTGTAGTAGGAGCAGATCAGCAATGAACAACTGAGACAGAAGTCAGGAAACCCAAGGGCTGCTCATGTCTCTACCACTCACCTTCCCCATGACATGATAAAGATTTTACTTCTGTTCCTCACTGTCCCTTGCTGAAAAATAGGAATTGTATCTCATACTTTTCATGATAAAAACCTTTGAGAGCTATGAAATACACATGCTGCATAACTTAGTTACTACAGTATCCAATATTTCTGACATGAACACTACATGAAAAAGTAAGTAAATTCAAGAGAGAGGATTGCAGAAGAAAAATGAATAGTAGAGCAGTTTGTCTGCAACCCATGTTTGCTCATTGCTGAATATTATGTGCTTTTGGAAAAAAATCACAAAAAACAGATTAAAAATATAATCTTATGGGACAGGTTATAATAGATCACAAGCTGAATATTGGATATGCTGTTTTGAAGTCAAACCCAGAACTGGTAAGTTAAACCTAAGGCAGGCAAATCTAAAGCAGAAGAGCATTTAGGTGAGTTGACAGAAAACACAGCTATGGACAGCAGAACAAACTACTGCAATGCAAAACAGGAATGGGAAGTGTAACAACAGATGAAATTGGCTAAATCAGACACTCTTTACTGACCACAATGAGGGAAAAAATAGAACTGAAAAATATCAAAACAAGAACAACCAACACCACTCTTCCTCCCCCCCCAGTAAAATAGGTCATATTACTAAAGATGAGTGTAAAAGAAAAGCAAGTGCTTAAACGGACAACTTCAGAAAAGCCAAGGCAACTAGTGAGAGTCCTATCAAAGGCAAGAGGTAGCTAGAAGGCAGACCAAGTGCTGCTCTGCTCAGTACAGAGGGAAAGGAACCATCATAAAATCCTTACAGGGCATCAGTTTAATGCCTTGTTTCTACTAAAAGATCAGGTGTGAACAGGTAAACAGAAGAATCGCTATTTGTCACAGATTAAGATCTTACCTAAGACTGGGGACACAATATATCAAAAAGTACCTACCTAAATTATGTGTTTTCAAATTAACTGCCCATCATGAATTTTATCTTAGACTATCAAAAGAATGATCTGAAGCAATTTCAAAGCCATAACTGTAATATTTGTGAACCCAGCGGAAGTAAGTAAGGCAGTAGAAAACTAGAAGAATCTGTTACTCTCTTTTAAAGAGGAAAAAAATACAAGAGGAAAACGGAGTCCAGACAGCTTCACAGCCTGGAAAAATACCAGAACAAAAAGATCAGTCAAACTCTTTGTAAGCACTAGAGAACGAGGAGGAGATGACTGGCGGCCAGCTTGAATTTGTCAAGAACAAACTGTGTCAAACCAAAAACTTTCTTCTGCACTGTAAGAGGCCTCATTATTGGGCAAAAGCAGCAGATTTCACACACTTTCACTTCGGTGAAGCTTATGACATGGTCTCAAATGACATTCTCAGAAATAATGTAGGGAAACAATCTAGGAGAAAGTGTGTAACCACTGGAGTCACAGCACAGAAGAATTTGGCCCACTAGAGTCAACTGGCCAGCAAAAAACACAGTCCTCAAATGATGTACTGTACCTCTGCTGCAGTCAATCATGTTTTCCATTTGATGAAATCCAAATGCTTTTTCTTCTGTAAACACCTCGTCTTCAAAACAGACCTGTATGCATGTTTGATGATATATTTGATCTCTTTGGCTTTTGTTCATAAGTGTAACTATATACATATATATAATATTTTATATATGCTATAACTATATACATATATATAACTATAAACAGATGTTAATAACCAATAGAAAATTACTGCTCAAGACCTAAGAGACAAAGAGTTGACAATCTGTGTACGTGTAAACACTACCTTACAAACAACTACCACACAAAGCAGTACAATACTGACACATCTAGATCTCCCAACAGTGCAGCAGAAATGCTAGGAGGAGACCCAGATAACAGCATATAAAATAATAAATAGAAATAGATGATGCATTTAAGAAGTAAATACAAACATCTTCCAGGTTTCTGTACAAGCCTTGCATGAACATTGTCTCAAATATCATAGTGCAAGCTACTCCAGGAAAGAAGAATCTTATGTCTCTGAAGTACTCTGGGGAGAACCACCACACCTAAACACACCATGAATAACTATTTTCAACCACCGGAAGACAATAGCAGGGAGTATATCCCGGATGGTTCAGACTTTCAATATTTCATGAGAGACCATGCCCGTATGCTGCAGTTTCAGTCAAAAAGAATGATTCAAGCTAATTGATAATTATCACAAACAGAAATCGAGGACTTATTCCAGTCTTTTTTTTTAGCAAATGAGTTACAATTGTAGTCTACCAGATGAAGGGATAAGTCTTAATCAATAGCTAAAGGAAATAAATTTCTTCCACTCAGACTGTTTATTTTAAACAGACACAGGTCACGTAACTACACAGGGACAGATGATCTCATGAAAATCTTTGGTAACTGGACTTCAAGAAGCAAGTAGGAAACAGGCTGGAAACTTGCTGGGTTGACATAATGAAACATATAAATAATTTGCATTTGATACAGAAGTGTTAATTGGATGGGAAACAATAGAGCCTTGTGAAATGTTAATTCCGGGGGCTGGAACGTGTTTAGAGGGTCATGAAGATGTTTCAGTGTTGGATGGCAAGAATGTTCTCGTAATGCCTTGCTTTAGTAGAAAAAAGGGCTTTTGCTGGTAGAGTTCATACTAGCTTTCTAGGGAAAGCTCCTCTTCCATCAAAAATGCTATTGCAGGGACCTTTCAGAGAATGTATTTAACTTTCATTAAAAACTTACAGCTGCTCTCTTTCTAAAAAGGTAGATAAAACTTATACGTGCTCTTAAGCAAACTAGAAAAGGTTAGGTTCAAAACTTAAATAAATAAAATCCAAGTAAACAGGTTCTACACCTAAGGTTTTCATCAGATCACCTTCCAAGGCCCAGCTTTAGCGGACGAGATTTAGCCCCCGTGATCCTATCCCAAGCTTTTTTTTTTTAATTTTTGTTAGTATGAAAATGACTAAACTAGAACTTTCACCGGCTTTATTTTTTTTACACACACCCCTTTATTTTTTTTTTAACCAGGGCATTGAAAAAGGCCTAGCTTTGGCTGGTCAGTGTTGTTATTTGTTGTCAAAATTATAAGTTATATACACAAAAGGTTGATAGGTGTACCTTAAAGCATGAGCATACAAGGGGCATTCAAATGCCTGCTGCTGATGGAGAAGCAAAATGCTGCTGAGAGAGGCAACAGAATCCCTCTTTGCCAACCTATGCAAAACATCACTAAACCACAGAAGCTCTCCACTGACTACCTGATTAAAAGCCGTTTTGTGAAGCTTGTTAAGCAGAGCAGAGGATCCTTTCGTCCTCAATATCACTTAAATTGTAGTTATGCAAAATAGAATGCAAGAGGCTTATCCATGCACCTGGGCAGCTACTGTAACCTCTCTGAAATCTAACAGCATTGAAAATCGCAAGTGCTTTCCATAATAAAAAAAAAAAATCCCTGAATTTACAATGATATAGATAGAAAATGAACTGTTTCTAAGACCTGCATACAACAGCCTGATAAATTAAACTGTAGGCAGAAAATCAGAAAGGCCCTTACGGAACTCCAGTTGCTTAAATTGTAGTAAGGTTCGCAATAGTTTGAGAGAGTAAGGATCTGACACAAATTGCTTATAGGAGTGTACCTATTTAAAAGTTTTAAATTAAAAATTGCACTTTAAGTTCTTTAGAGCTTTTCTTCATGATTAAGGTAGGCCTCAAAAAAATATAGCCAAACTCCAGAAGAAAAGGGTTACTGCAATTTTCTTCTTTGCAAAAATACTGACATATTTGTATAATTTTAATTAGTAGTAGAGAGAGTGGAGATGATATTTCTTACTACCTTGAAAATATTTTTGTTTTACAGATGACCAAAGCCTGTCTTAATTTTGAATTTTCTATAAACTGATGATAGTGTCTTTCAAGATGTTTGGTCTAGATAAGATCATATTTATTTGAACTTTTTTATATTTGTAAGAGGTCATACAGAGTAATCTCCACAACCTCAAGAGCACACTTTTTTTTTTTTTTTTTTTTAAACAAGTTTTGGTTTAAACAGGGCTTTTCCAATTCAGTGTTAACTGGGAGTTAAGTCATCTGATCTCAACTTCGGAAAAGACAGATAGCATCATATCCACCAAGTCCAACCATTCCCAAGAGGCGAGGCACACCACCACCGTGGAAGAGGCTCAGAGCAGAAACGAACCCGGCAGCTCTCTCTGGGTTATGCACCTGGGCTCCGCGCCAGGGCCAGCACTGCTGCGGGGGCACAGGAAGAAGCTGGAGAGGGACAGAGGCGCCTGGGGTCTCCTTCCTTCTGCTCAGGCCTCTGCTTCTTCAATGCCCCCAGGGCTCCTATGCCTCTCGCTGACAGGAAGAGAAAGAGGAGAGGAGCAATAACGGCACCCTCCTAAGTGACAGAAGTGGAGGATGAGGGGGGAGGAATCCAAGGGCTGGGGAATGCTGCAAGGGGACAAAGGCTGAGGGATGTGGGGGCAGCGAAGAGGAAGAGGAGGAGATGATAAGCAGTCAAGAGGCCTAATAGATCATCCCAGCAGAGATGCATGACTGGCATCCCTGGACCTCTTCATGAAATCTATCCTGTTAGAAATGCTTTCCTAATAGCTCATCTGAATCACCTTTACTGTGAGTTAAGCAGTTAAATTACTTGTCCTGCCTCTTGCAATCAGCTTTTGTGTACTATCACATATTTAACCATCGCACAGGGAAATTATAAGGAGTCATCTCCACAAGGATCTGGATGTATGGCAACAAAATAACCAGCAGGATCTACCTGATCATGCCTTAAATGAGTAAGTTTTGACAAAGGTGTTAAAAATATTTTCTATGACAAGTCTCTGAAAATTCACTCATCTTTCTGAAAATTAACAGAAAAATGGCAGAACAAAGTGTGCAGTGTATGTGCATTCCATATGTAACCATATTTCTGATCGTCTGCTATATTTTGAAAATTGCTTCCCCAAGTCATTTCAAATGATGGAATGAAACTGCTGCTGGTGGTATGTGCAAAAATACTTTCAAGGAAATATATTTTTGTCTGTAGAAACATGCATGAAGTTGAGAAGCTATCTGATCCCTTATCAAATCAAACTATTTGGAAAAGAATAAAAGCTGTCACTTATTCCACATGCATTCTTAAATTCAAGTCTGTAGGAAAAAAAAGGCACTTTGCTGGAGCTAGACAAATTTCCACATTTCAATGGCATTTCTGGCTGATGCTTTGATGTAGATATATTTAACTGTAGAACTGCTGTAAGGAAAATAGTGCCTACAAGGTCTCTATTGTTACATTAATCTACCCAATGCATCCATAATTGTGTATTTCCTAATTTGGGTTTCAGAAGCTGTTCCTAAGAAACTTTGTCAGAAGTGTAATCACCCGGATTACTCAGATGCTCAGCTTCAATCCCACACTTAAGTGCTTTATTAAAGCTTTCCCGCTTCTTTCATTACTGCTGACAATTTTTTGATATAGTTAAAAACAAAAAATGTATTTAATTAAAAATAATTAAGAAACAAAAAAGCTCATTAAAAATAGCTCCACTAAGAGACTTCTCTGGTCAGATTTAAAAGATACAATACCATTCTCTAAACAGAACTCACTCTGTTTGGTGGCAAGATGGTCCACACAATCTACATCCAGAACATTATGTATGCTCTGTTATTCAATAATTTGATGCTAATGCTTCATTTTCAACTCTAATAGCTTATTTAGGTCTTTTATCCTATTAAGCATAATCTATGATATTATTCAAGCTGAAACAATAGCCCAGGTGAGTTAGCCTGATTTGTTTTTATTGATATTTGTGGAAACAGATACATAAACCTGCATTCATACATCTGCTCTAGCCGAGCAAACTGAACTCACCCGACAAGAGACAGTTTCCAGCCTAGCTCTCGGAAAGGTGCTGCACAGTTTCTTTAGACATTTTATGATCTAATTCATACTCATTTAACTTAAGCTGTAAAAAAGTTTTTTGTTTAATCGTGCTGTCAAAGCACCCTCTACAGTTAATGGAGGCGCTTTCAGAAGGTGATCCGTTTATTTGTACAACTCATGTCTAATACCGGTAGTATGAATTACCATTTGCCTCTGCTGACCAGGGCAGGGATCTAACAGCTAGTTACGTAAACACCTTCCAAAGGCACTAGATAATTAGGCTACTAAAGTTGGGATCTCCCATCTTTAATCTCACTCTTGCACCTTAAAGCCAGAATGGTGCTTTTTTTTTTTTTTTAATTGGTACATTCTTTTAGGCTCTTCACTAACCATTTTTTCTTACTTGCTTTACACCAAAGACTTAATTTACATCCAAGAGCTTCAAGAAATAGTCAATACTAAAGATAGGTTGAAGGTCTGACTTCAATCAGTTCCATACGAATGACATTACATATTTGTTCACTTCAAAACCACCACTGTTGACACAAACAAAACCAACAGACATGCAAACCATATTTCTATACTGCAAACAGAGGTCTAGTGTGGCCTCCTACATGCGTCTTCAGATCTCTAAGGTGTCAGTAAGGTATGCATGGGCACACTAATGACAGCTTTAACCTAGCTTAAGGTGGTAGCTACTGCACTGGTAATATAACAGGATTGACTTCAGTGAAGGTAACTATCCACGTAGATGTTCAGGGGCTCCAGGAAGACCGTAGCTCTGTGCTTTCCCTTTGCCAATCACAAAACAATGGGAGCTTCACAGCTGTTTTTACTAATTTTGTCTTCCCTAGAATTATCACTGATATCCTTATTGCATTATACTCATATTTGCACTTGTACTGTAGACTACCTTGGTACTTCTGGAAGTCACAGGGTACAAAAGCTTCCAAATTCTGTGTTCAGGCTTCCCAAATAATTTACACAGCATTGTGTAGCAGAAATAACCATCGTTTCTGCGAGAAAATTTGCTGAGGAGGAGGAAAAGAATGATAGAATCAATGCCCAGAAAGAATCTTCATAGTTTTAACATGCAGACCCTGGAATAAAATCCTTATTTGCTGAAGTGGTGAGCAATGAACTTACTGTAGAATAACAGGGAGATGAGAAAGAAAAGTCTATTTTTTAAGTACTATAATTCCAGTTAAGTATCTGCTTCTAACTAAAATCGCTGTGCCTATCCAGGAAATCATTTGAATGAACTCAAGAAAGCTTTCAAACTAACATTTTATCTCACTCACTGATGGTGAGGGAGGGAAAGGACAGGCTGAAGCCAGTTTTCAAAGAAGCTGAACTAATCACATTTAGCAAAGTTTATGTTACATGATGATGAATGTTATGCTACATTATGTTAATTTTGCTATGGCCCAAACTTTGCTCATGCCATTGTAGGCAAAATTTCTTGAACAGAAGCAAAGAAGGTGTTTTATTACAGAAGGGAACCTTTTGTAATTTTAAAATAAATCAGTTTTTATGTTAAATGAATTTAAAATTTAAAATAAATTTGCTTTCCTCCCTGATGATTATGACAGTCTGGTATGAAAAGCTCTCTCTCTGGGGATGAAAGTACTTTGCTATCCATACCTTTTCAGACTTAAATTTCAGAAAATAATAATGGTTCTAGTGGTAGATCAGCTCATAATACTTGGAGTAGGGGAGATCAGTGAAGAGCAATCATATTGGTCATCCTAATCTTGCCCAAGTTCAGTCCTATGAAACCCAGATGCAAAAGTCTGCATGGCCGATTAGTATTTTTCATCTTTCACTTTAGGCTTCAAGTTTATTTTAAGCAGCTTTGGTAGAGAGTCTGACACATGAGAGTCATATGAAAGAAAGGTACATTATCAGAATTCATTCTGCACTGGAGTTTGAATTCAAACCATTGCCAGGATGCCATACCACTATCTCATTCTAATTATATTGCAGGGCAAGTCCTGACACGAGTGCCAATTCAAGATAGAGTCCTCTAGGAAGTCTGACACTACACAATAGACGAACACTTTCTGAATTAGGTGACGCTTGTTTTGTTTTCTAGTCTCCTCTTCAAATTTTTGAGGTCAATTCATTTTACATGAATAACTCTTCTTTTGGAGTGAATAAAAGTGTTCATTTCTGAATGACTGAGGGATCACATTAAAATGCATTGTTTCTCAGCAACAGAAAATTCTAACAAAATTCAAGGTTGCAGAAAAGGCAAAATCAGGCATAGTGGACTTCTGCAATTTTTTTAAACAACTGAAAGTGAGGAAGCAGTAATATTCCTGCAGTGGCCTTCCTCTGCACTGTCCAGCTCTACAGAACTGCAACATTGCAGCTGGGGTGCAAGCAACATTGCAGTAAAATTATTTATACGTAACAGCTCTACAGGGTGGGGGGGAATATGCTGTAAATAGTGTGCATATACGTGTATATAATGAGCATTTTCTGTATACATATGCTCAAGCACTGAAGGCCAGAGGATGTTTTGACTGTCTGTCAGATACGCCCACATTTTTAAGGTCAATACAGTTCATTTACATGAATAAATCTTCTTTCGGGTTATCCATTTACATTGCATGCATGCTGCTGTATGAGAGGCAATGAACTTTTTGTGACTCTTTTTCCTCAGTCTCAGTATCCCTAGAAATAATTTGTGGACACTAAGAAAGGAGGATTTTTCTTCTAGAGCACATTATTAAAAGGGGGGCCCTAAGAGGAAACACAAAAGCAGAGTTTGGCTGGAGAAAGATAAGAAATGGTCAAATAACCTCTGGCTACTACTAGACATTTACTAGCAATTATGTGCTACTGCACTGGACAGAAATTTAACATCTGTGAACAGAAGAGATGTGGAGTCAGCAAAATGCAAACATAAAAGGAGTTAATTAAACCCTCTTAAACATCTCTTCAGAACACCTCCATATCAGGTAAGAAAGGAATTACAGAGGGAAGCAGATGACAGTGCTGCAGGAATTTCTGAAATATCTCAGGTGTGGGAGAAAGCGCAGAAGATAGTCCAAGAGGCTGACGTGCGTGCTCCTTGGAGCTCAATGTACCTCCAGAGTCCTTCATCTGATCAGGCCCGGAGAAAGCCCTTTGAAGGAAAGGCAGGCATCTCCCAAAGGCTAGGACCAAGAGGGCTTGCACCAGACCAGTCCTCTAGGCAAATACTAAAACACTCCATCTACCAGCCCTAAGGGGACTCAGAGCTGTTACGACCTACAGCTTCAGGTACTTTTTGAAGACTTTAAAAAAAAAAAAATCAGAATGCTTCATTGTCCCTTGCCAGTATAAGCTGGGACCAACATTTCCAAAGGAAGAGAAGTCTTATATTAGGCTTCTAGATACATGTCATTCATTTCATTTCCAACAGTGCAAAGCCTCTGGTGGTTCCCACTGATGTGACATGGGAACCATGAAAGTCATTACACTTGAAAAACTGGCAAGTTACCTTCTCATCCCTGTAAGGAGTGTGGTATTTGCATGAATTGTAGTGAGTTTACAACTGCAATTCTTCAGTTATTAGGGACAATGCTAAGGAGTCTCGCACCATTAGTTTCAGTCAACACTTTCGGGTTCTGTTTTATTTTCAAGTAGTTAAACAACATTGAGGTTTTTTTCTACAACAAAAGTGATACTGTAATGCAAGGTCATAAATGACTACTGACAGAATGAAAGCTGACAGAAGGGACTAACATGCCAAACAGCTAGCAATCACAAACTATTGATTAGTAAACACTGAAACTCCCCTTCCACAGCTTAGCCAGGCTAAATGGTGGTAATTTAAGCATGAATTTTATTCTTCAGTAATGACAATATTTTCTTCCAGCCATTCAGGCGCACACACTTCTTTTATAAACTATACAAACAAATCGTTACCTGAATCATTTCCAGTACTACTGAAAAATAGATTTTATTCAAGACTTCTAATTCTTCTTCACCATTTTCTGTATCAAAAAATGTGCATTAACAGCAAATGCATTTTCTCACTCTATTAACTAAGAATTCAACTTCTATTCTTCAGCTTCCCAATCTGTTCTGTCCCTTGAGCAGTTCATCAAAAAGACAAATGAACTGATTAGCCACAGCATGGGGATGTAGAATAATTTCATGGAATCTCTGCATATCTTTAGTCATATTGATTTCTGCTTGGCTGAACTCGTAGGAACTAATGCCATATGAACAGACCTAAGAAGCAAAACCATTAACAACACGTAAAGACCCTCACCCTGCCCAAGCTGTGCTGAAGTGCACTGAAAGGAAGGGAAGATGAACAGGGTGGAATTGCACAAAGATGAACAGCTGTCATCTGTTTCTGCTACACTCTTCCCTCAAACCTGATACATACAGCCATTTGCCGCAAGTGGCAAGAGAGCCACCTTTTTTCTGTTTTCCACTGAGCAAAGATTTTCTGCTCTGGAGAAAATCTCTACAGCAATCTGCAGCACAGAACAGTCATAATACAGTGAAGAGCTGCTGCACCATAATTTTAAGATTTCCAAAAGTTATTTGACAAAGTCTCTCAGCACAGGCACTTAAGGAAGCCATAGAAAGAGGAAATGGATTAAGAGTTGGTTAAAAGATAGAAAACAGGGAAGGAATAAGTGTTCAGTCTTCTCAGCACACTGAGGTCATCAGTGAAGTTTGACACGGACCAGAGCTGGGCATGTCTGCTGCTCAACATATCTGTAAACAAGCTGTTACAGGAGCTGAGCAGAGAAACAAGGTGACAAAGCTTTTTGATCATCAAATTTATTCAGGATAGTAAGGTCCTGCCCAACTGAATACCTGCAGAAGGACTCTCTGAGAAGTGGTATTAAATGGCAGACAAAATTCAGTGTAAAAAATATAAAATGATGCATATGGGAAAGCACAATACTAATTTCACACACAAAAAAGACCAAGTTGCCTATTATCACAAGCTAAAAAATCTTGAAATCTAAGCAATAGTTCCATGAAACATCAGCTCGGTGCCCAATTGTAGTCAAAAGCAAAACAACTGCTACGAATTATTAAGCATTATATCCCTGTATAAATTTACTGTGTTACACCTTGAGTACTGCATGAAAATCTACATTACTATTCTGATGGAAGAAACAGAGCTGAAGTTTCAAATTTCTGAAGGCTGAGGGACTGCTCAGGGCAAGTATCTGTACACACTTGTCCTGTTCGTCTACTCCCTTCCTGGTATTTGCTTCTCGCTACAGCCGGAGACAGAGTATTAGCCTAAATGGACCTTTGATCTGACCCAGTGCAGTCATTCTTACATTATAAAGACTGAAATAGTTTAGCATTGCCAATTCAATTTAAACTTACACAGCAAACATGTATGCATGCATTACTCAATATATAGAAAAAGTGATTTTTACGTATTATTTTTTGAGATTTTGAAAGGCCAAAAGCTCTGAAAACATGCTTGGTGTGAATATTCACCAACTCTGTGAATATTCACCACCAAGGAGAGTACAAAATTTATCCATTCTGTTATTACAGAGTTGCTTCTTACTGAAAGGCAAATTTAAGTTTCCTTTAAACACCATTAAACATATATATATAGCGCACTACATACTCACTACTGATGAGCACAGCCTCCGTTTAGATATATTTTCTGCTACTCGAGACCATAACAGTGTAAAAGGGCACAACAACATGGGCCTCCAATGAGCTTTTGATTTCAATTCAAGGTAAGAATGTGACTAGAAGTCAGGTGATCCTTTACAGAAATCAACAAATCAATATTGAACCTGCTGATACCAACAAGCAGACCCTGAAAATCAATGCAGTTGTTCTGAATATAAGTTGGAAGAGCTCTCCTGAGTCATCAAAACAGTCTCCTGGTATCATGGGCAACCACGTCATACAGTCTCTTTCACAAAATGATCACATACCAATTTTAGCCCTTTTCTTGTCTCTGCTGCTCCTATTGAAAATGCTGTTACAGAACTGCAGACAGTTAGACATTTTCTTTTAAAATTACATTCTTACTGTAAGCATGACCAAGTAACCCCCACTGCTTCTTTGCATGGAGTAGTCCTTAAATTTAAGCAAATTATTCTACCTCACATGTTCTTATCCCTTTGATACACTGCTGGAGAACTATCACCTCCGCTCCCCAGCATCGCTTTGTTGAAGTAAAGAAACCCAGATCCTACACAGTAAGTCTGCACAAGTGTGACTTTGCTCTGCCCACACTGAGGTAGCTGTCATGAGCCAACTTCTACCCAGGAGCCACACCGCGGAGTTAACTTGGTGGTACGTCTAAGCCAGTGAACTCTAAGGAGAATCAGAGCAAAATGCTTCTGAACCAGAGCTAGCTCACACTCAGTCTGACTGAAGTATGGACAGACAAGCTGATATCTTTATAAACATATCCGTAGCATATGCCAGGAAGATAGGATTGACCATCTACTGCCCACTCTCTGGCAGTAAGAGTTCCCACCACGAGCTCGTCTTTCTCAGACACAGGTTTTAGAACCAAACACGGTATTCCAGAGAAACTTTGTAATTCAAAGCCTTGTACAGTGGCATTAATACTTCTTTACATACATTGTAAATACAATATTCCAGTTAATGTATTTATTCAGTTTTCAAATTGGTCACCTGAAGTATTGAGCTATTGTTATCTAAAATTTATTGTACTTCCATTGCCTCCCTACATAAGTCACTGAATTAAAATTCAGTAGGGCTCTAGCTGAACAAAAACTGCTTTGGGTGTCTTTCACACAATTTTTCAAATATCCACAAAACTACTTACGTTTGTCATCTCCATTAGAAACTAGGAGAGTTATCACAAATTTCTTAATATTCCCCATCTAATCAGCTTTAAAACAGTCACTAGTCCTTTAATTACTGGGATTATATTTTCAGATGATCAAATTTACAAATCAATTTAAATGGATTTTTTGTAACCCATAGATATATGAAGGGTGGCATTTTATTCCACAATTGCAGTCATTTTTCACAGCTGCAATTATTATTCTGGATAAAAGGTGATGACAAATCAGGATCTATATTTCATAGACCCATATAATTTTCAAGTGTGATTTAAAAACTTACTATTTTTCATTTTTGTTTCAGAGCATTGCTGGGGCTGAGTCTTTCTACATTCAAGAATCATTAAATTTATCATTTAGTCCACATTCCAAAAATGGGAGGAGGAAGATGGGATGCTGGTAGACATCTATCTGCATAATGAAATCTAATCCCTCACTTCCCCTGAAACATCAAAATTTCTGTCAGCTTTCTGACTAGCATAGCAATTATATTCTGTTTGGTACTCATCACAAAGAGAAAGGTGTAGAATACCCAATTGTCTCAGCCTGTGAAACTGCATCAATTAAATACAGTGAAGAATTCAGTATTTCTCCTCTTTGCATAATAGCCATTGAGACTGTTTTCTAAAGGAAGTACTAGGTGTGTGGGAGAGAGAGGTGGGAATAGCCCCAGACTTAGCCTTTAGAGCAAGGAGCCCCCAGAGAGGAGAAAAAAGCATGGATTTAATATATGGGCAATATTATAAGAACTCTGATTTTCACACAGTTTAAATTTAAGTGAGATAGCAGTATAGAGGGGAACAGTTTTGTAAAATGTTTGCTTTTAGCAGGGTACTCTTCCTCTCAGGGTATTTTGCCTGTGTAGCCTAACCTTCAAAACCTTGCCAGAAACATACTGCTCTTCTCTACTTCAGTGAATCTAGTTTGTTCTGACATATATGTTTGAACAGTGTCTCTTTCGTTTGTTAGACATCCTATTTAATGTTTGCATTAATGGCTTCAGCACAAACTTAAGACTGTGTTAATTAAATTTGCTGATGACAAAGGTGGGAGGCACTGGCGACACAGGAGAGGGCTGTAATATCAGAAAGGAAGAACTGTATTAGTCAAGGAACTGGAATAACACAAAAATAGGATAAAATTTAGCTGTATTAAATGCAAGGTCATGTATTACAGAGAAATAGGAACACTGCTATAAATTAGAAGTCTCATCAATCACAAACAGGGAAGAAAAATGAAAAACATGCAGTTTAGGCAACAAACAAATAGACGGGTATAAGCTACTGAGGTAACAGCTGTGAGAAAGGCAAATTTGATCCTATCCCATTCAATAATGTTTATTTTCCTTATTAGGAAAGGCTGAGAATTTTATAACTGGAGCCATTTTTCAGTGGATAAATGCAGCTTCTGCAGCCTCGCTCTGTTCCAGTAGGAGAATATATCGTATGCAAGCTGCACCACTTTTGGTGCAGCATGTAAAATACAGTCCAAGTAGGGACCACAGACAGAAGGGGAAAACAGGAGAAGGAGGCAGCTGCATCAAAATTCTCATGAGACACCACGGCACAAGAAAGAAGCACGGTTTGTTCTTGAAAGTTGGTTGTTTTGATTCAAGAATGTCTTCAATCAACACTAAATTTAAAGTATCAAAGAGTTTGTAAATTTTAAGTCAAAATTGTTGAAAAATTCCATGCTGTAAAACTGTCCACTGTCCATATCATGTTGATACTTCAACTACTTATCCTAATTCAAAACAAAAACAAATGCTGAAACATTGAAATCTACCATGGAATGGAAATTCTGGAGATTCTCAGGTCTACCAATTCACTATTGTAGGGATGTGAATGTTTGCATAAAACAAACTTCAATATACATGACTCTTCAAGGTGAAATACGTTCTTTTGATGGCCACATGCCTTTGGGCATGAATAACAACTCTCGCTATCTGTTATCATGCTGTTTCATAAGTTCATGACAGCTGCGACTAGGGAGAAGAAAAACAATAAAATGGTCTTTTTAGATACTCAGAACAGTTAAAGTACATGGTTCATAAGAAAGCACCATGGAAAACTATTTAAACAGACTGTTTGGTAAATAGCAAATACAGCTGCTTTACAAAACATGGACTGACAGGAGAAAGACGCAAAGATCTGTTGGGCAATTTATTTACAAAATAAATTTCACTAGCTCCAATTTAGACTGTCATCTGCAAAAAAAAAGTATCTGGTATGATTATTTCCACCACAAAAGGTATTTAGTCTCATGTAAAGTCATGTAGAAAAAGAAGGTGAAGAGGTTAAAAAAAATGTTTAAATATATAAATTTTGCTAGAACAATAGAAATAGACTAATATAGCTCAAATCAACTGAAATTACTTTACAGAAATGTAAGCTATTGTCTTTCCACTAGCCAAGCTGAAGATTCAAAATGGTCAAAAAGATATTTTTCTGCTGAAGAGGAGGAGGAGGCGGCAGAGGAGGAGATGACCAAGGTTGTTGTGTCATTTGAAATAAATGATTCTCTGGAAATAGAAGCATATTCTCTTTATACCACTGCCAATCAAAGCAATTCTATGAGCAAGTTTTTATAGTAATGAATAAAATGCCTTTTTCACTCAGTTTTACTCCTGTTCCACCTACTTTTGAACACTTATGATATGAATTATGCATGGAGAGGAGGATTTGAATTTAAATACAAGAAATAATTTATCTCCATCTTTATTATGCTAGAGAAGGGTTTTGTCACTATGAGAGTCAGAGCAGAAAACATGCCAGTGAATTTTATGGTATCTTTTCACTGCAGATTTTCCAATTCACGTGGACCCTATCTGACAATGGATTACCGATTTTACTTAGCAGTCACAAATTATTAATTTCAACTACCAATCCAAATCTATTCTTGTTTGCAGTTGAGATATTCTTGAAGCAAGTTGCTGTGAAGGGAGAATCAGACCCAATAAATTTACTTGCCTTCTGCACCAAACAAAATGAATATTACTTTTATAGTGTCAAGTTTTATAGTGTCAAGGCACTGCACTAATATTACTGGTTCTGACAATATTTTGTCAAGACTACAGTAGAGTTCCTCTTTCAATTCAAATCAATTCTCTGCCAATTAGCTAACAGACCTGCAAATGGTGAATGACACACTCCATAAGCATTTGCAGTTTACACCATGCTGCAAAGAACTCCAAAAAAACAAGTTACCACGTTTGTTGATCTGAACACTGAAAACCTAAAGTCACTGAAAAAATTTAGCATTTTCTAACCAATCACCCATATCTACACCACGAAACTTCTGCTTCCCATTACAAAATCAACTTTGCAGCTTTTCTCTTTTTAATTTTAATAATCAGCCAGAAAAGCATGAAGGTCTGAAGGGAGTACAGAGGGATGGATCGTTCACTTCCCTTACAGCCCAAAAAGCAGGTGGCATCAAATGAAGCTAGCAGGTAAAACTTTCATGCACCTGTATCTTGCAGGTCTCCCTAAGCTCAGTTTATGATAATGACATTAAGAGTCCTCAATATCTTTTGTGTTCTAGTTTAGCTAATCATTATGGCACAATATGGAAAGCTGGCAAGCAAACGTTCACCACCAGGAAAACATGCAACTGCAGGGTATTGTATTGGTATAACAGAGCAGAACTGTGGTTTATTAACCTAGAAAATGTGCCAACAGGTATAAAAAAAATTCAGTACTAATCCATTACAAATTTATCTTGAGGCATCATAAGCCTCACTCTTATAAGGCACCCATTTTCTCTGCTAAAGTGTAAAGTTATTTAGTACCACTATGTAAAAAACAAACAAACAAACAAACAAACATCATTTGCCGTAAGAATTGGAATCATTTCTGGCCCTACTCTCACCAGGTCACAATGTTATACAGGTGCAGAACACCTAACAAATCAGAAACAGCAAAGAGCATCTTGTATATTTAGATAATTTGAAAAGAACACTTGCTGAAGTTTGAATAAAATTCAAACAATCTTCCAAAAAGTATAAACACCTATGATGCTTCAATACCATGCTGATGTTGTATAAGTGATATCCAGCTTTCCACAGAAGAGGCCTGAAGGTGCATTCTTTCAACAGGGCAAGACTTTTTTTTTCCAGCTAAACACAAAATAGAACAATAGCACAATATTCCTTGGTACTGGCAGTGTGCTTCTGTTAACTAGGATTATTTTAAGAGAAATCAATAAGAATACTATTTTGAAAGTATTTTAAGATAATATAAGACTTCTTATCCCATGGATATTCATTAACATTTTGCATGCCTTTTTTTTCCTAATTTTCATTCATTTGTGAGAGCAAAATTGTTCACTTAAAGTAATTTATTTAGATTAAATTGGAATCCCTGAATTTCATTTCTGAACCAATCCCAACTTCTTCACATGATTTGTTATCTACTAACGTCAGCAGTAATTCTTTTTTTTTTTAATATGAACAAAGGTCAATAAGCAATTCATAATTTGTTGTGGCAGATCTGACTGACTGATCCCCTCAGTCACATCATGATGCTTTGCTACCTCATTAGAAAACATAAAATTTTTAAATCAAGATATTTGTAGAACATTTTGTTTATGCAGTAATCAGTCCTGCTAAAGTTCATAGAACAATCAGGATCATCTTCATGAATAAAAACACTGTCAACTGAGTATTTTAAGATGTAATATGATGGCAATGAACCTAGTAGATAGGACTATATGTTAAAGACAAAAAAACAAATAACAATACTGATAGATGTATGCTAACCAATATGTTGTCTGAATTCAGAAGAAACTGTATGAATACTTGCAAAAAGGAAGAATTATTGAGATTGGGGAGGAAAACCTCCGGTTTTGAATGCTGCCTCTTCCTTAAACCTGAGCAGCTGCTTTTTTTCCACAAAGCCTGGAGAGGGGCCACAGGAGAGATGCCTCACATTTCTAGTGGCGAGAGTTTGGGGGAAAGGAGTATGGAGATGACGCCAGTTCTGAGGTAAAATTGTAATTCTGGCATCTCATCTGTGGCATACAGATGCTCACAGTGAGGTATGCGTCTGAGTGGAGAACAGACATTTGTTCTAGGATTTAAATTTTGATGTTGTTACTTTTGAGGCTGTGCATCATGAATCTTGGGCTTGTTTCACTACTGTTTTATCCCAAAAAGGCAATGATAAGTAGATAGTAAACTGTCGAAGGACAACATGTTTTATAAACTTTTTTCCTCAAATGGGCTCACATTTTACTTATCTCTTAATTGAAGTTTTGTGGATCTTGAATTCCAGCAGGGATAGTTACACATGTGAAAAGCAGACAACATACGAGCTACAGTATCAAGTTGTACAGACAAATATTTTACTTGTGTTTCGAAATTAACATACAATTCTGACCATATAATTTGGTGGTTCATGCCAAATAATTTCTTTCCTATTATCCCCTGGCAGAGGAAGCTCAAGGAGAACATATAATCTGCTTGCTATGAACTGAATGGTCCCTTCCAAGGTCGCATCGTTTTACTGTCTCCTAGCTTGAGAATTACTTTACAAGGAAAGCAACACTACCTCACAAATCTATTCTCAGAGCAACAGATATAATATTGAGGGTCCTTCCCTCAACAGTTATTGAGTTTTAAGTGATAGCCACCAGTGACAGTAACTACCGTTTTTGCTTTCATTCTATCACAAAAATGTACATTTGCAATATGTTTTGGTATAGTATATCATCATGACTCCATCTTTCCATTTTAAAAATTATATAGCCTAAGAAATCGAGGCTATATAACGCAATGTGTTTATCAAACATCCTGCACTTGAAATTGGTCTCAGATTTCTCATTCTCAATGAACTTTCCTATTGCATCATGCTAACAAATCTTAAAAACCACGACCACCCACAAAATGAAAAGGAGACACAACCACCACTTTCCTACATTGCCCAGTAAACCTTAGGGGAAATGGTATTCTGCCCGGAAGATGTATAGCCTTCAGTACTGCTCCAAAGTGTTCTTCTGGGCGAGACACCATTCTGGACAGAACCTTCCCTACTAAGCCATGTTAAAATTAAATATGAATTTGGCTTCGAAAGCAGATCTTATTCCCTAGGTATCAAAGAGCTGGGCAAGTTTCACAAGCAACGATTTAGAGTCTTGGAATGGAGAAAAGGAGAAGTATCCTTTTCTTGCCTTGTTCAAATAAGTTTCTAAAGGCTTAAGTAGTAACATGGAGAGACTCATGGAAAACACATCCTTTGCACTTTTGCCAAAAGAAAGGTCACTCTGAAAAGACCTTTCGTAATGCTGAGGTAGAAGAGTAAGGTGAAGGTGACAACATAAAGACCACATGCTTCCACTGCACAAAAATACCTAAATTCAATTATTAATAAATAATCTCTGTCTTAGATTTCACAGAGCTACTAGCTCAGAGTCCAAAGAACAAGGAAGCAAAGTTATTTATGAAGAGTTCAGTTCTTAAAGCAGCAACCAGTAAGTTAAAATGTATTTTCTGGTGATTACTGACTGGCTGAAGATGCTGACAATGCAAGGCCGTATAAAGGATCATTAACAACAAATGGAAGAGTATTTTCAGGGTATCAACAGCTATTTGCAAAAGCTGTCATTCTTATTTATTTTTTAAAATGGGGTAGAAAGGGAAAATATATATATCACATTAGACAAAGCAAAACCCAAAAGCAGCACCACCTTTTGGAAATAAATTGCACACTTGACTACCCTTACTCAAAATGAGCATCCCTGTACTACAAAAAAAAATATATTCCTTGTGAAATTAATGGCTATTCAGATAGAGGTCTGCTTATTATGAAGAAAAGAAGCAGAACTGATAAGAATTCCTAAATTAAGAAGTCAATAGCAAATATGCAAATTTATATGTTTAAATTCTGCCTCATTGTGCAGGCACAATGGAATATACATTAGTTCTTCCATGCATTCTTAACTCCTACTTATGGTTCATAAGTATTGTATATACATAGATGAAAATAACATTCAAGTCTTTGCACTTTTTTCCACAGAACATTTAGTGTCTGCAATTTGCTTTTTAAAAGCCAGACCAACCTTCTAGCTAACAGAATACCACAGAAAAATATCATTTGGGTTTGCTGTGGTAAAGCCAGTTCAATTCATTGGACTATACACAAAGCTAGAGCTGAGGATGCCTAGTTTTTATTTCCTGAATGACCTTTTCAGATAACATTCAGGCAGATAAAATTTCCCTGATTGTCCTTCAATCACTGGAGAGGATAATTAGGCTCCCCTAGCAAGCACTTAAATTTCCACAGATGGGGAGTGTGTCACAGCAAATAGTGAATATTCTTTCACTGACCACCAGTCATAATTTGTGGTGTTATCAAATATGAGCATTTTCTGTGTAAGCAACCATTTAAACATCTGCTACTGGTAGAATTCTGCCTATTTTTTCATGCAATTGTGTTCATTACAATCCCTTACACAATACCATGCATACTTGCACACACGCACACCCCTACAGAGAGGCAGTGGAATGAACATATATTTACTTCTCATACCACGAGGCTTCAGTAAATTTACCCGCCCTCCATATACAATCACAGAAGCTTATTACACAGTTGCACTTACGGAAATGCTTTCAACCGAGCTTGAAAATACTTACTCGGTTTCATATGTACTCTTCCTGTATCAAGCTAAAAGGAACAATTTCGTCACATTCAACTCCTTGCAGACTACTGCAATGTTATTCAAATAAGAGATTTCTTGTGTTAATGCAACTGATATCACAGGTTTCAACTCCTAAAAGCTCAAACTTTTTCAGTATTTATCTCAAGAGCTATTCTTTTGCTCCATGCAAATTTGCTCCAAGAAATGCAGTTTTTCAAATTAAAAAAAGTTAACCAAAACCAACTGCAAAATGCATAATGGTTGACAGAAGTAATACCTTTAGAATAAAGAAATAACCATTCTCTAATGTCACATTTTTCATTATTAATAGCTCCTCTTTAAATGCTTGCAAGCTGTGAAAATTATACAAAATGATCACCTTTTCATTCCAGCTATTCAAAGCTACCCCAGCACTCATTTAATAGGGGAAAAAAAAAAGGTAAAGGTTCAATTTATTGACAGAACAATACATTCAGTACACAGACTAATAAGGATACAGAGATAACACGATACTCTGCAAGCATTACTCCTTCACTGCCTATTCTTACTCCTAAATTTTCATTTGTATAATATATATTTACTGTAGCTTACAAGTTAATTAAAACTTGAGCAGACAGACATTGACCTGAGCATTAGGTTGAATGTGTGACATTGTAAGCATCCTATTATCATCTTGCAGATTAACTACAGCTAGATTCAAATATAAGATCACTAGGATATACAGGCTCAGTACGCATAAGCAAATACTGCAGTGCAATAGGAACGCACCCGCAGAACAGATGGTGTCAGTGAGCCAGTATCAACATATAAGGTTTTTGCAAGTTTTATTTCAGATTAGCTCTAATCTGGTCCTGTGAAGTGAATGTTCACAAGATGTTAGAGTGGATCAGGTGTGCACCTGAACTGCATCTTCCGACTGAGTTTCATTTAGCCTGCTCTGTGCACTCGAAGATTGCTCCCTGATGCAAAGCAAAGCACAGTAAGAAGGTATTCACATTTAAAAAACTCTCACTCCTGATCCGAATTAAAACTTCAGTGTAGATGCACCCATAAATTACCTTTTAAAAATAGATACGGTGTAATACAATGTTACAAATAAAATCACAATGCTTCTGTAATTGAAAACATGTAAATGCATGCCCTTACCAGTAATCTATTTTGGTTCCTATGTAGAAGAAAAAACACTTGATTCAAGTAAACCATTTCTGATCTAATACAGCTAAGACTTAGATAAGGTATTACCGACAGTACTAAAAAAAAAAAAAAAAAAAAATTATCTGTTTATTTACAGAGGTAGCTGGACAGTTTCTTCCATAAAAAGAACCATTAGCACATATCTGAAAGGAAATGACTACTGTGGCGTTAGATTCTGTTGTGACTGTCCGCAACGGTTGATATCTAAACTCCTTTGTCCACAGAAGACCGAATCAACAAACCTCTTTTCTACCAGTTATATAATGGCCATGAAGCAATGCCTCAATCTCAGTATTAACATGAATCAGATAAACATAAGCCATTGTGAAAAATGCATATTCTGGCATGTGTTTTTTGAGCCGCAGGGATGCAGGTGTCGAGTTTGCAGTTCAATGCAAAACTCCTGGCTGCAATGGAACAAGCGTTTTGCCACAAACCCCAACTGTAAAGGAATTTAAACAACTATCTGAAAAATCTTAAATACCTTCTATGATGAAAATAAGAATGAAACAACAAATATGCTAACAAATGCTCCAAAAAAGCCTCCTTCTTTCTTAATTAAGAAAATGCACATGCAGAGTTAATTTCTAGGCAACTAAGTGTTCAGCATAGGTGTCTGGAAGATATACTCAATAACACAATCCTCCATGGCAAGATTCAGAGTACCTACCTTAAAAGCCCATCTCTCTCCACAATTAGAGAGCCTCAAGTGAAATAGTATGTCTACTCTCATTTCCTATTTACAGAATGGTAGAGGAAAATATCTTCACTTGCCTTTTCCAACACCTAGTTTTTCAGCTCTGAATAAACCAGTTGTTGAACTGAACCAAATGGAAATGAAGAAAATACTCTCCCTGCACTGAGTAAAGAAGCTTTAGTTGTCAAAAGCTGGGTTATTACATTGACAAGTTCTGGTTCCTAGTATCCAAGCCAGGAATTTGATCCAGAACAGTGGGCTGAGAAGCTATAGAGTTTGCACAGAAAACATTCACTGCTTAGTATTAATTTTTATTTATGACTCTCTGTAGAAGGACATGCATTTGAATGAGGAGTGACATGGAGATCCCCTCATAGGTGGGTGCCCTACTTACCAAACTCTCTCTCTGATGTCCTCTTTCTGACTAAATGAACATTGAATTGCCTTCTCATAACAGCACAGATTCAACAGAAGGAGCAAAGAACATGCTTACCATAGAGGAGCCTGTGGCCAAATATTTAGGACATTTTTTCCAGGCGAAAGATGAGATGAACAACACTCCTTCCAGCAGAAAAGGGAACTGAAAATCTTCACCTAGACCTATGCCAGGCAGTGCAATAAAGGAAGGAGACAGGTGGACTATGTCCACCTACCACCATATGCTTTGGCCAACCCCCACAAGGGCACCATGCCCCCTATGACTCCCATCTTCCTACTTCAAGCAAAGATCCAACGTACCAAAAACAGTCCCAAATGAGGCCTCAGATCCATCCCTTCATCCACCTTCCTGCTGATCAGCTGATGGGGAACTGTCCGCACAAAAACATTTACTGCCTCTCTACAGGAGTGAGCTGACAAGGTAAGGAGCAAGTAGCAGTTGGTGACACTACACAACCTGGAGGATAGACAAACCTACACAGGCAGTTACTGTTCAAAGATAATTCTGCATGTGGAATCACTTGCCTCAGTTCAGCTAAGCACCCCACACTCACATTTAGACATCTAACACACTATGTACTGTCAGCAGCACGTATGTAGCTGCTTGGGAAATCCTGAGGCCCAGCATTAAAAATCACAAACATACAAGTAAATGCTGTGTTGAAGAAGGGAGTGACCTACTTTAAATGCACCACAGAGCAAAATGAACAAGTGATTTTCAAAGTAAACATGGCAAACAGTCTGTATAACAAATGATTCTTTAGATATACAGTTAAGAAAAAAAGGCCCTTAATTTTCTTTTAAATATGGAGGAATGGAAGGAAATCTGACATACTTGCAAAGTAAAAAGTTTGAACTTTAAAGCCTAACATGCAAAACCAATCCATTTCTATAAGACGACATTTATAAGAAACAGTTACCTGATTTCATCTACTGTTACCATTAAGAAGTAAATGCTACTATGACAGCACTTGTAAATAGGATTGGCAGGGTAAGAAATGTTAGGCTGCATACCAAGACTGCAAGTTCAAACCACACTTCAGATTCAAACTCTCTGCATTAAGAACTCCTCAAGGAGAGGAACCACCTATGATTCAGCTCACACTGTCCATTCAAGGTAAGTCCCAAGCATCTTTCAGTTTCAGGTCCTCAACAAGGACTGCACAGTTGAAAGATTGGTCCAGGAAGGAAAAAGTAACCCTTTAAGATCCTGCTGATCATCCTCATACAAAGAAAAATGCCTGTAGCCTTTCCTGTTTTTTTATTTTATTTTTGGAATGGAAAGAAAACTCTAAGGATTTGGTAGGAAATATCTCCAGTTGCTCTTTAACATTTAATAGATCCGCAATATGCCTACAATAATTACTTTAGAGAGTTTCAACTCAAATCATTCCATCTTTTGGCAGAGTTAGGCATGAAATACTGCATGCTAAGTAAAGCATTAATTAAAATTCCAGCAAAGAGAAAGTTCTTTTTTGTGATGTTGCCAAGCATCAAAAAAATTATTACTGAATTTCCTCCCCACCTCAAAATGTCACTATACTAATCTTTACTTTAGAAACTCCGTACCAAATGATATAGAGTAAGTTATATAAGGATAACAAAAGGTCTTAAGCTTTACGGAATATTTAAGTTTAGTACCTAATATTATTTAAATCCTTTCTCGAGACAGTGTGAAAAATAAGCTTTTAGTTGAAATTCACTCAGAAAAAGATTCAAAAATTCACAACTCGCCAATGCTGCCACCTTCAGAGAAATAGCAAATACAGTTAGTAAAACAAAGATGACCAAAATTTCACCTTCACAGCATTCTGAACTCCTGTTATATGGCACACACAAAACCCATCCAGTCAGAAATGGACTCAAAGGAAGGTGAGTTAGCCAAGCGTTCAGTAAAGCATAAAAACAGCTGCACTAGGTCAGATTAGAAGTCTGTCTAGCCCAGAATACTGTCTCTAACAGTGGCCAAACCCAGATGTCTCAATACAAGAACAGAGCAAACCTACAGCAATACTGTCAAAGGATATTCTCATAACATTCAACAATTTCTAGTTCAAGAATTAGTATCTTTGTATTTTATCAGTCTTGATGGATTTCCTCAACGTGAACTTGCCCAGTTGCCCCTTGAACCCACGTAAGCTTCTGGCATCCCTAATATACAGTAGCCAGCAGTTCCACCACTTTGTACAGTTCCACACAGTACAAAAAAAATACAAAGTCTTATCTCCTGTTGCTCATTTTTGAACTTGCTAGCTTCACTTGATGCCCTGTAGATCACACATCAAAAAAGACAAAGCAGACAGACACTCCTAACCAGGTGTCCTGTGCCTCGCATGACTTCACAGATCTCTGTCTCAATCCCCCTATAGGATTCACCAGGAAAGGAAAACTAACCAGACTAACATTTTATTTGGGGGATTTTTGAGCACTAGTGTGCAGTGAGTTGATGTTTTCATAGACCTGCAAATTATAACTGTAAAGATTCAAACAGATTTCACTCTTTTATGTGAAACATAGGGCTTCTCCCCCACCCCTATGTGCATTTATTCACCTAAACTGAATTTCACCTGCTGTTTAAATGCCCATTCAGTGTAACAAGGCAATTCTTCATGGGCAACATTGTCTTTAAAACCCTCAGCAATTTAGTAAGATCAGCAAATTTCACTGTTCAACAATTCTACTTTCGAGAACGTTGAGTAGCATGGACCCCTGTACCGATCCCTGTGAAACTCCACTGTTGAAAACTGTTTACTGCTAGCCAAGCTTTTAGACATTTCATTTTGCTAGAAGACCTTTCCTCTCTTCCTGGCACCTCAGCTGGTCATACAAACAAGAATTACTGGCTATAATGGTTCAGGGATCTGGCAGACATGCTTTGCAGAAAGGGCACTCCTTCCAACAGGAACTCCCATACAACAGCTGTCCATATACAGGTCTTTGCAGCCTTACAAAAGACATCTTCCAATCCCTGTACTTGTTAAATATATTTTAGGATAATGCTTCCTGTTGTTTCCTTTAGCGTTATTTAGACTTCTTGCATCTTTTCAGCCTCATTCATAGATTTTCACCACCAACTTAGGCAAGGAGTATTTATTACAGAGGTACTCATAGTCATCTCCAAAATTAAAAGGTTAGAGCCAAGGTTACCAAGAGAAAAAAAAACACAGAATGCAGTTTCATATGATACTTATTAACTAAAAATGATTGTTGGATCTTTCTGTTAGATATGCTAAGACATATCAGAGCTATGAGAGGGAACCTGAAATACGCAGCAGCACCCTGAATGCTGGCTCAGAAGGGATCTCAAAGTGTGAGCCTTGGGAGCTGAGGACCAAGATCTCACTGCCATTCCCTTTAGTGCAATCTCCCCTCTGAGGTCTCCTCTCCCCCCTCCCTACCCCAGGGTCTTTGTTCAAGATGGTTCTTATTTCCTATCTTCTTTCTGCTTTTGTTTTTAATCTGATTTCCTAGTTCTACCCAATAGCAGCACAGACTCAGTGACTAGCATCTCTACACTAGCTGGGTGTGGTTCTCTCTCAAACTCAAAGCTTTTGTCAGGGTTTCAGCATCTTCTACTGTCTCATCTTGCAAGGTGGAATATCCCACTATACTCCAGCTTTCATTAACTTTTCCTACCCCATGCAGGGGAGTATACATTTTAAAGCCCTTTCCCAGGCTATGCAATAAATACATCATGTATCATCAACACAGACTGTAAATTCAACCTACAGTCACTAGCATAAATGCTGAACAGGATTATAGAGAGACCACACATAACACAGCATTAACACAGGTGACAGAGTTGATATCAACTGTTTTTGTTCAGCAGTACACACTTTTGTGCCAATTTTGGACATTATACTGACCAGACAGTATTTCCTGCATTACACTGTTTGTATGTCTTTGTAGGTGTACACTGAAGTAAAGCATCAATGTAGTAAGGGTACATAAATCTATGCTTATTTAAATCTGACTAACACAAGTGGCAATAGCAGCAAAGGGACAGTAACAGCTGCTTGAGACCTAGCCAGCAAACCAAGATTGATCCTACTGTATTTCTACAGCCTTTCCTGCCCCTACAGTACGGCAAGCACAGGTATGCTTTGTAGCAACATCTTTCACTGCACATGTCCTTTCTGCAAAAATACTGTACCAAGGCAACCATGTTATTACCTGCAAATTTCTCACTATCATCTAGGATTCTGACAATCTATTGTTGTTAAAATTAACAACTGCTATTATTAACTTTGCTATCTGTAGAGTCATCTATCGCAAGACCCTTGATAAAGCTTTACTTACCTACTTTTTCTTTTTATGTGCTATTTTCTACCCACAAATTCAATATGAACCAACCATTATATTTAGAGAGCAAAAACTACATGTTAGATATAGGTAAAGGCATTTTATACTGGGTTTCAGTTTGAAAATAAAAAAAAAACAAACCAAAAACACTTGGGACCTTTAAGCTACCAGGCAGAAGCATCAGTGCAAAATTCATGAATGAAGCTGTGCCAATTCACTCGTTTACACTGCACTCCAGCGAAAAGACACTGTTTGGAGAGGCCTGTCCATGCAATGGTATCTTCAGCAGGGGTTTTGTCAGTGCAGGGTCTAAAGGTGCTGATACCGAGAGAGCGATAAAAGGTCTTATATAGAGTAAAGCTGTGAATTAGCAACATTTTAGTGCTATCAAAGAATGCTTAACATTCAGCTGATACAGTACGCGGTCTAGAGCCTGCAGATATACGGGCAGCCCGACTACAGTAAGGCTGCTCACGCGGACAGGCATTTACCCAGACGGGCTGATACCTTCTCTTAGAAAAATCGCTATTTCTTTGGGGGACTGGCAAAGCTTGCGCCCTACGAGGAATTACTTCCCATGGAAATCTGGAAGACACGCACGCCGTAAAAGCGGCACGCTGGTCCGGTGCCGCTCGCACGAACCAAAGTTTTGTCGCTCCCGACATCGGGATGCGGCCGCAACGGGGCAGCGACCGCGACCCCGGCCCCGCACGGCCCCGGCGGGTCGTCCCCCCCCTACCCCCCCGGCATCCCCGGCGCGGCCGCTCACCGTCCCAGCTCGGACTCCAGCTCGAAGTAGTGGGCCAGCGTGTCCTTGTTGGAGCCGTCGATCCAGTAGTCGGGCGCGGCGGCGGCGGCGCGGCCGGCGGCCGAGGAGCCGGAGGACGAGGCGGAGGAGGAGGAGGAGGAGGAGGAGGAGGAGGAGGAGGAAGGCATGGTGACTTTCAGCATCTCGGGACGCCTGCCGGGGGCTGCCCCCTCCTCCGCACCGGCTGCGGGAAGCAGAGCGACAAGGCGGCTGGCGGCGGCGGCACCTCACCTCCCTCCCCTCCTCTTCCTCCTCCCCCCGCCGCGCCGGAGCAGCGGCGGCTCCCCCAGCCCGGAGCGGCGGCGGCGGCGTCTGACGGGGCGGCCACGCAGCTGCCGGCGGGGGGCGGCGGCCCTGCGGCGCCCGGGGCCGCTCTGAGGGGGCCGCTCCGCCGCGCCGAGACCGGGGGCCGCCGCCGCCATGGCAGCGCTGCCCCGGCCCACCGGCCGCCTCCGCGCCCCGCGCCGCCGCCGCCGCCTCCCCCGGGCCCTAGCGCGCGGCCCTGCCCGTCCCGCCGCCCCGCGCCGCTACCCACCTCGGCAGGCGGCTCCTCCGCCGAGGCCCGCCGGGAGCGGCGGCGCGGGGGCGGCCGGCGCTGCGCCCCCGCCGCCAGCCCGCGGCCCCGGGGGGGGCGGAGCGGGGCGGGGCGCGGCGGGGAGGGGAAGGGAGGGGCGGGGCGGCGCGAGCCCCGCGGCGGGCGCCCCGCACGTGCGCCCGGCCCCGCCCCGCCCCGGGCCGCCGCCCCCTCACGCGGCCCCGGGGGGCTCCTCGCTATGACGTCACAAGGCAGCGAGCTGCTGCTGCGCCCCGACGGCGACGCCCGCCGCGCGCCCCGGGCAGGGCGGGGCGGGGCTCAGGGGCAGCTCTGCGGCGCGGTGCCCCAGCGGGGCGCCTGGCCCCCCCTCCCCCACAGGCGGGCGCGGCCTCCGCGGCTCCCCGCGGCGCCTGTTCCGGGGTGGGGCCGGGACTCCGGGTGCGGCGCGGGGGAAGAGACTGACAAGGCTCAGGTGCACTGACCAACCCAGGGAACGCCCCAAAAAATAGCTCCGCTGCCCCCCACAGCACTAAAAGCAGCTATAAATAAATAAAACTGCCATACTGCAATGGCACTCTTGGCAGGTTCGGAAGTCTGCAGGTATAACATGCATGCAAGCATCATAAAGTATATTGTATCCCTGACTGTAAAACTCTCAGCCAGAGGTGTCTACTAAGGGCAGTTATTGCTGGTGTAGCGCTGAAATAAAACAGCAGCAGCTGTGTGTGCCTCGCACGCACAGTAGTACGCCAGATCAGGCCTACTCACAGCCTCCCCGTGCTATTACACCTGCTCTCCCTGCCACGCGAGCACAGGCAGGAGGTAAAATGCACCACGTACAAGTCGGCAGCACAAGCGACAGACCTCTTGCCCTCTAATTTTCAACCACGACCCACTAGCCTGTTTTTGAATACTGTATGCCTTGTTCACATCAAGCACACAATCCCGTTCAGCGTTTTGTCAGTTCAGGTGTATCAACGTTTCCCAAGCTGTTTTGTATTCCCCCACAAACCAGTCCGCCTCTTCTTGCTGTCCAGCTTCCTTACGGTACCCAGGGGCAGGTGTCTCGACTCTGAATCTCTAATGCCTCAAAGACATAAAAAAAAAAGCCCCTCTCTGCTCAACCAGATGATAGAAGGAAGATCTACTAATTTAGTCTTTGCTAATGGTAGCGAAGGATAAAAGAGATAAATGAGATAGATAAAAGAGGAATAATGCTTTTTCCTCAAGTTTACTTTTTTGCTGTTTTTAAATTAAAATGTAGATTCCCATCATGATTTAAGATTTTATCATTTTCAAATTCAAATTAGAGAGTCACAGAAAAAGTAACCCAAAGTCCCATTATGCAAACCAAGTTCTATGCAAACCACTGGCAGAGATGCTAACTTCCCTTTACACAGCGTTTGCGCCCAGAGCACCTACCACTACAGCGTTAAGCTCAGCCCCAGAGCAGCAGACAAGCAGCCTTTTCAGCTCTTGTCCGTGCCTCCTCTCAACGCTCCAGCTCGCTCTGCCTCTTCTGGTGAGTGTGGAAGTTTTCTTCTCAGGGCTTCTGTTGCTAGGTGACATTTTCCCTCCTTCCTTATGGCACCTTCTGACAGCATCTCCTGGGAGAAGAAATGGCCACCAATCATTAAAAACACAAACGCACGCACAATGGCCAACCAGCACATTTAGAAGACAGTGGTATTTCACATCTTATTTTTGTTTAGTCAGATATCCAACATATTCTGTAACCCAAAAAGTACATATATTCCCACTCTTTCACAGTTGTTTTGGTAAGATCATGTTTATCCAGATACCTATAATCAGATTCTAATCTCAAATGTTTTAGACAGACTTATTACAGGCTTTTATCTGCTCCTCGCTATGTGACATAGCGCCAGCAGATTTTTTTGTACTGGGCCACTGATATGTGTTTGACTGTCCCTTAAAACCCTGCCTCAAAGTGGGCTGGATCACACCGTGCTGACAACCTAGTTCTTTAAGACTGACTGGCACCTCATTCTCCAGAAGCTCCACTTGCCTGAAAAATTAAAACAACAATAGCCACGCATGTCCATGTGAAATCAAAGAAAATCTTCCAGTTGCACATTGCACATAATCAGCACGTGAATGCCTCTCTGACTCTCCAGAGAGCCAAAGGCAGTACTGGAAATGGGCGCTGCTCCGCTCGTATCTGATCTATGTTAACAATGTATTCGCACTGTCATTGTTGGACACGAGACTGAGCTACTGATAAAACTTCATCTGAAAACAGAAAGGTTCATAGTAGAAATGCATTTGTGACATACTGTGAGTGAAATTTTATCTTGGAGCCACATTTTATCTTGGAGCCACATACCATAATTTTCTTGCTATCAAACCCAGGTTACAAACTCAGAGGCAAAAGGTAGGTTCAAGGAGGCATCCAACTCTTGCAAATGAAGCAATTTTTATGAACACAAAAACACATGCAAGAGATGTCCAACCTCCAGCCCCTCTCCTGCCACCCATAAATTTAAACCCAGAGCAGGGAGTTCATCTGCTGTGTTGGTGGAGATGGGATCAGTAATCTTTCCGCCCTAGCGGCTGCAGTTCCATTTCATGAATGCTCTTTTCCTTTTATACCATCATCACCTCATCAGGTATATACAGTCCACACTTTCTAGGATTTCTGTCAAAAACAAATCCAGGATGAGAACCTTGTAAGCTTAGCTTCTGACCTTTCCATACAATTCTAGCAGTCAGGACCTTGGGTACAAACTTCAGAATAAGCAAATTCTGTCCAGAATTTTGAATAGGTATTTCATAATTCAAGGGCATCGTATGAAAGAATAGTGTGATAATCCCTTGCCAGCTCAGGCTGATATTTCTTCCTGGATACACTGCCTTAGATGAGCATGCCTCTTCAAGATACTTAAACAAAAATCATCTCCATTTGTCCCATTGCTGTCTTTTCTAAATATTTTACTGCAGTTGCTTATTGAAGGTACAAGATGTCCACAGCTGTAGTAGAAAAGATAACATCATATATAAGAAGCACACAGTCAGAGATGGTCCTCATTAAGGGTCCTCTCTCTCACAACAGCCTGCAGATACTAGAGCTTCCCACTTTGCATATATGATATGGCATGGATTCCACATTTGCACACACCCTAGATCTGAGGCTTATCTATTATATGTGCAATGTAAATTAGGTCTTTTGAGACAGAAGTTATTCAAACCATGTCATATACAAGTCAAGAAAATTCAGATCAGGGCAAATCCCAGAAGCTTTTGCTTCCTTTCCCTGTCACTGATTTTCCCAACTGAATGCCAACCTTTGCTTTACATTTTATTTTCTGCAGCATCTTCCACCTTGCATTCAACTTCCAGTACCTCCAGATGACCATGCAAGCCTCCACTGAATGCCCATCCATTAAGAATGCCAAAACCTCTCCTAATTTCTCTATTTTTATTTATGTAGAGAAAGTTTTATGACTTCTATCAAACAAGTTCATCACAGTCTCCTAACTTATCATCTTTCATGCTGTTTTAAATGTAAATCTGAGCCTGCTCAATGATTTATAGAGCTGCTGGATAAAGATGGACTCTTTCATCAGCTGCATCTGTGAAAAGATTAAATTGGAAAGGAATGAGCACAGCGTGCAGGGAGAGGGCAGCAGAAGAGTAGTGGCAGCGAGAGGACATGTATTTATGCAAGAGAACAGAGAAGGGGAAAAGAGTCTCGTGAGATCCTTTTAGAGTGGCAACAGGGGAGAAAAGAGACACAGTAGCAACAAGCCCTTTGCCTGGGCCTGTACTCACACATTTTAAAGTCAAGACCATTTTTATTGATGTCTGGAAAAAGCAAATGCATAAATGGGGATAAAAAAGTAATTGCCTGAGGAAGGGCTATTAGAAAACAATGTGATTCAGCCATCCCTGAACCACACTATGTGGGGCCCCAGGTATCAACAGGATCATTTCATAGTCACTGTAGGAGAATACACAGAAAAACATCTTTGCAGCTTAGTCATGGCACACATCTTTCCTTTCTCCCTTTAAGTGATTCAATCAATCCTTTGATTTCTAGAATGGAGATGGATTCTTGAAGTGGTCCCTTTCACTTTCAGGATCAAAGAGCATCCCTCTGGTTTACTAAAGAAAATAAAGCTGATCCACAAGCCTTCGTGAGTCATTAAATACAAATAAACCAACTCCTTGCTGGCAGGCTTCACAGACCAAAAGCCACCTGGTAGGACCCACAGAAATTCCACATTGCCTTTCCTGAATGAAACCCAGTTAGCTGCTTCTGCCTTTCTAACCCCAGCTCAAATGAGCTGGAGGGCCCCTGACATCATTAGCAGTTCAAGAAATTTGTCTAGGATAAAAGGGATGCTATCACTTGTGTCTTAAAATAGAAGGGTTTTTTTTTCTTTTCTTGTCTTTTCCTCTTCTTTTTCAGAGTGCAGGTTAAACATGCTCCATCACTGAATGGTTAAAAAAAAGTAGCAAACGCTAAAATCTCTGTATAAGAACACAAACTTTCTGCCAGGGCTCAAGATGATGCCTGGCAATACAGAAAGCTGAGAGGACTGAAAGTGTTATTAAAACAGATGCAGAGAGTCCTAGTCACAGCCAAGCACTATTAAAACTTTAAAAAAAGCTAAAAGTATTTAACATTGTTTCTTCCCCTTTCAAGAAGGAAGAGCCAACTTTGTTATTTTGATACTTGAGAAAAGACATCCAGATACAGGAAACTGTATGAAAAACTAAGAGGAAGGCAAAGTTAGCAGTTTCTGAGAAACAGCCGTTTGTACTAGGCAAACTCACTTTCATAGGGTAGGCTGAAGTCTAACTCAACGCAGCACTAAAGCAGTCGTTTTGGAGGAAGGTTAGGAGGAGGTCAGTCCATGGGAGCATTATTAGCTTAGGTGGACATGGAAAGAATGAAGAACCGGGAAACCATACTTGAAAAAACTTTTTCTAATTGCTCCAATTTTTATTCTGGTCAACTTCAAAGCAAATACGAGGGTTCACAAAGGGAATCAGCTGCCACTCACCTCATTTTAAAAGTTACTCAGTGGTTGTGCACCTTCTTTTGCTGAGTAGGGAACAAGAGTCAGCTAAAAATTCAGCAGAGCCCTCTCTGTTACATTGCTGAGCAGAGAGAAGCAGTCTAAGCTATTTGCTTGATGCTCCTGTTTAACTCTTTCTAGATTCGGTAGTGCCAGGTTCCTTACTAGGGGTGGAAAGGGAACCCAGGGCTCTGCGTTCCCAGCACCTCAGCATCTAATGCACCAATAAAGTGAGTTCCATAGCTGGTTCGTTAACGGAGAAGTTAATAACCATGGCTACAATTACAGGGCTAGAATTCCTCATATTTGGGTAGCTAAAAGTTGACAGGGCTACCATTGCAGGGTAGCTATGATGAGGTCTCTTGTGGCATCAGTGCCAATGCGTGGAAAACAGGAACCACTTTTACCCAGGATGTGGTACCTAATAGAAAACACGGCCATCTTCATTTACTTCAGTGATTTTTGATTGGATAGTTGCCAATTCTGTAAATTCTGGAAAATTGCAGCTTTTATGAGTAAGGAAATGGCTGTGGTTTGTTGTTGTTGTTGTTTCGTACATCTTTCCGATTAAACATCCAGTTATGGCCTTGCTTAATTGCAATCTAATTTCTTTGAGTGCCCTGCCAGATACTGATGATAACAGACTTGTTATTTGTTAGCAAAAATGTTTCTAGAAAAGATTGAACTCTGGGGAAAAAAAGCAAACATTACAACATCATCCCATTTAAAAGTGAAGGTTAACTAATTAGCTATGTATTACGGTCCGGCACCAGACTGTATCTTTGATCTTCACAGGACGATCTCAAGTGGCAGACCCGTTGCTTGTATTCAGGGCTCTAACAAGGAGGAATGAGATGGTAGTGGTGGAAAAAAGCTAATGCAGGGAATCCAACAGGAGCCAAAACGTCTTGTTATACTTCTGCCTGCACTCCTCAGAGAAGAATTCCCCCATTTACTCCCCTTTAGACTATCATCTATGTTTATGTCCTCTTTTTCTTTACAAGTCCCTTGACTCTCTGGATCCATCTGGCCCTAGTCACTGCTACTGGTTTCTCTCTGACACAGTTTGACCACAGATACACAGTAGAAGATCATCTTAGTCCCACAGAGTACTGCTTCTAAGTTACCTGTGGAAAAGTGCAGAGGAAAGGTTTAGGAGAACACGGTCGTAAACTCATAGTGTCCCACCTAGACATGGTGCTGGTTTCAGGTCAGTAGAGAGGCCTACCTCAGGTTGCCTCTACTTTGTTTCCTCAGAGGCTTAGCTACTCCTCGGCTCTTTAACAGTTCCCATGTAGAAGTTCCGGGGCTTCAGGACGAAGCTTTCCTCGCTATCATCACCTTCACTATCTGCTTCACCCCTGGATTTGTCCACAACCATTCATTTTTGATTCCTGAAAGTTTACTGTGACTAATTTAATTCTTAGGAACAAGAATAGGTCACCCTTAGATGAAAGGAGAAGTTACAGCACCTCATCTGCTCTCTGCTAAGCACTCACGTGAGGGCTTTTACCCTGTAATAAATACAGGGTAACTTTCCCTGTAATTCAAGCGTGTACATAGGGATAGCTTGCACAAAACTGCTGATGAACTGCAAAATCTTACCTTTATTAATCAATTAATTATCATAAAACCCACTGATACTGATGTGCAGCTATATACATACAGCATAGATAACTTCTGGAGTCTTCATAAAAGCAATAGACTTTATAAGAACTATTGAGCAAATGACTCAAGGCCATATGAGACTACTTTTGTAGAAAATACACTACATCTTGTTTAAAAAAATCTGAATCCTTCTGAGAGAAAACAGAATTTAATATTTGCAAGGCACAATACTGTATTTCCTTCTCTAAAAAACATATATATGTATACATAAATATGCATACACGTCATATGTGAATATATGTCATATATATGCCATATGTGTGTACATATATATGCACACAAACACATTACACCAATACAACTGTGCATTTCCAAGCACAAGTGATGAGCCGTATTTGCCCATTAGTTTTCAAAATCACCTACAGTTGATTTCACATTCTTGTATAAATGAATTTTTTAAAATCTGCCCTTCTCATTTAATTACGGTAGTGGGAATTAACAATGATAATCACATCTGCAGACTGAGGGAATGTATTATTCTATTATTATACTTGTTTCTTAAACTACTGTTTTTCCAGTAAAATTGAATAGGGATTAAATTAAGGATTATAAAGCAATCTGGTAGAATTTCCACTAGAGCTAAGTGGTTATCCTGTATAAAGACCTTATTTCAGTATCTCCACCTTCATGTCCCAATATGACCTCTGTATGTCAAAAGCAAAGCAAAAAGCAGAACAGTTTCATTGCTTATGTAAACAGTTTTCCTTGTTTATTTCTTACTTATTATACTATATATATATCCTTAACATTGTTTAGGCCTTTGATTTATGCAATGTTATCTAAAACCTTTGGTAACATCCGACCTGTTAAAAATCACTTCTAAAGACTCATAAATTCTTTTTGTTGCCATTATAAAACTTTACAGACATAATGAGGGGCGTTCTGTTTTCCTCAAAGTTTTCTCTCATTTCTTTTCCATTTTTCTCTCATTTCTTTTCCATTTAAACTCAAATGCAGCCGCAAAACATTGAACACTGAAGAATTCAGTGAAGAACTATGCACTAAATCAAAATGCTATGATTATAAATCAGTACATTGTTCAAACGAATCTATTTTTTGCTGAAATATTCCTTGATGTTCAAAATGAAAAAAAAAAAATGCATTGTGCTAGGTCTTGATGGTAAAGCTGAGTACACCGAGAGAATAAAAGTGATCCTTCACTATTTGTAAGATTAAATGACGAGATTTGTGTATGTAAAAATTAATGCATAATTTGAATTCTGATCTGCACACAATTACTGTAGCCGTACACAAAGCTTATGTACCTACAAAACAGTCCTTTTGCTTCCATAGATCTCCTATGCAGGAAGGCAATGTTAAAATCACTAACCAGTATACTGAAACAAACCAAAAAAATCAAGCACTCTCCAGGCTATTCTTTCTGCATGTTTCTCAATGCTTCTTGCCTTCTGTCTCTTAGATTAAGGCTTCTGATACTAGATTGTCTTGCTAAGGGTTAAACAATGCATTGTATGATTTAATTACAGATCAGAAACTACTGTTCTGGTCTACTGTTCCACCTGTGCAATGCCAATGAACTGTGTGTGCTTGTGCGTATGTAAATGAAATAAATATTTGGAAAGCCACCTTGCAGGAAGTTTAAGATTGTCGTCAGCTCCCTTCCTGTGTCGGGAGTTATAAAACTGATTTGGAAAACTAAGCTTTTTCAAATATCAGTTGAAAAGTGTACTTATAATTTTATACATTTCTGCTAACCAGCTAATCTTGCCTTTTTTCTACTCAAAGTTTCCAGAAAATGAGCCCTCTGGCAGCATAAGACTGCTTACATTTTCCTTGCCACGTTCACATTTTTCTGGGACTTTTAGAAGATGCTGTTATGAAATGCCTGCAGTTATGTAGATAAGCATCTTCACTCATACAGTGAAGGAAACGTGTTATTTAAAGTAAGCCAAAGAATAGCAGAGCTCATTATATTTTGCTGACTGTATTTGGAAAGATGTGCTCTCATTTTGAAATGAGAGAAAACAAGAAGTAACAAAAAGAGTCTCCAGGAAAGAGCAAAGACAGTGAGTGAGTTTGCTCTTTGTCTAAAAGACTAGCTGTGCAAGATACTTTGTAGCTGTTTGGCTGAACCTCACACAAACATGTTCAAAGCAACTTTAAATTAGTATTTTGGGATTTTGCAGTGAAATACAAATGACATTTCAAGTCAGCAAAATGCCCTGCTTCACTTAGCCCTGGTATATATTTCAATGGATTTTTTTTGTAACAAAAGTTAATTTTGAAGCAAAATGTTTAACCGTAGAAGTACTTATACAAAACATTTGATTCTTTCCAGTATTTTTTTTCAGACAAAATTATTTGCTGAGTTTGGCTCAGAGAGCACATCGGGTTCCTACCAAAACTGCCTTTTTCTGCGAAGAAGTTGTCGGTTAAAAAAGTCCCCAGCTCTACGACAGACAAACAGTAGTACAGACAACAAAAAAGCATCCTTGTTCTCAGCAATGTAGAGCTTAAAAGACAGGAAAGTGAAGAACCATCTGTTCAGTACATCTATCTTGGCTACAGGTTTTTTTTACATCTATCAAAGTAATGCAGCCTACCATGGTAAAACACAACATGCTTTTGGTTAGCACTCGCAGCCATCTTCTTGGGTTCTTCTCTCTTCCTTGTGAGAACGTCAGCAGGAAACCTGTTTAGCAGGTAATGAGAAGAGAGACCAAGAAAGCCACCATCAGTAATGGGGACATTCAAACGAATGGAAACAATAAAAAGAGACACAAATGTAAGCACTGCCGTGTGAATACTTTCCAGGAGTGATGCCCTTCAGAGTTTAAGGACAACACAGCTAGGTTAGCACCGTGTGTTGAGAGAGACTCAGTTAAGTGAATGGTAGAGTGTCATCATAAATGCCACTTCATCAAATATTATTTTTCTCAATAGACCTGCAGTTATTAAGTAGGAGACTGATTTCATATATTGGAAACTGTACAGGTCATCTATATCCTAGCCTGTTGTTTACCCCTTCAAGTCTGCCTCTGCCTCTAAAAGGAGAAATAATATACAAATTTCTGAGCCAAATCTTGAAGTCCTTACAGGCACATCTGGAACCCATTGATGTCAGTGAGAGTCCTCACTCTCAGAAGTCAGCATTTAAATTGTATATTTCTCCTTATACGAATCTTCAATAGCCTCTCTTGGGATCTGATGCTCCATGGGAGGAAAAACAGTTTTCTGCAGGAAAAACAGCATGAGAGGAACACTGTGGGGCAAGTATTCCTGACACAGCTAATGGATCTGCATAGAAAATGAGTCTCTCAGAGCACTCTGTTATCCACCTCCTTCCATCTCCTTTTACCAGTATACAAAGGCACCTTTTACCACTATACAAAGGCACTTGACTATTTATTGTACCACACTTCTTATTCTTGCAGTTACAGAAAAGACGAAGGTATTAACGGTAATTAAGACGAGTCAGAAGTGCAAGATTTGGCCAAGTCATGATTACTATGCGCAGGCACAGCAATGAACAGAGTATAATTGTCAGTGTAATCATCCATTATATTTTCTGCCTGTAACCTTTATGTAAAATGAAATCTCCATTGCTCTTTTAAAACTGCCCACTGCTTGAATTATTTCTGCATGTAATGTAAATGCTATCTCATTTTGTTAATGTTGTTATCATGGGTTTACAGAACACACAGACTCTTCTTTAAGTCTAATAACAAGTAATGTAAGAGACGAGATTTCTAATCTGTGATTTTACACTGGTTCCTAATGACATTATAAATTATTCCAGCTTTATCTATACTGTTGATGGCACTGCTATCATTCCTAGCTAAAATTACAGTATTTCCAGGAGATTTCATCCTCAGTGATTCTGTGTGCAGCTTTTTCATCGAAAATGATTTCTACAATGTCTGGCCTGCATTTTCACTAGCTATATGTAAATCATGGGAACAGGAAATCCAGAAAATTAAAACTGAGTAACTTGGAGGCCACATCAGCCACCTCGTTGTTAGAGGAGAAAGGGCTAGGCAAATAAAGCCTTCAAAATTAGGGTATCCTTGGCTTTAGAGCAACTCCCTCAGTCCCCAAACTGGATGCTTTTCTCAAGCCTCCAAACTAAAGTCTGAGCTTCTTGTTTCTAATGTACCACAACAGAAGTTTCTTTTGAAAGTCACTGCCATTTGTATAATGGTTTAAACTAAGCAAAAAGCCAGGTCTGAAGACTAAGATTGTCTTTATTCAAAATATAACTGGACCATGCCGGTAAGCAACTTTAAGATATAGTTTTAAAAGCACATATTTTGTTTTTGATTGGCTTCTCTTAAAGCATCTAATCATTCTGTGGTACTACTGTCAGATGGGTAAAACCCTAACAATTTGGTCAAGAAACGTAGTATTTTTATAGAGCAACTTGCCTGTTTTTATACCTGTAGTGATACACTTTTGCAGAACTCTAAGTGTTTTTAGGTCTTGGCAAAACCCAACAATTTGAACTCAAACTCTCCTTGTCCATAAAAGGAAAAAAAAAAAAAAAAAACCCTGAGATCAGCTCTTAAGCCTTTTTTCTTCTAGAATTCTAGTCAGCATGATATATGTATTTTTAAAGATATTTATGACCACCGACATTAGGCTAGTAATAGATATTCAGAGTAGCAACCTTTTTTTCCTTTGAATCCAAGAATGACCCCCTCAGTGCAAAATACATTTTCTACTGCTTGGATGTATCTAGAAAAAAACATTGACAATGGCTGAAAACAAAGAGGGAGAAGCAGAATCAAGTTGTGATAGTGAGACTGGAAATACAGACAGAACAAAGACAAAAGAGAGCTTCTCAAACACCCCATTCAACGCACGCCTGTGACACATCACAGAGACAAACAGACAAATGTGAGGCTGAATGCCTGGTCCCACCCACATCAGTGGAATTTGTTGCCACAGACTAACACCCAAATGGCATGCGTAGATGGTATCCACACAAACGAGGCACGCTTTCATAAATACAGGTGCACATGCCTAGCTCTTGTGAACAAGCCTATCTGCTTTCAGTTTTATCAGGGCAGTACAAGTGACTGTACTAATTTACTGAACACACATTAGGTCACTTCAGTTGAATTTGGATCACAACCCAATATACGGGACTAGAAGAGTGCACCTGCACTATCAAATTCCTTCCCTTGTAATTGCAGGTAATTGTGTCATGACCCAACCTTCCCAGAAACGCTTCTTCATGAAGTAACAGCAAATCAGGGTTTTCAATTGCTTCTGATTGATTATAGGTGTATAATTAGCATGTATCACAGCAAGAATAGTGCAGTTCCCTCCTTTTTGGTTCCAGTTCACATCCATTGCTTACTCGTCTTGGAAAACTGACTCTGATTCTAAGATCTAATATCTTCATTTAGCAAGTCATAAAAAACAGGCTTCAATTCATGCGCTGATTTTAGTGGAACTTAAGCACGTGTGTACATCTTGCTGAACAAAGATCAAGTGGATTAGTGAATACAAATTTAAGTCTTGAGCCTCAGGGAAGTTAGTAACAAAATTTCCAGATTTTAATAAATGAGATTTGGTTCCATGCCACTGGATCATCTAGCCTCCCTCACTAACTTCCTAAAAAAATGCAGGTTGTTTAAAACAGAAGCTATGCAAACTGCAAACTTTTTTTGCTAGACTATAGAAAGCATCACCCACAACCAGCAATCTCTACTGTGCTTCCTTAATCTAAAACAAAAAGGGGGAAAGGATCAGATATGCATATTTTTTTGAAACCCAGAAGCCAAGAAAAGCCCAGGTCATTTGTATATGACCCATTTTTTTAGCCCCAATCATACATATATACTGAATTCTTAAATGACTGATTTTAAAATGACGGCACAGTCAGCCCCTAAACAGGACAGCAGCAGCAGGAGACACTGTAAACTGTACTAGAAGAAATGCTCCAGGGATTGGCTCCACAACTTATTAGACATTTGCTAGACAGATGTTCTCCATGACAAGATTTAATTACTTCAGAGTAGACTCATAAATTAAGATACATTTATGAACAATCAGCTGTAGTTCACATGCTTGAAATACAGGCAGGTTTGATTTTTCCATCAAAAAAATAACCCATTGGCAAATAGAAAGCTGCTTCTGGAGCTGAGTCATTTATATTTATTATTGAAAACAGGAGTCCTGTGGGATGGTGCCGAATTTAGTGTGGTGTATTCAGCACATCAATACAAAACATTTCTTTTTCTTTGCAGTCAGACACAGTGGTGATGTGATATATTGTGTGGGCCACGTAGGCTACATTTTAATTTAGAAGGCTACTGTTCTGCAGACTAAATGGATACAAATTGAAAATCAGGTAAAGAGGCAGGAGGAACAGATCATCGCAAGTAATGGAAAGCCACATCCAGGCGCTGTCTTTGCAGCCGAGCTGCTGGACCTTCCCCGGCTCCTGCGTCGTAACGGGCACAGGCAACGCAGAAAGGCAAGCACAGCACCGCCAGCGCCGGGGCCAGGGACACCCTCGCTGGGGCACGGCTCACAGCTGTCTCTGCCCCGGGCACAGACAGCACAGATGCTCCTGCCTCTCCGAAAGGAAAAGGGGAAAGAAGCCACCTTGAAGGGGAGTTAAGCCAGGCCGTAGGAAACTCAGACAGACGACTGGAGGGAATGCGTCTTCCTTGGGGAACAAAGAGGTCGGGCACAGGCCTTAAGACTGCTGCTGAGAGCAGCTCTTTTCACCAGCTCCACAGGGCAGGGGTAAGGGGAAAGGAGAGTTGTTCACCAGGGAGCTGACCTGGGAGGCAGAACTGTTACTACATTGATTCACTGACTTTAGGCAGAGGCTGAGAGTATGCTCCCTGTGTCCCTCTCCCCCAGTTTTTCTTAAACTGCTGATAATACATCCAAGAATTATATAACCAGAATGCAGACTAGCAGATGAAAGCAGAAAGATACTAATGCATATGTGCAAGTTACTAAATTATCTTTAAGTAACATCTAATTTTCTCATTAAATGGTAGGTCAAAAATATCTGCTGCCTCCTGGCAAGGAGGGTACCACTAGTTAGATGCTATCAATGTGGTTTTTTTTCTCTCCCCTTTTTGGAGCTTTCTGATGAATTTATCACACATGTTTTATCATTAAAATCTGGTAATCTTCAGTGAATTTACATTTTTGCACCTCAAGCCTGCTTAACCCTTGAGAAACTGTAATGTGCATTTACCGCTCACATCATTGCTACCATAGACAGCACACCTGCCTTTTGTAGGTGTTAGCCAGCAAGGAGCTCTCTTCCCAACATGGGGTCAAATAATTGACCTTGGGAAATTAGCAAAAAATATTTAAGTAGCAAAGTTGCTGGAAATATTTTCTGTTTTAAAAAAAGAAAAAGGCAGAAAACAGTATAAGGTAACATGGCTGCAATCCTTGCTGCCTTGCAAGTGCTGAGGTTCCATTGGTTTGAAAAGATTTTAAAAGATTTTAAAAGGGTGCTGCTCTCCTTCAGTTTAAAAACAAGTGCCGGATAGATTTTAATCTGCCAAACATGTAACAAGAATCAGCTAACACACTGCAGACAGCATACAGAACACTATTCTGTACATTCTGTCACTGAGTATGTACACAAACATGTCACTACCAGTGCTGCTGGCTCTTGTGGTATTTGATCTTTCCCCTACGGCCCTAGAAGCTGTCATAGGACTTTATGAGAATTCAACTTTCAGGTCTAAAAAGAAAAAAACCCTGTAAAATCATTATGGTTGTAGACAACATTTGGGGGAGAAAAAGTAGAAAAGTTAGCAACTCCAAAGCAACAACAACAAAAAAAAGACATTCACCTCTTTTAAAAATCTGAAGTTTTTTGGAACCTTCCTTGTCACTCCTCCCTCTGTCAGCCCGTACTGAAATGAAGGGCAGTCACTCTACCAACTTCTCTGGGTTTTGGGTGAGGTATTCCAACAGGAAGTGGACTGCTAAGGACAGCATATTCTCGTGCTGAAGCGAGACAGACTTCCTTCTGCTACTGTTATTGATAGTCACATTCTACCACCAGCTTCACAAGCAATTGTTTTTTTGGGTTCAGTATCACAAACGATGCCTGACCTCCAGCCTCCACTATATTCTACATCAGACTTCCCTCTTCTTACACAGACAGTAGCTCAGCAATAGTGAAGTCATTAACTTTTGCAAGGTAATCCAACTCCTTTGCATAGCCATCAAGTGCCATAGAAGTATCACTCTTAAAACATGACGATGCTTATGATAGTGAAAGAATGTCTGGACTATTTTTAGACTAAGAAGTTGGTCCTGAACAGATTGGCTGCATCTCCCCTAGCTGCATAACTTTGGCAGTTATGAGCCAAAGCCGGAAGAGCCGAGCCTCTTCCTGGACTGGACTTAATGGTAGAGAAGCTGCCCAGTGGTCCAGTGCTTCGGGTAAATGTTCAACAAGAACCTGTCTTTAACCATTGCAAGTTCCACGTGTAAAGAGGAAACAGGTAGGATGACAACAAACTCCTTCTGTGAGGCCTAGGAGCTTCTGAGCAGCTGGGGAAGCTGGAGAGCTACCCACCAACTTGTGTATCAAGAGGAAGCAGGGGAGCTTACAGAAAGTCATTTTTAACAGTTGGCTTAGGAACCGGCCCTGACTTTTTATCATCTGATTTCTACTGATCAAAGCACTTTAAGCCCAGTCCTACTCTTAAACACCTTCTTTCAACATCCCTGCCACATCTGCCTGCCGTCTGGGTCTCATTTATGACTGTGATCTCCCTGGCCACAAACCAGGCTGTGTCAAGTCTTGCAGATTCTTCCCAGATAGGAGAAACTATATTCAAAAATGTACTATCTATCCATGTAACCAAAACTCCAAGTATTTTTCCTGGGCTTAAACAAAGGCAATTTAGTCCTACTCAAAATAGTACTGATAAAATTGTTTTTCCCCAGACTGTTGCTTTGTTTATATATCTTCTCCAGGTGAAGCATCTATTACACCAAACAAAAATTACTTGTCTCTACTGCCGAGACCCCTCATGGCTTATGACCACACCTCTCACTCGCCATTAGGCTGGCAGCTCCCACAGTGACTACACATGGCCAGGACCATCACTCCCTTTCTACATTTGCATAGAATTTCAATTTTCTTTCACATTCTGCCCACATGCATGGGATGGCAGTCCCACAACCATTTGTTTTGGGTTAGAAACCATATGTTTTCAGTTTTACTTTACAAAGACATTATTTCACTGCCCATAGTGCAAAAGGCCAAATAACAAAATTGTTCAGGAATCTTAATAGAGCTAAATTTGACGCGTGATCAAGAGCTACCAAGACAAATTTATAGCAAACCATATGGTTGCCTGGTTTCAGTCAGCTCCAGTGATGTTTCCACCAGTTCCTGCAAGAGAAATTCCTGGCAAATGTTTGTCTCCACAACACACTCAATCTGAAACAATCTAGGTTATTGGGAAAGGATGCAGCTTGGAAGACATCTGAATTACTCAATCATTCTGACGGTTATGGGAGGCCAACTGCTGGAAAGATTTTGTGAAAGCTAAATGCAACTGTTCTAACAAGACATGTATAAGCACAATATGATATTCTGGCACAGAGCAGGCCACAGCCTCTAGGTGCCAAAGTATTACTTGCGTGTTGAGCAGGATGTTCCCTTCTAGTCTGTCACTTTGTTTTGCTCACTTTTTGAAAATTCCCTTGAATTCCTGATAACAGTAACACACTGAGCATTGCTTCACTGCTGAAGGAACTAAGGCATACTCATTTATTTATAGTCAATGAGCGGTAGTGACCTGTTCTAGTTCTGCACGCAACACAAGGAAATGCTGGTTCTCCACAATCCCAGTTAGTATTTAGTCTTAACTTAGTTTTTATTCTGAACTTAGTTTTACCTTTTGACTTTCAACTTTGCTTCTTCCAGTGATCCCTGCCTAGTGTATTTGTCCTTGCAGGACTGGGACTGATCATGGGAATTAGAAAAGCTTTAGACAGCTCAAACCCCTAAACAAGCTAAAAAACTCAGATAAGAACAGGCTGAAGCGCTGCTGTGAACAAGTACCTTTAATAGGAACAAATAAAGGCCATATTCTGCATTCTAAAACAAAACAGATGCGTTTTCCAGCAGTTCTTGGTTGGCATAGAATCCAGCATAGTAGATGTCATATGTAATTTATCAACAGCCAGTATTCACTCTATCTGAGCATTACCATTTAACGTGCTTTTTGTAATTTCTCTAGAGCAGCAGAGAAGTTACTGGATTCTCAAATGCTCTAAATGATGCCATTAAGATAACGAAGCATTTAAACTTGTATGTAAAAGACAGAACACAATAAAATACTTATTTTCTCAGTGATTTTTCTATCTGTCCAAGTGTTAAGCATCATGTTACATTCTGCAGGACTGGTACTTCAAGATAATAGTACATGGCCAAACACATTTCAGGAGAGCTGACTCCTCTGCAGTGAAGAAAAGCCAGAGCAAAGAGTGCTTTGATCACCATATCCCAAATGGGGCTATCCACCATTACTGATAATGGCTCCATACGCTGCAAAGTGCCTGCAAAAAGACACAGTCTTCATCTTTTAGAGGGCCTGTGTAACATGAAGGCATGCCCCCTTGGGCCGGAATCTCATCCAAAGCACTGTTTACTATAAAACATTCAAGGAATGCCAATGTTATTGTGAAATGCTCTTTCCCGCAAATGAAATGTAATAGACATTTTAGAGATTGACAAGCTAGGGCATATTACTGACAAGCTGTTGATTGATTCTGAATATGTTTTTTATTGAGGAAGTAGAACTTTTTTCATTTGTTAAGTATCTGAAAACAACAACTTAATTCTGTTGCCCAGGTGCTTTGTCTCCCATTCGCTGTTTCATTAATGATCTTTGGAGATACATTTAAAAGCAAGCATAGGACTTCCTTTTAGTTTACCTAGACCCTCGCTGAATTTTCTTTCCACTCAGATTAATATAGTGCCAGTTAGCTAACAGGGTGGCACAGCCAGTGAGGTACTCTGTGATGCTTGCAGTTGTCCCAGGCTGCCTACAACTCAAAAAATTGAATCACAGTTCTCATGGTTGTTTGAGAACTCAAAACACGAAGTCACATAAAAATTATTTTTCATTTTCTAAATAAGAACGTCTACACTGCTCTCAGCATTTATATATACCTGTATCTACATCTACAAGCTTTTGTTTTCTGTTACAAGGTCACCTTTGCAGCTCGCTCCTTTTTAATTTCACGCAAACTAAACAGCTAGAAAATCATGAGGGAAATAAAAAGGATGGAAAGAATCAATTGTTCACTGCTTTTTCCAACAGAAGAGCTACGGGCCTTGAGATAGAGTTACGAGGCAGCCAGCTTCAGAGCAAACAAAAGGAGGTGACCATGAGCAGTTAAGCTGTCGAACTCCTTGCCATGGAATACTGCGGATGCTGAAAACACATGGACTGAAAGGAGACCAGGCAGACCCACGAAAGACAAACCCACTGCTCAAAACTCCAAAACACTTAGAAGCCACCTTTGCCTCGGACAGTGCATTAATTTCAAATTGGGAAAGGTTGAAAAAGTATTTTAGAGGATGTAACCTATATGCTTGCCGCATTCTTTCACTTTTCCTTGTCTTGGCTTTTGGCCACTTTGGTCTGATCTAACACAAGCACTCTTACTGATATGTAGAAGTTTCACAGGTGCTCACTTAGATTAAAATGTATATAGCAAGTCTGGAGAAAAATATGATCTTATTGAAGTGATTTTTCTATCATTTTCCTAAATAACTTTTCCAGCTCATCATAACACAGAAACATCTGGGCCAAGAAAATCTTCTGCTGATATGTGTGGACACTTCTGAAGACTGTTGTTTTTGACTCGCAGTAAGGCATCTGCACAGCTAATTAGGAAGTTGTTTGTGTACATACCCTGAAGCCCACCAAATTTGGAACTCCCTATGGTGCCTTATTATGGCCTATGAGTCGCAAAAAAATCTGATGTGGGTTTCTGATGCCATGGTTAAAGTTAGGTATGGTTAAAGTTACATGCAAGTAAAACCAGAAACTTAGGGAAAACGCTTGGCCACTTCAGTAATACATCACACTGAGTTCCACAGATAATGAATATCCTGAAAAAACATGCATACTAACAAGTCAGATATGACAAAAGCATACCTTCTGGCCAGATATCTGACTTGGGTGCTCTGATGCAAACAGGGCAATTTAAGTTATTACCCTACAGTTGTCATTCCTGCCCAACAGCACAATCAGTAAAGTAAATGCATGCCTACACTTCAGCTTCAGTTTTGTCCCTAGCGTTTAAATGCTAACTTCCTTTGTCATATAAAAAAGCCAGACCCAAATGGCTGACAGATAGAAACACATTCCTTCTACCACCTTGGCTATACAGATAGCAACAGATATAACAGCTATACAGATATCAACCTTGATAGCAGAAAAAGGAGGAAGAGAGAGGGACAGCTTTTAGAAGCATTACAGCTAGATTTGTCAGAACTCTCATTACAACACAATGACTCACACATTTGAAGCGATCTGAAGTCACAGATCAACTTGTCATTAATTTCATTTGTGGGCAGAACCAAATGCAGAAGTTATTATCTGCCCATCTACCAATATGGACTCTATTATATGAACTTGCCTTACTAGGAGCCAGACTTAACCATTTTGTTTCTGGCAAGACTAAAAGAATACTAACTGGCTTGAGTTGAAGTACAATAAGGCAACATTTGACTGGTCAGATAATTTATTTTGCCTAATGCTGTTATAGTAATCTCTGTATTTTCCCTATAAACACAGAATGCTGCTTGGAGTTAACACAGGTGAGCACTAAAGGTTTTTGCCAGAGATGGAGAAGACAGATGGGATTACTGGGAACTATAAATGCCTGAGCAGCAATCTTCACAAAAATATGACTGTTCATATCTCAGAACCATGGATTGCAACATGGAAACTAAAAGATGGGGTGTTTTAGTGTCAAGCTTACCATGAGTACAGAAAGCCTGATCTTCACTCCCCCTCCTTACCTCCCCAAATAGGAGTAATACTGAGCGGTAGGACAAGGAGCCAAGAGCTGGAATTCTTCTGTACTATTTCCAGTTTTCTGCTGACTTATAACAGGACTTTCACCAAGGAACAAAGGATATAACATAGCATGATGAAAAAAGCAAAGATCAGCAAGCTGGCACCAAACAAGCTAGTTCGGACTGGAAGCCACAAGTAGAAACCTAATGCAACTGTACAACTCCGTAATCTCTAGCTAACACTGCTGCACGACACCATACAGACATTTCTACATGGTACTGTGTTATACTGTCCATTTCCCTACATAAGCACAGTTCTGATAACACTTACCTACATCATGGGTTGCTGTCAAGCTACATATATTCAAGTCAAGCACTTCGAAGTCTTTGGATGAAAGAACCTCCCATTCAGCAAGTAGAAATTACCACCAACATTATGAAATGAGTGGGTGCTGCTTAGATTGAGAATTAGCTCTTCACAACATGGTTGCTAAACAAATAACAATGGGAAAATAAGCATTTGCCTTTCAATTTAGTCTCTAACAGGAATAGAGGCAGACTACAACAAAGGATAATTGTTACAGTTTGAATCCTAGAGTGGAAATTAAAGAGCTTAATGGAACAAGTATGATTTTTCCTGTATCTTAGTACAATCTGAAGAATAATCCTCATTTTAGTAAGACACTCTCCCTTTTAATTAAAGGAGAAAAGCCTAACTGAGCAACGTAGAAAGAGAATCTTGCTTAGAAACATGGAACATAGATTAGAAAATGCTGAGCTGACCAGATGTTCCCACAATATTTTACTCAACTCTTACAATTTCTGTACACGATACATGGAAACAGTGAGGTGAATGCTGCATGAACAACTTCACAGAAATTGAGGGGGGACTGGAAGAAATAAGTGGAAAGCTCATCAATTAATGCTAATAAAATTTTGCTTTATTGGTTTTGGGAAGGTCATAATTATAACTATGAGGAAAATCTTGAGAGAGCATCTTTTTGGAAAAAAGAGAAAATTTTAAAAGCCAGTGAGAAAATGAAAAAAATAAATAATTCTTTAAAATAAACATTTTACATTTCACTGTATTTAAAAACCTGTTTTCATTTATCTGTTACCACCTATACTTATTTCTGATACCTAGTTAGGTTAAGATTTATGAAAGACGACAGTTACTTCTTTGCGAGTCCTGTTTTTATTCTGAGCTGTGCAAAACCCACAGCCAGATAGTCTCATTCCAGTAGAACAACAGAGACAGGAACATTACTCAAAATTCTGTCAGTCTCCCTTTCTATTTAAAGGCAATTGGTTATTTCTTTTAATGTTCTCCAGTGCACATAAAATGGTTACTTCACTTTTCTGAATGTTTTTCTCAATCATGATTAAAATTCAAGGGCTTTATTTAGCAATCCTCATTAAGTTACCAAAAGTCTCATTTAAAGCTTTTCCCCAAAACTGTTTTCAAAATAACACAGTATTTATTACAAAAACAAGACTTCTTTCTTGTTATTTCAGCAGACTGTCTTGTAGCACAGAAACTTTTTTCTCCTCATGGTTAAAGATTCACTGTAGATATCTCCAGTCAATGGGAATCTGTCATTTTAATTGACAGTTCACTTAGGGCTGTCAGTTATTAAAACCACAGAGCTAACACAGCTTAATAGTTACCTAGACCACTGCATCTCTTTTAGGACTGGAATGAGTATGTAAAACTGTAGTTAAATCAGAAGAACAACAAACCTGGAGTAGCACTGAGGCTGTATTCTAAAGGGTCTGTGTTACCACTTTCTTGCTGATTGAACACACTTGAAATGAGCAGAATATTCTACCAAAACTCCTTTTGCCCACCACAGTTTGGGCTTGCTTCCTTCTCTACCATCACCTTTCAGCTTAAAATCGACATTCCATCCCAAGCAGCAGACCATGACTGTTGCTTGATTAATTCAAATGAACTTATATTCAGCCTACATTATCATTTGATGCCACGGTCACTGCATTAAGTGAAGACAGAAAACTTTCCAAAGCAGATGTTTTAAATTATGCTTACCAGGCATATCAAAGAGCTCATGCTCCATGTTGTAAGCCGCATATCAACCTATAAGGACAAATTCTGCTAACCTTAGCACTCTATCAACGTGTCTCTTAGTCTGGAAACATAAGTGGAGTTCAGGTGACAAAGACATATCACTTCATGACTGTTGGTAATATCTGTTATGATCTGGGGCTCCAGGAGTTCCTCCTTCAACACATGAAGATGATAACTAAGAGGTGAGAACGCGTATCTGAGCTGTGCTGTGATTCTACTTGAAAAACTTTACACGACTTTTCAGAGCCTTTCATTTCAACATGAAAGGAAATGGCACATTCCAAAAGAACAGGACCCCCTCAGTCACACTGAAACTGTCTCTCATATATGCATTGTACCACCAAGATTTATTTATTTATTTATTTAAACTATCAGGCACTGGGATCAATCAAGAAATATGCTTATACAAATGGAACAGAGAATCTAACATGACCAAACTTTCATTAGGACATACTGGTTTCAGTATCCTTATCCCTTAGGGTCGAAGTTTCACTTTATATTCTACCTCTAATTTAACTGATTTTTCCCTTTCATATTGACAACTTTAATATTTTCTTTCTTTAGTTTGACGATTTATGCAATCAAGTATTTATAAGATTGCTTAACGATTTTTCCAGGCTCATAGAAACTGATACTTTAATGAAAAAATAAAACCAACATCTTACCTTAACCTTCTATTTTGTAGAGAAACCTTCTATTTTGTAGAGAAACCTTCTATTTTGTAGGGACAATGTGTTCAGGTCTTGACAACCCTTGGAAACATGCAGTATACTCCACCAATAGGTTTCTGTTAGGAAAAATCAGTACATTTGGAAGGTTTCCACAGAATTTGGTCAAGTAAATGCTCTGAAAATATCTTCACAGTTGCCTGCTACATCATCATCATTTCTTTCTGTCACCCCTTAAGATCTTGGCGTTAGCAATCACGATACGTGGTCTCATCGCCCAACTTACGTAAAAACAGCTACAGCTCTCTGAGAGATAGAATACCAGCTTTGACTCCCCTGTTCACCAAGAAGTCAATCCCCTCTGGTGCCCTAAAGAAGCCCAAGAGACATCTTGCAACTTGCATGTAACATTAAAAAAACAAAAAAACAAAAAAACCCCCAAAACATGCAGGTGGTATCCTTGATATTTAATGTCAGCCAGTTGTGGCCACTTTTGAACTCTGGGAGCCTGTCTAAGCAGACTTGTCAATAAGATCCACGTAAGGACTAAAGACAGAACCTTACAAACACCTTGCAGTAAGGAAAGGAGGGCTTCTACAGCTCTCACTGCTGGGGGGAGGGAGGAAGGAAGACCAGGAGGAAAACGTGGACACCTGCCTCTTCCCAGAATGGGCTTTCAGCAAACAGATCCTTGCTTCCCTATAGGATCACTGCTATTTACTTCATTGTCTCCTATTCCCCCTCCCATGTAGAAAGAGCAGAGGCTCTGTGTTGCTCTCTCCCCAAACTATTTTTGGCTGGAACGCTTTCTGCTCTGGTATTTTCATTAGAGTGGGAGATGCTGCAAAGAGGACAGCATCGTGAGAGAACACATCCTGTCCTGGGCCAGGTACCACTGCACTGGAAGTCTATCTTCATCCCAAGGACTTTCTCACTTCTGGCTGCACAGACCCCTTTATAACACCCCAGGCTTTTCCTTACTAAGAGGTGAGATTTAATTGCAGTACATCTCTACCTCCTGAAAAGATCCATCCCAGTCTGTAACAATGCATTGGACACTATTAGAACTTGACTACATTTTGGTAATGCCAGTTACACTGAGTTATTGCAAAAATAATTCACACCTCTAGGCTGTAGACCATATGCCACCCATAAGCCAACTGACAGTATATAGGTTACATGGCACAACAGACAAGCACTGATTTTTGCAAAGTCTTAACTGACGGCATGCATGTGACTAATCCTAGTAACCGCAATACTTAATAAAAGACTATTAAGTAAATACTGCTATATTTGCACTGAATTGTATTACTACATTTACTGTTCTTCCTTCATCCACATGACCAGCCATTTCATCCTAGAAGGCAATGCAATTGGTCAAGCATGTTTTGCCCTCATGAATCTCTGCTGGTAGTTCTGAATCACCTTCCTGTCCTTTGCATGTCTGGAGATGGATTCCAAGAGCACATGCTCCACAATTGTTTTGAAGATGGAGGTAGGGCCAAGTTCTCTGCATCCTCCTCTTCCTCTTTCTTAAAAACAGGCATACCATCCTTCTTCCAGTCACATGGGCAGATGTGTTGAACTCCCCATTCAACATGATTTTTCATAGCCAACAAGCAGTGCTACCACATTGGCCAGCTCTTCCAACATGGTTAAGTGAATCCTATGCAGTCTCATGGATCTGAATACACCTAGTTCTCTAAAGTCTCTCTAACTCATTGCTCCCTCATTGGTGGCTGCTACTATCTTTCCTAAAGGATGCTGGTACATACAGGAGAACAGAAGCAGGCTTTGCCTGTGAAGACTGAAGACAAAAAAAAGGCATCAGGTATTTCAGCCTTCTCTGTATTTTCCACTAGACTTCTCTTCCTCAACCATCAACACACCTATGTTTTAGCTGAACTTCCTTTTTGCAACCAGCATAGCTGTAAAATACCTTCATGTTGTTGTTCATGCTCCTTGCCAGTCTTAGCTCTAATGGGGTTTTGGTCTTTCTGATTTTGTCCCTAAATACTTGAGCAATGCTTTCATAATTCTCCATTGCTGTCTGTCCTCGTTTCTGCCTCCTGCATGTGCTCTTTTTTCATCTTAGTTCGAGAAGCTTCTTTCGTAGTCAAGTGGTCCTTCTGCCAAGAATCATCCATCTTCTTGCAATAGGATTGTGCATTCCTGAGCTCTCAGCAAGTTTTAAAAAACAGACAGGAATCCTAGGCATCTTTTCCCTTCATGGCTGCTTCACAGGCACTTCTGCTTCCCAGCAATTACTTGAATTACTGATCCTCAATAAGGGTCAGAGAGGGTCAAAACGAGCCCCTCTGTCCTTTAAAGGGAGCTGAAGATTTCTGGACATATTACCTTGAATAAAGTATCTGGATAAGACACTCATGTAAACACTGCTAGAATAGCCTACGTTTATTTTGATCCTATTGGAATAGTATCCTTCAAATAGAATTGGGCAGTTGTCCCTCATCCTTTCATCAACCCAAAGCTATCAGCCAATGTAAAGGTTAATCTCAAATGTAAATGAGAACCAGCTGCATAACCCTATTTGTGTAATCAAACCTAAATGGCATAAAATGTAACCTGACACTGAGAAAACATTTACCTAGGCTTTAAAAATTGCTCTACATGACAGGAAGGGATATGCTGCTTTACAACAAGGCTGATGACTTTTTAGATCCATTCACACTGAAGGGATGCTAACATCTCCAAAGCAGGAGGGGACATCAGTGATTGGGAGAGATTTTTTTATTGAGCTCTGTTTACAAAATCCTTCTGAGACACATGAATCTGAAAAACCCTCAAGGAGAGTTTGGAGCACCAAAGGAAGGGATAGGTCCTTAAATTCAGACCCTCTTCTAAGACACTGGGCCACTCAAGAGACACTAAGAGCTAGATCATCAGCTATGTGGCTGTAAAGCAGCTAACAGCCTGGCTACTGGGTAACATGAGATGAAAGCTACCTTTCTTTCTATTTCCATTCACATTTTATAGCCTTTACAAATGTTGCAACTGAGTTGGAATTCTACAAATACATTATTTTATTCAACCTTATTCTGGTTTATTCTTTGGTTGGTTTCTGGTAATTGCCAATCTCTAAAGTATATTGTTCCTTCAGAGGGATGATCCTTACTATTGGTATACTAGAACACTTGCAGAGCCAGCACAACAGTGCTCTGACCCACTGGATAGGAAGGGCACACATGTGTTCCTCTACTGACCCTCATGGACTGTTTTGCAAACTAGCGGCATACGCCTCAGTGGGAAAGAGGAATCTTCCAGAGGCAGGCACTGGCCAGGAAAGCTCCATGACATGCAGCAGAGCATCAGGGAGCTCACTCAATCCTCCTAGGGAGGTTGCAATAGGCATGTTAGAAGGATGTTTCTATTAGATCCGTCACTTCTCTTTCCTTAATATATCACTGCTTCACAAAGAGAAAAGCACAGGTGCTAAAGATATTTAGACGGCATTTTATTTTCCTCTAACACTTACTGCAAACCCCTCCAAAATCAAGCAGACTCTTTGCACTGACATCCATAAGACACTGATTGGATTCCTAATCTCTAAATATGTAAGTTGTTTTTAAAGACCAATCACATTTCACCAAAAAAGTAATTCTCAAGCAGCACAAGCTTTGGATCATGTGATGTGCTGAGGAAAGAGCTGATACCAACACTCCATGTTCAGAAAACATCTGCTGATGTCAACAGCCAAAAGGAGAAACTATTATACCTTGGTGATCTATAAACAATTCTAAACTCCTTCAGCAACAGAGCTCAAATGCCAACAAATGTTTCAGCTTTTCTACTTCACAGAAGAGAGAAAAAAGCAAACAAGTATCTTCCAGCTTCCTTACTCTGGGACAATGTTACAGTAATTTGCACAGACCTGTGACCTTTCTTAACATTTCTTTTCAAGAAGCTACAGTTAACAACCTTGAGATGTACAAAGTGGTTCATGGTACTCCACACATGGTACATCCATCTACGCTGGATGCAGGAGAATGCATAAACATTTGCGTCAATTTATTCTCACTTTGCATTTGCAAGTTTTTCCTCATAACAACTCTATTTTTACTTGAAAGAAAAAGAAAAGTGAGGATTCCAGTGAAGGCTTATTAGGGCTCAGAGCAGAGCAACCTTCACTGTTAGACTTAGAATCCAGCATCAAATTCAGGGACAAAGTCCAACTATCTGGCTTACTGTCAAGACAACCATGAGTACCAACTCAATTCAGAAAGCACAACACAGAGTCAAAAGAAAGTAGAGTAAGAACTGAGATGTAACTTGACAAGACCGCTGCACACAGGAATTGCTAAATGGGATAGCCATGCTCAAAAGCCAAAGGGGCAGAAAAAATTCTGGTAGAAACGGAGTGTAGGAACAGAGGCAAGCACAGCCAAATAACAGAAAAAGCTGGAGGGAGTGCTGTGGCACAAAGCAGAAATGAGAATCTTACTAGCAAGTTGTTTGGCAGAGCTAGCCTAGAACACACTAGGCATTGTCTAATAAAGTCAAAGCCAGCAGTAGCTGTCCTGCTTGGAAGAAAACCTAGGCTTAACACCAACTACCACCAACTACATCCTTTGACCCACCTAATCTTTCTTCTCAAACCAGAAAGCATATACCATTACAATGCTGATAGCCTAAAATGGGATCTAATGGGAAATGCAAAGTCTATTTTAACAATTCAGTTGCATGGTGTTTTACCACCCATAATCAATAACTTCCACATCCAAGAAGCTATGTTTGGGCCCAAATGTTTAGAACTGTATGTACAAGGCAATATATTGTTCTGGTATTAGTCAATGAAAAAGAAATTACACGTGCACACTCAATAGAATCAAGTATCTTCTTCACCAGTAGAAAAACATTTCACAATTGCTTTGTCACAGAGAGGCAGGGAAGCATGAAGAGGTTGGAGAACAAATGTTTCTCACATTCAAAAAGTAGGAGGGGCATAAAACATTAGTAGGTAGCAGGTCTGGTATATATGAAGAGAAATACATTTTCTCTGTTAGCATCTAATTAAACTGTAGGATCCATTATTGCAGGATGCTGTAGAGTATAAATGGTTACTAAAAAGAGATTAGATGAATGCAGAGAACAGGTCTGTCACAGATCATTAAACACAATTGTTAGAATACAGCTGGGTCAGAAAGCATCTAAACAGCTGGCTGCTGAAAGCAGGTGTGATGTGTGTGGGAAAGTATCACTCCATACGTAACCTGATTGCTGGATCCTTTGCATCCATTCCTTGCTCCAACAGGAGTCAGGACAACAGGCTAGACAGATCTTTCTTCTGACTCAGGAGGAAAGTTCTTTTTCTGTAGAATTTGCAACTGCCCCTTCTGTCACTGAGGCAAATCTGTGACTACTGTAGTACTCTGACTTACATACCCATATGTATTTTGATGTGTTGATTCATATAAGTAACTTCCAAAAATGATTCTTTAATGTTTGCTAAATTTGATTGTTACAGGACCACCTATTAGCTCACAGGCTTATCATACATTTACTTCATTCAATCTTGAGAGATTTGGGACTGGTTCAGATCAATTCAAGAAGTTTGGATTAATGATTCCTGAGAACCATATCACCAGAAGCTAGTAATTCTATGGTAAAAAGGATTTTCTTAAGGCTTAGTAGATTTCATAAAAAAATCTCAGGTACATTATTCCCACCAACTCAGTATTCTCAATCCTTATTGGCTAGAATGATGCAGTGTGTAAACTGTAGCATTCTCCTTTCTCTTCAATATTTAACAGGATTCAAAGTTATGGATAAAGAACAGCCACAAAAACACAGAGAAGCTATAAAAGCTGATTTCCCATTACCTCTGCACTCCTTTGATATCCCTGACAACCTTTCTTGCAAATCTGAGCAACTCAAATGATGGTGATCTAATGCCACATGTGGAAGCCTGAAATGCAGCTTGTTTCAGACAGTATTGAACACTCTACATTTACATGTAGGCAGATCATTTCTCCCAGGATACACCATTCACTAAAAAGAGTTCCGGGATGCAACTGCATTAAAAGAATTACATAGAGAGAGTAACAAAACCAACACATTATTGCTTCAGTCTTTCATGAAATGCAAACCCATCTTTCAAGTATTCTATTCAAAATTACATACACTTGTATCAGTTACTCAGTCAGTGTCTTTAGCTGCAGCATGTGAAATATAGTAAGCATCTCTTTCAACAGATTTTTCTGCTGTAAGGCAGTATTCTCAACCAACAAAATTGAAATTTTAAGATAATTCCTTTCATGAGTTCCCAACCTCTCCCCAAGCCCTATTATTTCAAATACCAATTCATAAAAATAACATTCGATTCAAATAAAAAAATTCTCAACAACTCAAAACTTTTATTCCTACAATTTTTATCTCCTTAGGAAAACAACCTTAATTTTCCTCAGAAACGAAGTCTCCAAAATTAAAGTAAGAAAACTTGGTTGTAAAAAAAATTTTACTTCCATGATTTGTAGCGCAGCTAGAAATCCTTGCTTTTAGAAGTAAGGGTCTGAGGCAAAACAGTGAACACAGTCTGCCAGCAAGAGAAGAAAACTAACTTTTATAAACAGTTTATATGAAAGGCCCTCTGATGTCAGAGGAATGCAATTTTTATATTCCTTGCTTTAAACCAATATTAATAATTTGTTAATAATTCATTTGCTTCTTGTGTTTTATTTTTAAATCAACAACACTGATTTATTAAGCACAATATAGGTTTCTGTCTCCTCACGGAAAACACATTCCTACTTTTCTTTTGCAAGTCATTTCTTTGTTCTGATTTACATTTTTGGTCCTGAAAGCATAAGATAGCTAGCTGCATTATCTACGGTCTTTTAACTGTTTGCTCACTAATAACAAACTATTTTAAATACAACATGCACATTTAATTTGCACATACTAGCTTTCACTCAGACCAAAATGAATTAAAATATTCAGTTATGCACCATATAAAATACTTTGCTGTATACTATAAAATACAGCATCAGAACTCCAAGTATAATTCTTGGAATCCACTGTTTTTGGCAATAACTTGTACTACTAATCCAAGAGGATTTTTATGCAGACAAAATCCTTAAAAAATGTATTTTACAGCAATGCACTTTTCGTATATTTTAAGACACACAGACTCTGATTGAAGAGAGTCCGTAAATGAATCCAAGTTTCCTCGAGCTGTGTTGACAATCTGGATATTTCTTCTAGTAGCACTGGCTCTGATGAGAGGATCTTAAGATGCAACTGAAAATAAAAAGGAGGAGTCAGTGAAATAAATTCAGATGATCAAAACAGAGTATCACCTTCCTCATTGATTTCTACAGCTTTGCTTTCAGTAATGTCCCCAGTGAAGGAAAGATTATTTTCTTGCAAGTGATTCCCTCCATTTAATGCTGCCTTCATTTTGCCAGAAGTCTTTTTTAACCATTTTACTCTCACATATATATTACATAGGATACAGCAGCAAATTGTCTTTAATACACTACTGCTTTACTAGTTGTACCTCTGCTGCTGAACCTATCTTAAATCACACACTTTTCTAGGGAGCAACTTTCCTCTCTTTCTAACCAACATCATGAATTCCTCTTCAGACTAGGAAGGCTAAAAGCTTGCCCTGAGGTCAATGAAGTTCATTATTTAAATAACTAGTGTTGCATAATGCAAGAAGAATGTCGTCAGCACACTCTACACTGATACAGGGAGAGGATGCCTCTATAGAATAAATTGCAATCCTGGAACAAAGCATAATGAAAAGAAACTTCTCAATTTTGTATAGAAGCAATACATTTTAACTGCTTAATGGATGAACTAGTTACTTCCTTTGCTGCAACTTAAATCTAGGAGTTTTGCTACAACAAAAGATATCTGCGCTCAGGTATCACAGGTCAGTTTATATTAGCACTTTAGTTCAGAGCAAGAGTGTATTTTTGTGTATGAAACTAAATCTGAAGATGAACATTAGCACCTAAGGTTTCGGCTACTAATGGGCTACTAATGAACTAGAGCTAGTCCATAATAAAAAAAAATCACTATAGGTATCAGGACCTCACAGTCCTAACTGTTTCACTTTACAAATCTACTCCTATTGGTCTGCACTACTTGCTATGTGGATGCAGCCCAAGAGATTCTGCCTAACCCCAAGAGAGGAAAAAGGACAAGTATACACTCATATTTGTCTGGCATTTTACTCCCTCTGTTTTTAAAACCAATTCCTGCAGTAGCACTATTAAGAAATTTACATTAAGCAGGCATTACCAAATGTGTCCAAATGTTTATCACCACTTTTCCTACTAAGCTGTAATTATTTTTTTCCTACAGTTTCATACAGTAGAGCCTATCTTCACCAGGTAAACATTTTCATACCAGAAAGGTTGCACTCTTCTACTGAACTACTTTCTAAGAGTAACAGCTATTGCACATCACCATGGTAACTTCCTAACTTCCACACACTTAACAGATAACAAACAAAATCAGCCCACTGACATGCAAAGTAAAAGTCAGGCTTCCAGTGTGTCCAACAAAATGGCTCTTTTACTTTCCCAAACACCATGCATTAAACATTTTCTTGCTTAAAATGAAGCAAATTACATCTTATCAATTAACAATCATTCAGAATGTTAGGTATGTTACAAAAAATTATAACAATCATAAGTAATGAATACTAGAATAAAACCTGTCTGGTATTGTCCTTTTCACCACATTATTTTTTAGAAGTCTTTTTTTTTTTCTATCTTTTTCTTTTCTTCACTGTGACCAGCTGAGTTCCCAAATTAGCCAATGCATCGAATAAATAGTTTTAAAACCATCTCCAGTAAAAAACATTTAAGATAACTCTTCAAAGCAGACAATTTGCACAGGCAATTTACATCCTGTTACTGGACAAAGATCATTTTAAGACTGACACCAAGTTCTAATAGAAAACCATTACCTTTAAAAACAGTGCAAGGTACGCTTGAGCAAGTTCAAAGTTGTACTTCTTGTTCAGCATCATCCCAATCATTCTCAAAAAGCTTAGCATCACCTCCACAGAGCCGCCACCTTCAGGGGCCAAACCCCTTAGTTCTACCTCAATATTGGATGGTCCCATGTCTTTCAGTAAATTAAGTGGAGCTGTATCTATGTGAAAGTATTGAGGGATAAATTATCAGTAATGTTTGCAGAAAAGCACTTTAGAAATCCTTCATACAGACAGAAGTATTCAAAATTCTTGAGCAACTATTTGGTAACAATATGTCTCAAGTCTATATGGTTTCCCTATTTTTTTATTTTTACCCAGAATGCCATCCTGCCTCCTGCCTTTACTTCACTTTCTCATCACAGGCTACGGAGAAGTGTATCTCTAAAAAGACAGCTCTACTCTGTTGATAAGTTTGCTCCAAAAAATACAAGCAACATCTTCATATATGTATCGCTTTCATTTTTTATTTCTGTGTTTTAAGATGTACAAAATTTCTAACCATATAATACTGTTGTTTTGCATTGCTCCTTAGCAAAAAAAAAAAAAAAAAAAAAAAAAAAAAAAAAAAGCTATTCACTTGGACTTCAAGCTTTTATTGCAAATATAGCAAATATATAGCAAATATTGCAAATATGTTGAGTAAGCTATTCATCTCAAAACACTTTAACAAGGCATAGAAGAACTTGCAACAGAACTGCCTGTACACAAGCTTCCAGTGACTGCCCATTTACATTTCCAGGACAGCAATATTAGCAATCTTTTCCAAAAATCCCAGTTTCATTGATTCTGTAGAAGTGCAATTTAAACAAAGATAAATAGCAGGTACATTCATCTCCACAGGCACCTTAAGAGACTGAATTTCAAAACAAAACGAATGTCAAAAAATCCAGTAGATTATAATTATAATCAATTATTTCTTCCTAAGCTTTAAATTATAAAGCAATTACAATTAAAGCTCTAAGTTTTCCTGAAATTTTATTGCAATAGCCTTTGAAACAGAACTTTCTAGGAAAATTACCTTTTTCATGTTTCAGTAGACCACCAGTTTATGCCTTATCAGATGTTTCCCTTCCTTTCTGACCCTACAAATAATGCACAGCACCTTTTCTGGGCAAGATCATCACAATCTCCAAGAATGTCTAACAATCTCAGGAACGTTATCCGTTTTCCCCATATGGTTTTTAGCCTGAGCTGGGCTTCACACTGCTGGCAAGCTGGGCAGCAATGGATCTTTGCTCTAGTTTGGCTATCTATACATTATTCAGTTCCACACATAACAAGCCATTCTTTTTGCCTCTGCTACTGTACTATGCAGATCTTTCCCTCACATTCCTTATCAATTCTGCCTTTAAAAAACAAACATTTGTCAAAATATTAGTAGCTTGTACATTTTCAGTGAAATATCTTGTTAACTTACATTCATTAGTGCTCAGGGCTTCTTCAAGATGAATGTAGAAATCAGATTTCTGTGCCAGTACTCCAAGGTTTACTACCTTTGACTAGACCGTGAAATTATAAGAGAGTGTACATGAATATGCAAACATATTTTTACATATCAATTAGATTATTTTCCTACTGATAGGAAAAGAGATTTGAAGAAAGAAAGCATTAAAATTGGCATTGTCTCAGAAGACTAAAAAGCATATTTAAGATTTGCTTGGAAGAAGACACAAAGTATGCAGTATTATATTCGGTCATGTTTTTACCTGTGTATCATTTTCTTGCTCTGGAGCAGCGTATCGTGGTACAAGACCAGGAACTGTTGGAATGAAGAAAGGGGCTGACTTGGAAACTTTTGGTGGCTCTCTTGGTTTATTCTTCTTCTGTTAATTAGATATTTGAATTAAAGTCATTATCATAGTAAGAACAATTGGGAGGTTTTTTTGTTAGAAGAATTATTTTTAAAATCCTTATTGCGAAAATTATAAGGTCTGACTGAAAAGTAAAGAGATAGGAAAAACATTTTACCACTTAATATGAAGACATTTAATTGAACAACTCCCCACCCCAATCCCAGAAATTGTGAAAAGCAACAGTCTTCTACTGCAAAATCTTAAACAACACAAGAAAGGTGGGATCAAGCCTTGAACAAATAAATGCAGCTTATAGGCAAGAGCAAATATATCTGGCTGCATGCGATCATTTTTTTTCCACCCTCTTCCCTTAGTTATGGGAATGCTTGACAGTGGTTTGGAAGCATAACCTAGAACAGCTTCACAGACACTTATTAAGCTATGTTGACATGAAAATGCCTTCCTTCAGATAGCTATTTTAAGCCTTGCAGAAATAATAATGCAAAAGTTACTAAACAGTCCTTCCTTCTCAAGGATTTCTTGAGCACCACAGAAACATTTAAGACAACCGTCTGTTTTACATTACAGGAGAAATAACGTTTATTTAACCTACTTTGAAACCCAAATACTACCCTAGGTAAGTGACAGTGTGCCTATATTATTACCTTGATGATATCAAGATTGAGGAGACTCTTCCACCTTGACTCAGGTAATAAGGATAGGGTTACCAGCTGCTCCCCCAATTGCTCAGGTGAATCATATTCTATCATTTCACCACACGTTTCTTCAGCTCCTGCTGCATCCACATCTTTCAAGAACAGGTATCTTTTGTTAATATAGGCACTTCACGTTCTTTTCTTTTTAATTAAAACATGAATATTTCTTTTGCAATTTTTGAAAAATCTGTATATACAACATCCATACAAATTGGTGCTACCACAACATATAGCTGACAAGCTACAGAAACAGTCTTTATTAACTTGATGAAGTAATTTATTTAAGTTGAACAGGAAGAATAATAGAATACTTTTAAAATTTTTTTGTTAACTAATTATTTTAAAATATGCATACAGTGATCTCAGTTCTGAGTAACAAATTTGGAGAATCTTTGCATTTAAATGTGCACAATATTCATAACCTGTTCACAGGTATGACTGAAGCTGCACATAAAAATGGAGAAAGTCTTAATTGTAAAGCAGAACATCACACAGTAAAAATCTGGGTTCCGTCCTTAGGTCTGCTCTAGACTTCTATGTGGTCTTGACTACTTTCACTTTCCCCTTCCTATTTTCAAAATTCATTAGTATTAACCATGGCTGAAACTATGAATGTCATAGAAAAGCCTAAAGCCAAAGAAACTTGAAACATTAAAAGCTTAGCGCAGCCAAACAGAAGCCCGACATTTGCTGAAGACAGGAAGTGAATTCACATGTTCAGCCAGAACCAGACACCGCTTACAGGATTAGAACATTCAAAGTTTTGGGATGAAATCCTGTCTCCTTAATTTAAGGACCTGAATTAAGTATATGCTTAACAAAGCAGTCATGGCTGAGTAACTTCCTCACGGCCAACACAGGGAGCTGGTGGTGTCTCTCCTTCTCCAGAGAGATCTAAACATAGGCACTTGCCTTAAGAGAGCTGCTAGACTTGAGCAGACAAGATCTCCCTCTAGAGGCTTTCAGAAGCGCAACTATTTCTCTCTATTAACTGTATTAGAAATGCAATTTAGGCCTTTTTCCCACTAGGAATCCAACAAGGATACATGCTAGACAGGCTGAACCCAGTTCTCTTGCCACCATGACAGTACCCAGCACTAAAACTCCTATGGAATATATGCAGGCAAAAAAGCTGGGGGAAAGGAGAACAAACAACAATCCCTGCCGCTGAGTTTTCACTGAGGAAGCTACAGTGTCTTTGATTAGAAATCCAATACCAAATTGAAAACGCTCTTTTCATCTGAAGATTACCTTGCACAGGGCAAGTTCCAGGAAGCATTACCATAGAAGGTTCGTAATCTGCTGGAAGGGGCCGTAAAGAGACGAGTGAATACAGAGAACGGTTTGACCTGAAAAATAAGACAGATGTTTTAAAACTAATTTTTAGGTGAACAGGAGAAAATATTTTTGACAGGATTTTACTGCAATCTGTTACTACCACACTATGACAAATCACCAGGTTCTATTCAAAATTAGGTTTCCTCATCTACAAGGTAAACAAGAAATGAAATGTGATAATATAAGTTTTCTAAAAATCTGAAACGTGGAAGTTATGCTTAAGTATTACTGTCAAAAGCCTTTAATACTTAAGTCACTATGAAGCAAGATTACTTCAACTAGTTTACGTATTTGAAATCACAAAATTATCTACCAAAAAAGTTTGCTGTATACTCAATATAAACAACGCATTATGCAAATAAAAATGATTTATTCTTCTTTCACAGAATTTCAGAGAGGTACTCTTGGAAAACTTTCTTGCAGTTTGGAACCACAAAGAAGTTATCTGTAAAGAGGATGCACACAAATCCTGTCGCCAGATGACTTTTTGTCAATATTAACCAGGGCTAGCTAAAACCATTTGTCTTATGGACAAGGAAGCACATTTTACTTAAGCATAGAAAAGTCTAACAACTGAACACTCCGAAAGTTAAACCACTGCCAACAACTGTAAACTGAAAAAAATCTACCTACTACAAGGAACAAGATCAGACCAATTAAATCATGTGCATTACTTCAGTCCTAGACCTAACCAGTCATTTGCCTCAAAGCCATATCAGTAGATTGAATTAAAATGCATTTTGTTTACACCTATGTTGATCATTAAACAGAAATAATCACAATTTCCAAATTGTACTCAGAAGTCTCACACAACGTTGTATAGCAGGACAAAAAGAGGAGTCTTCAGAAGGTGACACTATATGACTGACAAACATTTTGAAGGGCAAAAATTATTAATAGAGTGGAACAAAAAAAAATTAGTAGTGATATAATAGGAATTCTTTAGAGTAAGAGAGAAGCATTTAGAAAAAAGGGTTCAGTTATTATGAGAAAAAGTCCTAATCATAAGAGATTTCAAGGTTTACAGATCAGAACAGCAGACAGTATCTCAGTCATATAGAAACAGAGAAGACAAAACTCTAGAGGGTAATACTTTACAGAACGGATTCTGTATTTGCCATTGAGTTGATTATAAGAATTATTCTCCATCTCATAAATTCTGTATAGAAATAGATGTATTACATACTCACCACAAATAAATCCCAAGCTCATCCACATGTGATGAAGCTAAAAAATCTCCTGTAGGAGACATGGTAATGCTCACAGCTGCAGAGTCTAGCAAAAAACAATCTATGAGGCTAAGGAGAGAAAATACAACACAGAAATTACATCATAACCACCACTGAATGCAAGCAAAACACTGGAAGCATATAAGCAAACTAGACTATTAAAAGTGTTCAAATACTACATATATGAACTTAATGAACGAATGACACTGGCCAACCAACCACTCACTAACTTCTCTAGAACGCTCTAAAATCAGCTAGAGCTGGTACATTCATGCTACCTCCTTAGACAGGGATGTTTTGTGGAAAATATGATGAGCCATCTGTCCACTTTCAGCTCCTCAGGCCTAACACTAACCTTTTTAGTGGCAATAGATTTTACACTTCCAATCAGCCGCAGGCTGTTCTGACCTCATCTTTTAATTCTCTATCATTAGTTGTCAGCTTCCTCAAGATACTTCATACACACTTGGTTAAGAGTGTTCCTAAAGTGCAGAATGAACTGTACCCTGCAAAATCTGATTATCTGCAACAGTTTGTCTTGGCGTACATCAAGCTGGCATCTCCAGCATGATATACCATTCCCTGATCACTCCTTTTACTACTTCAAAAAAAGAGAAAATATCACATAAAAAGAAATGTAAAATATATTGAAGTCTGTGGCTATTGTGTAATAATGGGTCACTTTTGAGTTCTAGCCCTTGTCAGAAGTCCTGGGTGATGCAAACTGCAGGAGACCTCCATCCAAGTCCTGGCTCTTAGCACTGCTTGTCACTTGCTGACACATACATTTCAGTTACTTCAAATCTTAAAAGTAGTTGAGTTAGATGACCAGTTCATTGACAGAAACAGGAAAAACTTAATGGAGAGTATGAATGCTTTGTTCTTATTTACAGACTGAAATCAAAAGTAAAGTGAGAAGGGCTCACTGCAGTTAATGCAACAATTATGGAGGACACAGCAATAACGACTTATTCTGTTCACAAACTACAGGAAAATGTTAATTTCATAAAGCCGTTTAAAATGTAAATCTTGTGAGCATATATTTTTAAGGCATTCAGTAATTTTATGAAGATTTGACAAATGAAGTTAAAAATTCCATTTTTGTGCACTGAATGGATTTTTTTTTTTTTAATTCCTTTTGAATGCTGTTAGACACAAATTACAAGTTAAGAGTCAATCAGGTAAGTGAGAACCACATAATTCACCACTTCCAACATAAATAAAAGAACACTAAACCCATAAATGCCTGAACATGCATTAATATAGTGCATTCTGACTAAAAAATTTACCATAAGGACTGTTTGTGTTGCAAATCCATCTTTTTAACTTATTATCAGTAATTGAGAATTATCGTTCAATAAAGTAACCATGAAGAACAAATGCAACACAAAATTAAAAGTTGAATTACATCAACTTTTCCTACTTACTGATTTTAGATTATGATCAGAATTATAGACTTAAAAAAAATCATGGAAGGACAATGATACACACGCCTGTGATTCTCACACAAAACGAACAGTAATTGCTAAATGAATCCTGCCTGGACTGAAGACATTCATCTTTACACTTCCTGCCTTACTGCATAAATAGGACCACGGAAAGTATAAAATATGAAACTCCCGGAAGTCTGATCTCACTACAAGGGCATCTGAACGGCAACAGGTTTCTTTCTTAACTCTGTCTCAAGATTTCCATCCAACGCACGAACCAAAAGGTTTTATAAAGACAGATACCACAGCATTCTCTGTTAATATTCAGCTTCACAATCCTTGGATTCATTTTTTGTAATAACTGATCATTCAAAATTGCAAAAGACAGCAGTTGTCACTATAGATGAAAGAGACTTCAAAAAACCCTACTTCTGTTTTTCAACTAACTGATAACTCACAGTCAGCATCAGAGGAAATTTCGAATATTTGAACTACTCTGCATCAGTTATTAGTCCGTGAATTGGCAGTACTCCATTTCTGCACATTCCAGTGCTATTGTCACTGTTTGTTAGTGAATTTAATGTTACCATTCAGGTAGTAATGAAAAAGAGAAAAATGTTATAATTGGAAAGTCAGAGGGAAAAGGGTCAAAGAGATAAACTGATATACTGAACCAACTACTTTTTTCTCCCCTTAGTACTGTTCATCTCATACACAGAACGAGGTGTACTGCTGGAAGGAAAACGTATGTCATCATGTAACTGAAGACTGCATTATAATATGCACAAATAAAGCAGGAAAGAGAATATGTTGCCCAGCAACTTTAATTGCATCTTCACCTATTTTTGGGTGCTAAATGAACAACTTTCATAATCTAGTTTTAAGAGTGTTTATGTAACACCCCCTTAAAGAACAAGAATTCAAGTTTTCTCCTGCTGCAAACATACTGACATGCATTTTTAAGAAAACAGAAGACATTCTTTTCAGGAAGACATTTTTAACATTTAGGAGACAAATACTTAAGCAAATGTGGAAAGGAAACTCAGAAGCAAATCATCTACGCAAATATCATAACGTTTGTGCCAATTTTCTCTTCAACTGTGTGTTTTGTACCATGCACACTGGTAGGAATGCCCTGTCAAAAACTTAAATATAACATAGATGAACAGTAACGCTACATCCAATACTCAGTTTCTTTTCTTACTCGACCAACACGAAAACTCAAGTCAAAATATGAATGAAAAAAGACAAGGAATTTTAACTTTATTTTAGAGCTAACTTCCTAGAGCTGTAGTCCTAGCTTCCTTAGAAAATGAACATAAGCATTTGTTGGACTAATTTAGTTTCTACTTAGCTTCTTTAAATAACCTTAATATAAACCTTACTTCTCGTAACAGGTTTACACTATTTATTTTGACCTGATCTTGGTATTTGAACCTCAAAAAATGCTTTCGATTTGTTTTAAAAAGTGATTTATGAGATCATTGCTCATAAGAGTTTGATAATACTATTGGATACACGTTACAGGAATTGCTCTGACATAAGGATAACGCTCAAACAACAAAATAACAAAGACAAACCAAGCCTCCACAAAAAGAAAATTCAAGAGTGAAACAAAGGAAAATGAAAAATGTGTTAACAAATACACAGAAGCCCTAATGGAGTGTTAATTCTGCCCCCATTCATACTGGCCAGATGACAGTCTCCTTCCAACCTGTCCCATTTCAGACTAGTGTCATGCATCATGTAAAAATAGGTCAATTGCTAGTTGAGATACAACACACATTTTGTAGTAAAATGAAAGCTGTCATAGTATGCAAAATTACTTGCCAAACCACATCAACAAAATTAATCAATTCAAATGAAACCACGCAGTCCCAGATATCACTAGAGCTGCGCTCTGAATGCCACTACTTTAAATTATAAAGAATCAATCTGATGTGCTGCTAAAAGAATGCATGCAGCAAATGTGAAGTTACTTTTTTGCCTATTTTTTCTGGGCTCCTGAACAACGTTGTGCACTTGGCCAACTTTTCATTCTGAGAGAAGACTCCTCAGAGTTGATCAAACAGCATCATTTTTTGGCAGTTACAAGCAAGCACAAATTAAAAATATAACTGAACTAAAACCTTGTTGTGTGGCTAATATGAATGGAATTGGGAAGAGGATTTGTATTTTTCTGTTTACAAAACAACTGGATTAACACTTCAGCATATCACAAAGCATTCATTTTAAGTTACCTCTTGCCATTTCTATTACAGTGCTGCTTCTCACTTAAGAATGAATCCACACTTTCACTCCATATTTTATCATCAGATCTTCAGGACACCGCTTCTCTAAGATTTTCTGTTCTCAGTGAAAAGCTCATATTGCTAGCATCACACAACACTGGGCACATGCAACTTCAAATTTCGTATAGTACAGGTTCACGACAGATAATAAAGCCAGGGGGCTTTTCACCACTTAAGCAGAATGGGAATTCACATAACTGTCTGCTATAGCTTTTTAAACTGACTCACCATCCAGAAGGAAGGTCCCAAGTCTTAATGGTACAGTCCATTGATGAAGTTATTAGCCAACGACCATCAGGACTGAAAGTCTATAAAAAAATACTCAATTTAAAGGCAAAACTGACAAGTCGGTCTATACAATAGGTCTTGTTTTACACCGTTCAAGATTAGATTGCTCTCTAAGATCAGGATGAAATGAATGGTCATAAAAAGAAATCTGACAAATTCTTACAAAGAGAGATAAAAAGGTCAAAAATATAAGCTATTCCAGAATAAGTCTGCATATACTGACAAGAGTTGCATACGGCTCTAGGGAACTCATTTTGGGCCTCGCGTATACACTTATGATTAAAGCCACAGAGCATAAAACTGAAAACAAACATACAAACAAAAAAACCCCCAAATAAATACTCATTTCCTAGTACTGAGAATTAAGCTAGAAGCTATAAATCAGAGTATTAAGTAAATACACAGTATTTCAATGACCACTGCAAAGTGCTATTTCACAAGATGTAAAGTAAGGAACACAAGTGTGTTACATAACTTCAGACCTGTTTATATCTTGTATTTAATGGACATGTTTTGTCCACATAAAGAGTTTAAGACTCTTGCACAGCTTTACACCTGACTTTTGGTGACTGAAAGTCACTTTTGTGACTTTTGGTGACTGAAAGTCATCTTTTACAATGTGACTTTCAGTGTTCCTAATACTTATGTTTTTCTGTTAAACCCAAAATTATAGCTTGTCACAAAACTATAATAAAATCCCAAAGCATGCTAAAAATATATGATCTTTTGAACACTGTATGTTTTAAGTTGCAAACTAACATGACCGCAGCTCCTATAGAGTTGACATATACTTTTACTGTTCGTAGCTGAACATAACACTCAATGAATTAATATATGCAAATTTATCATCTTTAAAAATAATTAAGTATTTGTATATGTCACCTTCTGTTGTGGAAAATAAGTTAACAATTACCATGTCATTAATTCGTCCATGGTGTCCTGAGAATCTCCTGACAATCTTCCTGGTTTCTATATCCAAAATACTAATACTGAAGTCATCAAAGGCAATTCCCAGAATACCGCTGCCAAAAACCAATAGCACAATTGACAATGAACACTCAAAGACAAATGAAAACGACATCCTAACCTTGCTCAAAAAAAAAAAAATTAGCCTGAGATAATCTCAGAGAAACAGGATTGTATTTCTTCAGCCTAATAAAATTTCTTGTGCAAGTAGAAGACAGTTGTACTTCAAAGGATCAGAAATTTAGGCTCTGTTAGTATCTTTGGTTGTCATCCTAGGCTTAAACACTTACAGCCAAAAAATTTGCATATGAAATAGCTTTTGTTTCTTACCTATCTCTGTGAAGCAGAATTCCACTTGGAGAAGAAGAGAGATCAGTAGAGTGAACTAGGTCTTTAGTTTTGAATTTCCAAAATTTAATTAATCCTTCTCTTCCAGCCGTGATTGTCAGCTGGTTTAATCCATCCACTGCTACCCCTCTAATGGCCCCTTCATGTGCTACAGATCAAGGTAAAAGAAGTTGTATTTCAATCACACTATTCTGTATGTATACTACATATACTAAATGAGCAGTAAGCATGTGACAAAAAATTCCAAAGCCACCTGATAACTCTGCTTCAATATTATAAGTTTATTTCATTAGCAGAGAAACCAAATCCACAAAATAAGTTGCTTGCAAGTAAGCACTGTACAAGACTTACAAAGCAGCAGCAAATATACCACACAAGGATACATAACATGAAATACATATACGCACAATTGTTCAAAGGAAAAGCTTGAACACCATCACTCATTTTGAACTCCTGCATTTGCATATACTATTATTTAATTACCCAGCTGCAAAGAACTCAACTTGCTTATGATGCATGAAAGCATTCCCATACATGAAAGTATTCCTTAATTTTCAAGCAGGGAGCACAAAACAGATGGAAAAATTTATCTCAGAGAGAGAACACTATAAGAAGCCACCAAGTACTGGAGATGTGATGGTCTCGAGAATAGCTGAGGCCAGAGAATCTCGTTTTCGTGCTAACCATGTTGGTAACTGACAAATTTGTGTTGATTAAAACTAAATAGATGTCAACATCAGAACTATCAAACCTAGCACAGATCCTTCCCTTCAGAGTAGGTTTCACATTAGTTCTGATGACAGCATAGGAAAGGACAGTGTAGGGCAATACAGAAACTGAAAAGTAAGATTCCTGAATTCAGCTCAAACTGTTAAATCTCTAAGATGACAGAATACTAATTTGTTGCTGTTCTGCTAAAAGGTGATATTTTTAAAAGTGTAGCAATTCTTACCTCTTTCTTTGCCATAACTCCCTCTGTGAATGCCAGACTGCATGTTATACATATCTACCTGCCCTGTTGACATCCCAATTACAGCAAAGTTTCCACATGTGGTAATATCAACTGCCTTTCAAGGGGAAAAAGACAAGCAAACATGAAAAAAAATTTGCAAAGCACATACCTCACTAGTTAAGTTGTTAGAAGATACATAGTTTATCCTAGGAATGCAAGTTTTTAAAACATTTTCATTAAAATTCTCAAAGCAAAGCTGCACAGAATAAACAACAGCTTACCATCTCAAAAAAGCAGAGAAAGGAGATCTCAAAATAAGCAAACTGGCAACAAATAATAAATGAGACAGCACATGCTTACAAGGATAAATAATGAAATTCTGACTTAGTGACATCCATTTCCTGTCATAAGTCATACCAAACAGCACAAACACTAACTTAAATAAGTAACCTATATTATTAAAACATCTGTGAATTCAATCTCTAGGATGAAAGCCAAACATGCCTGCTACCACTCCCCTTAAATGCCAGTATTGCCAACGGCACTAAAACAGTGCAAGTTCACACAGAGCTTAAGTTCTAAGAAACAGAGAAATAATGGTCTAAATGTCTTTGAAAAGGTAAAGTCCAAAGGATCTGTTAAGAGAAACCACATATTTGCAACAGAACTCATGCATCTACCACAAACTGCTAAGTGTAAGATAAGATAAAAAAGTTATCACAAGATGAAGTACTATTATGAACTCATAGCACAACAGCTATGCCACAGTAACTACTCGTGCTGCAAGCTCTTAAGCCACAGTAAACATTTATAGCTCTGTCACAGAGTGCTTGACTTTCACTCTGTGCAGCTTAAGTTGCAAGACATTTTAAAGGGAACTTCCTGCCTGCAATTTGAAAATACACTTTTTCTATTTAAAAAGAAAGTATCTTCAACAATTTGCTTTCACAGAGCAAGTATGAGAGTTTACCATCAGAAGCATATAATCAACTCAACACCATTAAAAGAAATTAAAGTAACTGAATCAGAAAACAGAACCTGTAGTTCACCTGAATGTTTAAGGAAAAACGCACATTTGGCATTTTTCTTAAAACCATTTGCATTACAAAAAAGTAAGTAGGACACACAGAGCTCACAAAAAAGAATTTTGCAAAGCAACTAAATTAAACACCTCTAGCTAGTACTTTCTCAATCTAAATACTGCTTCTGTACAAACAACCAAAAGGGCATACACTATAATACTGAAGAAACATTGGCATGAATAAATTACCGTTGCATATATATCAAGAGGTTTGTTTTTGCTAAATGCTTCCGGCCTCAGTTTATGGGTTCCCATAGAAGTCTTCTGATAGTTCCATGTTGTGCAGGTTATATATCCTTGATGGCAGGCAACAATACCATCCCAGTCATTCTGACGAGCTACTTCTGCAGTGCAACATGCATTCGTTTTAGAAACAGTAATTTTGAAGTCAAATAAACTTCTCTTACATCACAGGTAACAGCATTTTTAAATATCTTCAGCCAAAACAATTTACATCAATGATTCATGCTGGACAGAGTCAAAGAGCTATAGTTAAAAAAAATTACCTGGTAAACACTACTGCTTATGCTGTTGTAACTGCAATTTTACCAAAACAATACTTTTTTGGTATGTTACATTTGATATCTTTGTACACTTGAGTCAATGTGGTTTGAAAAGCATATTTAAACTTAAATGGTTTAATTTAACAGTTCAAGCAGCATACACTTGCAGCTGAAGCTGTAAACATTTTCTTAAGCTGCTGAACCAGCAAAAGGCACTAATTTAACATTCAAAGCAGGGTTTAAGAGCTAAGTCTGCTTCACACAGCAAAGGCCTTTTCTGCATTTGCAGGAAATGTTTCCTCAAAAGTTCAGTACAACAATTTTGTTGTCAGAATCACATAGGAATCTAAGCGATGAGCAAGTTTGCATTTTTTCTGGATTTTATTCCTTAAAAATTAGCAATGGGGGTTGAAATTGTGCATTTCTAGACCTTTAAAGAATAAAACAACAAGATACAAAACCATTCACCTCACGAACCAAAGATAATATAGTAACAAAAACGCAAATCAAATTAAAACGAACTTAAACATTTTCTTAGGCCTCCAAACATTTAAATCATTAAGGCAGAAGGTGTGGCATTCATTAAAAAAAGAAAAAAGCATACACATTTGCAACAAATATGTACAGATACGCTGTATAACTTCAAATGAATACATTTTGATAAAACAAAGATAGGAAAAAAGAAAATTTAAAAGATTACTGCTAAGTTTGCTTGACAAAAACAGCAGTAAGTGCAGTGTTGATTTATTTCTGAATATGCCCCTGGCTTATTCAAAATAATAGTCAGTTTATATAAAAATCTGGAGCCTTAAAAATAGGAGAGTGAAGACAATATTATTCAGAACTTCTGGGAAAGAAATAAGTGCACACATTAAAGAAAACAAAATCACTGCTGTTCTGTTCACATATCTCAACCCCGACTTGGAACAATCACTCCTAATAGCAGCAAGTAAGCAAAGATACACGCACACAAAAATAATTGACATCACCAATGAGGTTGCTAACATTAATGCAAACTTCTGTGCTCACTTCTGTGTGCCTAAGACAAGTATCTTTTAGCCAGTTCTCGAAAGTAACTGAACAGTAACTTTCTCTCCCATAAAACTACTTTAATTATCAATGAGAAAACAGAATGTGAGCATTAACATCATTTACTTCCTAAAGCACTGAACATAATGATTTTCATTTTCTAAATTGAAGTTAATCTTCTAAAAACTTGTAGTAGTTCATACATTCGTAATACTTTCTTTCCTTCTCCACCAATACAAGTGTAACTCACATCCACACTCTTCATACAAACAAACTTTATTCCAGAAAATGAATTTAAGTTAAACGTAATAGACACAAGCCTTTGCTTTGATTGGATTCAGAGTGTCCGTATAACATCTAGCAAAAATAAGTAATGCCCTCATTGATACATTTATGTTTTAAGCTGTATAAATGAGGAAAAGTCCAAAAAAGGAAACAGGAACAAGTAAGTAGTAATTTGCTTCTGTTTACACAGATCAGTCACTAAGTTGAGAATCTTGAATCTCTGAATTCCCAGTATCCTAAATTCTGTCTCAGTTAAATATTTAACTCTCTTAAAAGACCTAATTTAGTAAAAAATTAGTTAACCCAATGACAGTGCTACTTGTATTGACAAAAGTTAAAGAAACAGTAGGTAACAGCTGAAAGAAATTAGTTCACAAATAATGAAGCTAAGAGTATTTAAGAATTTTGAAAATCCAAGTATGTAAGTCATTTCCATTTGATGTTATAAATCAAATCAAAAGTGCATCACACTGCATCTCATTCATCAGCTGAGGAGATCAGCTTCTGGTCCTTTACAAAGTTAAACTTCAGCTGATGAACAGAGGTGAAAAAAATTGTCTCAAATGTTACACATCATGTTTTAGGCACTATCAAAAAATATTAATACACTTCTCTGCATACTGTGCAGTACATATGAATTTATATATTAACATATCTTGAACTCAAGAACTGTTTTCATGCTGGTAAACAATCAAAAATTACAGTACTTTCTCTGCACTAGTCATTTAGTATTTCTTTCCACACTCCTACCACAACTCAAAACCAAGCCCTGAATGCCTAAATATGAAAGATAGTTTATAATAGCCATTCTCTTTCAAAAAGTCAGGTCCAGTATTTGCAAACTGAACCACAAATGTACAGAGTAATTGAAATATGACTTTGAAAAGTGACTCAAAGGAAAGAATTTGGGGATCAAAGTCAACTTCTATAACTAAGCTTTCCTTAGCTGACTCAGATATCCATCCCCTAATTGCTGGTCCTCCAGCCTGGAACAGTAAGTATGCTAGAAGATCTTCACTCCCATACCGGAGTTTCTCCAGCCAAAAGCTGGTTAAGCTCAAATGTGTTTGAAATAAAATGTTCTTACTGGAAATGGAAAAAAAAAGAAAAAAGAATTTATTTTGTAATCTCTTTGTAAGAGAAGAGTTTACCATATAAAATGCCATTTTAAACTGGCATTCTGTAGCTCACGAAGGGCCACAGAATCCCAATAATCTCATCAGTATAGTAAGGACTTTCAATCCATTCGTTTTTTGAGGGTTAAGAGATAACAATGAACACATGATGAGCTCTGTCATATATTTCAAAGATTACTTACCTGAAGCAAAGGCTGTAATAGGTGGAAGTGCCATTGTATCATGCTGAAGACCTTTCCTTTTCGATTTCTTTTTGTTAATTGAACCTAAGAAAAAAGAAAAAAAAAAAGGCAAATAAGTATCTCAGGGCTAAATCTGAGAATATTGGTTTAAAATGGGCAATTCACTAAACAAAGTTCCTATTAAACTTAAAGAGTAAGCCAAAATCTTTTTTTTTTTTTTTTTGAAACTGACATATATTTTCAAACTAGTATTACATTTAACAGACACAGAATTACCTATAATTAAAACTAAGCTTGTCACCACTCAATCCTCATTCCCTCTTTACAGGTGCTTTTAACTCAAGCTTCAGGTTATAATTTGCATTTTCAAAGAAACTTAGGGAAATTTCCAAATAATAAATTCTAGCTTCTCCATGATGTGAGGTAGGTTTTTGAAACTTATCAGTAATATAAGGAGCAAGTGGATTGTTTTGGTGTCATGGATTTGCCTTTTTTTTTTTTTTTTTAAACCAAAAAACCTGAGAATACTGATGTGTCATACAAAGGTATACAATCAATAGCTAATATAGAGTGCACATTCTTCCCTGAAACGGAATCCATGATCTTCACTATCTAAACATTCCTTTGTTTGATGGGAACTATCCAAAAACCTCTCTGGTGAAATGTGCGCCAAGTCCATGAATAGGAAAGAAAAGGATACTAATTACTATTTTAGTTTAATAGACAAATGCTTATGTAAAAGCTCTGAAGTCCGATGATCCATCCATGGAAACCATTAATCTCTACCTTGACATAGCATTGTTATTTCCAAGGGTTTGAAGAGCTAAGAACATAGAGTTCCTGTCACACAATTCATGTGATGCTGAGCAGATCACTAGACTGATATATTCACAGACATACTACACAACTCCCTTCCTTCCGGGATCTGGTGCTGACATCCCGAGGCAGAGATGCCACCATCACAACTAAAGAGATGGTTATACAGGCATGACTACATAAAGCAATATATTAACACCCACCTCTGATCACCAAAGACTCAGGAATCTGAAATTCAATGCCCAAAGTATATAAATGATCAATTAATCTACACCTGTCTATTTGAATGAATTGAAATACCTGGATATCCACATATATAGATATCTAAATCCAAAAGTTATCTTGGTCTTTCTGAACTGTATAAGAAAATGCCCCATAACCATGGCAGTGCTTGGAATATGTGTGTGGGGGTTTAACTAAGCTTTATGATTAAATCCAAGGAACTGAAGTCAAGAAATCTGAATTACTTGTGTTAATTTAGCCAATTCAACAGAAGGGGAATGGGGGAAAAGAGTTAAAGTTAAGCATGTAAGATGAACTAAAATGTCACCTACTGTTTTACACATTCTTAATCCAAAAATCGCATCCAACTTCTCCCACAGTAAAGTAATATATACTGTCAGGCTAGAGAAATTACTTTGCTTAAGTATTTTAATCAGGCAAACATATCCAAGAGTGTACTTTATACACATCAGGAATGATTAACATTTCTTGAGCACTGAGGTGCATGGCTTTCATACAACAGTTAAAGTGAAAATAAGGCCTAATATTTTAGCACCTTTCTACATAAATACTTCTGCATTTTCTGTCACCGCTATTTGTACTTTCACTGAAATACTTACCACGTCCTAAACTTTTATTGAATCTTTCATGCACTGTTGAAAACGACTGCAATGTTCCATCTTGACCTGATGAAATATTAGAGAAGGGAAGGGCAAAAATCAACTTTTATATTATGCATAATCTATTCAAACAAGAAAAGCAGAAGATAAGTACTCAGAAACCACAAAAACGATAGTAAAGTATAAAAATATATATACTTTAATAAAAATTCTGATCCGAGGAGAAATGCAAATTCACTAGCTAGTGAAGCCTAGATCTCAATGGCCTATATCCCATTCCCATTATTTAGCCCCACACAGATGAAAATGACATCTCTCTCTGTTATTCATCTTCTATAAAATACTTCAATTTCTCTATCGCCCTCTTTCTTCATTACAATATCCAGCCATTCACAGCCTTCCGTCACCTTAAAGATACTGTTACGTCCTTCAAATCCCTCCATAGTATCTCTAAAGCTTTCCCATGACTCCATGACTTCCTCCTTACCAACTACAATACTTTCTTCACCCCCAATCTACACATGCTGTGGCTGGTTAAGAGACACACCTAGGCTAGCCAGTAAGTTAACCCAAACAGAAAAGGTGAAAGCCGAGTTCTCTATCTTTCCTGTAAACCAGGACACTAATGGGACTTCCATCCTCTACCCAACCACCAATGTTCACAGAACCTTAAAAGAATTTCATTTACCAGAGGGACACATGGCTCAAATTTGAAACTGGCAAAAAAGTCTAAAGGTTTTGTGGGGGAGGTGCAGGCAAAGTAGAATCAGAAACTAGCAGACAATGTAATTCTGTAAACCTCATTCTCCCAGGGAAGTCAAGCTAGGGAAAAAAACCTGTACCAAAACACAGGTAAAACTAAAGGCACTGAGACAACTTTAAAAGGTCAGAAGAATCACAAAAGGTTATTTTTAGACCAAAGAAATAAGGAAAGAGAAAACAAGTCAAAGTGAACTTAAAGAATCTGAAAAACAACAGAGCAATTACAGTATTCAAGCAATCTTTAACTCTGTATCATGGCAGGAGTAATGAAAAACCTGTGTAAGGATGAAGAGATATATTCAGAAACAGGACACTGCAAGGAAAAAGATTCGTTTGCATGCAACCAGGATGAGTATGTTGGGGACTGGAAGCAGTGTTAAGCAGGATGAAACCAGGGACCTTGGTGAGATTTTTAAGTTTATTTGTCAGAAAGCCTGTTTTAAGGAGATCGGTAGTAGCACTTGAAAGGCACCTCACAGCAATGCTACTCCAGTTCTGCTGCACAGTTTTACCACCGGTTCAGAAAGGAACGTAGAGCCCCCTTACACTGCAGATACATCCAATCTCAAAGCCTGAGACTCCTTTCACTTTAGAGCTTGCCTCTGTGCCCTCTCCTTTTTCTCAAGCACAATGAACAAAACAGGAAACCGCAACAAACAAGTGTGATGATTTATTAAGTAATTTTGATTGTCACCGTGGTTCATCTGGACTGAGCTAAGCTACTGACTTGGCCCTGACCAACAAGATATTTTACTATGGATAGTGCTAGCATCGCTGAGCCGTACTAGGTGCAACATTCATTAAAAACGTGGCATGTTTTCAAACGTTGCCCATGCAAATAATTTCTTTCTGTCAGAGTAACTAAACTGAAGAGTCTCTTACTCCATTTCTGAAGTGTCTTGGGCCACAAAAAAGTCTGAATGGGCACCTCATTTCCTAAAAGATTGTAGGTTTTAAAATACGTTAGTTTCTAAGGAAGTTTAGTCACTTCTACAATTTTTACACTTTTAGAGTAATGTCTTGCTAACAAGTGATCGTGGCAAGACACATTCCAGCTACAACTGAGCTGTAACAAATTACAAAGCATCTGTAACCCACAAAGCATGACCAAAATGGCAGGAAAAATGGAGCAGCTCCTGCAAGATACCAAATGCATTAGGCTCCCTCTTTTCCTCCCCTCCATAAACAGAATTTCACTAATTGTTGAGGGTTTTCATTTGACCAGCTAATAGCTCCTTAGAAGATGATGAAGCAATTTTTATTTGTCAAACATGAGCATGGGCAGCAAAGGCAGCTCCTATGCTTGTCCATTTACCTACGTGCTGTTACGCATTCCCTTAGGGTAACCTAGGGCAACTGTGAAACAGTTTGATAGAACAATAAATGACACTATCTATACTAATTACTTGCTATGTTTCATAAATACATGTAATCCATAATACATGAAGTATAAATTATTACATGAGCAAAACAAAAATACTGAGCTCTGCATGTTTTCATCATCCCAGTAGGAAATCGGACTGAAGAACATGAATGAGAATTCATACCTGCACTAAGAATTTGCTCTCCATTTTGCCCATGGTATCTGATTTTTGTTGGAGGTGCACTATGTCCCATTCGGCTCCTCAATATACGACCAGTACCACCAGGTCCATCAAAAATCCACACCTGCCCCCAGAGAATGAAAAAAAATAAAGCTCATAAACACTTCAGTGCCAATAATTACACCTCTTGGCAGTAGGGTAAGCTGGGAGCCGGCACAGCGAAGTCCACAGATGGGCTGTTACTCTTGGCCCTAAAACTTTGGAGGTGCCAGAACACCTGATGTTTCCCAGCTGTTCGTTCTGCTTCTCTACCTGAGGTTACTGGCATCAGAGAACATACAACACAATGGGCATTTCTCAGAATCAACAGTTAACAGCCCAGAACACTAATGAAAACTGAAATAGATGGAGATTTGAGTTAGAGCACCAGGCTATAAATTGTTGTTCTGGAAGAGTGGATCCAGAATTTAGTTCTTCAAAGCTACCATGTTCTCATCATGGCAGTGGACCCTTAAATTGCCTCACTATGCATCAACAGAGACTGAGAGGCAGCAACTTCAGTAATCTGAGTTTTATTTGTTTCATTTGAAAAATCACTGCTTCAATCTAGACTAAATATTTACACTTTGGAGGACCACAGGAGAAAAAATAAATAAATAAAAATAGCAGTTAGCAGCAACTTACCCGTATAGCATTATCAGCACCGTTAGTAATAAGAAGTGGCTCTCCAGGGACAAACGACATACCAGCTATTGCTGTGGAATGGGCATTTCGCATTTGACTGATTAGTTTCTTCTCTTCTAGATCCCACAGTGCAATGTGCCCAACGGGGCTACCAGCTGCCATAACTTGGTGTCCATCTACTCACAAACCAAAAATAAAAAAGTTTGTTTCTTGACATTCAGTAAAACCTTATTGACTTCTCACATCTTAAAACTGATGCAAGAAAATGATATATGTCACAATTCTGAAGAAAAAATTCATTCTCAAGCTAAGTCTAAAGATATGCTTTTATCGAAATAGTCTAGTGTTTCAAACAGAAAAGAAACAAAGGTCATTGATAATAAGAACAGGAATTGTTCATATCAGATAACACCAGATATGCATAAGTGCAGCATTCTGATACAACAGCCAAGGCTGGGAGTTTTGCTTGAAAGCACACGAAATCTTGACCTATACCATTTTAAAAATGTTATTCCATATCCTGTGTTTTTCCCCAAACTTATTAGTCTTCAGGCTTCAGAATACAGGAGCAACTGTAACGCCACACTAGAAGCTAACACTCTTGTTTTTAATCCTGTTAATTGCATGGCTCAACGGCTTGCAAAAATATTCCACAAGTTGATTACATGTTTATTGAATTGTTTTAAGTAATAATTAAAATTTACACTTCACAGGATTTCTAATTTCTGTTCTCCTTGTTCTATTTTGTCTAATATTAAGGAGATTAACAGGTCATACTAGCTTCCAGAAACATACTACACACATTCAGGCAAGTTAGACATCATGTCAAGGTTAAAGAGTCATCTACTTCCCACATAATTGGTAACTAACCTTTTAGATCTAAGAAAAGAAAAGGTCAGCTTCCAATTTACAATTACACACATAATGGACAGCTATAATAGACGGGCTCAGGGCTTTCCTCTTCTGTAGTGCTTCACCAATATGGAAATTTGTCAGTAGCTCATTTTAATTTTAATAAAGAGCACTTTACTCAAAGCCTGAAATGAGTACATGAATTCAAAAGAACTAAAATGATTCTTTTGAACCAAGAATTTTTACGTATTTCCCAACTGTAAAGATAGAGAGAGAGAGAGAGAGAGAGACTGGAGGGAGTGTGACACTAATAAAAGATCTGCGTGTTCAAGCAGACATAAGCAGTTATTTAACTTTTTTGACATTTTAAGTTAAATGGTTGACACAAAAAGGCACTGTTGCTGCTTTTCACAAGTCTTCCCAGTTGCATCCCTTCCCAATACATCCTGCATCAATCTATATTCTGTTAAGATTTTAAAGTTAGTCTAGTTAAATGAGAGATGAGATTCAGGATCACAATGCTGCAGGCAGGATCAATGTTAAAGTAACAGCTGAGTAAGTAGTACTTGCCTATCACACAAAAAAGTTGTTATATATTCAGTGATCCCCAGTAACATCCATTCAGGAATAATCCCAGCTATATAAGAGAAACCTGTATCTATTAACATTCTGACTTGTTTTCACTGGGAAGACTACTGAGAAGTAAGCCTGGGTGCTAACTTACAGCGTACTGATTACTCTGCGCTAACTCCCGTGGCAATAGCTCTCAGCACACTATAAATACAAACTGGCTCACTTCACTTTGAAGAAGGAGTACTGTATTTCATGCTTTCTGTGCACTGTGAGTGTGTACACAAGAAAACACTACAAAACAACAAGCATGATGAAGATACACAAACTCTCTTACTTTTTGGTAACTTCTCTAGATTATCTATAGCCTTTGAAAACTAAAACTCATAACACTTACCCCAGACTTTGGTTCTGAAATGCTTTTACCACAGCATTACCTTCTATTAATTTTATAAGCATTTTCGCCGAAAGTGCTAAGATTTACCTGTCCGAAACGATATTGCTGTGATGGGACCCCAATCTTGTTGAAATTTCATCAGAGTTTCATCAAACTTAATATTATGTACAATGATGTGACCAGATACAAGACCTACTGCAACAACGTCTAGTGCTGGGGCCTGCAAGAAACATTGAATGGCAACTGAAATGAGAAACAAAAGGCTTATGGCTACACTAGCAATACGAGTAGGTATAAGACAATGCATCTTAGTCTGGGACAAGTAGTACAGAACTTGTTCAGAATAAACAAATAAGGCATCTTGCAAGACATTATCTATCTATATCACCTGACTGACCATTTAATAAGTCTAAACAAAAAATAGAGAGATGTAAGATTTTGCACTTAATTGGATAAAACCATTCTGTTTTCAGAAGCTTGAAATTCTTGGAAAAACAGCTCACTAAGTTTTCAGTATTTCTGGTGGACCATTATACACCCCTGCCTCACACATTCACATTTACAGGTTTTATCCAGGACAACTGCAGACCACTTTGAGCTGTCACCAATGTTTTAAATGCTACCAGTTAGTTTTAATATAGTAAATACAATTATAAAATCTCTTCTTGAATCAGCAAACCTACATTTTCTAACCTCCAAGGCAAAATAATTTAAACAGTAAGAAACTAGCAGTGTAACGAACATCACACAGCATACACCCGCATCTTGTAAACAGATCATTTCTGAAAGTTCATTACGTCATTCGGTGAATAAAGATTACAGAAGTAATGAATACCACATGGCTAAGATGCTAAATATGACAGAACTGCTAGGACTAGAGGAAGGACATATAATAAGCCTTCAAGTCTACTTCTTTTCAATGTCTAAAAAGCTAGAGAGGGTTATTAACATGACTTGAAAGAACATAAGTAAACTTTACGGCTATAATATTAAAGAACAATATTTTGCCTGCTATTCTCAACCAGTTACATAAGACAGCAAGATACCAAAAATACTAACTTGTTGAAGAGTTGTGACCCCTAAGCCCCATCCTGCAAATGAGTATAGGAGTTTACTGCAAAAACAAGACAAAAATATCAGTTTACATTTAGGAATTTTCCACATTAAATGCACACCTTACACACATTTGCACAGGAAAGTAAGACAGATTTTGGTCCCCATATACCGGTTAAATGCAAAAAAAAAAAATAACACTACTAAGTATGGTCAAGAATAAAATGTATGGGTAAGAATATTTATATGAAAAAGTTAGTGCCACGCATTAATACTTTAAAGTTGACATAGTTGCATAACATAAAGAGGGAGAAAACTCATTCCAAGCCAGTTGCTCGCTATGCATTTCTCCTCTAAGCAGACCTCTTCAGAACATTCACCATCCACACAACGAGCTGGTCTCAGTCCAACTTCTAAAAACACAAACTCCTCATTTGCAGAGTAACTTCACCACACAAAGACACTAATTTGTCTTTCAAGTATACTCTTCCTTCTTTCTTTCAAAAACATAAGTGTTAACAGCCAAAACGTGATGCAAGAATGTTCACAAACCAAGCAGTCACATAACATTTTAGATGCTTACTAACAGTGTAAACATGAAAATGAGATTTAAGAATAGATGTGATTAAAAAACTATTCCATCAGCCACAGCTATAGGTTGCTATTCTTACAAGACTGACAATAACAATCTGCTCCCACCTCTCACTTTCTTTTCTTGCCACAGATTATCAACCCTTTCCTCCAATTCTGCCAGTTTGTTTTCACTAATTGTGCCCATACCTATCTGTGAAACTATATAGAGAAAAAACAGTGGAGAACTGAAATTACTTAACCCAGCTGCGCTGACAAAAGAGCAGTAACAGTATCCTAAGTTCTTATATAGTTAAGGGAGACTCTAAGTCACCTAAAGAAGATTTTTTAATGTCTTAGATGTATTGCATCTCAGGCATTGCTTTACTGGGGCATGCTCAGAGGCAACCACATGTCTACACATCTCTTACTGAAGTCTAAGTATCAGATGCTAACTGCCTCCATGTTACCTGCCACCACTTCCTTGGACCAGCACCAGCTATAAAATCAAGCATAGAAAAGAGAGGCAGAAGGCCTGAACATGCATTTAGTAACCATTTTAATTGTGTTCATGGGAAAGCTATGTGATTCCAAGAAATAAAAGAAAGGTAATGTAATAAAAGAATTCCTGCACGATCCCTGACATTTTGCAAGGAGAGAAAAAACAACACACGACTTGAGACATCAGCGTTAAGGGTGCAGCAGCATTCTTGCGTCCCTGGAGACAGACCAACTGAAAACTTCTGCCAAAGAACTCAGTAAAAGATTCCACATTCAAAAGTTACCATACTTTAAAATATCAGCTGTTGCATATGAAACTACTTGGAGCATGAAGTATATCTGAGCCATTAAGAATCTTACTTGGATCTTATATTCCACAGCTGCAAGCTCCCTTGTTCACTACCAAGGAGAATTTTATTCAAATAGGTGCTTGGATGCAGAATTGCAGAAACTGCAAAAATGGCCTTATCAAAATCCATTTGAAGATATTCCTCTGCAAAAAAGTAAGAAACAACGTTAGTACGGCTACCTCTACAAATCTGCAGGCTTTTCATTCCTTGCTGGATGGCAGAACTGATGCTTACTCTGTATGAAACCCGTAACTAGGGTTTCTTACATGAAAGGATTAGCTAACACATAACAGGACAGGCTAAACTTGTTTACATCATAACATCTGTTGGCCTGAAGGTATATTTTTTTTCCCTATAAACCTACCGAGTACAACAATGCTGGCAAAACTGTAGTGATTTATATCTTTCTGAAGGATTCCTGTTCCTGCCTGAGCAAAACACCTCATCTGATCAGCATACCTTTTGCCTGTAATAACAGCTTCAAATCACTAAAGCCAGTTTGCAGACACTTAAAGAGCTAGTACACAGGGAACGACATGGGCCAATACGACAGTCTGAGAATGCTTTCTAAAGAAAAGTCAGGCCATTCCATAAGGCACTTTTCAATGGCACGAGAAGGTGGTGACACAACTAAAAGATTATTCATAGGAATTTAATCGTACCCAGACTGATAACAATCAAATAATTATAGGATTTTAGAGGTGATGCCAAACCTGCTATAACACACTGTTTACCAGAAAATGGAGCATTAATATGTAATTTCTGTAGGAGGAGACTTCTATATGCCTATCTGGATCTTTATTGTGTCTCCACATGTGGTGCAGGAGCCATGCATGAAAAATTACTGCAGCATTAGAAATTCAAATTACTGTTTAAGTAACATTATTGTTTAAGGCTTTTCAAGAATAAACTAATTCCTAACACGCACATTAAAGAACCTTTCTTAAATTACTGAATGTTTAACAATGTTATGTTATAGAGACATTAGACTTGTAACAATAATAAAGTCTCACCTTCTGACTGTATATCCCAAACAATAAGAACATTAGCAGTATCCACAGAGATGACATGATCACCAAAAGGCAGCAGAAGCTGTATTTTGGCCTTGTGACCTTCATAGGTATGAACTACCTAGAATTTCAAATAGACATTTTTTCAATATAATTTGTTCAGGTAGCATACCAGGTTAGCCTACTGCTTGAGGACTGCCAATACACACTTTAAAAATAAGTTTAAATAAAATGCAGAGAAAGATGACACATCTTAAAGAAAAAGACATGCTATTTTCTTTGTTATTAAAAAGCGTTGGCAAGTTACTTTAATACTTAAAGCACAGGTCAGCCATTACAGAATTTGTTCTTATGTTTTGCTATTGTAAGCTTTTATTGCTCCTTCTGCTGAACAGAGCTTTGTCTTCCTAAAATTGAAGGCATAAAACATCCATGGAAATGTAAGCGTGTAGAAAATGAATTAGGTGTCTAGAAAACAAACACTACCCAACTGTTTCATACTATCAAGCAACAAGTTAAAAAGATAAAAACCTCTTTGTTCCTGGCAAAAGCATGGAGAACATTGTCATATGAAGCAAATACCAACATCCGGTCTGCTGCCAAACAAGTAATATCTTGTAACAAAGCATTACCTGTTAACGAAAAGACAGGAAAGTTTAACAAGTTTCATGTTCGTAGCAAAAGAGAAAGTCCATCAATGTATTTCTTTAGCACAATAACCTACCAAAAAAGCTGTTCTGTTGAATATGTTCTTAAAGAAATGTGTACATTTTAGAAGAACACAAGCAACAACACATTGATAAATCACAACATGGTTCTTCTTTTGAAAAACACTTAATAATAAAATAATTAACACTGTAAGTAAAGGCAAATATTAATTTTCTGAAAGTTTAGAAGTGTTATTTTGGGTTAAGTTCTTTATAAGGACTGTCGCAGCCCTGCAGCCCACTGGATTGGAAACACAGATGATAAACACAGAATTAGCAACGCCTATTAGGTTATACCATTCTACAAACCTGGAAGCTACAGCTACACTCCTACATCTGTTTCTTTCTGAGGACAGCAAGTGTGATAGGAAACTTACTGCTCTAAGAATAAATATCATTTCCCACCCAGTAACTGGTTCAGGAAGTAAATCTATTACTGCTATCAGCTACTGAACTAGCTCAAGTGGTAAAAGTATGTTACACATCCAAGCTCCAAACCACACTGACAAGAAGTTGATACAGTTGATACAGATGTGATAGAAACCTAGAAGAATACTCCCACATCTAGTTAAGTATAAGAATAAAAAGCACAGCATTTAAAGATTGTCTGAAAAATACCAGACCAAGAATCATCTCTGCAACCTTAAGTAAGTCACCATGGCAGTACAGCAAACTTACACAATCACACAGTATGCCCCTCAATATTGCTTTATACTATGAATTATCTGACGCAAAGAATCCTATACTCCTTGCTGTACCGCAGCACAACTTCAAGGGGAAGAACTAAACAAAATAAGAAAAGCTGCACTCTATGAGAGGTTTCATTTGTTTATACATGTTAGATATCTTCCGATAATACCTCTAAAGGGACTGATGCCTAAAATCAGAGTAGAAAAGTCTGGTACTCCACGTAAGTGCTATGCAAGTCTGCTTAGGCCAAGATAGTTATAGATAAGCCCAGATTAAAAAATTCAGAGCACCAATCACGTAACGTCATTAAACCAATGACATCACATACAGAAGGACATAATTTCAATCATGATTTTGTATTTAAATGTCTCGATTCTCCGAAAGGCTTAAGACTTTACAGAATATGCAACATTTTTATGACTTTGTATGTTCAAAACAGAACTTCATTAATTTGTTTACTGCAGAAAGTATTCACTACTGGACTTCTAAATCCAGTTTCAGTTGTGTAACAGTGATTATTCGTGTTTCTGTGTGCTCAGTTACCAAAAATATATCTTTTAAAAGATCTGTGTAAGCACTTTGTGGTATGCAGAAGTAAAATCCTGCTTTTCAAGGCAGCATTCATCTCACAGAATCATATGAATGTTGGCTGGAAGGGACCTTTGGAAGTCATCTAGGTCAGCATTCCACCCAGCCCTTCCCAAAAAGCAGGATCACCCCCAATACCAAATGAGGCTAGCTGCAGTTGCATTCAGGTGAGGGCTGAAAACCTCTGACAACGGAGATCTCACAATTGCTATATTGTGCTGCAATTCCCTCTTCCGCCATCCTTGTAAATGCCCTTCAAGTAGTTGTTGGCTGCTTCTAGGTCAACCCTTAGTTTTCTCTTCACAAGACTAAACAAATCAAGTTATTTCAATCTCTCCTCTTCGGCCATGTGCTGTAGGGCCCCGATCCTCTCCACAGTTTCTGAACATCCTTCCTGAATGGGGAGGGAGGCACAAACTGGATACAGCAGTCCAGGTGCAGCCTCGCTAGTGCTAAATAAAGGGAAGTAACAGCTTTCCCTGCTCTGCTGGCCATGTTCCTCCTAACATAGCTCGGTACACGGCTTGCCTTATTCACGACGACTGCACTGCTGGCTCGCGTTCAGTCTGGCACTGCCATAACCCCAGCTTCTTTTCGGGAGGGCTGCAGCTCAGTTCCCAGCTTGCTGTTCTGTCCCAGGTGCAGAATTCTGTGCCTGCCCTTGCTGAACTTCATGATGTTTCTGTTGGCCCAGTCATAAAGTTTTGCAACATCTCCTTGGATTGAAGCTCTGCCATTCTGCATGTCAGCTACTCCTCTTAACATATTATCATCTGCAAATTTTTGATAAGAGTACATTCTGTCTCATGATCTAGGTTGTTGATGAAGGCACTGAACAATATGGGCTCTACTATTGACATGTAGGGCGCTACGCTTGCTGCCAACTGGATGCCAAGCCACTGATTCCTACGCTTTGTACCCAGCAGTCCAGCCAATTTTAACCCTCCTCAAAGTCTCTTGAGACTTTCACTTTCCTCTTATTACACAGACTTCCAGTAAATGTAGTAACAAAAAGGGGATGTGGAAATAACAGCTTTATTCACTGCCCATTCCTTAAAACCCAGGGGCTTTTTTTCCAAAGAACAGGATGGAAAAAAAAAAAAAAAGAGAGAGGTTCACAAGGTATATATCTAAGAGAACTAAGTTACGGTTGTAAAGGCAATCTTATTTCCAAACTGAGTGCCTGGTATTTCATTCTACGTCTCCTTTTAACATACTTCACTGTAAATATTTATACATACGATTCATTTTCCATTTTTAAATTCAGAACTAGCCACAGATATTAGATTTGTTAAAAAAAAAGAGGGTGAACAATCTGCAATACTTACTGACAGCAACAATACCAAGTTTCTTTACCTGCAACAAAAAATTCAAAAGGCATTTTTAGTTGCTTGTTGCACTGAATTTGCTATAAATAATAATTCAAGTTCTAGGAACCGGCCGAGATGACATAAGGAACTTGCATCCCTCACCAGGAACAACAAATATTTATCTTAGTTTGCAACGGTATCTACAAGAGAACCCATGGACAGCAGGTCAAAAGGAAAAGGACATGATATTTGCAGAAAGACAGGTGTTCAGCACCAGTGAGCTGTGCTTCTCAATAAACTTTACACGATGCGCGTGATGCTAAGCACGCATTTATAGACGTTTTGCAGAGCTTGGGCAAATTTATTTTCACATAATCTCTGTTCCTATGCTACTCCCACTACCACCACATTACATTATTATTTTCAATGAGCTCACAAGTAATTTGGTGAAGTGCCATTGAAGCAAATTATATGTCATCCTTGCCCAGAGACGATCATTACTAAATTAGTTCGAGAGTGGGACTTAACCCTGAAAAACCACCAAGATATACAAGGATGTGTGTTGCCTCCCCTCTGCTGTACAACATAATCACTTGATTCAGCGCTATTTTATTATTTTGTTTCTATAGATTGAAGACTCTTTTAGCACATAGAAAAAGAGCGAGTCAATACCACAGGTCCTCATCTTGTAAAACTGACTCGTGCCCACGTGCTTTTTACACGAAGAGCTCTCGCACGGCCTAAGGGATAAACCAGCCACAGCGGAGCGCGCTTCTGCGCCGCTCGCACTCCGAGCCGCCGCCGTGCGCGAAGCGGCGGTTTGTTCGGCAACGCAGCAGAAACCCCAGCGCGTCGCGGCGCCGCCGCTCAGCGGGGGGGGGCGCGCAGCAACCCGCGGGGCCTCCCCGCGCGGCTCCCCCGCCGTCCCCCGCTGCTCCGCGGCCCCTCACGAGTTCTCCCGTCCCTCACGTTGCCGTGCTGGGGGGGGGGGGGGGGGGCCGGCGGGGGAGGCCGGACGGCCCGAGTGCCCCCCCCGGGCCGGGAGGGGGGTGGCGGTGAGGAAGGGCCCCGGGGGGAGGGGGGGCATGGCACGCGGCCGGGCCGCCCCCGGCGACTCACGTTGTAGGTGTGGACGCTGCGGCCGGCCGCCGTGGCCACGTAGAACTGGCGGTGGCGGCCGTGGTAGCGCAGCACGTGCGGGACGCCGCCCGAGTAACGGCCGAGCGCGCGGAAGCCCACGAACAGCCCGCCGCCCTCGCCCGCCATCCTCCCCGCACGCGCCCGCCCGGCTAAGCGGCCCCGGCCACTTCCGGCGCCGCGGCGGAAGGCGCCGTGCGCCGGCGAAAGCGCTCCCCCCGGCCCGCGCGGACACGCGCCCGGGGTTCCGCCGCGGCGGGACGGGACGGGGCGGCCCCGACGGCGGCAGCGAAGCGGTCAGCGGCCCGGCCGCGGCTCCGCCGCCCTCCGCGTGCCGCGTTCTCGCTGCGGGGAAGTCGCTGCCGAACATTTCAAGCCCCCCTCTCCCCACCCCGCGCCGCCGGGGCGTGCACAAAGCGCACTCCACGGCCGAGGGAATAAGTCTGCAAACACCTCCAAAGCCGCAAAAATGCGTGCAAAGCACCGCCCCTGCCCCGGGACTTGCAGCTCCCGACGCTCGCCCGAGCCGCGCGGCGACGGGCCAGGGCCCGAAATCCCCGGTACTGCCGCCTTTCGTGGTGCCTTTCTCGCCCCCGGCGTGTTTTCCCGCAGGTGACCTCGCTGCCGCCGCCGGGCCGCTTCCCGCCCGCGCCTGCTCTCCACCTCCCACACACACAGGCAACGCCGCACGCTGGTTCGGGAAACGGCTTTTAATTGATACATCTGTACATCGTGGCTTGAGGGCATTTTAAGCACTTGTGCAAACAGTGTGTACGCGGGCAGCTTCTCCTTAATAAATTAAGAACACAACACACAGGCGTGCAAGATGAGCCGCTACCACGGCTGCACGGTGGGCAATAAATATCCCGCACAGTCCGGCGGGGAACGCCCGCGCTCCCTCTACCCTAGGTTCATGTAGCTCCTCCACACGGCCATGAGCTCCTGCACCTTGCTCTCGTCGCACAGCCCCGCGCCGCCGCCGCCGCCGCCGCCGTCCAGCCACTCCTGGGGGCGCACAGCACTGAGCGCCCGCGCGGCCCCGCGCAGCCCCGCGCGGCCCCGCGCGGCCCCGCGCACCTACCTGTGGCGGGCGGTAGCCGCGGCAGTGGCGCCGCACGACGCGCAGGGTGCCGCGCCAGAGCGGGGCCGCGCCGCCGCAGCGCCGCGTGCCGTCCAGGACGCACTCCAGCAGCCGCGCCGCCCGCTGCGCCCGCCGCCAGCCCTGCCGGGAGCGCCGCTCAGCGCGGGGGGGCCGCCCCCGCCCCGCCCCGCCCCGCCCCGCCCCGCCCCGCCCGGCCCCGCCCGGCCCCGCCCGCCGCTCCGCAAAAAAGTTGCCTGCTTCCCCCGGTGCCCCTCTTTATTTCCCCATTTCCCTCCTTTTCCCACTCCCCCCGCCGTTCCCCCTTCCTCCCTTTCCCCGCGCCCCCCTTCTCCCCGTCTCCCGCCGCCCTCCCCATCCCCCGTCCCTCCTTTCTGCACTCCGCCCCCCGCCCCGTCTGCCCCGCTCCCCCCGCGGCGGGCTGCCCCCCGGCCAACCTCGGAGCGCTGCGGCCCCGCCGCCGCCGCCGCCGCCTCGTCGCACGCGTGGAAGTCGAGCAGCAGCTCCTGCGGGGACACAACGGGAGCGGCCGCGCGTCAGCCGGCGCCCCGACGGGGCGGCCCCCCGCGCCGGGTGCGCGGCCGCGGGGCCGCGCCGACGGGGGGGCTTCCGCGCGCGGCGCTTGCGCGGGGCTTGCGCGGCCGCGGGGTGCGCGCCGCCGAGAGCTGCAGCCGGCCCTGGGCGCGGGGCGTGCGTCCGCGCCGCCGCTCATCACCTTTGCAGCCGTCCTCGGCGGCGGCGACTCCCGGTGCTGCCGGTTTGCGGGGCAGCGAAGGCAGCAGCGCTCGGACGGGAGCCTCCGCCGGCCCCTGCGCTCCGTCCCGGCAGCTCGCGGCTCCAGCTCACATTTTAGGAAGGTCGCCCGAGGACAGTCGGAGATAATTTCCCCGTCCCGTTCACACGCACCAGTTTACTACACTATCCAGCTCCCGGCTTGCTAATCGGGATTTTGAGAAAGCGGCGGCCGGCGGTCAAGGATAAAATCGTGGAGGCAGTGCTGTCCCGACAGATTGCCGCTGATGCCGCCAGAGAAACCACCAACCTCGTTTAAGGTCATGTGTGAATCCAAAACGTTTAGGAGATCCTCTCGTATCTCGTCGTGGTTACAGAGGCTGAAATCGTAGGTGGACTCCCGCGAAAAGTCGGCGATCTGAAGAAAGACGATGAAGCCACAGAAGACTGCGTGAGAAAAAGCCAGAGGTTAATTCTCCTGCACCGCTACGTGACCCGACAAGGCGCGGAGGACAGATGTGGAGAGAGGGATGCTGGTGCTGCGGGAGCACTAGAAAAACTGGTTACCCTTGTGATTATCCATGGTGTCCTTACACGTCGTTTTCCCCTGCTCGGCTTCAGATCGTTGCTGGCTTCATATATGTACCTGTACGCCTACGGAAATGGTGGTTTCCAATTCCATAACCGGGGCTCGTTTGGACGGCTCATGCACCTCTTTTCCAGAACTGTAAACAGTAATTATTCAGATTTGCACTTGTGTCAGCAGTGATTCAAAAAGAAACCCGGGATAATAAATAATAATCGACCGCAGCATCCAAAAAAACCCCACAAACAACCAACCAAACAAACCAAAGAAGCCCCGCAACCCACAAATCTTGCAGGAAACAGGCGGGAACAGCCCTCCCAACAGCGCGCGGTGTTCACTTTCAGAGCAGCTTGTTGGAGCCGCATGCGATTTTCGCGCCGAGGCGAGACACGAAACGCTGCTGGGCACCTGCAGACGGGGCGGGCGCACACGCCCTCCGCGCTGGGGTCGCAGGGGCGGTTTTAGTGCATCACTTTTAACAGGGGAACAGGGTGGAGGGTGGAGAGCGGTCATTTCCCTGCGTTGCCTACAGCTTTCTTTTTTTTCCCCCTCGAAGGTGAGCGCTCTCCTTCCCCAACCACCTTCCCCGGGGGCCGCCGCGTGTGTTCGCGCAGCGCAGCCGAGGGGCACCGCCGAGCAGGGGCGGGGGGAGCCGAGCAAGCAGAGGGGCCCCGCTGCCGGGGGCTGCCCCGGGTGCGAGGGAGCTGCCCCGGGTGCGAGGGAGCTGCCCCGGCTGCCGGCGGAGGCCCCGACGGGGCGGGCAGCCGGGCACCGCCGCGCCGCGGCAGCGCCCCGCCGCCCCCCTCGCCCGGGCCGGCCCTCGGGAGCCCCCGACGGCCCCGCCCCGGCCCCGCGTCAGGCCCTGCGGAGCGCAGCGGGGGCCCGTCGCCCTCGGCGGTGTTTCGCCGAAGCGCCGCGGGAGCCGCGCCGGGAGCGCCGGGGCCGAGGGGGCCCGCGGGGCCGAGCCCAGCTCCGCCGAGGGCATCGCCGCGGAGGGTTTAGTCGCGGCCTTGACTCGGTTTCAGAGAAAGTTCCTGCACGTTTTCGGGGAACGATTCTCGCGCGTGAGTCATGAGGGAAACCCAGGGGGACGGCCGCCTCCGCGGTGGCTTTTCTCTTTGTTTTGTGGTTGTTTTTCTTGGCCAGCTGAGCTGGGAACGGGCCACGACGGGTTGGCCAACGCTGCGTGCGTGCCGGGGCTTTCTGCCCCCCTCCCCGCTCTCTCCGTCCCCCTCTCCCGCCGCCGCCCCCGCCCCGGCGCAGCCAACCGGCCCCTTTTCCGCCGTCGGGGGCTCAAAACCGCCGGTTTACAGCCCGGCGTCAGCGGCGGGTCTTTAAAGTGCAGCCCCAAGCCGCTGCTTTAAAACTCCTGCTATAAAACCCGTCGCACTGCTTGGCAGCGAGCGGCAGAGCAGGTGCCTGGAGGTTTCGGCCGTGCCCGGCTCGCCCGCAGCCCTTGCGCGGCCTATGCAGACGCCGCTGGGACTTTCCTATACGAGGCAAACTCATGTGCCGCCTTTCTCTAGGGCCTTCTGTCTGGAAACCCTGACAGGCTTCATAAAACTTAGTAAAATTATGCGTAATGCGAGAACTATTGGGCTAAAATTCTCTTCCATCACTGTCAACATGCACTCTTTTTTTCTTATGTATGTTAGCTGTAGAATAAAGTTGCAGCAAACACCGGCAACTTAATCAGATCAGTAAATGAAAAGTAAGTATTTAGAAGGAACCAAAAATTTATATAGTTATAAATGACAATTTGCCGTTCAAAAAATGTTTCTAAGTAAATTCGGATGAAAGACTGTTAAGAAGAAAGAAATCTACTTACCTTCTTTTTAACTGCTTTTTCGTATGTGAAAAATCCTGTGAATAAATAGTATCTGTCAACAACTTTGTTCTCCTCTGTCTTAATTTCCACCAACGATAACCTCAGGAATGACAAATTATGACAAATACTATTTGAATAGCATATGTACCAGAGAGACAGAAAGAAAAGGAAAAGGGAGAGTAATTTGGAACCATCTGTCCATTTTTATACTTCTTGCAATCCAAAACCTTTTTGCTTTTACTTGCTACAGCCAGAATAGTGCGGAGGCCTGTCTTCTCACAGCAGCTTTTGATGTGAGCAGTTGGCCAAATCTGAGAGATTTGCATGTGATTTCCATTAAGAGAAGTAACTTGGGACAAGAGGCTGGCTTTTTTTTTTTTTTTTTTTTTTTTGGACGGACCTACAGCAAATCTGTGTCCTTCGCCAGCACCTGCAGCCTGGCAGTCCTCCCCTTTCTCGAAGACTGACCTGCCACTGGTGGCCGTGCCGGAGTAGAGGCAACATGCGATTGAGAAACAGCTGCTGCGATTTCCCCGGGGGCTGAGATGGTATCTGTGTGGAGGGAGCGCTGCCAGCCCTCACCGGGAGAAAAAGAGTCGAAAGCCGACATGAAGTCACTAACTTTAGCAGACCTTTTTGATCACTGTCACTATGTTACTGGCATATAATATACTTGTATTCACTGAGCCAATATTTTACTGTTATGTTTTGATACCCGTGGCTGGAAGGCAAACTTTACACTTTTTGGGTACCTCTGAGCAATATTTTCCTGGGTAAAATCTATACGACTGCTACAGAAATGCCAGGGGTATCCAGGACATTTAACAGAACTATCCTTTGGGGATATAGGCTATGCCAGTTTTTAAAATTATGGAATAGGGTACATGGAAAGGAGAGGCAGAGGGAAAGGGCAACTACTTGAGGGAAGTCTGGGAAGCAGGAAGGAGCTGAGTCAGTGCTTGGCAAATGCTGCCAGGCAAACTGCTCCGCTGCATCCGGCTGGGCAAACACCACTTTTCCCGGGTCCGACCGGCCGAGGCGTTCCCTGCGGAGGATGCGGCGCACTGCTGCCGTGCACAGCACCAGCTCACAGGGGCCTCCCAGGGCCAGCGAAAACGTCCCTGCAGGTACAGCACCCACCTCCGTGGAGCCAGGGGACTCGCGGACGCAGGCGGTACGCCGCCTCACCACCGTGCCGAGAGGGATGCGCGTAGCCTGTCTGCAACTCATCCTGCGACGGAGTCAAAGCGGCCGCGAGTGTTGTGCACACCCAGGGATTGCTCTCGAAGCAACCTCAGTGGTTGCCTAAATGGTGTCTCTTTCTGTTAACGCCACTGTATGCCCTACCTGTAGCAGTATGGGTATGTAATGTCGTGGTTAAGGGTCCTGTAGTAGCAAAGCTGAACGTGAGGTTACAGATACCCTTCAGGCATGCAGAATAGGGATACAAGCTCAACGGCCTCACATTTTTTTTTATTTTTATTTTTTTTTGCTACAACAGTTTTATTTCAGAATTACTCTTCCAAGGAAATGAAAATAGAAACTGTTTGAAATATCAGCCTCTCCAATAGAAAGGAAACTCAAAGTTTTGACCACACTTTTTTTACCACATTCCCACCTGACACCTGGACCCTGGTCTTCGTGGTCCTAGACACACGAACCTGGCTGGAGGTCCCTGGCTGTGTTCAGGAGCTTACTTTCTGGCTTTGGCCAGTACCCGACCACAGGCAGCGGCTGAATGCCGGTAACGGCCTCTGCAGGCCGGTGTTGGCAGTGGTTTGCGTAGCCCCGTCCGGAGCACCAGAGGTTGCCTTGGGGCGAGCTACGAAGCGAACAGCTTGGAGAGGACGTCGCAGCAGTTGCCGTCGGTGCGCCTCAGGCTCCTCAGAGATCAAAGGACATGTCAGCAAAACGCAGGAGCACATCTGCATTATTGGAAAACATCGAACCCCTTTGATATAACAGACTGTGATGATGACAGCTATTTGGGTAGCTGTTGATTAGACCATGCATGTTAGGCCCATCAGTGGGACTTAGACACTTGGGTCCTGAAATGAGTACGGGACTCCTCTTTCCCAAGCCCCCAGTGCTGGGGGGCTTCTACGTGGCTCCTACACTTGAGGGTGGCTGAAAAGGTGTCTCAGCATAAGCAGAAGGGCCCAGGTTTGAGCAGCTAGGTGTCTAAGTACCACAACATCCAAACTAGCATATCCTAGCTTTTAAGAACTTCATAGAGTGACCTTAACATTTTCCTAAGGACTTCTTGTTTTTAAAATTATCTTCTTAGCTTTTTAGGAAAGCAAACACACTGCAGTAACAAGTTTCCAGGCGAGGAACCAGACTGACGGGCACCTTGCTTCAGCATGATCCAGACTTCCCGCCTGAGCTGACCAGTCCCAGCGGTAGGGGCCTATTTGCCCTCTGTGCGCATCAGGTGCTAGAAGGAAGAAAACAAACAATCCCCAGAGGGGTCCCAGTGATTCACTGCCAGAAGAGGACTGCAAAGACTCAGGACTCTAGTGATTAGTACTGGGTCCTTTAAGGGACTGTGTGAGCTATTGATTAGACACATTTTCCTCTACTACCCTGCCCACTGCCACTGCCTACTCTGGTGCCATCTCCACTTCATCTGTCCAAGCGTCACCTTCCTCCATGTTCCCAGTGTCAGCCTCCGAGCCTTGTGCCCTTTGAGTCCTAGCCAGTCCCCACCGTTTTCTGAGTCCACCCTCAAATGCTTATTTTTCAGCTTTCCCCTTTTCTCCTTCTCTATCCGCTGTCAAACTCCTCTTCTGCTTTCTCCTATCCCTCACTTCTGATGTCTCTTGAGAAGTTATAAACAAATGTGTTAACAGGTCAGTTGCATGCAGTCTGATTCACAAACACTGAAATACCAGAATCCTAGCCACGTGCTTTCTGGGAGTCCCAGCTCCCCAGAGTTGAGACAGTTCAGGTACATGAGTCTTGCATGACTGTACCTTACTAACACATTTAGCTTTCTCTGAAGTGTAGGTTGCATTTCCTGAGTTAATAGCTGGTCATCACGAGAGTGCTGCAATCTTTTTTTTACTCCTTTCTTCCAGTTGTACTCCAGTTTAACTCAGCTATTTTTCCCTCTTGAATTTAACATATTCATGATGTCCCTACACTTTAAAATGTAGTGTTTAAGGAGAAATAGAGTGGTGAATAGAAGTGCTTTGATCAAGTCCAGTGAGCAAATGGAAGACATCACTTCAAATTGGTAATAAAATAACTTTCATCCTGCTGCTGGAGTGTTATGGACATACCTTGCATTCGAACAGGCTACTGACTGGATATGCCTGACCATGCGAGAAGTTACGAAAGTCAGCAGAACTTTTACTGCTGAATCATTTTAGCTTCAACCTCCAGCTTCAAAGCCATGTTTGGCTTGGGTTAATCAGAAAATTTCCAGCTAGCAAAGATTATTCAGAAAACATCAGTTCCCAGAGTTTGAAATATTTCATACTGAATATCTCACTGAAGAATTATTTTAATAGAAACCTACCTTGATTCTTGATGGATTTATCAAGGAACAAACCACAAGGCCCGTGTTCAGGAAAGTGAATTAATAGTGGTGAGTTCCTAAGAAAGGCAGTCTCACTGCTGTTGACAAGAGTAAAACTGAAAGGTCCACCCTTTCGCTGAGCAGTCACAGGATCCACAACTTCTGGAGAAGCTGAAAAACCACATCTGCCAGACTGGAAACAGTGATTTCTAAACAACATTTTATTTTCCACCACAACCGATAATCTTAAAAAAAGTCAGTAGCATTTTCCTTTTCCTCTCTTTGCTCTTTCATGTTCTCTGTTGCTTACTTAATGTAATGACCATTTCATCAAACATTTCTAAACGTTTCACTTTCATGCTCTCTAACAGCTGTATAATCAGATGAATCTGTGGAATTAAAAAACACTTTAAAGGAAGGGGTGAACTCATAAAGCGATGTTTTTTTTCCTCTCTCTCATTGAACTTGGTAAACTAAGTAGCTGATTTAAATCAGAAATGATTGAATGGAAGATACGCTTAAAGCAAGAATACTACTGAGCTACAGCATTCACTACAGGGAGCAGAATAACTTTAACGTCACAAACAGATTGCTACAAACCCCTCTCTCATCTTGCCGGTCCTGACGGAAGCACAGTGCTGAGCGGCTTGTACCTTTGTGCTGGTCTTGCAAAGATTTGGGGCAGGTCTAGCCAACGTTAGAACGTCCAGATCAAAATGGGATCAAGCTATATTTCTAGAGCTGCAGGAGCCATCAGAAATAATCTCCATAATTGCCTGATCAGTTTTGTACTCAGCTACAATATGCTTTACGTTTTGTTACAGGAATGAGGGACTTGGCTGAATTCCCTTCTCTCCAAAAAGAACAACGTACCAGAAATCTGCTCTGTGTAAATAGCATTGAATTATGTTTTGCCAAGAGAGATTGCCAAGTAGAGTAATGGATAAATGTAGTACAGCCACGGGGAAATAAAATGGAAATTCCTGCTTACTAGTGCCACAGGGATGTCTAAGTCTCACTTCACTGCCAGGTTCAGTACTAGTGCCACAGGGATGTCTAAGTCTCACTTCACTCCCAGGTTCAGTCCTGTCGCCCAGAACTGCAGTCCTCAGTGCTGGCGCGTTACCCAGGGACACTCACACCCCAGAGAAAACCCTCTACCCCAAAATACTCCAGAGTAACATCCCAGATGACATCCAGGATGCCTTCCATCTCACAGCCTTTGAGGGCAAACTTGGATGGGCGTCTGGCCCTGTGGACGTGACTCTCGGTCTCCAGACAACCCAATAAGCTACAGCAAGCGGTGGCACCTTATGGGAGCCGTACCTTGGTGCGCGCTCTTGTCCCCGTGACCTGGGGGAGCAACCGGCCTTTCCCGCCCAGCCCTTGGAGGGAAGGGCAGCCGTCCAGGGGGCGAGGGGTGCTCGCCATGGCCTCCGGAGGTGGCCACTTCTCCGGCTTTGCTACTGGGAGGACCGAAACGGGAGTTTTCGCCTCCCGCCAGGAAGCCCTTCCTCCTGAAGCGTGCCTGGTAGCACGTGCCACGGTGCACTTGTCCCAGAAGCCACCAACGCGCTGCATGGGACGAGGTACTGCTTTGCTTGTGTGAGGCTAGCAAGGCTGGAGCCCAGACAAAACGTGTGCAAGGCCTACCCATTTCACCATATACACTTGTCTCACGCCCAAGGTTTCACCTCCCTGCTCGTCCCAGGCCACACACCGACTCTTCCCACAGTCCCTGACTGCCCGACTGCCCGAGTCGGTGCCCCGAGCCCCATCCCAGGCGCAGGTGGCCGTGTGCTCTTGCAGCCCTGTTTCCCTTCCCTGCTTACTCTCTCCAGAAAAATCTGCTTTCAAATAACCCAAATATCTTCCAGCAAATTAATCTCCTTATATGTTTCTGCTTAATCTTTCTGCTCATGTCATCTGGTAACACAAAACAGATTGAGCAAAGGGTAGAGGGTAAAGGAAGCTGTGGCTTTTACACCTACAGGAGAGCCCAGTGCCCGAGCGGGGAGTATCAGTTCAGACCTGCTGGCGGTGTGGGTTAGTCGCAGTCTTGGCTTGGCCAGCAAGAAATGTTTTCCAGGTGAGTTTTGTGTGATGTAGAAACATAGTGTGGGGTAGAGACATCAAAACGGGGTTCGAGCCAGAGGCAGACGTTCAATTGGTCGGGGGTGAATCTGGCGCCCAGGCAGAGGAGCGCTGAGCTGGCGGCAGGTCTGCGTTCAGCCCTGAGCGCAAGCGGCGCAAACAGGGAAACAAAACTTCTTCCCCGTGAATTGAGATGTGTGCTCAAGCAGCGCCAGGGAGATGGTCCTTCTCTGCAGAGCACCGGGAACCTCCGCCTCCGCGTGCCGCGGGGGCACGACCAGCCCCGTGGGGCGGCACGGTGACGGCCGCCTGCACGACCGGCGAGCGGCCAGGGAACAAGCCAACCTGCGCCAGCCTCCGTGTCGCCACGCGACTCCTGAGCAGAGCTCAGACCAAAGCTGCGAGAGGGGACGGGCACGGGAAGGGGAGAGGGAGCTCACGGGGGTTTCAGGGCTCCACGCAGGGAGGCAGCAGGAGCGTCCTGCCGCCCTGCCTTTGCCCGCGCGCCTGGAGCGCCGTCCCGCTCGCTGCTGGGCTCCCGGTGCCGGCGGCCCCGCCGCGGGAAGCAGGGCTCCACCGGCGGGGAGGTGAAAGCCGAATGCTTGCTCTGTGCCGCTTTAGAGGCAGTGGTGACGAAGGAGAAACGGAGAAGGAGGCCCTTCGGCGCATGACGGCAAGCTCTGGAAGACTAACCTGAGCTGCGGAAGGTCAGTCCTAGGGGCTGGACGAGCGCGTTCAGCAAGGCTGCTGCCGTGAAATGCCTGCTTCCTCAGGCCAGCATATCCCTGTTCATGCCTCTCGATGAAAACTACTAGCAATGAGGAACAACTGCAGCCAACTCGTTTTGATGCTTGGAAGTTATAACTGTTTGTAAGTTGGCAACCAGCACCTCAGACACACTTCGAAGGGTTGCTAAGAAAAGGGTGCAAAGACCCATGACGTCTCTGTGAGAGCGGCTATTTCAGTCGCTCGTGACCTTGAAGTTATTGAGCCTGTCCTTTCTCCCGGTCTTGTGAATCTCGAGTCACTGTGTGTTATACAGTACAAAATAAACCGAGGCTGATGTTTTCAACTCCACTTCTTCTTTTCTTTTTTTTTTTTTGGGGGGGGGGGGCGGCGGCACTCTGATTCTCTAATTGAGGAGGGAGATGGAAAAGCAGCAAAATCACGGTTTACAGGATTGGAAGGGAACCTGCTGCCTTAGGCATGGCATCAGGCAGTTGCTTGCACTGACTGTATCCAGCCTTCGGTATGTACCAGCACTCACATAAGAGTAGCTCAGGCAGAGACCCATTGGCAACACACCTGACAGATACTAAAGCACTAAACAAGAGGTAAAATATTTTAAAGGGAAAGATAAACTGAAGAGAGTAGAAATTTAGGTACATTGCTTCCAGTAAAATATGCTGATATTTATAATATCAAGACTAAATAACTAGGAGACAGTAAGAATTTAGATGTGACATTTTCAAAATACATTTTTCTAGGACTCTGTCTGAAGTATATAGGATAGACAGATTTTTAAAAGAAGTTTGTGAGTTTCTGGAAGAAAGAACCATCATTAGCTATGAGTATTTTTTAATTCCTTAGATTACAAATTATTTTGTGCTGGAGCTGAACAATATATAATTTCTATTGATACAAAAACATTTAGATCTTAATCAGCAAGAAAAAGGTTAAAATAGAGGCAGGTTCTTTGTACCAAGAACTTGCTCTGTAGCAGAAATAACCGTATTTCTATTGTAATATTATACCTTATTCCTACTCTCTCCAGCTTTTTCTATTGAACTATGAAGCTGACTTTCCTAACGGCTTGCAGATTGGAAATTATTTAGAAACACAGCAGTCCACAGATTCAGATTTCCTGTCCTCTTAGGCTCTTTCTGCCAAGTTGAAACTTTGAGAACCTCCTCACCCTGTTTTGTTTTTGTTGTAGCAGAAACGGCTGCTACAACCAGATCCCTATAAAACTCCGTGTCAAGAAAGCCAGGAAGGCTGGCCAGCCGCGCACGGCTTCGAGTTTGCTTTCCTCCACAGACATTCTCTCCTCTTCGCTTGTGTGCCAGATTTTATTTGAGAAGCCTTCCAGTAGAAACTGCGATGGTCTTCTTTAGCGCTTCTCTCCCTTACAACTTTCCTTTCTAGAACATTTTAGACTCTTCCTTTTTCTCCTCAATATTTTCTGGCTGTCAGAAACACTTAGGAAATGAATGACAGCCTGGTTCAGATGCACAAAATGTCGATAGCGACAATCTCCCCAAACTGGACATCTCTCCCTGCTGAGAGCTGATGATGATGACATATTTTGTCTTCAGCATTAGAACAACTTTCTCACTGTGAATCAGTTGCTTATAAATTATTTCATTCACTTAAGTCATGGTTGCAAAGAAAATACTTATAAATTTCATATGCAAAACAACTTTCCTGGTATTTAATATGTATCTTTTAACTGTGCTTGAATCAAGAGAGGTTGCTAGCTCAATTAGTGTAAACTCTGGCATTCTGAACTACAATGCCAGGGGGCCAGGCTTTACACATGGCTTTCTTATTATTAACAGGTACTCATTCCCCTGTCACAATCTCTGCATGAGAGCCATTGGGAGTCCAGTTTCAGAAGCCTCATTCTCAAACCATTTTGTCATATCTGACTTAATGGTGCATACCTGAGTAGCATTTTTCATATCTGTGAATTTTACAAATCTCACTACTCATTCAGTAATCAGCATCCGTACTCTTTAACCAGTAAAGTCTAAAGAAAATCAATAGAACCAGTCACTTTACTCCCAAACTTTGACCATATGGTTTGGTGTCGCTGTTTGTGAATACTCCGTCCTGGCTTCTCCTCAATTTCGTTGATCCTTTCTTGTGGCCTCTTCCCTCCAGCACTGCATTTACCTAAACCACACTTCCTATGTCAGCATGAGTCTCAGGCTCCTTAGCTCACAAAACACATGTAATATGTTCCTAAAACTGCAGTGAGGCCATGGGCAAGAGCAAAATCCCCCTTCAAGCCCATGTTTTGGTCTGGATTATCAGGGTTCAGAGCAATCATCTTCCATCTCATGCATCAGAAAGTGCTTCCTTCTCCTCCTGGCTGACATGAAGAAAAGAAAGATTAATGTCCCATGGCAAATCGCACAGCCTTGTGAAAGCATCTTGGCATTGATCTTTATCAACATCCCAGCATCAATACTTTGTTTCCCAGTTATGATTTTCTTGGAAATCTTTGCTGAAATCTGGAAAAGCCAGAAACACAAGTTTCCTCATACCCTCAGCTATGATACATAGTTTTAGCTTCTTTCTCCAATTAGCGCTTGGGGAACTCACATGGCTGATGGATTCCAAGCCATTTCTCATGTTCTTAGCACAAATGTCAGGAAATCAGGCCCTAAAGTTCTGTAAGATCACCAGAACTGGACCACATAGGGTCATGGTCTGGGAGTCCCCAGAGCTTTCATATCCTGTCACGGGATATTTCCTGAAGGTCTTGAGGAAGTATGAGATAGCTCCCTGACCTGTTTCTAGGAAACAAACTGGATAAAAACATCAGCATGTTGGAAAGGCATGTTGGACACGCTCTGCTGCAAACTCTACGGACCCTGAAAAGACCAAAGCATCCATCCTCTTTCAGGCTAAAAGGAGGAACCATATGGGTGCCCCCACCAGAACAGTGTGTTCAGCACCGTTTGCTGCTTCTCCCTGCTCCCTGGAGCTGGGTTGCTCCAGGCTGAATGTTGTCATGATTAATAAGTTTTGTGCACCTGCCTTTTGAGTATGCATAATAAATCAGGCCACCCCTAGAAGGTGCCAACACCCCTTTTCCCATTTTGGGCTGGTCACTGGCTCTATCCCCCACCTTCCCAGTGCAGTGCTTCTGAGCACGTCTGCAAGTGGGTGTTAAACCTCCAAGGAAATCTGAGCTTGACAGTGGGGAACCTGATTTCACGGGCTGTCTTTAGGTAGTGCTGAAGACTAGGCAATCTGCATTGCTCTCCGAGAGGCAGGTGTTTAACGGTGCTGCCCGAGTTGACAGTCTGCTCAAACTAAACTGAACTTTCTAAGCTTGGCTTCTAGAGCCCCCCCCCCCCCCAAGTTATACAGATTATATAAATATTTTAAAACAAATTGAGTAAAGGTTTGGCATGCAAAGCAGGAGATTAGAGAGTAATATTAATCCCTAATGACAGGGATTGCCACCCGTTTCCAGTGGTTAAAACCCTCTGTTGATCTAAAGAAAGTACTCTACTTTTGCTGATACCTTTCCGACAAAAAGAGTATTTGCTATGCTTTTGGTGAAATGCCTTGTTAAGTTTAATAAAAGGTGGCAAAATACTTAAAGTGTATGCAGATTATGTTTATGCAGTGAAACACTGATTATCATAGCAAATTAAAAAGTAAGCACACGCTTTGTGTTTTGATGTGTAACAGACCACAGAAATGGTTCAGATAAACTGAACAGGATGAAGAAAATTATTTTCCAGGATTATTTTCCTTGCTTAGATTTTAGAAGTAAACCCAGTTAATGAAACATATCATTTCCCAATCTCCCTTTAGCTTTTAATTTTGAAGAAAAAAGTGCGTGCCTGAGCAATCACTGGCCTGAATGCAGTCGTAAGGGAGGCAAAGTGCCTCTCTTAGACATCCAAACACTCGCCCGTTCCCGAGTCAGGACAGCCAGCCAGATAGATCATTCCAAACACTGGAAATATGAGAATTAAAAAGCAAACAACCTAGATACTGCCTTCAGTGAGTATCCAGACTTGGCTGCTTTTATCAGAAATGAGGTCATGAATATAACAACTCTTGGATCTAGGAAAGACGGCAGGTCTGTGGGGTTGTGAAGTCAATGAGAAAATGTTGCTCCACAGAGTTTTTCAAAGAAATCGGGATGAGAGGTTTGAATTTTCTTATGTCTAAAGATTAAATTCTCTACCCTATGTGTTGGGTTAGCAATTTTTGACTGACACATATTTTTCTACTTGCAAGAGATAAATCTAGTGGTGAATTAGTCTATCTCTGTGAAGAGGACTTGATAATGTTTTCACAAATAGCTCTGGATAAAGTGCTTCTGACATTTTTCTTCTGTAGCTGTACGAAAAGGGAAAGAAACTTTTGGTGATGCTATTTCTATACAAACCACAAGGTATCTTACATTCCAGGCCATGAAACCACTCAAAGCACATGTTTAACCCCACTAGCTGGCACCGCTCAGGACCACCACAAATAAATTAGCTAATTGGAGGGACAGTTAGATGTTGAAAAGCTTGCTGTGCAGACATTACAGAAGAAAGCATATCATTCTCAAGCTATCATTTGTTAGGAACAGGAGCAAAATGAGCCCTTAAATAACTCAGACTATGAAATGAATCTGATTACAGATCTTCCAAAGCGTGTTGCACAGGCACTGCAAAAGAAGCGTGCCATTTTAACTCTAGGGTTTGTTAGCAATGGAAATGAAATGGGTTCTAAAGTAAATCAGATTATACAATAGCTCAGGTTACCTATACTAAACAGGAATTTGGAAGTTATCCCATTATTTTCTACAACAAGTTGTTTTCAGCATAAAAGAAACGTATGATTAATTGAAAAGGGACCTTCATTATATTAATCTAATAAACTAATTCTGTGTGAATTTACAATGTAATCCATTTTCAATTTAGGAAAAATTATGTTGCATATCTGGGCTAGAGCTGCATGATTCACATCATACCCTCTCTCCTTGATGCCAGAAAGAATGAAACCAGTGGCAGATCCCAGTCCTAATCATAGGGACCTAGGTTTCTATCTTACTAATAGCTATTGCATTTCAGGAAGCATCAGAGTAAGGCTAACAACTTCTTATCTAATGGAAATCAACAGAAGCAGTAGTACAAGAATATAAATACAAGCCATTCCCAGTTCCTCATGCCTTATTTGTTGTTTTCTGTAGTTAATACCTTAATTCTTTGTTGTGTTTGACTAACCTGTTGAGTATTATATTATTATACTTAGCGTAAGTGGTGGATAGCTACACTCTGTACAAAGGAAAGGGTGATGGGCCGATCAAGAGCTTACAGGTCACAACCAAGGCTTGAAGAGCTTGCATATGCTGTGTGCAGCACATACATATATAACGCACAAGCACTGTTCCTGTGGGCTGCAAAATGACTGTATTCAGCGCTCCTTGCACTACTACTCTGTAAGTAGTATCTTATCCATTAGCTTAAAGCTGACTTGGGTACATCCACCCAATCCAAGGCGACCTCAGTGCAGCCACAGCCTATGAACCCATGCGCTGTTGTGCTTTTTGCCATAGTCCCTGTTTGTTCTGTTTTATTTTGTTGGTTGCCACTGAGGATGAGAGGCCAAGCCCCTCAACGTTTTGTTTTTGTTTTTTTTTTTTTTTGAAGTTGTCTGTATCCCTAAGATACAGCAAAGGATACAGCTATGGCACTGGTTTAAAAGGTAATCATACTGCAGCTCCTGGAGTGACTGTAAAAGGTGGAGAGACTTCTGAGCTAGCTTTAACCTAACCCACTCGGCTACTTACAATAGCATCATCACAGGACACAGAGCTTCAGCACAGACTGCTAGTTTATTTAAGCACCCACTCTGACGTAAAAGTTAGCGAGGCTACATAGTCTCAGGATATAGATGAGAGAGGTCAGGCTTATTGTTATTTCATTCAGTGAAACACTTCTGATGACCCTTATTTGATCACAATACCAAAATGAAACTTCAAAGACCTGTTCTTTGACAGAAACACCGATTTGCAGCCCCCTAATAAAGCACAAGACAAAATTAATCTGAATAATATGATGAAACAATTAGAATTCAAAGATGGGGGAAAATATCAATTCTCCTTTCTCTAACCACAGATAAACCTCTGTATAACCCTTTCAGTCTGTAGACAGACACGTCATAGAGTTTCCAGGTGCACACTCCCAGATTTCTTTATTGCACCCTAACCTTCTGTTTTTGAGGCTGCAGTGGTGGATGAGTACCTAGAGGAGAGAAGACAGCCTAGTCCACATAGTCTCTGAGGTCATTATCTGCTACACATGCTAAGAAAATACAGTCAACAAAGAGGAAACCACAGACCAAAATCCACAAGTCTTCCAATAATCACTAGCTCATGCATCTCCCCAAGGTACCAACTCCCTGCCTGTGGGGAACCTCTCAAAGGGGCTGAGCAAATATCTGGGGAGAAGAAGAGCTGACACCATATTTAACAGAGCATTTACACAAACTTCCTGCGAGTCCCTGATTAAACCAACACGATCTTCATCATCTGAAAAATAATCTTCAAACACAGAAGGATATTGTGTAATGGATTATGATATTCTACCTCTGTAAATATTTGTCCTAATAGGAAAGTGATTTTCTGGGAAAACCCTTGAGATTACTGTCCCCTTCTGAGAAAGCCTTTTTCCCTGTTGCTGAATTTCAGCAGAGAATAAAATATTTACCCTGAGAAAAGACAATTAACTTTTATCAAAGAGATGTGAAGCAAAAGGAGCTGGGATAGAAGCTGTTCGGAAAGTGAAAGACAGTGGCGAGCAAGGCCAATAGTTCTGGCAAACTCTCCTACTTCGATGCTGCTAGTTACAGCAAGATCTCTGCTTTAGTCCCTCTGGAGCTGATGCTCTGCATAACCAATGGTAAGCATAAAGGAATAGAAATTTTTGTGAATAAAATCTTAATGACTGAGAAACCAAATGAATGACAACTGGCAAGGATTATAACAGGCAACGGAAGCAGTTTTACCAATCCGTTAGAAGTTAGTGAAAGACAAAAGACAGCACAGACCTAGTACTTAAAAGAGGGGGTGTAAATAAGGGGTGAGACTTTATTATTCATAAAAAGTACATAGAGCCAGAGAGGCTTTCAAGAGATGATCTTTCAAACCCTTTCCCAAGGCAAGATCAACTATATCTACATCATTTTGGACAGAGGGCTTGTCAGCATGCCCTTGAGCACCTCTAGCTATGAAGATGACACAACTGTTCAAGGCAGCTTACACCAGTGCTTCTGCATCCTTACAGCTCAAACATTTTTTCTAACATTTAGTCTAAATTCCCCATAACGTAATTTTAGGCCATTACTCCTTATCTTCTCTACCATGAAAGAAGAGAACGCATTACTCTTGTCCTCTCTGCAGATGTTTTTTATATTCTCGAGGGATGTTATTTCCCCTCAGACTTCTTTTGTTTGGACTAAACAAACAAAATTTGTTCAACCTATTTTCAAAGGTCATGTTTTTTTCTAAACTTCTGATCATTCTTTGTCAACATTTTTCTTTAAGAGTAACTAGACTCAACACTGCATTGGAGGGATTCTCAGTTTCCCTTGCTGTTGTAGATGACATTTGAGTTTAAGCATCACAGTATGTGGTCTGTTATTTTTTTTCCTGCAGTCTCACATTGGTGAATCATGCTCAGTTTTTATAGCATTTTTGCTTCACTCTTAAAAAGAAAAAGTTAAAATGTGGGTAGATATTAATGCTAAATCAATTGAAGATAGCTCCAGAGGCCAAAGGAAGGAAGGTAATTTCCAGGGTCTTGGAGAGCCTCCTTTAAAAATGAGCGGCATGTTTATCACTTTCCTCTAGTGCCAAGGGTGTTAGAAAAGAGCTGTTTTAATTCTTTAGAAAAAGGAAAGAAATCTTGGGGATTTCACAAATTTCAAAAACATTCCCATTGTTGCTTTAGAAATGATCCACTTTTTCCTCTTCTGAGTCTTGCACTTTTCTCTTATTTTCTTATTCTCAGAATGCATGTTTTTAAATTGAAATTTTCATCTTCAAATCAAAATAATTTCATTATTAAAATAGAAGTATAAGAGGCTTTGATATTGGGGGAAAATGCCTTCATAAGTGGGAAGTACAAAAAAGACTTATAGGTAGGAAAAGTCCTTGAAATAACCTGAGTAGAAGAATAATATTTAGTATAATAAGACCTAAACAGTAAGTCATATGAGAAACAGAGGGGGTCAGGAGAATCTGTGTGTTAAGATAATGTTATATAACGCTGGTACTCCTGTTGTGGGCTATGATTACACACTTTGAAATCCTGGCATATAATTTGCTTAGAAAACAGACCAAATGCATAAGGCCAAATCTGAATGTTGAGCTTACTCCCATGGCACTGAAAGTCCAGTTGCATCAAAGGCTGCTTTATTTCTTACCTGGACCAACCTTGTTGTGGGCCTGTGTGCCTGTCGCTGCTCTGAGGGCACGTTTTGCGCAGCAAGGGGAGCCCCAGGTTCAGCAATGCCCTCCTGGGCTGCACACCCTTCTTTGCGCAGTCAGCCATGCTTTGTGCTTCCCAGTGGAAAAATCCTGGAATTCCTCAACATGCGGAGAGCGTGCATGGTCTGGTCCTACCTCAATAGGGCCCTCAAAATGCCAAGCTGGGGAAGCTGGGCAGGGCAAATTCCTGTGTTGGGAAGAGCTCTGGTAGAGTCGTGGAGATGTAAGGACAGCACTGAGACCCCCCGCAAATGTCCTCTACTCCAAGCTAAACAACATTCTTGTCAGGGGACTTACTACTGACCTCCAACATTTGGTGGACAGCAGCAAGGGGACCCGAGACCAACCCAGAGCTCCAAGGAGCGCTTTTCCCAGCAACAGCCTGAAACAGACCCAAGAGAAAAAAAAAGAAAGTCAGAATCGAGGCCGATCAGGGTACATCTATCCCAGTAGCCTATCTCAAGTAACAATCACTTCGGGAAGGAGTATGAGAAGTCGGACATGCGGAAATGAATGCTGCCTAGGCTTACTAACCCAGCCTTTGACAATCAGTGGTTCAACGACCTTGTCAGCTAGAGGCTTCATTCAGGCTATGATGTTTAATAGCTATCAGCAGATCTACCCGGCATTTCCATATTCTAAGCCCCTTTTGAATTCATTCATACTTTTGGTTTCTGTGGTTTACAATGCAATTTGTGCCACAGCTTAATTAGGCGTTTTGGGGAAAAAAAAGGAAAAAGAAGAAAATGAAAATGAATGGGAAAAAAAAAGGAAAAAGAAGAAAATGAAAATGAAAATACTTCCTTTGTCTGTTTTAAATCTGATGCTTGCGAATTTCACGCCCATTTTATTGTAAGAAATATTTTATGTTCATTCCCTAGTCACCTTTTAAATGTCACTCATGCTTTTATGAGTCACCCAATGCAGCCCTCTGCAGTTGGCTCTTAGAAGCAGCAGAGCTTCACCTATTAATCTGCTCTTACAGCGAACCCATTCTCTACTTTTTTCCCCATTCTTTTGGGGGGAATGCTAGAAATCACGTTTCTGTAAGCGTAGGTAGAGTAGTTTCATTTATCAACACCGAATAATTTAATCTGCCGTTTTAGCACTCCGTCGCTCAGTACTAAGAAAATTTCAGTCAAACATAAAACTAATTGCCAGGGGTTGACTGTTCTGGATAATATCAATTATTATTACACCATCTGCAAAAGTTACCTCTCACTATCCACTTATTTCTTCTAGAACATGTACAACAGCATTGACGTGAATTCCTCAGTGATCTCACCAAAAATGTCCTTTCTTTGGGAAACATGACACTTTGTTCCCGGCTTTGATTTCTCAGCTGTTAACTGGCCCTTAATCGACTCTAGGCTCCTATGACACCTCAGCTTCTTTAAGAGGATTTAGTGGGAGACCTGGACAACAGCTTTTTTTAAGTGGAGTTGGGAGGAGGCTAGCACACTTGTCAGGCACAGCTCCTCCTCACAAAGGCCGGGCGGTACTTCTCTACCATGGATTTCTTTTCCTTGACTGTTTCTTTGCATCTGGCTTATCTGTTGTCTTCACTGACTCTCTGGCACACTTTCAGCTTCTGAAATAAATGAAAATGTGTTTATTCTGTTATTTTTGTATTTTCAGCTAGTTGTTCCTGTCCTTTGTCTGCCTAGCCACATTTTCGTGGCTAAACTCTCAGAGTTCATGTTTGACTCTGCCCCTCATTTGGACTTGACTTCTACTTTTAAAAGTTCCTTGCCCTATCACTAATAATCTTCATCATACTGCTGTTGAACACAGTTGCTTTTGTGTGGGCAAGCAGCATCTTTACTGTCTTCCTCGATCTGCCACAGGCATTTACTTTGTTTAGCAAATAACATATATCCCTGAAACCTGCAAGCATTTTCTCTTTTGACCTGTTACGTCCTATTTCCCTTTAATGTGCTTCCTTATTTTTATATTGGTCAATGTACCCACCCCCATCCTATTTAAATAAAAGGTCCGTTCAGCAGATTTTTCCCCTCCTGCAAGAATACAGCACTTGAGCATCTTGTGACAAGCCTTACAGAGTGGCTACTCCATAACTGTGTCTTGAACCAAGCCTTTTGCATTATTTACAGCTAAATAGACTTTGCTTCTCTTCTTGTGAATTCTCCAATGAGCTGCTCCAAGAGGTAATAACTGATGGTGTCTAAAATTTTAGCCCCCACATCCTAATCCAATGTGGCATTTGCATTGCTCATCCAGTGGTACAGGCGCAGCTGAGGTATCCCATTGCTAGAGTGTTTTTACAATAATACAGCACATCCTAAGTATTAAATTATTCCATATATAGTCTATTATTATCTACCACCTAATCCGCTGGTTCTCATTTTATACTTATGCATGTAATATCTTCCTCAAAAGCACCATACTTTGCACTTCCTATTGCTGATGCAGCTTATCACAGTGGTTTTAAATCCTACTTGTCAATGTGCTTGCCTCCCACTCTTCATGTAATGTGCAAGTTTCCTAGGCGCACTCTAATCCAGAGGGGACAAACCTAGCACCCTGTAAACCAGCAAGGCAAAGGTGAGATTAACTGAGCAGAGGGACAAATGAAAGGATTGTTCTTATCATATGCTTATTTTACTTCACTTATTTAATTCTGTTACTAAGATGCAAAGAATAACTTCATCTAATACATCTTGCAGCACTGCAGGCAAAACTGCAAGTAAGTTAATTATAGATGCTAGGCTTAGAAGACAAAATCTTAGGCTGAAAGGAAAATCCTAGGGCACATAAGCCTTGCATGTTGCTGCAGAAACCTGCTTGGACTGAACTAGAGTGAGAGTTTAATTCATTCTGAATGTTGCACAAACATGTTCAAGCACCTGTGCTCAGCTACAGCTATGGATGCTTGATTTGAGGAAGAGCTCTCAGAGTTTAGTTAAACCCAAAGTAAGATTTCTTTTTATAAGCACTAAGTAAATCAGTCAAACTGATTTAAAAGTAATTCCTTTCAGATAGAAACATATAGGTCCCACCTAGCTTTCATATAGTGCCTATTTTAACCTACAGTTTAGCATGCTTTAGGGCCTAGCAATCTAGATTCGGTGTTTGCAGGGAACTCACGCTCCTAAACTCCACTAGCTGCCAACCTGAAACAGAAGGTGGGAGCAGGGAAGCGGCCCCTGCTCACTCCCTCTCCACCACTCCGCTGGGTGCTGCAGCAGCCAGCAAAGACCACAGCCAAAATAAAACTGTGCTTCTCTACAAGTGCCGGCAGTCCAAAAGCGACTGGGTGAATCCCAGTGTGTAGTTTTCGAAGAGGTGACCGACAAAATAGGCATCTGGCAAGAAGAGCGCAGAGAATCTCAGCCACATGAACCAGCAGGGGCAGAGGCCATACGAGAGGAGAAGCAGCTTTTGATCCAGTCCTGGAGGGAGCACAGGCTTCGCTGCTGTTCTGGGAGTCACTGCAGAATACACAACGTTAAAGAGCCTAGCAGCTGACTGAGGCAGCTGTCGCACGTCGCAGTCGGGAGTTAAGCAGTTTCACGTGCCAGCTCCCTCAGCCCCTGTGTGAATCCCGTCCCGCACTAGGGACTGGTTACTGCTCACCCGTGAGCTTGGCCTGAGGCATCAAACACTGACCCAGCTCTTCTGGCTCGCCTTAAAGAAAGCTCATTTTGGTCCCGTCTTCCTCAACTCCTTCCGCCTTGACTTCTTCAGCTTAAAGAACTGCACACAAAACTCAGCGACTGTGTTAAATGCCTAACGCGGGCCGGCCTTACCTAGTGAGACGCTGGGGCTGACCTTGTCAGAAACGGCAAACACACCCTCTACACGACCTGATAGAAAGCTTGGAGAGGCGTAAAGTATTTCGGCATAAAGAAACAGCTCCTACTCGAGCTTTATAGATCTTGATGACTGAAGCAAAGCATCGGGAGTTTTGATTCTCCTGTTTTGGAGTTTTTTTCTTCTGAACATCCTACCTGAAAATGGATACTTCTGATCATTTGCTAATAATTACTAGACAGTTGCTTTTAAAGCTGGCTTGATTAGGAGATCATAACCAATGTAGCTACTTGAGAAGCAGTCAAACAAGGATCCAGATTTCTAGAAAGGGGAAAATGACACACCCCAGTTTCTAAGTCAGCCATCAACACTATGGTTATACAGTGTATGGTTTCTGTGGAAATCCAAGTATGAAATTATACAAAACACTCAAATAAAGCAAGTGCCATCACTGAAAGTGCCTTTGCAAAAGTTGTTGTAAGGCAAGCCATGCAGTCTGCAAAAGGGAAAGTTAGACAGAGTTTCTCTCTGCAAAATTCTCTGCGCAAGTCCGAACAATATTTCTTTCACATTACATCAAAAGAGCTAGTCAGACCTACCAAAAAAAAAAAAAAAAAAAAAATCGTTTCATATTAGTAATTATGGGGTTTGGAACACTGTCCGAAAGTGGTTACCTAATCAAATATACAGGCTGGCATAGGTACCAGGGCTTTACCCTTTACTTAGGAAGGTAGGTCTGCTTGATAAATATTGTAAGAGAGGGCCCATATCATGAAACTTCTACTGAAAAACTGCAGAAATATGTGGGAAGAAGAATTGGGAAATTGCTTCTCATCAGGCAGAAACAAGCAGATTATTTGAATGATTCAATTTCCATTGCCTTAAAGCTACATTGCAAATAAATGCATCTAAAGATATTGTTTCCAGAGCATTTATGGTGAAGTGAGGAATCAATCTGGATTAAGAATAACTCTGTGAAAAATCACATTTTGAGCTGGGATCAGTTCTGTGATCTGTCTCACCATGCTGTTGCGCAGCTGGGATGGTGACAAGGAAATGCAAGTAAGTGTCTTCGGGATAGCTGAAGAAATGCTTGTGAAGCTTAAAGCACTGGAAACTGGGACACAGTGTCATCATAACAAATTAGGGAAATGAAATGGTAAGAGTAGAAACAAATAAGCAGGAAGGGTATGAGACAGCTGTGCTAAAAGTAATTAAAATGCGATGACCAGTTACATAGTATGTATGCGAAAGACTGTAATTCTTTGGATCATGTTTAGGATTTCTCCCATGACTAAAAAAATAACTGACCACAATTCAACATTTCCTCTGATGAAGAAAAAGTAAGGTTAAGGGAAGCATCAACCAGCACTGAGGTGTGTCACAGTACCCTTTATGGTGCCAGCATCATATTTCAGGAATGGCCATTTGGGAACCTAACGAGAATGAATCATTTCTCCCCTCAGTAAGTCACTTCCCAGAACAATTTTAAAATGTATATTTAATTTAATTTGAACTCAATTCCTGTTATACTAAATGTCACGATCCAATACTGTAGCATGATGAGGTTTGAAATACATAAAAATTAAGAGGCAAAGATCCTGATGCTTCAGGGTCAGGAAGGAATTGAACTATTCAGCAAGGAGCTGAATAATGCATCGTAATGGCACAGCACCTTCCATCCAAGGATTTCAGGCTTCTATATTCAGGAAAACTACAGCACATGTTAATGCTGTGAAGAGGGTAAATATAATTGCTATGAAGCTTTTAGAGCAGAGAAAACTGACAACTGCAATGATGCCTACGCAGGGCTACCAGATACCTGGGTGGTCTCCAGTACATCCTCTCCACTGCTCTGGTCTGTGGATCAGCTCTGACAGTGTGCTAGAGCCAGATCTCCAAAGAGATCAAAGGGATCTGCTGCTTCTCTCATCGCAATGAGAAAGGAGCACATTGCAAGAAGCAAGAGAGCTCAGCTCTTGGGCTCTGATACTTGCTCTTTGCAGCTGTCCAAATTTTGCTCTTGGTACAAACTTCCATTATTTTATAGGCTCAGGCACTTTTCTGCATGTTCCACTGTACAAATAATTCAATATACCCTTCTATGACTAAATCCAAAGGAAATGCGATATAGCAGGAAATTATCTCCAAAGCTTCTAAGGAAGAAAATAATAAATATATTAATAGTATTTGGCAGAAGCACAGAGCCTCCTCAACTTTCCCCTTAGATCCAGAGAACAGGATAACAGCATAATTGTCCCTGAAAGTCGTCTGTCCCTGGGTATGATATCTTCTTTTTAAAATGCAGAGACTATTCAACATGCATCTTCCCCAGAAAAGAACAACTAGCCTTTCCTCAATTCTGGATCCCATAAGAAATGTCTTGGTGGCAGGCATCTATGGCATCCCTTGCTGACAAAATGACGCTTCACGCTGTCAATCACTCAAATAGAAAAGACAGTCTGCTGCTACGTCACAGCCTGGTCTGATAAGAAAAACTAGGGAGGGGATTACAAACTTCTCAACATTACTTTGAGCCCCTCATAGCACAAGAAATTTAGATTTCTCCAGCCCTCAGGCTTGAATGAAATACATGATGTAAAATTGTCTATCTTCAATCAGTTAGTCATACATGAAAACTGCCAATTGCAAAATCCATGTTTTTTTTCCCCCCCCGACTTTTCTTTTCATGATGAAAGATGTTGTACTCAGCAAGTTCTTAGTTCAAAAATTATAGGTTTTGTTGAGTCATTTTTCACAGTTTATCAAAGCAAATTCATCATTAGAACTTTTCAATGTTCTGTGCCAAAAGGCTAAAGAATATCTCCCCGTGGGCTTCATCAGTCCATTGCAGTGGTTAGTTCCTTGCAAAAATTAGTATATACCGTTCAGGCTGGTGGTCAGAAGCCATGTGGTTTTGGTGACATGAGCCCTTGTGCTGCTTTCTCTGAATCACATCCAGAGGTCACCTTCTATATACGTGTGTACATATATATATATATATATATGTATATATATATATATACACACACACACACATACAAACACACGTGCGCACACTTACACCACATACACACAGAGATCTCTTGAGGCATTTCAAGGTTTTTACCTTAATAATTACCATTATAATTGGCTATACTTGGGAGATTTTATGTATCTACCCAAGGAGAAGTAACTCTGTGAGAAAGGGAGTTTTTAAAAACAGTAGGAGCATCTAATAAAGCTTTTTTCACAACATAAAGATGGCAGGAATTCATGTTCAAGGCCTATAATCTAAGGAGCCGACGAAGAGGAAAAACAAATTAGCTGATTACAAGCCAAGGACTCCAAGGTAGAGGGGAGGCTGATGTGCGAGACCTGCATGCTTCTTTGCATGGCCTGAGATTCCCCGACAGCGCAGGACCTCCCTTTCCATGCAAAAGGGAATTCTCGCCGGCCGACTGCGCTTCTACTTCTCTGCCTGTTGGTGTAAAAGAGCAGACGGTCAAGACGGCTGCAGGAAAGAGTGCTTTCCCACTGTCTCGGAGCCTCTGAAAAAAGTTGGGCTGAGTCATGAAGAGGTTGGGAGGGGAGGTGGGAGAGAAGCAGCCCTGGGGCAGTCACGGGAAAAGAAACGGGTCTGAGAAGGAAGCGAGAAACGTGGGGGCTGCGTGGGGAGAAGTCACACACGGCTGCAAGGCGGCCACGGCAACACCATATTGCATCATTGCTAGACATTAGGGAGTTGGCAGCTGGGGGCCTGGAGGGCAAACAATCACCTTTGAATTTCAGCTTTGGGAAAAAGCTGGAAGTTCAACAGCAGGCAACCTGCAATTCTGTGCAAATTTGTTCCAAGTTGCACTTCCCTGCAGGAGCTCCTGATTGAAGGCTGTTATCTTGGTTTGGCAATTTAGGAGAGCTGCTGAACATCCAGTTGTCACAAGCGATGCCCAAGTTTTGAGCGCGTAGGATGCATTCAGGCATCAAGAAGGATTCAGTCTTTCTTTTAGGTCTCACAGTTTTGGGGAGCTGGCTCTCAGGTTTTGAATATTTGGGATCAGTAAAACATGATACAACTCAGGAAATATACGTATTTGCCTTGAACCAAAGAGCAAGACTACAACCCAGGCAACATTCCAACACAAAGAAACGTAACAGGAGCACCAGCACATTCTGAATTAGACTTCGAAGAACCCACGGACACATATTTCACTCAAATTCTATCTGAATATAAGAAAATGTTTTTAATATATTGGGAAAACTTATGCCATCTGTGCGGTTTGTCCCTCTGAAGAATGAGTCAGTCTTTCCCTGTAAAGCCAAATTGTGAAAACATAGCTGGGTGATACATCTTCCTTTCTCCTAGGTCATGAGTCAGTCAGAGAGAGAGGCAGACCACACAGTCACATCCATGGAGAAAAATGCAACAAACAAGTTAACGAACACATCTGTGCCTCTCTGAAATGAAAATGCCAGCAAATGTCATAATGATGCATCAAACTCCAAACAGGAAATCTCTGGTTGAGGAGGGCCACAGGCTGCGGCCGACTGTAGGTCACGGAGGACGGCTGCGCTCCGCCGCAGGTTCACCGCGGTCAAAGGCCAGGGTTGGAGCTGTTGCCACGGTGCGGGGCTTCAGCTGAGGTGCTCTGACACCAGCCCCGCTGATGAGGCTCCAGACTAGAGCCCCAAATCTTGTGATAGGGAGGACTTCGATTTCGTGTTTCACCTTTCCTTAGGAGTTCCTGGGGGTGCTTTTTAAATGCTGGTCTTGCCATTTTCTGTACCCTAGTTTTAAAGTGTCAATTTTTTTTAGTTGGATATGTAAACTACAAATTGTTGGTCAAGGCCTATAGCTGTTGAATATTTCATAGCACATTGAATTATTTTGACAACACAACCCACTGTGAGATCCTTTTGATGTTTTAGAACAAGAAGAAACATGTTTACGGATTTCCTTTTGGAAGGCAGTAAAGGCAACCTGTCTACTATTTCATGTGAAAATACAATCATGCAACATAACCATTGCATCTACAGTGACATTTTTTGGCTTTTACATAAGCAAAAATTTATTTGATTTGTGACTTCTGGCCCCAGAAAGCTTATACTTTCTTTGTCACATGGCAAAGTAAAGCTGTTTTTCCCAACAAAACAGGCCCTCTCTTTTCTCAGTTGTGTTGGCTTAGAATATCAATATGCAAAGATGATTTAATGCTCTTTTCCTCTCTTGAATGAGCTGCTATAATAAATTCTAACATCACACTGCAATTCTCTCTGAGAAGCCCTATGATAACACTAAAAAAAAAAAATATATACATGTTGCATAAGACAAGAAGCTTAGAAGACCAAGGGAGTGAACTTGTCTGCTAATAGGTAGCTATAATAGTCTGGGATAGATGAAGAAAACTTTAACTAAATTTGTCTAAAAGAAAAGACAGCATAAGCATGCTGACATTTTGCTAAACAGTCCTGCAATGGAAAATAACTTGATGTCAAGCTGATAGACATCAGGCAAATGCTAAGGCTTTAAGGCATTATTCATCTGAGAACAGCTCCATTAAAAAGTTCTAATTACCACTAGGGAAAATAACACCTATCTAAAAACATGTGATGACAAGCAATGAAATACAACATTTTACAGGCTTTTCTAGAATGTTTTGACCACCAGATTTACTCATAATTTCTCTGCAGGTTACAGGGTTCAAGGGGAGAAGATGAGAGAACCTCAGAAAAATCTCTGCAGAGAGGAAAGACGGCATCTTCCGAAGGCCAGTCGTACAATGTAACTGTAGGCGAGCTAGTATCCTTCATTGCATAGTATGCGGTCTTAAGTGCGATATCTTTGCATCACTGCTCTGTCTATGCAGAAACTACCTAGAAATGTGAATAAGAGTCAAAATAATGGTGTATTTGTGTGGTTTGTAAGGAAAAGGTTCTTGCAATTTCCTACATGTGTCATATCCATGCGTGAAGTTTTTGATGCCCTGACTCATATTTGGCTGGTACATACAATCTTTAGCTTTCAGGAAACTTTTCCGTAATAGTGAGGATATATTCTTCAGGGAATATTTTTCTCAATAATCTAATTAACTCAGTATGATGAGACTATCTTGTATGCTAAGTATTTTGGATGCTGTTCTCACTGGCATCCTATCCTGTCAGAATGATGACTATTGAGATACAGTAGTTTTTTCTTGGATTGCTTGCTCTAGAATTCTCCTCAGCTCAATTATTGCTGATACTTTCTAGACATCTTCAGCATTTCTCAAAGTCTGAAAAATCACGTATTTTTGTTGAGTTGCTGTTTTTGCTATGAGGCTGCTCTAGCTAAGATGTCAGGTTTGTATTTCTCAGTTCCATCCTTGTTGTCAAAAAAATTATGGCCCTGCAGCAGTGTGGCCTAGCAACATGCTTGTGTTGTTAGCAAATACTTTTTCAAAGATCTCTTGTATGATTCATAAGTAAATTCTCCTCAAACATCAACTAGTATGTTCCTAAGTAGAACTTTGCATGTACCAATACCATTGCAAGACATTCCAGTCAGCTGGCATCTCTGTCCCACCAATGACAATGGCCTTTTGCTAAAACACACCACACACACCTACCTGCCTCTTCCATAACAGAAATCCCTTCTGACACCTTGCTACCATATCATAGCATGAACAACTTTCACATTAGCCTCCATGTGCTTAGTATTTCAGGAAGAGTGAGCAGCTTCTGGAGGTACATGCTGCTATCATATTGGGAAAACCATGTCTGTATGGCTTCTTTTCGGAGTAATTCCCTTTGAGTTGTTTTCCTCCACATGCAGAGTGCTTGGAAAAGATATTGTCAGATTGTTCTAGTCCCAGTGGTAACTAAACCTTTATGGGCTAGTTCTTTTGTGACATTAGTAAGTGGCCAGACATCGTACTGACATCAGTTGTCTGTATATTTTAGTGTGTGCGTGCTATAAGAAAGGCTCTGGTTATGATCCATCAGTGATTTTGTATCTGGAGCAACTCAAGTATCAATTTCACTTGGGTGTTTGCCTCTTTGGAAGAGGAGTCAACCTTTCTCTACTACTTCTAGTTAGTGTGTCTTGAGCTTTTTTCTGTTTTTTATCATGTCCCCATGCTTTTACTTATATATTTGCTCTTTTCTAAGCAAAGCACATCCTGTTGCTGCCTAAGAATGTGAAAACAGATATGCTTTCTCCCTTCTGTTCTTACTTTCTTGTTTAAAATTCTTGGTTTCTGCTTTCGCCACCCTGCAGAAGCTGACTCATTGCTGGACATCTTCTGACACATCAGAGTTCACAGAGCATGCATCTTCCAGGCTTTATTCCATCCCTCAAATTTCCCATCCCTGAAGCATTTCCTGAATGTCAGGTTCTTGCCATTCCTCTGTGTTACACTAAATATAACCTACATCCCCTGCTTGGAAGTCATGTGTTTGTTAGGTAGCCCTGGCTGAAGGACCATGCCCACTTGAAAATTTAGAGCAGAGAAAACACTGGGAACAACAGCGGCACACATAAAGCACTAAAGTGCACAACCGAGTCTGACCAGCAGTCACAAATACAAGGCTTAGGCTGCTGCTTTGCACACTGTGCATTTGGAGATAAAGACAACAAGGTGAACGTAGGCAGAGCTTCTCGGACGGAGAACGTGCTGCAGGAGCAGACGGCGAATGGCTGAGTAGGCAAAATGCTTGCTCTGCCTTCCTACCTCCTTCTGGGAAAGGTGGGTTTGTGCGTGTTTTCTGTAAAACACAACCGACCCTGGCTCTCATCACCAGGTTTTCCTTCTAACGGGAATAACCCTGCAAGGCCCCTGGTACTAGGCTAACCATTACAGGGTTAGATATTGGCTCTGCAGGAATTTGTAACACCAGTGGGTTTTCATTATTTTTTTTTTTTTAAACCCTGCTGCCACACCAGCCATTCTAAGTACGGTCTCAGATTTCTTTTAAATAACTCTCCAGACAGATAGCGTGAGAGATACGGTATCATGTTATAGCCATGCAGACCTCACTTTAAAGCTGCGAAGGCCAGAATCAGCCCCCTCGGCACTTGCTGAGGTGCCCAAGTTCAACGTCCCACCCCACCCCTTCCTCTGTATAACAGGGAGAAATATTCCCAGAGACAACAGGGATCTCATGTGACCCTGCACCATAGTAAACTCTAGATGTTCTTATACTTATTTTATGCGCTGCTTTTTTTTTTTTTTTTTAAAAAACCCTTTTTTTAAAGAGAGACATTCAGTGAAACTTCAATGGGAATTTTCCTCTGATTTAACTTGGACTTTTTTGCCCCTCGAAAATCCATGCATTCTGACCCAAACACTGCTGGGCACCTGGGAAGTCCTGCATGCAAGGCAGCAACTAGGACGACAGCAGGCAGGAGCACATCAGCTCTAGGGAGGACAGCAGGAGCCATTCACATGCCCGAGAGCCCTTGACTCCACCGTGACTCTCTTCAGGGGCTTGAGGGACAAGCCTGGGACGCAGGCAGGGGCCGTGCAGGTCGGACAGAGGGGAGCTGCCACCAGGCAGCACCAGAGCCCTGGACATGCGGGTGAGCAGGCAGGACTCGCAGAGGCTGCCGTCACAGACACTGCTGTGCAGGGGCACAGGCAGGATTTACCACACCAGCCGTGCTGGCCACACAGACTAAGTCAGCCTAGAGGAACTTGGACTATATAGATGGTGGCAATGTTTAAATACTGCCAACATTAGTCATTCAACCCTGAAATCACAGTTCTGGCCTAAATAAAATATATTGAAATGCTTCTATAAATGTCATGACAATGACAATACGACAAAGCACCTGTGAGAGTTGGGGACTGGCTCCTGGTGATCCACGTTTTCTAATTACTTATTTAAAAAAAAATAATAATGACAAATGGATAGTATCTTTTGGATTCATTTCCTTTACCATTCAGTATACAAACGGTAAGAGACATTATTTTTGGCTATACCCAGCAAGTATAATGCGAGTTTTTCAGTGTGAGGCTGGCTGAGAGCTGAAGCAAGTGGCTGAGACACCACAAACCTTGCACGAGAATTTTCCTTGGGAAATTCCCTGGGAATTTTCAAGATTCCCCTAGAGCAGATTGCTCAACTTGCAAGCAAGCTGGACTACACAGCCTCCACAGGTCTTTGCCAGCTTAAGCTTTCCATGAGCCTGTGCTACCAAGCTGTTCTCTGTAGCCACGAGCACTGCTTCAACACTGGAAGCCAAGTCTTACAGCTCCAGGATTTGGTTCTTTAATTATATATATAAAAACAGAAATGCAGCAAATATAATGAGAATTAAAAAAAATACTCCACACAAAAACAAGTTTGTTAAATAAAGTTTGTTCCTTGTGAATATTAACTACAAACCTGTATGTAAGCTTGTTTTATCAGATAATACCACAACAAGAAACTCTATCCTTAAGTAAATCTGCCTATATGCCTGTATTTTCCTGTGCTTAATTTATTAAATATTCTAGTATTTGCTGGGCAAAACTATTATCAGTTTTTGCTCACTATTGCATTCCAGTAAAAGAGTAACCCTAGTATACAAAGTAGCACATCAGTCATTCTTTGCTTAGATCCAGATTTTCTCTGATCTTCTTTGTATGGTCTGGGGAAGTTTCCCCTGAGGCTATCCTTGGCTCAGTTTTCAGGTTTCAGGCTCCTTAAGTGAGGATTAACAGTTATAAAAACAAAGCCCGTAATTAGTCTTGCAGTAAGTCACAAATATAAACTGTGTATGATAACAACACTTAACTTAGGAGGTTTCCAAACTTGAAGTAGTATTTAAGAGCCGCCAATCCTGGCATGAAGGTTTTTACCACAGCTTTGTGCAAAGGTCGTTCTGGAAGTTTGGACTGCTTAAAGGCAGAGCTAAAAATAGCCAGACTTTGATTTCTGTTTATTGCAAGATAGGACCAGACTGACACTGAAACATAAGCTGAGACCCAGCACAGCCCAAGATAAAGAACGGGATGCGGGGAGAATTTAAATGCCTAAACATGGTGAAACCAAGAACACCTGCCCTTGCCCGGGCGGTATTTCAGCCCGGTGAGCCCCTCGCTTACTCGCGGCTCCTGGCAGCGCCCGGAGCAGGGCCCCGCGCAGCCTCCAGCCTCGCCGGGGCTCTGCTGCCGGTGGTGGCTCCGGGCCGAACTTGCGCCCAAACCTCCCCGCAAGCCAGAGACAAGATGTTCTTGCTGCTGAATCCCCCCCGAGAGGTTCAGGCCAATTAGCACAGCCACTTGCAGCATGTTTCACACGTACCGAGCACTGCAGCTCCTCAGAGATGCAGGTGGGATGGGCAGAAGAATGACTGGGGAAAACTGTCTTTTGCCTGCTTCTATGCAAAATCTCTACTGTTTTAACATAAACCAGGTCTGAGTACACACCAAGTATGCACAGCTTCTTTGTGGTCTTTTGCTGACATTATGCAGCCCCTTTTTCTGCTGGCGGCCCGCATCAGGTGTCCCCTCCCAAATGCACCGGCACCCCAGGGGAGTCCGGCCATGCTCCTGGATGCCATTTCCGTGGCACACAGAGCATGACAGCAGAGTCATGACCATGTCTCCTGCCCTTCCCATTTAATTTTATTTCAGCATAAGAAAATAAAACACAGGGCAATAATGGCTATGGACACTGCTTTCCTTTCTGGCACTTAACAGAAGGACACTTTACTGCAATCCAGGGAAGGGCACAAGTTCTCCAAGTGATACACTCGTACTGTAACTCAACAATGATGTTAACACGCACCCAAAGCGCTTGCCCACCTCCCACTTTAAGAATCTCTCTTCTTCTTAAAGACATATGCAAGATTCATGCACAAATAACAAAATACTTTAAAAACTGCACTTAGAAAGAGCAGCCCTTGTACCTCAACCTATCCCAAGCAGCAACACCTGCAAGAGCTAAAGTTGGCAAACAACGCTTGCAGTACTTCAAGAATTCCTTAAAGAAGGAATAAAGAGACTATACACATGCACCCTGCTCAATGTACACCTGCAAGAGATATGCTCCCATATGACATTCGGCTAAAGTAGCACTGGTATGGCAGTTCCCTATTTTCCATGGCCAGATTTGGCCACAGAGCTGCTCAGAAGCTTGGGCGTCTTCTTTGTTTGGTATCTAGGCACCAAGTCTAACCTACACTTAGACTTAATAGGCAGCATCCTCAGGAATCTTAGATCTATAGCTGTCTCAGTATGTATTCAGTTGCTTAATTTTAAGTTTTCAAAATTAGATGAACACATCTACCCAACTGAGCCTGGGTGAACAGCCTTTGCCTCAACATAACTTGTAGCAGCCCTCACTTCTCTTTCTCTCTCTCCTTCCTTCAAAGTAAGGGGCTGGGGTGGAAAGCACAGTGTTTCATCTGTGAAAGGCATCTGTTATTACCACTGTATTTGAGAGACAAGGATGTAACGGATGCAGACTAAGGAAGCAGCCCACGTTAGACTGTAGCTAAAGTCCTGTCTTAATCTTCTGTCTGACCCATGAAACAAATAAGCATATAACAGTGACACATTTGGAGTGAAGAAGGGAAAAAAGAGTAAGGAAAAGTTATCTGTAGGAAAATATGCCATTCATCCTGCATATGTTAGCTCTTCATGGTGCTGTTTTAAAAGAGGAAACACTAGTTATCCCATCCAAGTTTACGAGCAGAGTTTAGACAGGAAGCATACAACTACTTTCTGGGGAATTTGCCAGGATCTAATCTTTTGTCAGTGAAAAGCTCCAAGGAATTGACAACAGCAGTAAATAATAGATAGTAATAAATAATTACTTCTTAGCTGTAAAAAGGTTCTTAATATTCCTAACAGTCTTCCGAGCTGTACGCAATTCAAAGGTATAATCCAAGCATAGGGGGGGCGAGAATCAAGCTACCTTCACACAAGATTAACAGTTGTCAAGAGAATATCTTACTAATGAAGATAATAAAAGGTTTTCAGAGTAAATGATCCCTGGCATCAAGGAACAGCAAAATCTGCAAGTCACACTCTTAAGACAAGCATAATTCCGAATGAATTTTAACTCAGGTGGCCACACCAAGCAATGCCAGCGTACGAACAAAAATAAGTTGGAGAGAGGAATATCACTAATCTTGCAGCTGATGAGATAAGACTTATTTATGCTATTAGTATGCAAACATGATACAGATCTAGGAAAAACAAGCACATTGGGTATAGAGAAATTCAGACAATTACAGTTAGGATAAAATAATCTTACCAGGTAAACTGATGTGTGCCTGCGACCGTCCAGTTATTCACACCAAAAGTGATCAAGTTAACGTCTACAGACGCCAGGGGTTTCGTTCAGCATGAAAAGAGCACAGACAATTCATTTGGGTTCGGAGGCTGATGCCTGGCTTTGCACTACCCTGCCTGTCCCGAGTTCACCATCAAACTCTCCCCCGTCTGATGCCTTTTCAGCAGTTCGGCATCCGCAATAGTGCGGCTACTGGCTGTGCGGCAGACCTACATGGGCTTACTGTTTGTCTTCTCCAACTAATTTCTCAATTTTTCTCTGTTGCCTTGCCCCCCTCCCCCCCACCTTTTGCTACAGCTGTAAACTCTTGTGGAAGACAAACATTTTACTCTGTGTTTGTAGAGCAGCCAGCGCAGAAGAGTCCTGTGTTTGGCTGGAGTTGCAGGGTACTCCCATAAAACAACTTAACAGTAACAATAACAGCAAAGTTGACTGACCCGAAGCAGCCACTACCTAACAATGTCATTTGGAAAACACAACTATTTTGAATTTGTCAAAAATCAGTTACGACTCCTTCTTGCTTTCACTAGCTTCTTCTGCTTTAAGATTTCACAAATTAGTTTTGTAACGTTCATGAACTATCCTCCAAGCAACGACGATACTTGATCGGTTACTGCATTTTTCCTTGCTATTGCAGATACAAATTAGGCATAGATACCATGATGCTGCAGTTATTGAGAACAGGTTAGCACAGGGAACATCAGTTAGAACAATTTACATGTGAATACTCTGAAACCTTTTAATGTTATTATTAACTTCCTAGCAGATAAAATGCAAAACACAGTAAGACAAGTGTGAGTCATCTTACTCTCTTCCTGTGCTCTTTACTTGGCTTGTATAAACATTAAGGACCTATTTAGTAACATGCACAGTTTTTATTAGGTTATGCTTCCAGGCCTCCTATCATCCTCAGTACCTTGTTATGCTAAGCAGTGAAGAAATAAGCAGCGATAAGAGAAAGTCTGTGCCTTGAAGAGCTCAGATTTAAACTGGTGCATCTGAGGACAAAAACGAATTCTGGTACTCAGTGATTTCCCTGGTGTTCTATGAAATTTTAGATGACAATTTCTAGGAAGAAGACTTGGGCATTCTGGTTGTACAATGAATAGTTTGATTATTGGGTACCTATTGACCTATTGTATTGGTCAAACAGTCAACAAAAGAGCTACCTATGGGATGTAACCTATGGGATGTAACCTATGGGATGTAACCTATGGGATGTAACCTATGGGATGCCCACAGTGCCTTCTACAAAATGATGCATGTTCTATAAAACCTAGTTGAACCATAAATAATATACATTTGCACAACATACTTTGAAACTCAGTCAAGTCTTCTGGTATAAAGACTCTTGAATACATGAAAACCTTTCACTCCAGTTGTTAAAAGCTTGATCTACAAACCTACCTATTGTCTAAAGACTCAGCTAACAACAAGAAAAAGGCAGTAGCTTGCAAAAAACACTCCCACTTCAATACCATCTGACCCATTGCTACTTGACTTGGAAATGTAATGAATCCAGTCCATATACTCTGGCATTAGTTTTATAATTCCTCTGTCTGTAGTTATTGCACAAAATGATGCATCTCAGGCATAAAAGCATGATAACTAATCTCGGGATAGAGGTTTACTCCTTTGAAGTGGGGAAAGATAAAAAGTAGTAACTGATGTATGTCTTGATTTGGTTTTGGCTGATTCTATAATCTGACAAAGAGTTAAAGAGTATTTCCAGCAAACAGAGGGCAGAAGCAAGTGGGAGAAACAAAAACAAAAGCAACCTGCCTCACCTCAGATCATAATCTGGATATAATTGTGTTTATCTTAGGTGACAAGTACCTTAAGTGTTGGAACCAAAAGGTTAACTGTACTGCTTAACACTTAATTTGTGAAAGAGTCAGTCTATGCAAGGGAAACTTTCATTCATCAAAGAAAGCACTGCATAATTTTAAAAGCTTGTCCTCGTCCAAAAGATACATATATATCTATATATACACACACAGAGAGTAGCTCCTATCTCCTAAGGACAATGAACAGGCCCACCCTCCTCAGCACAGATCATGGTATAGGCACCAACGTACAAATTGTCTTATATTTAGCTAAGCTAGGCCATAGACAGCTTATCCACAAAGAAAAGGAAGCCTTTGTTTCTCTGTTCTCAGATGACTGAGCAGCTGAAGGGTTTTTTCCTCTGCCTTTCACTAGAAATACAGTTTAGAAAGAAACTTCTGATGACTTCTTTCCAAGTAGTAGACCTGGTTTTGAAGTTTAAGTGTTCAAGTTTTTAGTGGTTCTGCAAGAGATCATCTCACCGGGTATTTGCATATGTGATATATTCAAGATATCTGATGACAGCAATGTGTTACACAGGCATACAAGAACGGCCATACTGGGTCACACCAAAGATTCGTTTCTCTTGAAACATGGTTTGGCCATAAAGAGTAGTGTAAGAACACATCAAACAAGTAGATACTCACCTCTCATTACTTCCTAAACTGGTTAGGGTTTCTGGGATTTAGCAAACTGCGATGGATTTTTCCTTCTTCTTTTTCCTTACTTGTTCAACCTCCTCTCAAAGCCACACAGACTTTTAATTCACAGTACCCTTTGGCAAGAGCGATGCTGCAGGTAGTAGTCTCCATTGCATGAGGAACCACCTTCTTTTATTTGCTTTCAGGCTGGCTCCTAACAGCTTCGCTTTGACGCCTCCTAGTTCTTGTAGGGGACAAGGCAGTCAGCAAGTTGATCTCTATCCACTTTCTCCTGTACAACTCTATCATTTCCTCTTGAATCATCTCTTTCCAGATTGAAGTGTCCATCACTCCTTTAGCAAAAGCCTTTCCCTACGTTTAATCATCCTGTCGCCCTTTTCTGACTAACAGTATACCACTAAGAACACGATTAGCAAATGTTCCTGTTAGAATTGCAACCAGAGGTCCCAGATGGTGCTCTCTACACGTTTGGGTTATGGCTTAAAGGGAACCCCCTTCTGCACAATTACAACCAAAAAGTTACAAAACAGAGAGTAAGTAGGGACAAGATGCATTATATCAGTGGTTAAATATAGTGAATCATTGCACACTGATGGAAAAGTCTGAGGAAACTAATGAAAGTACAGAGATAAGGAGGGAGCAAAGCAGTATAAAAGCAGCAGTGTTTGTTTTTCACCCTTATTCTACATACACAAGAGGATGAAACTAGTCATGCCTTAACAAAACTCCTCATTTTTCTGTCAAGGCCAGTATCACTTCTGGTGTTTCAGTCACTGAACAATACTTTCTTTTTCCCCTCCGAGTTATTGTTTTATTATACTCCTTATAGACAACTCAAAAGCATACTTGCTGTGGCTTTAGGACTGATTAACAGACCTTACCCCAGATCCTAAGTCTGGAAAACACCCATCACGTTCTGATGTAGTTTTCTTTAAACATGTGTTTTTTGGTAACATCTGCAGTAAAACAAAGTTGACCCTCATTAAACTCCCTTTCAACCTTTGGTCTACACAGCTTCAAGGTAAGAACACAGGTCACTGTATCCATGCCACCCCTTAACTAGCATTAACTCTTTTTGATGATCTGGATTGTAAATGTCAACACCTGTAAACCACTGTTTGGGAATCAAATCTTGCCAGTAAGTGTATTCATGCAAACAGAACTGTGAGTTCATCCTACTTCTTCTGGGTAAAGCCAAGAAAAAGTAAAGCTCTTTCCTCCCACTTACCTAACACAAGAGAAATGGTACGATAACCTTTATTTCTTAATCATAGCGAGTCAACCTTGCATAAAAAAAATTAATAGCGCTATGGAATATTAGAAGCTTCTGGGTGACTTTAGGAAAATAACTGGAGAATTCCCCCCCCCCCCAAAAAAAAAACCAAACAAAGTACCCTAACACCAAGTACACTTGTGTTTCCATGCTCACTTGTTTTTTTACAGGACAAGCTATTTCCTACACCTCATTTTTTTCTTAAAAAGCCCTTTTTAATAGTTGTGATAAAGACCACAATCAGAAAAGAGTAGCAATTTAAGAGAAGTACTGAAGTACATGCTTTTTAATGTAAAGTACCAGAATCAAAAGACTTATTTCTAATTTCCGTGGGAGAAAGTCTGCTGTTTTTCAGATCTGAATTAACACACACAGCTGAATAAGCTACAAAAAGAAAAAAAATTTTTTTTAAGGTTATATAAATAGATGAAAGATATGTTTATCTCTTTCGGAAGATTATTTTGATCTTGGCTTTGAAACGTGGACAGTTACACCCTCCATTTCAGGATGCTGGGGTCTTAAAAGGAATTTGTCATACAGTATTTGTGTTTTGTTGCTAGAGCTTTCATCGCCTGTTGGACTCATGCCAAAGTGGACCTATGCGCTTTATGGGCGATGAAGAGGTGTATACCTCCACCTTGGTTTAAGAGAAAATAGAGGATTATGAGTAATTAGCCAAAGAGTCATACTCCTAATGCCTGGAGTACAATGAACAGAATGACTAACCAAGTACATTGAAGGGACTTCGAAATCCCATTTGCAGCCTGATTTGCTGAGAAAGTCACAACCTATTGAAAGCTTTTCATTTCTGCAAGTGTTCTGTTACTACACACTGCTATATGCAATACTTAACCTCTCCCTTCTCTCCCAGGTGCTTGGTATCTGATATTCTCCATACTACCTGTCTCCAGAGCACCGGACAATGCATGGCACCCACTCTTCTCATTTATAACTGATGAACTGCACTAAAAGACAGCAAAACCAGCAGCTTGCACAATTTTCCCATACTCTGTAAACATTCACTGTAATAGTACGTGACTTGGCCTGATGAGTCAGGCCCATCAGGCTCTTAGCCTGTTTGGCTGATATTCGGCCTCTGGAAAGCCTTGGACTCTCACTGATTTTGTTCAAATTAAAATAACTTAGTTTAACCATCCACACTCTATTTGACTAAAAGTAAAAAAATCAAACTTTTCGATCTCTAATTTTGTGCCAGCTGTCTGTAGACATAGGCTAACTAAAAACTGCTTTTTAAGGAACAGTTATTTTCAAAAGACTACAAGTTATCTGAGGAGAAAATAATATTCAAACTGTAAGAAGTAGTCTAAGAAGGTGGAAATCAACTTAGAGTTATGTATTTCAAGGGAATTTCAAGGATTCTTTTCCCCAATTCATTTAATTCAAACATCATTAAACAGCTTATCTCCAGATCCAAAAGCAGTGCTCAGACACCTAAGCAAAACACCGCTCTTCAGGAAACATACATTTAACTGCTGCCTAAATCAGAGGCACCAAACTTCACAAGTGCTCCACATTTTGTATATAAATGCATCTAAAAGCCCATTTCTCCATTTTCCCAGGAATACCTTGGTTCAGATGAGCACCTAACCCTCATGCAGGTCCCCAAAGCAAGCAGCCCTTTATCTATCTCCACCAAGGACTTGGTCCTTCAGCTGTTTCCAAACTAATTAAATCAGCCTCCCTGCAATGTGCAGCAGCAGATGCAAATGTATTATTTGCAGCAGTGCAGAATGTGCTCCCTTCAGTAAAAACCACAGAGGCTGAAGCATCCAACTCCTATCAGCTGCAGCTCAGACTCACCTCACTCATCCTCTTAGCAAGTCACCCTCATGCAGGTGCTCAGCAAACCCAGGTGAGCCCTTTGCTACCAGCCCTGCTGAAGCCCTTCCACTTAGTGCAAGGGGACAGAAGGACCCCTTGCACCGAGAGGTTTTGGGAGGGTGAAAGCTGTGTTGAGGTTGTCTGGTTTAATAAAATGTACTGCCTCCAAGCTGGCCTTGCAGCACAGGACCCCATAACCAGCTGTTAGGACATGAAAAATTGACTGTGATTTAAAAGCTGATCTCTCTCAGCTATTGGAGGAGAAGGAGGGGAAAAAGGAAGAGTATATAAAATATTTAGCAAACCATCTGAGAAAAGAGAATATCTTGATGCACAAGGGGGAGCTCAGTGGCCCTTGAAACATATGGTTTGTGAGTTTTGCAGCATTTTGTTTTACCTTTGTAAGAAAATTAGGCACATGACCTACCTTGAAATCATGCAACTTCTGTTCAGCCAAGGGGCCACTCTTCAGAAGCATTAACTTGAAAAAAACCCTGCTTTCCTCAACAATTTAAAAAAGTATGCAGTATTTCCAACATCAAATATCTTTGGCAAAGCAGCAGTATAAAACAGTAAGAGGTCATCCTCCAGCCATGCATCCTGGATTGGCTCTTTCTCTGGCTTCAGCCCTCACTCACCCCCAAAGAAATTACCTGGCCATCAGAGATACAGTGGGCAGGTGGGAAGAGCTGCTTATAAAGCTGCTTCTTTCAGTCTGTCATGCTGAAGGCTATCTCTAATTAAAGTCTGGTATAGCTTGAGTTCAAGCAAAATCTAGCTTTCAGGAATCAGAGTGCTCGCTCTCTTTAAGAGCAAAATGCTGGTAGACTTAACTTGAAGGCCTGGCAAAGGGAGCTCTCATCACAGCAATGCTAATAGTATCAGATGAATGATAACCGTTTTCTGAACTTCCTCCCTTCCTAATCTAAAACAAATGTTGTTCTCTTTATGAACAGGACAAATAACGTGCTATTCTTGTTTTAGAACAGGACTATTGGCTATATTTTATGAAATTTTTGTCTTATCACAGAAAAAACAATTCAGATCTTTTCTTCATGAAATCAATTACAAATATAACTGCAAAAATTGTACCAAACAGCATACAACACAAATGTTTCTTCTCAAGAATGGCTCAGAGATGTTATACGACAGAATAAACAGGAAACTAGGTTCTTTAGCACAACCTCTTAAATAATTTATGCCAGCCAAAAGCACTTTGGCAGCCTGTTTTCAAACATGGGTCTTGTAGCAACCTAAAAAATATTCAACATTATGCATTGATATGTCTGCTTTCTCTTTTTCTCCAAACTTTGTCCAGTTCTCTAAATAAAGTAACTCACTTGTCTACTGCTACCACCCAAGTATGTCTGAGCATTCTGGTTGCTGTTCGTAAAAAAACCACTGAGTTCAGGTATTGACTACAACATGACATTTTTTGTTTGACAATTTTTACAAAACATTGGGGGAAAAAACCCCACATTTATTCACAGGCTCAGGAGAATATTAAGTTCTTCATCTACCTTTGGTTCTTCCACTGACCTGCAGTTGTGGATGCTCTGTTCATGATTCAACAAAGTCCTCAAGCTGAGGATTTATTTTTAAGGTATTGCCAACAACTGAGTGAGTGCTTACAAGAGATTTCTCTGCATTTTTAATGAGATCGGTGTTTTGCATCAACCTCCCAGCCATCCCCCAAAGAACATTACCGAGAGGGCTTCCAGAAGCTCCAATTTTCTTTTCCTCTTTGATGTGTTTGGAGTTGTCATTGGTATTCGGTTTTGTGGATATACAGGCACACCTCAGAGGGACTGCAGGTTCAGTTCCAGGCCACCACAATAAAGTGAATATCACAATAAAGTGAGTTACATGACTTTTTTGGTTTCCCAGTGTATATAGAAGTTATGTTTACACTATACTGTAGTCCATTAAGTGTGCAGTAGCATTATGTCTAAAAAATCAATGTACATACCTTAATTGAAAAATACTTTATTGCTAAAAAATGCTGACCATCATCTGAGCCTTCAGCGAGTCATAATCTTTTTAGTGATGGAGGGTCTTGCCTCGATGTTGATGGCTGCTGACTGATCAGGGTGGTGGTTGCTGAAGGCTGGGGTGGCAGTGGCAAATTCTTAAAATAAGGCAATAACGAAGTTTGCCGCATCCATTGACTCTTCCTTTCGCGAAGGATTTCTCTGTAGCATGTGATACTGTTTGATGGCATCTTACCCACAACAGAACTTCTTTCAAAACTGGAGTCAGTCCTCTCAAACTCTGCCACTGCTTTATCAACTAAGTTTATGTAATATTCTGAATCCTTTGTTGTCATTTCAACAATGTTCACAGTATCTTCACCAGGAGTAAATTCCATCTCAAGAAACCACGTTCTTTGCTCATCCATGAGAAGCAACTCCTCATCTGTTAGAGTTTTATCATGAGATTGCAGCAATTCAGTCACATCTTCAGGCTCCACTTCTAATTCTAGTTTTCTTGCTATTTCCACCACATCTGCAGGTACTTCCTCCAGTGAAGTCTCAAACCCCTCAAAGTCATCCATGAGGGCTGGCATCAGCTTATTCCAAACTCCTGTTAATGTTGATATTTTGATCTCCTCCCATGAATCACAAATGTTCTTAATGGCATCTAGAATGGTGAATCCTTTCCAGAAGGTTTTCAATTTACTTTGCCCAGATCCATCAGAGGAATCACTATCTATGGCAGACCATAGCCTTACGAAATGTATTTCTAAATAATAAGACCTGAAAGTCGAAATTACTCCTTGATCCATGGGCTGCAGAATGGATACTCTGTTAGCAGGCATGAAAACAACATTAATCTTGTTGTACATCTCCATTGGAGCTCTTGGGTGACCAGGTGCGTTGTCAATGAGCAGTAATATTTTGAAAGGAATCTTTTTTTCTGAGCAGAAGGTCTCGACAGTGGGCTTAAAATGTTCAGTAAACCATGTTGTAAACAGATGTGCTGTGATCCAGGCTTTGTTGTTGCATTTATAGAGCACAGGAAGAGTAGATTTAGCATAATCCTTGAGGGCCCTAGGATTTTCGGAATGGTAAATGAGCATTGGCTTCAACTTAAAGTCACCAGCTGCTTTAGCCCCTAACAAGAGAGTCAGTCCTTTGAAGCTAGGCATTGACTTCTCCTCTCTGGCTATGAAAGTCCTAGATGGCATCTTCTTCCAATATAAGGCTGTTTCGTCTACATTGAAAATCCGTTGTTTAGTTTAGCCACCTTCATCAATTATCTTAGCTAGATCTTCCAGATAACTTGCTGCAGCTTCTACATCAGCACTTGCTGCTTCACCTTGCACTTTTATGTTATGGAGATGGCTTCTTTCCTTAAACCTCATGAACCAACCTCTGTTAGCTTCAGACTTTTCTTCCACAGCTTCCTCACCTCTCTCAGCCTTCATAGAATTAAGAGAGGTAGGGCCTTGCTCTGGATTACGCTTTGGCTTAGGGGGATGTCGTGGCTGTTTTGATCATCTGTCCAGACCACTAAAACTTTCACCATATCAGCAATAAGGCTGCTTTGCTTTCTTAGCACTCCTGTGTTCACAAGAGTAGGACTTCTAATTTCCTTCAAGAACTTTTCCTTTGCATTCACGACTTGGCTAACTGGCACAAGAGGCCTGGCTTTCAGCCTGTCTCAGCTTCCAACATGCCTTCCTCACTGAGCTTGCTCATTTCTAGCTTTTGATATCAAGCGATGTGCGACTCTTCCTTTCACTTGAACACTTAGAGGCCATTGCAGGGTTATTAATTGGCCTAATTTCAATATTGTTGTGTCTCAGGCAATAGGGAGGCCTGAGGAGAGGGAGAGAGACGGGGGAACGGCCAGTCGGTGGAGCAGTCAGAACACACACAATATTTACTAAGTTCGCCGTCTTATATGGGCATGGCTCGTGGCGCCCCAAAACAATTACAATAGTAACATCACAGATCACCATAACAGATATAACAACAACGAAAAAGCTTGAAATAGTGTGAGGATTACCAAAATGTGACACAGACACAAAGTGAGCACATGCTGTTGGAAAAATGGCGCCAATAGACTTGCTTGACGCATGGTTGCCACAAACCTTCAATTTGTAAAGACCACAATATCTGCGAAGCACAATAAAGCCAAGTGCAATAAAACAAGGTATGCCTGTATGTGGTAACAGCCTCCTTAGCTGAGGGAAGTTCCCAAACTGAAGTTTACCAAACTTTAGCCAGATGTGAACAGATTCTTGGAATGTGGGACATGTGCTGCTTCTCATCTGAGAATATAGGGTGGAAACCTAGATCATAGCTTCAAAGGGTCAAGTGAAAGTGCACTGTCCTCTTGGGCTCCCACAGAACTAGGAAAAGCTGGCATTCCCATCTTTCAGTGTTTGTTCTATTGCAGAAGATGACAGTCTTGACTGGTAGCTTATGCCAGCCTCTCAGCCTCAGTGCACAGAGGAACCTGCCAGCATATACTGCTGCTTAGAAATATCACCTGGTCACCTAAACTCCAGTTCACTGTGAGCTACCTGAGCATCCCTTTTTCCCTGTCAAATACTGAGGTTTACATCTGTGCATATATATGTGATAGCACAGGCATGTGAGCTCATATTAATAAGAGTTTTTCATCCTTTCCCAACACAACATCTAAGCAGTCCTGCAATGAAAGCATTGAGATACGGTCTCCTTTTCCACATGAGGAAACTTGCAATCAGAAAAAAAGCACATGGGAGAAATCCAAGGTGCTTGGAAGCATGAAACGCATGAAAAGCTACCCCAGATAGCTTGGAAGCTACAGGAGTCTCCATTTTGCCTTCAGAGCTGAGCGCTGAAGTAGTTTGAGGCAAAGTTTAAAATCTTCTCTCAGCTCTGCTGACCCTCTGTTAATATGATCATTAGAGGGTGTTTAAAACTCAGCAGCAGCTGAAATTTCTTTATTCTTTGGATTAACATGTGTTAGCATTGACTGTTTCTTTACATGTCTACTGGCTCTGTACAATTTAATTATCTGATAATTCAGGATCAATATGAATCCACTCATGTATTGACTCAATTCATAAGAATTTGAAAAACATGTGCCATTCCTGTTTTAGTAGAAGGTCACAGTAGCTAGTGCTTGCGCTAAGTCTCAGCTTGTTTGTTTTTATTTTTTTTAAATTTGCAATAAAAACACTGCAATTACACAGCTCTGCTTTTTCTCTCAGCTTTGTAATGGAGATTTGTTCAGAAATCTCAGAAACTAAAGTCTTTTCAGCAGTCTTTACACACACACACATCATGTCTCTGTCACTAAATTAAAACTTGGATCTCAGTTCTTCACCATAGCTACTTTGCTGATACTACCCAGTTTATCTTGATGTCTTATTATTTATAAAAGAGCAATGAACCCTGAATGAATGAAAAGCAAGCAGGATTTCATAATCCTGTTAAGACGACTTGGCAGGATACAATGGGGCGATTTCTTTAGAACTGTTCTATGACACATTCATATTCAGTTACAGTGAATTATACTGAAGGGCAAAAATCTGTGTAGAAGCACTCCAGTGTATATCTGAATACAAAAAAAAGGTCAACATACTGGTGTTACCACAACAAAGCTGGGTGGTGGTCCTTTGGGAGAGGTCCAGGCAGACAGCCTGCTGGATTAGCAGCTGGCCCAGCTGAGCACACATCTGGACACTCAGCTACTGACTGACACAAAACAGATTTCAGCAGACAAGAAAGGGGGACTGATGGGGTTAAAAAGACCCTTGCATATTTGATAGGAGCAGGCCAGTTTTTGTTGTGTTTTTCAACAGTCTGCTATGGAAACTGTGAATGAAAGAAATCAGTCAATCGGTTATAACATACAAATTAACTCATATAATTAAAGAACAAAATAAAATACTCAGTTGCCAGGGAGAGACTGTTTTTCACCACCAAAGCATGCCATTTCTGATCTCTCTGCCCTGACTCAGAAGAGAGATCTAGAAAACACATTCAAAAGAGGAGCCTGCAAGCTAAAATTCAGAACTCCACCAGATACTAGAAGTCCCGGATTGAGACGTCTTTTTTTTGGCCACGCCGCAATCCTTTTATTTGCTGGTGTAAACATCTCATATATGAGATGTCCACCTACCCTAATCCTGCTTTTACCCTTACCTGCTGAACCCCACCCAGAGATTTGCGTTAGCCAGAGCAGCATGTGGGCCCAAGACCTAACACATTTACTCAAGGTGTCTGGCTGTTTCGTGGCTATTCAGCACAATACGGTCAGGGAGAGCCTCACTCTCCCGAATTACAAACTGTTTGAACTTGTGGGAAGTCTTGATGACAAAATTCTAACATTTAAACAAATAAAGGAGTCCTTTTTCTCTACGCTAAAATTCCCACCTGTCAAACAGTCAAAACTGATTTTTCCTTTGTTCAGTCCCTTGAAGCACCCGTCAGCTTAAACTCACCAGATACCAAACTCTAGCAGTTGCTCAGATGATTTGCCACTCTTACTTGACCTACATAGTATTTTGATCCCCAGAAATGAATCCTTGGAGCAAACCACAAAAGCTCCAGACAGCTTTAAGTGTTTGGGTAGTTGATCAGGAATATACTAATTTCTTTCTGTCAGTCAAAAAATTCCTCTATTAACACAGCAAAGATATATATGTTTGTGACTTAATCTCTGACGTTCAAATATAACCAACTGGTATATCATATAATAACGAAGATGGCTGGAAATGATTGTGAAATTGTTTTTATTTCACCAAAATGAATCATAATGAAAAGAAATGTTTTGTAGCAATTACACACACACACACACACACACACACACACACACACGGAAAGCTTTTTAAAATAGATATATGTACATATATATGCTTTTGTGATAAGTAGGTTTTTCAGTAGAAAAACCTCCAAACTGATACTGTAATAAAATCAGGAAAAATGTATTTTCAAAAATTGACTTTTAGTCAAAAAGAGACATTTTCATCTAAAGAGATGTCCCCAGGGCACAAATTTTCATCTGCTTTAGTAGCAGTTACTTAAAAAGCATCTCAGAAGTAGCTCTGGTAATTCATTAGCAAAACAGATATTACATTAAACTGTCAGATCTCTTGAATAAAAGAAAAATGTCTTCTTTTTTAAAGCCATATTTCCAGCTGGTGACAACTTGTACATCTAATCATATGTGCAGCATTTGAATCCAGCACAGGATATAAAATGAAACCCAAACAATCCAAATTGTTTGCTTTTACATACAGGAGTCTTTTAAAGTAATTTTGATTCGTTTCATTCATAGAGAATTAATGTCATCATTTTTTCCATAATTAACATTCTGAGTAACCACCAAGAACAGAGTGGAATTCCAGTTTGCGTTCTGTACAATTTCTCAGATTACCTGGAATAATCTGTTCTCAAACAAATCAGAAGTTGGACAGCTGCATGATTCAGTGCTAATATTTTCTCTGTTTCAGTACAGCTACTGTGTCTTTGCTTCATTTAGAAAATTCCTCATTTCAGCCTTGCCTTTGGACAGCTCCAGCAGATACCTTTCGGGTTTACTTCCAGTCCTCATTAGAATGTCTCCCTTTATTAGATTTCATTTAGTCAGAAACTTTAACCAAATGACAATAAATCCATTTTTGTTTTAGACTTACTAAAAACAGAAACTAGTATCTAAAATTCCTCCTATTCTCACCATCTCATGTGCACATCTTTTCTGAGTGGCTTAATTCAAACCATAGCCCCAGTGGGTCTCACTTACAAATGAGATTTTTCAAAAGACCTGTTACATTGTCACTGTTTTCAGTCTAAACAAGAATCAAGTCTTTAGGGAATAAGTAAGAGGCAAAACTTACTCATTTCTTAAATCATTTTTACATTGAGAGTTTTTCCAGAAGGACTATCTACGCACCTACAAAGGCAGTAGGAACACCTTTTAAACAATAAATGATTTCTGATAGCTACCTAATTTGGAGGGTTTTCATGACTTTTTTTTTCCTATTCGTTCTTCCAACTCACAGAAAGTAATGTGAGAAAACAGCACACTAGGAATGGAGAGATGCTAGAATAAAATAAAAAAGGGTTACTGAAGCTCAGTACCCATGACTTTGTAATAGAAAAAAACCAGAAAAAAATGCTCCCAAAATAAAAAAAACAGCTATGCCATGAATGCCAAAAAGGCAATCAAAAACTTATCTCATATACGTCACACCATAACATTGGGAAGCATGTTTTTCAGCAGCTCCTCAAAAATAAATGTCATGGTTGGTTATGGGCAAAAGCTAATGAACAAAATTAGCAGACTGTAAGGCTATCAGCCAAAAGAGTAGAATTTTAAATTTCTTTTTACTCAGTTGTGCCATATCCATTATGGATAAACTCATTTAATGCTTTTTATTGTATAATATATGCAGCTTGGAATTGTGCTTAAAATTGTTGCAAATTCTTAAGAAAAGACTCTAAGGAGCTCTCCAGAGGGGAATAGTAAAAGTTATCAGAAGTCTAGGAAACATAACTCTGTAAGGACAGATTAAAGGACTCCACATGCACATAGAAAGCATCTGTGAAGAAAGGTTGTCCCATCTAGCAAAGATGAATGAGACACAAGAGAATGCTTTCTATAAAAAGCAGACGAAATTCTATGAATTCTGGCTGAATATCTGTGGTGGGCAGTTTGAGAAATGCTGGCCTTAAATCACCAAGAGGGGAGTTTATAAGGTTGGGCTTTAGAAAACACTTCGGTTGATCCTGCCTTGGGGCAAAGGGAACAGATTAGGTGACCCCATGACAGCACCATATTTCCATAATTCAGTGCCATACTGATGTTTAGCCACAGTCTGAGAAGAGAATAAAACAGAGTAATATTTACCTTAAAAATATTGTAGTGGCAGGCTGGGCAGTTTCATAATTATATAGACAAAACTCCCCCAAAAGATGCAGCTACATCAGCATAGTCTATTCTTCCTGTACAGGATGAATCTGAAGCCATACAAGCACTTCTGTAGCAATAAAATCACATCCACGTTAGAGGATGAAGTTTCTACTACTTTAACTATATTAAGATAGTTAAAATGAAACCTTTAACCCAGACTCACCTCCCTGAACTAGACTACCGAGCCTACAGACTTGTGTCCCCGCTTCACTTCCCACACCCAGCCGTGCACATGATGTTTACGACTGGTTGGTATTTACATTTAAATACCCAAAAGCTCCCCAACATCTAAGGTACCTTTCTTGCTTTTAAATCTTATGCTATCCATGACAATTTGCACTACTAACTCATGGCTTAGGCCCCTTAGAAACTGCTCCCACATTTTAGAGAGCCTTGCCTGCTACCAAGCAGTTGTATTTAGTCATGCCCAGACTATGGTCAGGCCATTGTGATAAGCTGGAATCGATACTTCTGAAAGAGCAATGAGACTCAATTGCCTCAGGAAAAGCTGGGTCTCCATACACATGCATCTTATTATGCCTTGGATAGCAAAGAGCCTGAGTGGAGAGAGACATGAAATGGAGGAAACAGGAGACCTTTAGATGAAGTTAATGGGGACAGTTGGCAGATTAGCTAAGGAGCACTGGACAATAGCTTCAGGGCAGTATGGCCAGCGTAGATTTAGGAGAGACAAGACTAGGGCTGCTGTGGATAGTCATGAAATGGCTGAGTGTCTAAACGGGGGTGGGGGGGTGTAAGGCCTGGGTTTGGGATGGGGGGAGCATTGACAAGACCGGAAAGGTCCAGGACAGGACCTGCTTGCACCTCAAAACATCCACCTGGACAAGACTATTGCACTACGACGCTGAACAAACAGAGGGGAGAGGCCTGGGAGGACACCACACTTCTACCCACACACTGGGCTGTGCAGGTACAATCTACCTCCAAAAGTTCAGCTGCTGCTCAGGACCTCTAATTTTGTCTGGGACAGGCTTGCACCCCATCATGTAACCAGTACCTTGAGCTGTGCTCGTGTTCACACCACTGTAAGCAGCTGGGCCACTGGCTTCTTTCAGAGCATGTCTAGGCTACCAAGTGACATCAGCCAGGACTTTGCCTCCAGGCCCTTGGGAAGATTATTTCTGCCCTTTGCAAACACACCAGAACTGGAGACCCCAAACTGTGCTGCTGGCACCTCCCTCCCATGCAGCTTGTATTTCTAGGGTGCCAATGGCTCCATATGACTCTTACCTGAACCACTGTTCTTCCCATCCCTGTGAGAAAATTTCACCATACTTTTCCCTTGTCAGCAGAAGTACGCCACGAATGTGATGGTGGCTATGGTAACCCATCTTTCTTCTGTAAATATCTGTGCTAAATTCACCAGGTCTGTCTGTGGCACTCACCTGACTCCAGGGCAGCAGTGAAAGTCGTTAGACCTGTCTGCTTTGCTCTCAGGGCCATGCTTACTAGAAGCTAACAAAAATACAGGTTTTTCCTTTTTTCATCTCCATTAATTTCATCTTTCATCTTTCTTTAATCTGGCAACCTTTGGGACAGGCTGCAAAAACTAGCACAATCTGTTACTACTAACATTCAGAAATGACAAGGGACAGTCACTGGATAGGAGATGGCCAAAGACATCGAGAAGACAAAAAAAAGAAGGTACCTTTTGGGAGTGGGGATGGAAGGGGTTAGGACCAGAGAGCACCACGCGCTACAGCGTATCTACAACTCTGGTGAAAAAGGACAAGTCAACACCAACAGAAGTGGGACATCTGGTAGCTGTTCACTGCTTGTCATGTTCTGCCATTGCAAAAGAAAACAAAAGGCAGGGTTAGGAAAAGCACAGTATTAAGACAAAACAGCCTGCTTCTGCTTCCCTGCCGCACACAAACAGCAACTGAGCTTTTCGGTGCCTGCAGTGTGCAGAGTGATGTGTGGGGATTAAAAAGGATATACAAGCATCCTGCTGGTGTCCAGACTACCGAGACGCCTCCTGGGCCCTCATGCCATGGCAGAGGCTGACCCACCACTGGCAGGCTGGTGTCCCCTCCACCTGTGGGCTGAGGCTCTCCCTTGTCCCAGGCGCAGGCAGGCATGCTGAGGCAGCTGACTCTTCCGAGAAAGGCTCTGTGCCTTCCTGGGTGTACAACAAGTGGAGAAAATGCTGTGCTTTACATGTTGTCACACAGGAATCCCGTTAGATGATCATGCGTCAGAGAGTTGAGTCCATGTCTGCTGTCAGTATCACAAGATCTCTCTCTTTTTTTTTTTTTTTTTTTTACTGAAATTCATTGCATAGATGAATGGCCTAAAATCCAAATTTATAATCAACTCAAAACTGTAAAATACTATCTGATAAGGAAAAAGCCTTTTTAGCAATGTTAACACCAACCTTTAAACTCAGCTGTCGTATTTACACCCACTGTTACTTGTTCCAATTTATATGACTACAACAGCCAGACTGGATTATTCACTTAATGGATAAGCATAAATCCTCTCACCTTCCAAAATATAAATATCTATGACCCTCTCACACAATGCATCTTGGGCAGTAATCTTTGAAAAGATAAACAATTGAGTAAAAGGTATTAAATATTTGAAGCCTCTCATTCCAAAACTACTTACATAGGTGATGAGTTCCTTGATTAAACCCTAGAAACAACCCTTAAATCTCTAAAGCAGGTATTAAACCTCATTTTACACAGAAATAAGACTATTATCTTCCACTATGGTGGGCTGAACTGAGCTCAAATGTGCCTTCTCCAGCAAAACAACTCTTTTGCTAAAGAACAAGGATTCTTTGCAGATGGCTAAGAAAATGCAGAGGCATAATCACAATATTGTTCTGAATAACCATAGACTGTCCTTTGGCCTATTGTGGATGGAACTAGCCAGCGAGAGCTACTCATAAACTAAGACAGTTTTTCTCTTCATAGATTCACATATTCCTTGCAAATTGCCATTTATTTGGGGGTTATACTTCACCTTATGAAAATATTCAGGCAGGTTGCTTGTTGTGTGGTTGTCTTCCTCCTCCTCTTTTTTAGCCCATCTTTTCTGTGGTACTTGTAACACTTGGGCAGCTTCTCTCTGCTCAAAATGCAAGAATAGCTAGGTTTATACAGTCAGTATTGACCTGTACGTGTCTCTCTCCCTCTGTATACATAGTTTGTTTGTTTCACAGGAATTTACCCGCTGTACATCTCTTTATTTAGTTGTAATATCACTTAAAGTGATTTTTAGTGGTCTTGCGGATCCAAAAAAAACCCCGACCCCAAAATCCACTCAATGAAACAAAATGCACTCAGTTCCAATCTTTGATGGAAAGAGGAGAAACTGAATGAGAACGCGTAGGATTTCAACGATGGCTCACATCACTTTTCTGATTTTACATTATTTTCACAATTTACACAGAAAACAGATCCAGCTCAGTTAGACACCTCAAGCACAAACTCGTAAGGCTGAGAAAAAGTCACTATGACTTCTAAAAGGCACATAATGATTTTATGAAATGTTTTAATTAAGAAGATACCAAAGTAAGCCTAAACAAACTCTCAGAATTATGGCTCTGCTACGACTTCAAAGGAAGTTCCACGGTTTAGTTAGAATGTTTTTATAACAGAGTTTCAAATTAATAGGTGCATCCATCTCAGATAAGTCCTCCATAACAAGGCTAAGTTATCAGAAGATGTTATTTAAAAAAACCCCCTCTTATAGTATTGAAAGAATATTTAAGTTACCGAAACAAAACATTAAATGCTAAATTTCCTTTCCCCCCTTGAGCTATTTACATTTATTCTTCTGACATGAAAGACAGACCATTTTAAAGTATTGTTTGTAATAGTGGGAGCACCAGAACATTCACTTTTTGACAGGAATTTGTGTAGCCTACACTTGCTGCTTGATCCAGAAAAAACATTCACCAATGGAAATCTTGATTGTTGCTGGGTTTGATCAGAACTCTAACATCTATTTTTTAATAAATGTTTGAGCGTTCAGGTTTTGTTCCCTTCAGTGTTCACTAAAATCAAATTTTAAGAGCTCTTTCTTGAATCACTAGTAAGCTTAATAAGGCATGCTGCTTTAAGAAAACAAAGTTTCTCACCAGAGATCACGAAGGGTAGCAACTTATCAAACCAGTAAGCAAACCAATTACATTCTTGGGAGCAATTGCTTTATGTGAATGTAATGAGGAATAACCCCCCCACACACACACACACCAACTAAACAAAAAAAGGCTGCACCTTGAATCACAGACATCGTTGGGCAAAAGTTGCAGAAGCCTGAAGGGAAAAGTTAAATAACTTCTAAACTTTCTTAACCTTTCAGATCTTACAGCTTTCCCTAACATCTACACTTCCCACAGCCTGATCCAAAAGTCCATTTGACTGGGGGGGAATTCAATGGGGGGAAAAAAAATTACAGTTTGTATATGTTCTGGCTCAGACTCTATGAAAAGAAAACATGAGAGGATTAATAGCATAACCTGTGTATAAAGCTTTCAGAATAATAGATTTATGAACAAAATTTAACTCCAAAACATGCCAGTAGAAGCAGTCTTGATATGTCATGCTTCTGGCCCTTAAATTTGATTTCAGAGGTAGCATGTCTTTCTGAAAAGAATACAAAACTGACATCTCCATCATACCGCGGTAATTAATTACCTCTTTTTGAGATTTGTGGGTGGCAACTGTCACACTAACGTTTTTACAGACACGCTCAGCAGAGTTTCAGAAGTGTCTCCCTGCCGATCGGACAATGCTGATAGGAAGCAGCGACACGAGAGCTGTATTCAACTTTCCAGCTTTATGCTCTTACTAAAGCACTCATGGATTCCCTGTATTGCCAGGTGGCACAGCTGAGGCTTGTGCTGTTAGACAGGTACTCTCATCCCCGAGGTCTCAGCAGCACAGCATAATTCCCTTTTTGAAAGGCATTCATAGCTGCTCTTCATTATGTAACTTTCTTATTGACAATATTCAAACAGAAATTGTTGAAATGATACCACATGCGAAGCGGTATGTAGCCTTCTGATTGTTTCCCAGGCCTCTGCCATCCTAAAGTGTTGCCAGAATGATTTTGCATACTTGCCCAGGCTTTTGCTAAAAATATTGAATAGCTTTGGATGAGAAGAAAGAAAAAAAAAAAAAAAACAACACATGTAAGGACATTGAGTAGATATATTCGATCAGGGCAATGCCGGGTTGTAATTTATTTAGCATCATCTGCATCAATCAATACAAAGCTAAACTGGTAAGTCTGTTAGAATACTGAGAGGGGGAGAGCGGAGTATGTCAAATGTCTTAGAAATTCAAAATTATTATACCGAGTTCTACAGCATCTACATTTTAAATTTTGCCTTCAGAAGCATATGAACTTGGCTATGTAAGAAACTTATTTTCACAAAATTATACTGGCTTACATTAATATGGACAACGGTTAATAGTGAATTGATTATTTTTCTCATCAGTTTGTTTAGAATCATTACTTGACTATAGTTTAACACACTGCTAAGTTATTTGCTTTTTCAAGTTAAAAATTTATCTCACAAGCTTTTCCTGGAAAACTTGGACTGAATGTGTCATAAATAAATAGAATCAGACAGAACCACTTCAAAAAAATAGACTTTTAAAAAAATTTACAATTGAAAAATTAATCAAGCTTATAGAATTTCTTAGAAGTTATTAGTGGATTTCTCTTTTTAAAAGAAACCTCTTGCAAGTCATTCTATACATATTTGGACTGAGAAATTCTTGCAAGAAATGTAGTTTACAGAACTCCTGTGTAAAATTCGTCAGCGTAAGCATCTCTTTCTTATTCATTACCATGGTGATTTTACTTGTTGTAAGGCATTAAAAAACTCTAAAGAAAAGTTAAATACTGGCCTACACAAGGACTCATCTTGACATTTTTTAAGAGATTCTTTCGCAGCTATTCTGTCCATCAAGACAGTTTTCATCTGCAAATTCATGGATTGCCTCAGAACTATAAAGAAAGAGCTAATAAAAATGGCATATGTAGTTACAATAGGAATCTGCCGGTGTATGTACATGGTTTCTGTACTGAAAAGGCAAGTTACACAAAGTGTCCTTTGCAGGTGCAGTGATTTGGTTCTTTGTTTCCAGTCTTTGGTCAACTGATGAATCTTTTTAATCTGCCTCTCTTCAGTGCACAGTGGTGAAAACCAGAACAGGAGATTCCTGTGTTCCTCAAAGCAACTGTTTTATACCTTCAGGCTCTTCATGTTCTTCAGCTTTCTGAAAAAGAGGCTCAGTCCTCTGCTTATTCCACAGAAACTCTCCTGTTCATTTAAAGCCTTTGATTTCCTACAGCTCTCACTTTCTCAACCAACAAACAGGTTTGGGGGTCCACAGAGAAACTCCTGAAAACTTTTTCAGTTGAAAATAAAGACAACTAAACATGCATTCTTGAAAGTGAGGAAGGCGCAAAAGGAAACCCGTTTCGGTACAAGGCGTGCTACCAGATGCGTCACAGGAATTCTGCTTTCCCAGTAAAGGCCATCTACACAAGGTACAGATAAGAAAAAGACCATAGTAACCATGGCTCTACATGAATGCCAGAAGTCTAAGACATTAGGTGGGGGAACTGGAATGACTAACTTGCAATGAGGATATCAACATAATTATCATACTGGAAACTTAATGAAAGACAGTTGATGGGACATTGTAATACCAGGGATATCAAGTATATAGAAAAGACTGAAAATGCAGATGTAGTGCTATGGGTAAAGGTCACATGGATCAGATGGGATAAGAATCCTGTTTATGCCAGTGAGCAACATGGAATCCCTATGGGCTGAAATGTCTGGTCCAGATAAAGCACTGGGTGTGTATTATTAACAGACCCTCCAGGATACTACACTGATAGTGATGTGTTAAGAGAGACTAGAGAAGCTGTATGGCAGAAAATGGAATGGTAACGAGTTAATTCAATCACCCCCAATTCATAGACCAGACAAACATCACCACTGGGTAAGCTGTCACAGGATCATTTTTAAACCAAATCAACATATTATGTTACATATCCTAGCTGCTGCATTGAACTCATGGCACAAGCCCACTTGGGTCTTCAGATTATTAGGGAAGGTGTTAAATTCACACACGCATTCCACGTGGGCCTTTACCAGTTGGCCAAGATTCCTGAAGCCTACCGACCATGCTGCCAGAGCAAACTCCGTGGCAAGAGCGCTCTTCCATTGAGCACTCTTTCAGCCACCTATGGGCAACATTAGCTGAATGGAACTGCAGAATAAGTAATCTCTTAACAGATCAGTATGTGTTTGAATGCCTTCAAACTGAGGCAGTTATACTACAAATATGCCTCTCTCTGGAAAGAGTATAGACCCTTGTGAATGGTTGGTAGATGTAAAGGTTGGTCTCCGCTCCTCTTCCCGCTTTTGTCTCAGGCCCCATTTCAAGATTAATGCCTATGCTAGGCCCAAGCACCCTTCAAACAAGCTAACACCACAACAATCTCTAAAACAGGCTACAGACCTCTTCTAAAAACATCTCACTCCCATCTCCTGCTCCACCCACACAGTTACCAGCTTCACACATTTGCTTTTACCTTTGCAAATGCTCTGTTCTACTGTGAGTTGACATTGACATTATGGTGGACCTCGTCTGGAATATGTTCCAAGTACGATAGTCTTTTCGGGCCCCACCAGAATCTGAAGTGTGTCTGTGTGTTCTCTTAGATTCTTGTCAAGGCTCATACTGAGCCTTTAAAAGTCACTAATTGTATACCTTTTACTTCATACTAAGCTTGAACATCTTTAGAAGCTCCTAAATCAACCCTCAGGCTTGACCATGGTAAAGAAATGTTGAATATTCAAGAAACTTTGTTGGTAAAAAGTCTTTCCATTTGATGCACTTTTCTCTTCACAGTCATATTTCAGAGAGAACTATAATAAAGATGTGTGATAAGAATTGACTGGATTGTTTGGTCTAGAAAGGAAAATAATGAAAACAGTCATAAAATTCCAATTTCACATAAGCTTATCATGCTCATAACGGTTATCAGGTTTGAGGATGTCAAAAACAGCCCTCTTTGGAACAATAAAAAAATTGGAAGAACTTTTTAGTGGCTATAACTAAGCACTGGAACAGCCACCAAGGGAAGGTGTAGTTTCCCATCACGTGGGGAACAAAAGGAACCGTATATAGAACCTATCAGGGCTGATCTAATCAGTCTTGAATCTGTCTCAGATCTGCAGGGCAGACTTGAGGTCTCTTCCAGTTCTACTTTTTTTTTTTTTTTTTTTTTTTTTTAATTTCTGCATTTCTGGTATGATTTAAAAAAAATAGACTTCAGGGATTCCCCATCTTCCATTCTTTTCTTACTGTTCATCTATTTTATATGATGGGTATTCAAATAGCTAAGGGATAAGAAATGCTCGAAAACCTAAAGACTGGTTCTTTCTACACCGTTTTAAGGAGCTATAATATCCTATGATACAAGATAATCACCTGAATACAAAGCTATCAAATGCTACCAAATACATACATAGAGGCAACTGTTTGATATTTTCTATTCAAAAAAATAGGTTTTTCAGGAGAAAATTTCCTTTTAACTTAAGTAACTGTTTATGAAAGCTCCCATAGAAAAAAAGATTGTTGATAGCCAAGCACATAGTGATTGTTTTCTTTTAAAACTGAAATGGGAAGAATTCCAGCCCTAAAAGCCTCTGCAATACTGCCTAGATGTTGTTAGAGGGATGCCAGCGTACAAGCTAGCCAAGAGGTGCATTCATTAGGCACTTCGTAAGAAGCGACTGAGAGCTTTGGTGATTGAAGCTGCAGTTCTCCATGGGGAAAAAATGGAAAGATAGACGCAAGCAAAATATAACTTCTGTGAGGCAGGTTAGTAGCATTCTTTTGCAGAAGTGATTAAAGAATGGAAAGTGAGTTTACATTTTTCACAGCATATTCATTGATCTTCCAAGCATTTCTGCTAAGCCTTTTAAGTCTAAACAAGTCTTGTCGGCTCTTGATATAATGTTTTTTTTAAACTTTGTTATAAAACAAAGGCTCATAAGATTAATACTACTATTTTCAGATTTTCATGACTTACACTTGACCACTGTTCTTCAGTAGAGAATGTTTTTTAATGCTCTCTTGAAAAGTTGGTAACATTTTGAACCACCTCAGCACATTTGCCAAAGAAATTATAGCTGTACTGGTTTCTAGCTATTGCCTTGCTTGTTTCAAAGCTTCCAATCCACAGGGACAGAATAGATGAAAGAAAATAAATAGATGAAGACTTAGGAAGCCATATATATTTGGAGAAGTGAGCAAGCAGTAGTATGCAAGTAGGGGATGCAAAGAAAACGTCACATGAATGTCACAATGCAGAGCACAGTGGTATCTGAACAGCACAACATTTCTTTTTCTTACATTGCAAATAATTGCATAATTTTTTTTTCTTGAAATGTATTTCATATTATTCAATTTTAGCACTCATTTTTTTTTTCCACCAGCTATGTAATCAATCACCAAGGCTATCATTTTTAAATCTAATTACTATGAGTCATGTCATAATTAACTAGAAACAGTTGCCAAAAAATTTATCAGTGTGGCAGCATTATGATGTTGCTCTGCTTGGCCTGATTAGCTGATTTAATTATACTATTATACTCCTCCTGGTAATTCTTCAGCAGTGATTTAGCCTGGACAAAGTGCTGCATTAACGGTAAGATATTGCCTCTGGTTCCTGAAGTGGTCAGCTGCAAGGCGCTAAGCCAGAACTCCAGTGAGAAAAACAGAAATGGACAGGGAAGACAAAACAGTGCCTCTGCAAAGCCAAGAGCACGAGATATCTATGGCCACACTGCAAGCAGTGATAAGCCAAAAAAAGACTTGGTGCTAAATTCCAAGTCATTAACAAAGATGCTCTCGCAGGAAAGTCACATCTCAATGCTAGACCTCAAAAATCAGTTACAGAGCCCCAGCACCCCCCCAAAAACCCCACCCTTAGTACTCTGACTCCTTTCTACTGCATGCTTGTTTTTCACAGGTGCAGTCACAAAAACGTAACTGGTTACTCTTCTGTTGATTTTAGGAGCAAAATACAATTGTGATACATCACAGTTGAAGATACCACTATTACTTCTCTTAGTAACATACATCCAGAATTTCACCAAGTGCAATAACTTCTGGCAAATCAGAATTTTTATCTTCATCACTGAGGATACAATAAATATTTATGTGCCACAGCTACATTTTTGTAATCCCAGATGTGAATCCATTCCTACGATGGTTACATGCCAGCTCTTGGAATGCTAATTCTCCCTCTAATCAGGAGTTCTTTAGGTTCAATTATCAAAGTAAAAACTGTTGGGGATAAACACTGTAAATATAGAAAGTTAGGTACCTTTTAGAAAATTGCCTCAAGAGCTAAAAAGAAGGGGAAACTAAAACTTTCTAAGTTCCACCATCTGCATACCTATCCCTATACATTTATTATATTTCTATGCATTTTTGTATACATGTACATATATACACACATAAGAAAATGCATAGGAATATAATATGCACACACACGTGTACACATATACACACACAAAAAAGAGAACAAGAACTGCCAACAGAACAAGAAATATTTCAAACTGACTGATCTACAAGACTTTGAGGCTCATCCATCTGAACAATTAAGGGAAGATCTATTATTCTGTGAATTCACTAATGCAGAGCCTAAATTTCTGTCTCTTTAATGTAAAGTTCCGTTTGTTACGTCTGGTGATTAAAATTTGCATGTACTCTATGGCATGCAACGAGCAGCATTCTGCACGCTGCTGAGTACCCAGAATGACCTTCAGTTATGTGCTCACATAACGTAGGTGAACTTTTGTATTTCATGGCTAAAAAAATACAGGAAAGAACATAACACATGGAGTATGGGGGATGGAGATTTCATGGAAGAGACAAAGGACAAAAAAGATGGAAAAGGCAGATAAAAAAGCAAAGATAAAGAGAAAAGACAGGGTGGAAGAGAAGCAGGTGGAAGGTATGAACTAAATAGAGGGTAGACAAGCTGTTAAGTAAAGAGGCAGAAATAGGAGATAAAACTAGGTAGAAAATAATAGAGGAACCCTAGAAAAAAAGGGAGAGAGAAACTCTATTAAAATCATCTGCTGTCAAATGCTACCTCTAAAAGAAGGAATACTTGAAATCAAGAGTAGTTCAATGTATCTGAGGCTTACCACAAGGAGATTTTCCGAGGCTCTTAATTGCAAGGCTCAAAATTAAGGCGATTTCAAAGCTTTCTTTAAAAATTCAAGCTGTTGACAAAATACTATACACCAAGCCATGGTACACAGAATCCCTGCACGAAGTCATCCCATACTTCCGTGGAAAAAGAAAACAAAGTTCACTTCCATAGAGAAGAATAGGTAGCACATTACAAGTGAGTGTGTATGAGCAGTATGGAGAACACAGGCGAAGATCTTCCGACTATGGAAGGTACATGGGAAGGACAAGAGGAGGAAAATCTAAGATTTTTGCAAAACAGAGAAAAAGTATATTCTCATTTGGCAGAAAGTTCTGCTGCACTAGGAAAGTGGTGTCACCATATTCCACCTCACTCCCTCACTCCCCCCATCAGAGAGCTCTGCAACATGATCAGGAAATCCCTCCTATCCCCCAACATCATTCTCCAGTAAACCTGGAATAATTACCTGGATAACGCTCTGTAGAATTTGCACACAACTCCTAAAGATTTGAAAAGTAGCTATTGACATTTTATTTGGTAGGGAACAAACCTGCAGCTACAGAGAAGACAAAGGCAGGCATGCTCCCCACACAGCAGAATCACCTTGCTCTCTCGGTATTCCCTTTCGCCGCCAGGGTAAGGCCAAAGGGCTTGTGGTTGTTTTACTAGAGAAATGGTAGCATTACTTTACCAAGCACTGTCAGCTATGGGACTCTCCAGCCCTTATGTATATGATTCTAGCTTTTTATATCCCAATCCGTAAGTGTATATCAACACTGCACACTTATTAGAATAAATTCGCAGATATCATTTTAGGAAGTTCAACAATATATTTTTTTAACCTATCAGTACAATGCTTCCTTTGTGACCTAAATTGTCTGTAAGCATTTCCATTGAGAAAGGGTTGAAATTAGTTTAAAATATGCAATTATTTTCCCTTCTATAGCATAGAAAACATCAGCCATTTTTCAGCAGCACCACATTTTTGAAGATTAAAGGGCATAACTGAGGAAACTCCAGTATTAGAGAGAGTTTATCAGACACAAAGTAATTAAGGGAAAAATACGCACATAAGTTTCAGCAGAATATATGATGCTGGCAAGTCAATGAAGTCAAATGGCCAAATAGGACATGACACATTCATTTCCTTGGTAATAGTAAAATGCTTTAAGGTGATGAGTAGCTGCTTTTTCTTAACAAATTATACTAGCCAACTGAATGTAATTCAGTGCATTTCAAAACATGCCAGAATGATTATGCAATTGCATCACAGCAGCCTGTTTGCCAGTTTTCTCTTTGCAATGGAAAGAAAAAACCTGCCCTTAAAACAAAACATTGTGGGCACATTTAAGTTCCTGAAACACATTTAGCTGCCACAGCAGAAGTGGCCTCATTCCCTCTCTGTGCTCTAATAGCTGTTATAGCAACATATGCCTCCTTGTCAGAGCGCTCACACCAGTAAGCATATACTTAAACCGTTTCAAGCATTCTCTTGCACACACAGTTTTCTTTCTGCCTCATTTTGCTTACATAAAGTTAGGCCATGGGTAAGTGTCTCTGGAAAGCCTGCCTGTGCTTGTATTTTTCAACAGGTTTAGACTGCTTCTTGTACCTGTAAAGACCATAAAAACATCAGTGGTCCGTACAGGCATCAGAGGCATCACACAGATTTTGAATGGCACTGAATAGAGCTGTCATCAGCTAGGAGCCAGGAATTAAGGCAACTCTGCATATTGGTGCTTCTGGAACATGCCCTAGGGCAGTAGCACACACTTTCTACATATTATGCCTGAAAGCTCACATACTGCATACATAAATTCAGGAGTCTGCTTCAGGAACCAAAAAGTTTAGTGTGTTACATTCACTGTTGCAGGAATAGCAAATCTACTAATTTTTCTGGATGTGCCCTACGATCAAGAATGAGGAACTTGAATGTTTAAGCCTGTTGCCACTAGAAACTCAGTCTGGGCAAAGACACGAGGCTCCTACTGAGAAGGGGATGAAGTCCAGGCCCTTTTGCTCAGAACTTGCCTTAATGCCAAGCTCGAGACTGCAGAACAACAGCGAGACTCAGAATTTCAGATAACAGATAACTCATCTTTTTTGATTTTATTACTTTGCTAGGTGCAGGTCACATTTCTTCCCAACAGTTCGCACCAGTCTCCTCTCATTTTCAACACCTCACCCAAATCAAGTTGCCACAGGCAACATGCTCTGCAGCCAACTCATTTGCATTTTGAATAAAAAACCCTATAGATTGCAATGTTAGGCTGCTATACTGTTGCACGACCATGTTTACATTCACTGAAAGGGTGCGCCGATATGAAGGTAAGATGCAGATGCTCTTTTTCATACTGAAAAAGGAGTTAGAAGAGTAACTGGCTTTTCAGTTGAGTTAATTTCCAAATGTCAGGAGAAAAAAAAAGTTGAGCTTCAAATGTTTTGTGGTTTTAACTTATTTTTAAAACATTTTTTTTTTAAAGACTGAAATAGACTTCCAAATGAAACCCTTCATGACTATAAACATGCGGGTGTTCTTACGTTTTTCTTTTATTAATTTGGTGAAATTAAAACCTTAATCATTGATTGTCAAAAACTGGCATTTTTGGGCAATTTCTATATTCCATTTTTAACACCCCTCCTTTCACATCCTCAAATTTTGTTAAATCCAAGTAGTTCACAATCTGTCAAACTCTGTAAAAAGGCTGGAGTGCTGAAGGTAAAGAGCAAGTGATCTTTATGCCATCCAAAAACCAATCTCTAAAATATATAGTTCTATCTAACTCCTTAAAACCAGTAGATTTACTTTGTAAAACACAGACGCCACCAGTTCTTCATTAAATAAAAATCTTACTTTCTTCTGCCCTTGCTGGAGATCTCTATTACATCTTCTAGGAGAAAACTAGGCAAATAGTTTATTCATTTTTTACTCCCACTCTCTCTTCCCTTATACATGAAGGGGTGTTGCCATTATATGCTGCCCTCTAATCTCTTGTTAACGATCACTTAGTCCAAAAATTTAGTATGTGATCTCTCCTTCTTGGAGTTCTCAAAAAAAGCTATAACCATAAGCAGTTTGGAAGTGACCACTTTTAGCTCTGAATTACACCAAATATCTTACAGAGTGCACCCAGAACTTGTACACTACTGCAAAGACAGGCCTCGTTTACATCACGCTTACTGCTCATGTTAGTGCCTGAAGGACTGAATCCATCTGTACCATCTCAGATGGAACAAGCAGTAAAAAGGATGTTAGCTCACTTGCCTTGCACTTTCCATTAACTTGCTGTTAGATTCAGAAGGGCTAAGAAAAGCATAGTATCGGTTGATACTGAGTGTTACTAATTCTGCACAAATCTGAAAAACACACAAAAGAAACTTTACACCTCAAGGATTACAGACAGAAACCAGAGCTAGATTAACTGGTGTGAAGCAAAACAGAATTTTAAAAAGAAACGAAGTAGCTGATACCTTGCTGAAGAACAGTTACTTCTCCATGACTTAAACTAGTCACATCAACACTGGATCTCTTTCTAAAAGCTCTATTCTAACTGAGCCAAAAGTTAGAAGTCTGACCTATAGAGCACTTTGAGACAACACGGCCAGATAATTGCAACGGTTTCCAGCAGGCCTAACCTCAGCTTCCTGCCTGGCCTATTGTAAGGTACCTCACATCAAAGCTTGCCTTTAATTCTTTGCTGGGTGGGAACATGACACTGAGTCTTTCTTCAGTAAGATTTATCTTCTTGAAATCAGCCCTTTAAAAATAGAGAAGAAAAAAAAAAAATCAACATACAGATTAAGTTCGTATCAGGAAGAACGGAGTATACAAGAATTTTTCATATTCCAGAAACTTTTAAACCTTAACTTTCTACGGCAATGAAGGATTCAATATTTTATAGTTCTTGTCAGTGATATAGCCTGCTAAAATCACCTACTGATCACTCAGTTGAGATAGAAGTTGTTTACCTGTTCTCTAATCTAGATTAACATCAAATGAAAATAGAAATGCATTTACAGAAGACTTGCAATTAAACCCCACCCCCCAATTCTGTTCCCCCCCACCTATTTGCATGGGTAAAAATAGCAACTTTAGACACAGCAGAAAATTACTTTTTGGAAAGCAGAACAAGTACACACACAAACTCAAAACATATTCATTCTAAGTGATGGGAAGAGGATCAAAAATAATAGCCGAGAGCAAATTGCTTCCCAACCACAGAAGAGTTGCTGTAAGCTGACAGCATTCTTTCTGACACTGCTTAGAGATACCAAGTAGAAGTGTGGCATGTAACACCATTCTGAGAACTCATTGGCTTTCACAGCATATGTAAAGGCAGATTTTTGTCCATCATTTTATATGGGAAAATACCTTTTTTTCCTTAAAATTTGATTCCTAGAAAAATATTCTCGGCTGGTTTGGCTGATACATCTGCAGTCACTTGCCTCTAACATGCATTTAGTTAACTATTTCAAAGCAAGTACAATGGAAGAGCTGGTTTCAGTTGAATTTAACACCTTTGAAAAAAGCTGTTTTAACATATTAAAAGATAGGATTAAAAGCCTGACCGGACAAAGCCCTGGACAATCCAGTCTGAAGTCAAGGCTGACCCTGCTTAGAGCAGGAATTTGGACTAGATGACCTACTAAGGTCCCTTCCAACCTGGACAGTCCTCCGACATGGATCACTCTTCATACTTGTAGAAATTTTTCATGGTCACAGAAACTTTAAAAATACAAATTAAGAATTGAATATTTTACCCATATTCCTGAATGTAGTTTAATTTGACATGCTGTAGCATTCAGAAAAGTTCAAGAATTATAAAAAAAAAAAAAAAAAAAAAAAAGCCACTGGAAAATCTATACAACAAAATACCATGTAAATCAGGATTCCTCCATACGCTTCTTCAGTGAATTAGTTCTTCAAAATATTTACAGTATATTTTCACTTTATTTGATTGATTCCATTCTATACACTAAATTTGCAATTAACAATATTTCAAAATAAAACCAGTTCCCAAGTTGACTATACTTTCCATTCCAATACTTTAAAATACATGAAAGTTTGTTTAATGATAGCAAAGCAGACCTTCAAATGATATACTCAGAAGGTATGAACAGCAATACCTCTTCATTATTTTTCACTTATGGAAAGCAGTCATGGCAGACTACTATGCTTAAGATTAGTTAAATGCACATCAACTTACAGTATGCACAGAGATAAAGACTTGTCACACAGAAGTGTGAAAAAGATAACAGCCTTCTGTATAACTTAAAAGTGATTTTCCATATACTTGTTTTACTTGCTAAAATCATTTCCCCCCCGAGCTTTCATTATATTTACTCATGAAACCAAAATTCCGTAACTGCTTGAAAGTTGTTTAGAACGATCACAACTCATTTTCAGACTGAAAGCCTTGATTTACTGGGGAAAGAGGGCAAAAAGCAGCACATTTCAGTAGTCAGCTTACACGTTAACAGACTTAATTTTGCTTCACAAAATATCCAATCCAACACAGACTTTAAACAAAGGACATCAGTGCTAAATCGTAAGTGGACATTATATATATGGCTGTTCAATAGACGTGTATATACCTCTCCAATCCAACAAAAGTGAAACTTTAGAAAAGGCCAGTTATCTTTTATGCTTTCAGTACACTTTGAACACTGATACTAAATACATTTGCATGATTATTCTACTCTTACACAGTGTACCAGAGTAAAACTAAACTCCCAAGATCTGAGTGGAAAGTTGACTAAAAATGGTACTTACACATTCACATAATCAGCTTCTAACTTGCTTTATTCACAAACTTCAGGTATTGTAAGCCCTGCTAACAAACTGCGAGACAACTGAGCTCTGCATTCCCTTCAACTTTGTCCAAAACTAAGTTTTGGTTACGGAGTATTTTGTTGAAAGCAAAGGACTTTACCTCATCTTCTCCTGCCACGCTGCTGCAGTGAAAGTAAGAAAAGTCTTCTATGTACCTGTAAATTATGACATTTACGTCTACTCAAGTTTTACGGTTTCCATGTTGCTCACAGCTCCATTAACAGGGAAGGTGAAAACATTTTTAAAAGCTCAGCAAACCCATCACTCTCCTGCTTCCAAGTTCTTACAACTCATGAAAACAAATCCTTTTGAACTGCATAGCAGTCCAAACTAAATATCAGATGTGATGTTTATAAAGCAGAGATGAAAAATTCATATCCATTCCTCATGCTAATTAACTGGTAAGAGGAAAGGTAAAACCTCATTCCAACCAGAATCTGATTGCCTTCTGTATGACCACACATACTATTCAATTGGTGTTTATCATTTTAAATTTAAGTAGTACTTTTAAATGACATTTAGGAATTTAAATTCCAATTTTTAAAACAAGTTTTTACAATGTAGATAGAATCTATAGAGTGTATTCTTCAATGTCATTTCTAAGCCATTTTTAACAATAATTAGGTTGGTAAATAACTAGACCACTGTGCTAAATCCACACCTGAACAAATTAAGAAACATTTTGAAGCAGTGTTGAGTAAATAATTTTTGTGAGCTGTAAAACTGCTACATGCAAGGTATACTGTACTATAACAGCTCCAAATCCTTTATAAAAACCTAGCATCCCCTCTTCCCGTTTTATAGTATTTATGCAGTCTCTCATGCCCTCGTACTGAGTATTTATGGGAAGCACTTCATAGCCAAGGTCTGTATTGTCAATTATTGTGCGTGTCCCTTGAATATGAAGGCGATGTAAAACTGTCTCCAGTGGGTAAAGCATAACATCAGCACAAAGGCTAGCAGCAAAGCTAGCGATAAGTTCTGGAAAATACGCATCCAGCATGCTCTGCACAGAGGTGGAGCTCTCTGTCGGGAGGTTGTGGGAATTCTCCCTTTTCAGAACAAACAGAACAAGCTTCTGGACGATGGAACTGATGACGTAGTGAAGAACTCCGTGTAGAGCAGTTGGAAAAGTCAACACCATCAGAGGAAGGAGACGCTTGCTATGGGGTACTCCCATGCCTACAACTCTGCCGATCCCTTCTTTCACACAGTCCAGAATTCCAGGATTATCTCGAATGATTTCACTCTACAAGCACAAGGGAACAGTTACAACCTGTGCAGCCTGTTTCACAGTCATACTGACATCCACTTCTACATTCTGCTTACCACAGCTCAACTTTTTTCATCTTCATGACAAAGTTACCTATTTACATGCTACCATATCTAAACAGCCATACTGATATTATACATTTTTTGCTCTAACACTCTCAATAGTGTTCAAGTAAACTTGCTTTTAAAAGTGAACCTATATTTAGAGCATCTTTTATTTAATCTATATCCCAATTGCTTATGTTATTACCGAAGACATTGAACTTTCAGCGAATCACAAAAGGTATCAGTTTGCATAACAACCATTATGTACTGAAATGCCTATTTTAGAATCCAAATGCTAGGAAGCACTTATCTAACAATCCTGTTCTTTAGGGGACCATTATGTACTGAAATGCCTATTTTAGAATCCAAATGCTAGGAAGCACTTATCTAACAATCCTGTTCTTTAGGGGTTTTAACAGAAGTCTTTGAACTCTACGGTGCATAATATAAAAACTTCCATAACTAAATTTGAGTTAAACGATCATTTTTACTTGGAACTGAATAGGTTCAGCTACAGATATTTTCATTCCATTCTTAATATCTAAAATAGCACTCTTTACTCATGCTACCTCTTACAAAAGGGGTAATTTTTTTTTTATATGACGAAAATAAAGAATTCATGTAGTAATTCTTATTGTTGTATGCCACCTATGACTATAGGACTAAGACATTTTTTCCCTTTTCTCATGCTTATACAGATTCAATGTTTCATCATCACTGTTACATCCAAACTTAACAATTTCAGAGTTCTTCTCAGTGCCCAAGTCTTCATATCCATGTCAGCTGCGTCCTGACCACACGTCAGGATGAGACCATAACATTCCCCATCCTTGGGGAAATGACCTGCAAAGCCCTCACGACAGAACAGGAACTGGTTCAAATACTTGAAAGTATTTTGCTGTTCCTGACTCTAAGCATAAGCATTGCATTATAACCGCAAATGAGTCCTCACCTCCCTCATATCATTACAGTTGCTGCACTTCAAAGCCACACTTCATTTTGCCAAACACACCACCGTGTGGTAAATAGGAGAAATTTGAAGTACACTTAGAGAAGTATGTGTGCATACATATATACATATATACATATATATATACACACACACACACACACAAATTATATTACATAAGAAGTATCAAATTAACATTGTTGAACAGTATATTTCATCAGAATTAAGATATTCAAATAAAGTTAATATAAAAAACTATTAGTAACAAACCCCACAATCGTTATAGTTTTCGGTTGGTCATTGCCCTCTTGCAGTACAGGAATATAATGTACAGTAAAGTACGGGAATATAAATCTGGTAAGTCAAGCTGCTCCCCTGCACTGATTAACACAGCATAAATAAAGTCTTGACAAATGCTCACGTTACTTCGGTTGTGTTTCTAGTAAGAAAGTTTATGATGATGTTTTCAGGAGCTGGAGAATATATTTCACGCTGCATTTTTATATTCAGCAGAGCACTCTCACACAGCTGAGCTCCCTATGTAGCAAGTCCACAGCTAGTCTCTGTAGCCTAAAATCCTCTAAATTCTCACTGGGATTACTGTCATAAATAACTCTTTACAAAGATGATCACTTGTTTAAAAGGCTGGGGGAGAGGCTGTTTTGGATGTTTTTTTGCTTGCTTTTTTTGCCTTTCTTTTTTTTTTATATATAATTAGGCTGCTACCTAGCACAAGTAACTTACTTATTTTGAAAATTAAGACAGGATGTAAATTATGTCCTCTTCTACCATTTACTGATAAACATGTTCCCATTTCCAACAACACAGCTAACATCCTTTCAGACAAAAATATATGCAATGTGAATACCTGAACAAGACACCCCTTCTGGGGCCACCTGACTGCTATAAATTCAAGAAACAAATAACAGCTTTCTATTACTGTTTCTCTGTCCAAGATCTTAATAATACGCTCAGGCTAAGGCCTATCCCTAGGATATGAAAGAGCTTCATTAGTCAGCTTTCCAGTGTCAGACTAGTTAAATCTCTCCACTGCTTCCATGAACTCTCAGAGATCCACTCAGGCTGGATTTCCAGAATGTTATTTTCAAAACAATTCAAATAGAGAGAAAGAGGAAAGGGCGGGGATGTTCTTAAATACACAGTAAATTTAAAGAACGCGAGTTTGTCACTGGGAATCTAACTACACCCACCCACCCACATTTAATTTCACCCACTCTATTAGTCCAAAATGCAGCCACTTCAGGCAGGACAGCCTTTGTATTGCCTTCTGGCTCCTTGGAGTTTGGATCCTCTGCACAGAGCAGAATCCAGTCCCTGCCTCTAGAATACACGCTGAAACTAAGAAACTACAGAAGTCAACCTTGTTTGCCTCTTTGCCCCTTACAGGCTCTTGTGCAGAAAACCCACCAGCAGTTGAACTGTAAGTTTAAACAGTTGGCTCTAAATCAGTACTTGTCTACACTATGAATCAAAATAATTATTTTAAATGAGTGACATGAGAATGACTATTTTGCACTGTCCTCCACATAAGAGTTCACTTCACAGTAAGAGTTCCATTAGCTGCTCCAAGATGCTTTCACATTAATTAGGAGCAACCCATTATATGGAACTAGCCTGAAGAATTACCCTGGGCTAACTCTCCATAGTTAAGCCCTGTCTGCTTCTCCAGAAAGGGATGCAACAACTCAACTCACTGAGAGATGATCTGCAATACAGTGCTATGGGTTACTTTGTGCAGTTACAAAGCAAGCTATATCCTAGTGACATATTCAGATTTTTCTGAAACTTATTTTCACTGCTAAGGAAGAACTATATTAAGATTTAAAAGCAGAAAGTTGACTAGATGAAAGTAGCCCTGGAATAGTAGAGTTCAATATTTTAACAAAACAAAGCTGAATTATTAGAAAACCTCTATAATTGTTGCAGTGACCTTCTCCCTGTAATAACTTTTCTAGAAGCCTTTTAAAACCTTTACATGACAAAGACTTGTCTAACACTTTTATGGTTTATCTGCTACAGAACATACAGATGTAACCTGTTCTCATTTTACAGATAATGTATTCCAACTCTATTAAATGCCATTTCTTATCCTAGGTTTCTACTTAAAGTAGTACAACTAATATAGCCATTGTAATAAATACTTTTCCCTCCAAGTTAGTAAGTCATGCAGCTGCAAGCAAAATAAATTTAATTACTACAACATACACCTGAATCCAAAGACAAGGACTCATTTCTCCACATAATCTAACCTATAAAGAAAAGAATCATATCTTTTAAAATACTGTAAATATATGTAAGTTACCTGCACAGTTTCAATCAGGCTTGCAGAATAAAAAGGCATTGCTGTCACATGTGTTAAGCTGCAGAAATTAACAAGATAAGAATTAAGGTCATGACAATACTATAGTATTAGCCAAATTTGTAACTGAAAGTTGATACAAGTCATCTATCAAGTCATGCCTGAGGGAAACTAACAAACCATAATTCAATTACTAAAGTGCACATTTAAAAGTCAAGATAAGCTTCAGTCTGAACTGCAGCAAGCATTAAATTCTATTTCCATTTGACCAGATCAACAGAAGTTTCACAGAAATCAGAATTATTAAAAAAACGATCTTTTAAAGGCTCCATACAAAATGATCTAGTAACAAAAAGTAATTTGTGAAACTGGCATATACAATTAAGGTTGTTCACAAATCAAATTATGAAAATTAGCATTAGTAATCTGTCAAGTAAACATACAGCAGTTTAGTCTGCAGCTATGTTTACTGCTTGTACTTTGTGGTTTGTGATCACTCACACAGTTCAAAGTTCAGATCTGCACATAAGATTTTGAAAATGAAAAACTGATATTAATGGTAAGTGGCAATAAGACATAAGGTAATAGCACATGCTATACTTACACTTACCCTTTGAGTAGAAGGTGGCCACCTATCTGCTTGAGGTTCCATTTATGTGAAAGCTCTCTAGAAAGAAAAGTAGTATTTCCCTTAATATTGATAGAAACAGTTACTCTCAAGCATTTATTTCATGGGTCTCTATATCCAGCTTTCATATTGGTGTTCTACTAACCATCTACATATAATTTATCTTTCTACTATTGGAAACCCTGCAAGCAGCTACACATATCATTTAACAGCTCATTCTTAACTTTTAGAAGTTATTCAGGCCTGTTGTATATTCTAACAAAAATACCTTTGCTGATTAATAAGGTGCCTGTAGCTCTCATAGCTACTAGCTTTAGTGACTTGCATTTATTAGTAACCTTATATACCATCTCTTAAAACCATTTTTAAGGGAATGTTGAAATTTTTACATCTCGGTAGTCTTCCTTTACCAACACATATTTTTGGTTATGTTTTGGTTTGGTTATGCTCTCTCTGTTCTTTGAGGTTATGTTCATCCAGTTGTGGTTTATTTTCTGTAAACCTAAAGCACATTATAAAACAGTTACACAAGACCAAAAAGTACAACAGGAAAGGGTCAGAGACTAGGAGCTACATAGTATTTCCGTATAGACTTCACTCAGGTTTTTTGGCTTATGACTAGTTTTTAGCATATCCTGTCAAAACAAAAGAAAACATCTGCATTATATACAAAGGTAGTTAAAAAAAGGAAAACCTTTACAGTAGTATTTTCTAGTTGCACACTTCAAAATATGAGTAATGGATGTTAACTACAGTACACTTGGCAGAAAATGTAATCCCACACTAACTCAAGATGACATTCAACAGCCATACCTTTGGTAAATAATTTAGCTCTAAGGTAAAGATATTTGTCCAAAATGTTGGACATGCAAGACTATGAATTTTTAAATAATGAGCTTTAAAGTGCTCAGCTTCAATTCTTGTCCAAGAATCACTCTCACGCACTCTGCCTATAGTTACAGCAACTCTAACCCAAGAAAGGAAACTCTTTACTCCTTCCCGAAGGATCGTGTGTTACTAGGAGGTATCACTTTCCTAAATACATAGGCCAATCATTAACGAGGAAGGGAAGATCACTAGACATTAGGTATTGCGGACACTTGGATGACATCCACTGAGCCATAATACTTTAAGATGTGGAAAATGAAACCAGTCACCCAGCCAAACTAAGTGATCTGTGAAAGCCTAACCTGCCAATCCACTAGGCAGAACTATTGTTGCACTGGAGGAACAAAAACAGAATGAGTTTGTCAAGTACAGAACCCACCCACCTTGCCACAGAAATGTTAATGTACACCTCTGGCCCCCTCTCCTAAAACAGGGGGATGCCTTTATTGTATTATGAGAAGGAATTGGAATCAACATCTCAGTCCCCTTCTTGTTTGCTTTGCAGCTTGATGAATCTTTTAAATCAGCTAAGCTGGCATTAGGTGCTACAAGTAATAACCTCACCTCCCTGTGCCAGCCCAAGGATGCATGCTGCCATTAATAAGAAAAGGAGCTGATCTGGTAGAAAACAACACAGGATGGTGCATGTAAAGACGACCATTCCAGCCAGATCACTTCCCCAATTCAGTTCACGATGTAACCACTCAGCTGCTGTGTTGGTGCAAGCATAGGGGTAGCAATGAGGAAAGGATGAGCAACTACCAGCAGGTAGGATTGCTTCTTTCAGCAGCCAGCAGCATCAACTTATTTTTCAAACTGCTAAACAACTGGCCCACAAGATAATTGCTGCTTACACTGGATAGAAATCAGAACTGTGAAACCACACACACTGTATCACTGCTCATGAATTAAAGCATCATCTTCAGCAGTGAATGTCAAGTCACATGAATATCAAGTCGCACTCAGAGAAAAGTGTACTCTTCGGAATTTCAGTTACCTATCAGACAAAGCTGATCAAAAAGCTTAAGTACATAGCACATATAATTTAAGCATGAATGACTGTAATGCTTATGACAGCTGCCAGAACCTGCAAGGACTTTCTTTTCTTAATAGGCATGCATGCTTCATAGTAGCCCTGATTCAGCCTGCCCACATTTCTTATTTTTAAGGACAGTTCAGTTTCCAGGTCCCCTAAGTGCCAAGTGTCCATCCACACATTAAAAATCTAGTCGTTTGTCTCCTCTCAAAGCTAACCTGCTCCTCAAGCCCTCTGGTCCATTCAAACTTCAGTATAGAAAACCAGCCTCAAAACCTAACCACTTGTCTGCCTTCCTAAAATCCTTTCCAAGAAGGGTCTTTACCAGCCTCAGTGTTTGCCCTGCAACTGTTAAGTATCTTTTTCCTAACTTATTATCCCAGATCAACTTTCATTTCACTAAAAGTTTTAGTGACTTTATATAATAAAATCTCTCACACAAGTATGCCGCTTACACTTAATATATATAACAAAACTGACAATATATATTACTACGGTCATCACCCGTTACTGTCAGCTCTGGACCATTATAAAATGAAACACTGAGGAAAAAGTCTTCAGACGATAAGGATTTATCACACTGTCTAAAATCAGAAAAACATCATAATGTTTTACCATAATCCTGGAATTATCATTCAGCAAACAGAGTCACAAATCAAAATAAAATGATTATTATTAGACTACTATAGCATAAGATGGAGACAGTGAAGTAGAATGGTGAATAAATCTTTAAATGTAGTCACTCACAGTTTTAGTTTGATCCCCTTTATTATTATGAGACTACTGAACAATGTACATATAGCTGTTGGTAAAGGAGGACAGAAGGCAAAGCTGACAGCCACATGGACTCATATTTAACATGTCTTTTAATTTAGTAATGCAGGCCATTTTATTTTCTCACCTCCCAAAGAGGGTGAAAGTGTTCAGCAAGATGTCAGTGCTGGCTCATTAACCAAGTTTTCTGTATTTAGAATAATGAAACCAAGACTTTTTACTTTAGATATGGTATTTGCTAGTACCACACAACACAAACAAAATATGTACAAAACCAAACAAACTTATGAGTCCTTTCAAGCCAATAGAATTGTACTGAATACTAATTTGCAGCATTATTTTCTATACTCAGACTGCTGGGCAGATGTACTGAACATATAGTTTACTAGTTAAAATTGCCAAGACAACCATACTGTTCTGAAACCACCTATTCAGTGTCTGACTGCTCTAAACAATTCAGGATTTTCAAACAACCTTGCATTTCTAATGCTTTGAACATAAGTCAACAACTGATGATCAATTTGTTAGAAGCAGGGAAAAAAAAGAAGAAGAAAAAGCAATACCTTGGCAAAGGTGTAAATTCACTGATGATGCCTTCTGTTCCAAGGGTTATGCCCTGGACAATAAAAGTGCTGCCCATTCCTTTCCAGAGAGCTCTTGGACCCTATGTTTTGAGGTATGCAGTTAGAGTCCAGCAAAATAAAAATTAATCTTTTCACCTTCTTGCTCGTTTTTGTAAAATTTCAGCAAATCCCAAATCTAACTTTACAAATCTAACTTTAGATTTCGGTATTCCCAAATTCTGAAGACAACTAACTTCCTTCAACTCTGAAGAAACTTTTATATTACATAATTTCAAACAGTTGTCAGTAATTTTAAGGGCATATCTCTCTGCTGATACTTTGTACCATATATCTAAACACCATTTCCAATAGACAAAATGAGTTTGAGATGTTAAAGCATGGTTGTAAGAAATCCAGAAAGTCCTTTCCTACTCCCCCCCCCCCCCCAGGACTATGCAGAATTGGAAATTCGTGCACTACTGTCTTAGAAAGTAGTCATTTAACTCTGAATAATCCCTTTATCCACATTAAAAATATATATATATATGTATATATAAAATAACTTTCAGGATCTTGATGAAAGACTAATTTTAGAGAACTTTGTTTTCTAGTATCTACAACATTTCACCAGTAAATATTAAGCTTGATAGAATAATTTTACAGTCATCTTTCTCAAACATTTCTGTAACAAAAATAATACCCCTTTACAACACCCATGCTTTTTAACCACCGATTGCATCAAGAGTTAAAGATGCTTCAGTATACATGTGCACTAGTAAACTCCACTGCACAGATACAGCTGGACACCAAATACTGACCTGTGTCTTATTGATGCTGTACATAATATTGACAATAGTAAATGGAGTGAGATGATAGTTCCGAGCATGATAATTAACCTGTTAAAAATATAAATTATGACATTTCATAAACACACCTGCAGATGGTACAACTCTGAAGGAAAAAGCATTTGCAAAATAAGGACTTTTCTTCTTTTAACTCTATAAAGGTCAGCCAAAGTGACCAAAATATTAATAAATTCTCCACTGAAGTTTGAAGAAACACAGGCAGAACTTGTTTACATTTTAAGAATACAAATATGAACAACAAAAAAGCATTAAATGAAAAATACTTGAGACAAAGCATCCTGCTCATAAATGGGGATCTGAAAGCTGTTTCACAAATGCTGAGGCACTTATTTGCCAGAGTTTATTTTCCATTATCCAAATGAAAAAGAACATGAAGGCTGAAGTTAAGTTAAATTTTGGAATGAAAAACGTGTGCTACAAATAAAAACATAATAACCTAGCCATGCCTTGTTAAAAATTGTAAAGTTTCCTTATACTCTATAGAAAATGAAAGCACAAAAATACTACAGAACACAGGAGGAAGGAATATAAAAGATGTACCTGACACTGACGACGCAGGACAATGCAAGGATGTGCCAACACGTTTTCTGTAAATAGGCTTTAAAAGAAAAGTGTATTTAAAAGCACTGGAAGTAACTGTAAATTTTTTTAAAATGTTTGTTGTTTTTCTCTAACAATATTAGATCAGTGTTTGGAAAAACTATATTAGTGTTATACCTAGTGAAAGAATGAGGTATTTTGGAGGGCTGCCACACAGCCCACCACTACTACAAAGGGACAAGTATTTTAAAACAAACAAACAACCCCCCCCCAAACCCAACCACCTCTGACACACACATTCACCAAGAAAAAGCCCTTGGCTTCATATACACTTTTTTCCATAGGCAAAACAACATACTAAATTCTTAAATGCTCAAACCCTCAAAACATGAGGAAATAAAACCAGGGCAGAGCAAGGATTAGGAGGATTATTTTCCAGTTTTATGTTAATCCCACATACCACACAAGACTAATCAAGACCTTCCCTAGCAAGGCTAGAGGATTGGTACTAATAGCTAATTTGGAATTTTTCAGTGATACCATTTTCATCAGAAAATGCTACTGGCTGAAACCAACTCTGCCCCCAATAGCGTTTCACTGAAACGTTCAGAGTAAAGTTCTCTTAGTTCTAAAACAAGATTTGTGGTCACAGCCATGCAGAGAAACTTTCATTTCCTCCCAAAGCATCCAAGCGAGCACTGATCTGTGTGTGGTTCATATCTGTGATCTGGACTAGAAAAGCAAAACCTCCAGGCTGTCTCAAGCATCTGACCCCCAACCTACTGGCATACCTGGAATAGCTCTCTATTGGAGAGATTTTACTCGGGATAAACAAATATTAATTGGAATAGAAAAGTATTGAGGCTGCAGTTTCACAAACTTGAGCTAATTAGTAGTTTGCTGCTACCAAAAGAGGTGAAAGTTCCTCTGTACTCCAGCTCCCTTACCTAATAAGCTGTTCTTGTAGCTAACTCCCCCCTCAACCCTGTTTTAATAAACACAGCACACTGATCGATGAATCTGAATGAGCAGCAGAGCCAGTGCAAGGGAAGCAGCAGAAGTGGGGTGGGCAGTTTCATGAGATGTGATGATCAAACGTAAGCAGCTCAGTACTTGCTGAAAGCAGTCGTTCCTGTTCTTCAGCCCTCCCCTCCTTGGCCTCCCACCCTTAGCTGGTCTCTGCTGCCTCTAACAGCTAGTCAAGGCCCAGGTAAACCTGACTCACTGAAACAGCTAAAAATCATCCAGCACCTTCAGTGACTTTGCTTTTTGGTTTAGTGAGTCATATTGGTTCAAAGAGGTTCTGCTAGGCATCAAGGGGGATGACAATGGGATAGGGAGGGGGATGGTTTTATGGCTGGGGACCAAGTAAGAGATCCTTCTCTTTAAACAGCAGTACACCTCAACCATCCACGAAACTGAAACCTTAGTTTCCCATGTTGGGCCAACTGGACAAATGCCACAAGCACTCTGATGTGCTGAATGCAGAAGCCCTTCTCTCCGAGTCTCGCATTCAGATCAACAAGAAATAAAACAATAATAATAAAAAGCAGTCAATAATAAAAGCAGTCAATTACTTTCTCAAAAAATATTATCACTAATTACAATCACCATAAATAAAGAATAAAATAGATACTAGACCACTTTGCTACATCAAGATTACTATTCCAGGATACTTTGTTATAAAACTTAAAGACCTTATTACTTTCTTAGGAAGATTCATATCACCCCAAAAGATTAGTAGCAGTAGCAAATGTGGAAGCAATTTTCTTGCGCTATTTTCAGACTGCTGTGAAAAGGTAGACAGACAGGACATAGAATACAAAAATCCTGTTTCTTATATTCACTGCTGATGGAGTAATTTTCAGAGAGAACACTTCAGTTAGAGAAACAGAAACCTACATTGCTTTTAGGTAGTAGGTTTCTACATGCACTTCAGTTGCATAGCCTACTGACACAAAAACACAAGACAAAAATGTATATAGGGATCATAAAAGACAACTATAGCTTTACTGCAACATAATCACTGAAATATATTACACAACTCTTACCTTGCGAGGCCAATACCAAAGCCTGCAAATCTGTTCAATTGCTCTGAAAGAAATGAAAACAGATTATATAGCAGCGATAACCACGAAGGGCAGAAAAATGCCATGTAGGCCATTCGAATAACCAATTTTATAGCGTACTTGCTTCAGAAAATTGCAAGCACTAAACCACAACATTTATGTCAACTCAGCAAGAGAAGATACTAAAAATTGTTCACGGAGGTTTACTTGCAGTTTGGATCACATCCAAGTTTGTGCATACTTTTGTAAGTACATGTAACATTTTACTTACAATGAAACGTCAGATACAGAAGTGAGACAAAGTGAACAATTACCGTAAAACACCATCTTTTGATATCTAACAAAGCTAACTCAAATCAGTGACTGAAAGAATAACATGCATGACAGTTTGCTACAATTCTGAATTGCAAATGTATATATCTAAGGAGGAATTAATTTAAAATCAAAGAGAGCAAAAAAGAGAGAAGCTTAAGTGGGGGTAGAACAAAATGCCACCAATGACATAACAGTGGACATCAATATGATGAGAGTTTTTGAATCAGCTGCTTGCCTCCATTTCTTTGCAAAACCTTTACTAGAGAACCAGTGAAATGGCAACATGAAAATGGGTTCAGATCTCTACCGTCTATCACCAGACAGGTATTTACAGGTATTTAGACAGATAGTACTCAGAAAAGGTTTTTTAAAAAGTGTCAAAATTGTAAAGGCAAACAGGAAATTAATGCTCAACCCTGTAAGTTACTGGTGCAAGCAGACTGCGTACATGGAGCATCATCTCAGCAACTTCAGTGGAGCTCCACACAGACATGACAGCTCTCCTAAGAGGGATGATAATGTCCTCCCCCATCAGCACGGGACTGGACTCAATGATAAAAGAAATCTTTATCAGCCCTCTCAAATGCAGAATCAACAACCTGCATGAGTAGCTAGGACAAAAAAGTTAAAGCCTGAGTATCTAAGAATATTTTATCAGTGTTTTGATGGATAAATAAAGGGTTATACACAGGCTCCTGTAAGACAAAGACCTAAAAACAGCATTACAGATTAAAGAAAATGGTATACCAAGAAATACAACGTAAATGTAACTAAATTAGTCTTTCGTAAAACTGATACACAAGTGTACATAAACTGTTCCAGAATATCCTTTTAATTAAAGGACAAAAAGTAATACAGGCAACAACTTAGGACTCAGTGTTGTTTCAGGACTCTTGATTTAGTGAGTTTCTCTTAATCCATCTCAATTTCACACAGACGTAAAGTAGTATCGTGCTGATGAGGGCTTCAGTTCCCCTTCCCAACAATAACCGGGGAAGAGCAAAACACGGCTGCTTCCTTTGATTCTACCAATTTTACAATTCCTTCACTGTCATGCACCAAAGTTGTTTCTACTCTGGCAGCTGGTGCCCTAGCGACTATTTCAACAAGACAGCCAACAGCCAGGAGGCACAAGGTCAGGAACATCAGCACCGACTACGTAACGAAAGAAAACGTTACCCCTACAAAATACAGTGCAAGACCCGAAGGTGATTTTGGTCTCGCAGATCAGCAGAGATTAAGTATCCCTCCAGGAGGCCATAGTTTACACGGGCAGCAGGAGGCCGACGGCGCACTGCTTGGCAGCAGCCGCGGGGCGGCTTCTGGCACTTCCGCTCACATCTGCGCGTCACGGCGCGGTGACAGAGGGAGCCGGTACCGGAGGGCCGCAGGCCGGGGGGCACCTCCTCCTCCTCCTCCACGGGAGCCGCCCTGCCCCCGCCCCGCAGCGCCTCCGGGTGTCGCAGGGGGGCAGAGGCCGGCGCTCGCCCCCCGCCGCGCCCCGGCCGGGACCGCACAGGCGACGGGCGGGCGCGAGGGCGGCTGCCCCGCGCGGTGCGGTGCGGCGCGGCGCGGCGCGGCGCGGCCCTGCCCCGCCCCGCCTTACCGGCGCCGGGGCCCCCCGCGCCGAGGCAGGGCTCCTCGTTGAGGGCGGCGCCCCCCAGCGGCGTCCCCGCCCCGAACGGCGGCGTCTTCTCCCCCCAGTGCAGGTTGCGGCTGCCGGGGATATCGGGCGGGCTCGTCACCCAGTGGCTCAGCTCCGCGGCGCCGCCGAAGGGCCTGCCGCCGGGGCCCAGCTCCTCCCGGCCGCCCCCGCGGTAGCCGAGGCCGTCGAAGCCCTCGGGGCGCCGCGGGTGCATGATGGCGGCGGGGGGGGGAAGGGGGCGCGGGCGGGCGCGGTGGCGGTAACGGCAGCAAGGCCCCGCACCTGCCTCCCCCGCGCCACTTCCGGCCGGGAGCCGTCGCCGCGCGCCGCCGAAGCCGAGCGCGGGGCCACGTGATCAGGGAGAAAGGCGGAGCCGGCGGCCCGGCGGCCAATGGCGCTCGCTCCCCCTGCAGCGGCCGGCGGGGCGCGCGGGGCCGGACGGGGCGCGCGGCGCGCGGCGCACGGCGCGGGCGGTGCTGCGCCCTGCTGCGCCGGCGGAGCGGGGAGCGGGGAGCGGGGAGCGGCGCCGGGCAGGGCGGGGCGAGGGGCGGGCCGGGAGACGTTGAGCGGATGGGAGTTGGTGTCAGTGGCACTAGAACTGAAAACACATAAAGTGACGTAAACACCGGCTGCCTGGTTTTAGGCCGCCAGCCGAGGAAACGCAGCGGCCCTGAGGCGGCGGCGGGGCCGGGGGCCGTTAGCGCCGCCCCAGGCCGCTGCGGGCCGCCGTTGGCCGGGCCGTTACCGCGGCCGTTGCCCCCGCAAGCCCCGCCGCCGCCAGCGGGGCGCGAGCGCGGACCGGCCCTGAGGCGGCGCCGCCGGCCGCGGCCCCGGGTGGTGCCTCTGCGGGGAGCAGCCGTGCCCGCCCCGCCGCCTTTCCCCACCCTCCCGGCGGTGAGGCAGGTCGTTGATCCTGCCTGCCATGTGCCCCTGACAGCGCAGCCACCGTCTCGCGTCCAAAACGCAATTTAAAGCAGTCCGGGGCATCCCGTGCTCGCTTTTTGAACTGGACGGAAGCCCAGCTGATGGCTGGTGGCTCTCCCTTGCCAGACTCCCAGCTGTCTGCCTGCAGCCCCCAGCACCCTCCTGGGTGACCCTCCCTCTCTGGGTCCCTTTGCTCTGGCAGCTTTTATCCCATGCAAGGAGACCCTGAAGGTAGGATACACACAGCTCAGAAGTGCGAAGCAATTAGTTGTTGACTAATAGATGCAAAAGATAGCTAAGTCTAGCAAGTTAGCAGGTGAAGCATTAATATGCTCACCACCCACATAAGGCAGCCCGTGAGGCTTTGCTGGCCAGACAGTCATCAGTTGGGTGAGAAAAGGTTGGCCACCCTTGTTCCTTGGCACAGGCAGATCCTCAGTGTTGTGGAATTGCCGTCTTCTAACTTCGGGGTTTTTTTTCTTTAATTTTTTACACCATTTCACATCAGTGTTTCTCCTTTTGAATCCCTGAGTTGCTAACTCTCCTCGTCTCAAAAGTTTTACCTTTAATTTATTTAACCTTCCTCACCTTGCATCACTCTACTCTGTTTACAGAGTACGCTCTGTACTTTTTCACAGCTCTTTCTCACAGCTTACTAATCTTCTCTGATGTTTCAGCCAAGGTTATAGAGTTGGGCCTTGTCAAAAGCAGGTCTTGGATCACAGCCAGGTGAACCTCCAGAAGCAGGGTCACCTCCCTTTTGTTTAACCTCAGCTAAGGGTCGCAGCCTATCCTCTCTCTGAGAAGCATTAGGCTGCAGAGCTGAAGTGCTCTTTGGAAACCAAACTTCTTGGGAATAGGGGTTTGGTCCATGATGGGGTCCCCCTGATCTAGGGAGCAGCAGGTTTGGGACTAGCCTCTTTCTGCCCTTTGATCAGGACCATGTGCCAGAGTCTGCTGATGTGGCTGAGATTTTCCCCGGGGGCCACTCCAGCACAATGTGCTCAATAAATAAGGTGCTGTGGCCTGCCAAACATTTGAGCTTTTGCGTGCTGAGATACCAGCCAAGCAGCTATACCTCAGTCTTGCAGGCGTGCATGATATTACAGGGGGAGGGGGAAGATGCTGCAGCAATCTCCTGATCTGCTTCTGGGCCCAGTGCCTCCCAGGTAAAGGTCCCACCAGTGTGGCCACTAGCCTAGCTCTCATACTATAAACTAGGGTGCATCTTGACATAGGCACCTGATGAGTTGTCAAGCTGACTATAACATTTTCAAATTTGATAGCCTAAAAGCACAAGGGACAAAAGAGGTTAGTGTAGGTCACTGTATGTTTCACTGAAGCTTTCCTAGCTCCATCCTCAGCCTGAGTTTTTTTCCCTTCTCTCCTTCTTAAAGAGTCTGTGAGGCTGCCTCCCAGAGCTAATGGGAGTGACATGAAACCCTCTCTCCCCTTTCTGAGGTCTGTGCAACTTATTGCAGTTCATGCTTTCACGCTGCTCAATCTACTTTCATGACAGACTCCCTGAAGCATCTCTGTCAAAGGAATGGCCCCAGCAGAGAAGACCTGATAGAAACTGGAAATTTGACCTTGGCTGGCAGAGGAACATGGAGAAACTTGCCTTTTCAGGCAATTACTCAAAAGATTCTTCTTCTGGGAAGTGGCAATTCCCCACATTTCCTTCAGCCCTTTTCCAAGGCTGCTTCTGGCAAGTAGCAGGACATGAAGTTATGTGAGTGTAAGGTGGTGGAAACATCTGTCATACAGAAGAGTATGTAGAGTACAGAGAAATCTCTGAGCTTTGAGTAAAGTTTGGGTGGGTTAATGTAGTCTCATTTTGCAGTTTGGAGGGTGTATTACCTAGTATTCTCTATGGAGAACCTTGTACTTTCTGTAAAGGACAACTAAATGACACAAGTTTGGCATAAACACCAAGCTTTAATCTTGATTTGAGGCTTGACTTCACAGGGCAGAATAGATGATGGCATTCTCTGACACGTCTCTTGCCTCAGGAGTACTCAGGACCAAGTACTCTTGCTATGGTAGCAGAGTTAATTTGGAGTTGTATCAGAGCCCTGATCACAAAACTTCTCTTCTTATTTGCTGTATTTTCAGGAGTCTTGGCTAAGACTCCTGTAAGCACCGTCCTGTCTATCTGTAAACTGACTGTTTTCAAAGTAATCATGAAATAATCATGGTCCTTCCATGTGTAGATTTTAGATGACCTGCATGTGAGTTGGTTGAAGGCTTCATTCTTTCTTCCAGGGTTTAATCGAGGAGGTTAAAGATTGCTTCGTTCTGAGCTACAGGAGAAGTTATTGTGTAAGGTAGGATGTGCCTTGACTCTAGACTTAGTGCCTTCCACAGCTGTGAGGTGACCCTGTTTCTTCCCACAGCCAAAGCCAGAAATAGTGACTCCCACTACAGCTTTTTCTCGCAACAACCAGAAACAATCAGGGCACCAGCTGGTTCATTTATATGAATGGTGGATGGGATTGCTGATAAGCATTTAGTGTGGATAAGTAGAACTGGATGAAAATGATAGGTGGCCTTGGTTATGTGTTAAGCAAGGATTTGTGGGATAAGTGACACCCCCTGAGAATTCCCCAGGCTTGGTGCCACATGGACATAGCTGGCAATAACAGTGCTTATCTGCCCTGTTTATGGCTTTTATGTATCATTATTTTCTTGTTATGAACATTCTGGAAAAAAGTACTCCTTGTCAAGCGGAAGCTACAGTCATATAGACAGTTTACTGGAAGAAGGGGAGAAAGTGGTCTTTCGGAACTGCGTGCCATTAAAGGTTTGCTTTTAATAAGCATGCAGTAGGGCTATTGCCTTAGATGAGACAACCATTTTGCAAAAATACATAATTGGTTTTAAAATATTTATATTCTATGCCATTTAGGCTGATAATATTAAGAAAATGTATCTCAGGATGTGGTTTCATAAAACAGAGTGTTCAGCAGCAGCACTGACGTAAGGGCTGTCTGTCTCCCCTATCCCCAGTGACTCATTTCAGTCTGCAGGCTAAGGCAGGATTTATGTTGCTTCTCAGTTGTACTGGTACAACTGTTTGGGTGACTGTGGTATGAACTAGAACAGAGAACTTCATGTGAAGTAGAATAGTCATGAATTTTGGCAACACTAAAGGCACAGATGTGGCTTTTTAGCATGGCTGAATACAAACATGCTCTGCACATCAGTAATAGAAGTGCCACTAGAGGCACTCTCTCTATCCCATAGGTGCTCCCATTTCCAAACTATCCCTTAGGAAGCTTCAAGCATAGTGAAAGAAGCACTAGTTTCTGCACATTCAATGCAAAGGGGGAAGAAATCTGGATAATTTACATGCCAAAGATGCACACATTGCTATTTTGTCCATCATATGGTGTTCATGTGGCAAAAAAACTTTCTGTAGGTGTAAAATATTTCACATTTATTTATACTGAGGACTGTGCTGATCAGTATAGACTTTTGAATTCAATCAGCTGAAGTGCTAACACTGTGCACAAGAAAAATGTCTTTTGCTTTAATTTAACAGTATTTCTGGTAGGGAAAAATCAATGCCAAACAAAGAAACTGTCTGTGTCAGCCTTATCTAAATTTGTTTGATCACTTAGTAAATGTATTTGGAAAGCACTTTTAAGCTGTAGAAGGAGAGTAAAGGTTAAATATCAATAACAATGGGCAAATGCAACTGGTAGCATCATACATAGTTAATAATACTATATGGGTGTCAAGTTCTTCCAAAGTTATTACTGCGATTTTGTCTTCAAAACACTGTGACGAATTTGTGATAGGCTTGACACAAAATGTCACTAAAGATGAAAAAGAGAAATTACAATTCTGAATGTGACGACGGAAGTGCTTACAGCCTAGTATTGTCTGTCCAGATCAATAAAAGAGAGCGAATGATACATTTTTGCTGACTTTTCTTACTGAATTAGTCACAGGCAAGCTCGCAGCTTGAAAAAAATCCAGCACACCAAAATAAAAGGACCTGTACAGACAGCAGTCTCTGAGCGAGTAGTAGAGGAACCACTGGGATTTTCAAAATATTAGCCTACTACTGTAGTGGTACTGCTGCTGAAATGACAGATTAGGACCAGCTCTTTCTGGCCCAGATGAGGATGCTGAAGAAGAAGTGAAGGTAGCCACTCAGTCTGCACAAAGCCTTTGTCATTGCCTCTTGTCACAACACGAACAAGATTACCATATGAATCTGTGATTCATACATGATTGGGAATTCATTTTTAGTGCAAGTACCTTCCAGATTTCCACAGTTTGCTATGAAACAGTGACAAATTATGAGAGATGAGAGCAGGTCTGTAGGGAGCAAGGGGCATATTTCACCCCTTTCTAGGGATTGCAGCCTATGAGGAGCAGCGAGTGAAAGCAGCAGAAACCCTTCAGAACCGCTGGCCATCCCTCTCCCCAGGCTCTGTGCCGCGTCGAGGGGCCAGAGGGGATTCCTGCTCCTATGGACACACTACAGAGGAAGGTCATGTGTGGCGCTTCTGAACAGGCAAACCAGCAAGAAGAAGCGTATGCATGGGCACGAAGGGGTGCACCACAAGTTTGCCACACTGCCCCAGCCTTTCCAGGCTTCTCCCTTGACCCTTAAATGCCTCCCACCCCAATCTCGTTCTGCCTTCTCCCTGAGCTTATTATTTCCCCACTTTCCCACCCAGACATCTTGCCCACCTTTCCCTCCCTCCTGCCTTGCAGTGATGGTGGAGAAGACACTGATGGAGAAGCCGTTTCCACCTCCCTCCTGCTTGTAACACTGCGTCCGGCATCCATGCTGGGGAGAAAGTCTTGCTCCCCCTTCCTGCCCCCATTGTGGTGGGCCCTGTTCCCAGCCTGGCCATGTCCCTGGTGACTGCCCTGTAGTGGTGGGCCTGGATCCAGCACAGCCACTATCAGAGCGACCAGCCCAGTTGCTCGCACACCAAAGAGAGGAGGCGCATGGTGACTGGGGGCTCTCATGCGGCTATGCGCTTTGTGACCTCCTTGACAAGGACCAGCAAAGGCTGGCTCCGGGTGGGCTTGACACTGGAGAGGCTTAGTGAAATATAGTATAATATAGTAAATGTAATACAATACAATATCCAAATCCAGACCAGGCCGCTCCTGCCCCATTCTTTACGTAGGGCTTGGGGAAGGGCAGGTGTGAGACCAACTGCCTCAGCACACCTGGGTCTGGTTATTTGGGATTTCTCACCTTCCTCATCCTGCCTGTGCTCCCCAGCAAATAATTCCTGAGACAGCGTTTGACTGATACCCCTTCCCTTCCTGCAGAAAAATAGGCAGCCGCTCTCCTCCCTGCTTTCTTATGCCATCTCCTTTTGGTGGTTTTGGAGCAAAAGCCTTTCCATTTGCTTTCTTCCAACTCTGGCATCAAGCTAAGCCCACCTAGGACCTTAGCTCCACATTAGGCCTCTGATCCCTGGGGGGCATTTAAGCCTCATTATCTCTATTTTGCCTATCAATAATAATCTGATTTTTCTGATCAGTTTAGGACTGAACAACATTTGCTTTATATGTTAAAGAGGTTTAAGATGCTATTATCATAGTAAGAAATGTGTTAAGTCTAGTGTTTAAGGCAAATAAATTCCTTTGGCAGTTGCTTTTAATCCCACTAAGCCAAACTATAACAGAGCTATCGTGGGAGGATATTTGCTCGTTAATGTAGAATGACTTCAGAAAGAAGCTCCAGACATCACTAGAATTTCATCTGACAACTCTCCGCTCTTCTCACATCATCTACAAAGCTGTATAAATGCAGCTTGTCATCACTCCCTGGCTCTGCTTAACCAATAGCCTAAACTCTTACAAAAGTTATTCTTCCAATGAAGGTATAGAATTAACTTGTGCTCGGTTACTTTCATAGACCTCTGATTCTGTAAATACATATTTGCATAACTTGATGGAGGTTTATAGTTTCTTTGAAGCCAAAGGAATTGCCTATTCATGCATATAAAGTTATATACATGCTTAAATATTTGCGGGGGGGGGGGGATTCAAATTTGATCTGGAAGAGGGTCATGCGGTCAGTTGTCCCCTTTACTTCAACTTTATGAAGTCTTTCAGGATAACTGATCAGTCTGCAGATTCGTAGGCTTCCCTTAAGTACCTAAGGACATATTTTCATTATTGTGAATGATCCTTTTGGAATTAATGGAATTGTTCAGGGTAGTAAAATAAGTATGCGCATAAGGCTCTGCTTTTCTCAGTTTTCTGAGTTTGTTATGAGTGTCTGATTACTCATGTGTACAGTAAATTTTGTTTTCTGTTGATAGGTCTTTTCACCAGAAGTAATTGAAATAAAAGAGAAGAGAAATAGGGCAAAAATGGTATGTGAAATTACCTTTATTCTTTCTGTAATGAAGTTCGCTTTAATGCATCTGTTTGCAAATACCAATTTGCCATAGGATTACTATTATTAGCAAGGCTATGGATATACATATATAAGTGATTATAGGATCAGAATCTTTTTTTCCCCTCATTTTGCTTCTAATGTAGAACATACAGTTTTAACAACTTTATTTCCTTGCATTCAAGGTAGTTGGTGCACAGCTGGGTTTAACTATCGGCCTGGCTTTTTGAAAACTCTGTTAAACATTGTAGATAAGGGAATACCTGGTTGTAATAGTAAACAGATTTTATTTCACTGGTGCTGCATGGTATGACCTGTGGATGATTTAGACCTACTTTGCTTTGACTGTACATTAGCATTACTTGCTATGTATCAGCAATTATTTAAATTTCTTTAATATAGCCCATTGTAGCACTATAGCAATACCATACTCACTACTGTGATTCTTTGGGTGCTTCTAGATAGTTGGACGTAGGTTTTTGCTGGAGCTGCTTTCCAAGGAGTCAGTTGGCAATCAAAGATGTAGCTGGATTATTTTTAGAAAACTGAAGGGACTGAAGGGATTTAGGGAACTTGGAGGCATTTCGGGAGAACCACACTTTCTGGAGAGCTGAGGTCCTTTCCATTTTGCAGTGTGACAATCTTGTAATTCTTTTCTCTCCTTCTAAAACAAAAAGATACAGAAGGTATTTTGGTAGGTTTTCTTTCTTTGACTTTTCGCATAGTATTTTTTTTCTTGAAAAATTGAAACATCTGATCACTAGGAATCTTAGTAAAGTGCACAGTCGTATTCCAAGGAAAGTTTAAAAGGAATGTACAACACTGGAATATGCACAGTATGGAAGAATCCTAAACTGGCTGAGAAATAAATTCTCTAATAGCTATCTCTTGCTTCAACTTGCTATGGTTTTCTTAATTTTTGACAAATGTCATTACCTTTATTTATTTCAAGAAAAGATTTTTATATAACAAAAGGCAGATTCTGCACAGAAATTTACTAAGCATAAATCCTATTAGCATCACTGGAGATTACCATGAATACGCCACTGCTTTTCTTGAACCAGGAAAAATTATCTACTGTTGAGTGTGACAAACTAATAGAGCAAAGAAAAATCTGAGTTAAAAGCTGAAATGACTCTTTTTCCGTGCCTAGTTGTGCTTAGGCTTTGTGCATTATTCATTATAAATGAGACCATTCAATATTACATTATCTTTGTATAACATAGGCATGAAAAGGAGAAGACAAGAGAAAGATTTTACAGGGAGTATGCTGATCTGTTTTATTAGTTTTTTCAAATCTTGTATTTGTAAAAATAAATTTGCTTAGCAAGAATTTTTAAAAGATTCCTAGATAAAGTTTCTGAAATAGTGCAGGTTCATACTTTTCCATGTATTCAGGGAGAAGCCATAAAGGCTTTAGAGAGTCGTTGTATAAGTACAGAGATACAGAACTTACTTTCCATTTACCTCATCATAACAGTGAAGTCCTTAGTTAACAGAAAGATCTATCAGAATCACTTTATTACATCATGTAAATTTACCTATATATAAAAATGTAGATAAATACTATAAACTTAGGGCATATAAATTTTTCAATGAGAAAAGAACAACATTGATTTTGGACAGATAGATTGAGATAGATCTTTATGGTGTCTGGGGTGAAACAAAAGTACATTTAACAGTGTGTTATGGTACAGTATGTTATGGTATTTTGCAAGAGAAAAAATCTCTAATTTCATTTGTTTTTGCACTGGTAACTTTGACTCCTCATTGAGACAATGAAAAAATCAGAAAATCCAGGTTAACTGCCCTTTCCTGTGGTAATGTTATTCCTCCTCTTTTACTTCTAGTTGCTGCTGGTGAAGTTAGGTGGTATTTTAGATCTCAGAGATTTCTGCATTACAGTATCTTTATATTTAATTTGTCACCAATAGTTCCTGTGAACTAGTATATGTGCGCTTTCATGCACACAGCACAGTGGCTATGCAGTTGATCAGCCAGCACTCTCTCTATATTTGCTCCATTCCAATTATTTATAATATTTAGGTTTGCTTTGTTGTATCAAATAAAGAAGGTAATAAAATGTTATCGGATAAATGTGTCTGACCAAGGAATCTTAAAGTGGAAAATATACTACTGAGTCATTTTCATCTTCCCTGGCACTTACGGTTTCTGTTGTGATGCTAGTTGCCTCCCTTATTCAGCTGGTACCTTTTTAGCCATTTTCTAACTTGTACCTTCTGATGATAGCTGTTTATTTCCACATTTCCCAAGTTGCATACTTAACTCCCCCCTGAGTTCTGCTTTTACACTCTTTTGGAATTCCTTTGGTCTTTTACTATTTTCCTCTTTTAGATTTTTGGAGGAGTAGAGTCATTTAATTCTCTTTCCTTTGATGACTCTCAGTTTCACTCATGTTTTTCTGCCTAAATTTTTCCTTTCAGTTGATTCCACTAACTATTTCCTCAGCAATCAGGATTTTTTCTTTTTTTTTTAAGGAACAAATAAAGTCATTATTGGTTGAGGGTTTCTTTATTTATTCCCACTGAATGTAATGAAGTCATAACTGTTCTTCCCTATACAACTGCCATCTAACCCTAGCCATCATAGTGAAATCCAAAATGTTTGGAAGCAACATCTTTTTTTTCAGGAAACGTAATAATTTTTAGAAATTCTAACAAGTGTAGTAGGCACTGGCTTAGGCTGTCTCTGTAAATTACCATTTTAATCATCCATCCCAGAGGAACTGGGATCAAGTTAAACAGAGATTTGGTTCACCCTTTTCCAAAGAAATCCTGTCATGCCAGACAAAAACCCAGAAAACAAACCCAAACAACACTTACTGCAACTCTGATTGATGACCACTAATTGCATACAAATCCTCCTCATGTTAATAAAAACACTTGTCCTCAAACCACAGATGCATTTGTCAAGGGCACACAATGCAGCAATGTATATTATCCATTTGCTTCTCCTAGCACACTCCGATAACTTAGGAGTAAGTCATCTTACCTTCAGAATCTCTTCAGAATCTCTGAAAGTAAAAGACCAAATCTTTTCTCCCACAGTTGGCTACCCTGGAGCTAGTGAACGAACAGGCTTTTGGATGGTGCAATTCATGTGAAGCCTCAAGCCAAAATAAGGATGACTCTGCGAATATTTATTTGCTTGTATATGCTAGTTAAAGCTTCTGTAAGCATAAGTAATTTAAAAACTTTGAAGAGCTAAAAGCCTGTATAGTGGTTATTTATGCTACTATCTATTTCTGTTTCTTTTTTCTTTTTAAAAGGGTGATGTTAGTACATTCACAGTATCTTCACACTATAATGAGTTGCCTTGACGTTGTTTACCTTTATAATTAGCCATAATAAGTTGCCTCACTAGATGTGAACTGACAACTTCTCAGAGTTCCTGGTGTTGTTATGCAATGTCAGCCAAGTGCTTTAAGAATATTTTATGAAGTTAAGAAAGTATAGTTCTGACAAGAAAAAACACAATCAAAACCAGACTGTAGAGACTGCACTTGTAGTACAATAATTGCAACATTTCTCCAAACTAAAAATACTTAGCCATTGTCAAAAAGAAGGTTAAAATACCAAGAATTCTGTGTTAAATGTCAGTTATTGTTAAATTTTTATAAAGACCTAACTTTTAAAAAAGCCTCAGTCCCAAATGCTTGTCTGTTCTGGGAAAGGATAACCTTACAGGGTAGTTCAAGGGTACTACTATTCAGGAATGGCTTTTTAAAGGGCAGGAAGGAGGTGAGAGGCCTGCCCCATGCCTCTCATTGCCACTGCCTGGCACGTTGCACACTTGTTCCTGAGCCAAGAGCAGTTGCTCTGCATCTTACCCTTTCTGCCACAGTGTTCCTCTTAACACCATCTGTATTTCTATCGGAAAGACTCTGTTTCCTGTTCAGTTCTCCACATTGCACAGGTGACACCTAGAGACTGGGTGTCACCTGCAAGCCCCTGACATGTGTGAGTCATAGCAAGCGCAGAACTATCATAGCTGACTCCTTATGGAGTATCCAGAGCATATTATGTGTTTGCACTGCCATTCTTCAGAGAAGCCTCAGTGGAGAATTTTCCATTTAAGGGCATCTTCTCACTGCAGAAATACATAGGCGTTACCCTATGGATGCCTATCAGCTGTCCACCAGTCTGGGGTGGCAAGTCTGGCACTGCCATAATCTCCCTGGTGTGCTCATGCCTGGGAGCTAGCCAGGGTTTATCAGGTATCAACCCAGCCTACAGAAGCCACAAGATAACCAGCTGTTGCAGTGCTATGAACAGGTCATTTATCCAATGTTCTTCAGATGGCACTTACATTATTAAAAATTGCAAAAGCTATCATTCGATCATTCCACAAGGCATGGTGGCAAATCACAAGAGGCTCCTAAATGCAAACACCCATCACAACACCTGCATGTCTAGGAACTCACAGATGACTCTCCTGGACAAGATCTCCATCTGCTTTCCAGACGGTAGTCTTGCCAAAAACATTTATATGTACAACTGAGGCTGGGCTGTTGCCCTCTCCCCAGTGCATGCAGTTCCGCAAATACTGTATCTACAGATAATGCAGTAGGTCCTTGTCTTTTTGGTAGGAAGTACTAAAGAGACTTATCAGACACTAACTCAACTAAGCTGCAGAAGATTAGCTTTATATGCAGAAAGTCTAGGAGTTTCCCAATTTGCCCTAAGGAAGCCTAATGCTTTTGTTGCAATTTAATTTCTAAAGCCCCAAACCTCTGTTAGTCTGGAAGGATCTCTCTTAAAGTATGATACAGTAATCACTATAATTCTATAAAACAATAAAGAAATGTTTGAATCATTCTTTCAGTTCTGTTTAATGCAGTATATTGTTATGCAGAAGGCATATCAAAGCCTGCAGAAGTTTGTGGTTTTTACTGATATGAAACACAAGGGCCTCAGCCTGAGAGAGTATCACTGACTTTCTTGATACTGGTGCTTAAGACTGTATCTTAAGTGTAAGTGTCTTAAACATAAGCATGTCAGGATAGTCAATTGACTTATGTTCTCAATTAAATCCACCTTGGCATTATAGTAAATAATTATGTGATTTTTAAATGTGAGTGTTGACATTTTTCTTTGATTGGCAAGAGCCAAAGGCAGTCTTTAACCTAATCTTACAGTATCTCTGATGACGTATTTTCAACGAGGCAAAGAGATCTATGTAAGATGCATATATGGCATCTAAGACATTATGTAACTGCACCTGCTATTTTAGTTGCTGACCAGGTGTGAGTTATGTATTTTGAAATAGCTCTCCCTTCGCACTGCTTCCAGCTTTGCTGGTAGAGCCCTCATTTCTTCAAACTCAGTGTGATTTTAAAAATTTGTGTAAGATTGATTATGGCCAAGCATAAAAATGTATTGTAGTAAGTTTCTGATTTGATATATGAACTTTTCTGTTTCATCTATCAAACTCACTTTTTAATTCTGTGTATTAGTTTTAAACACCATATTGTAAACTGCATGTTGTCAAAATCCACCCCCCTCCCCATTACAGTGTTAACAGATGTATGCAGAAAGACTCAGCCAATTTCACCAGGCTTCCACCATAAACAGATACTCAGTCATGAGGTGTAGGGGTTGGCATCAAATCTTGAAGACTTCTCTTGCCAAAAAGACAGATGGACATATGAAGAGTTAGTAATTTTAGTACAGTCACAGCAAAATCCTTCTGCAGAAGTGAATTAATGAGGCTTGTTTGAAGATAGTTAAGTTTTATTTATGATGCCTTTTTTTTTGGCTAATAGCATAACAGGGAAGTAAAAGCAGTCCCTAGATTTTTGTGGTTATGCTGTAAACATTTTCTAGTCTTCAGAACATGCAATTCGTATATAATTCCCAAAACTCGCTAATAGTAATAAACACTGACTAAACACTAGCAAGTCATAAAAATCCATGAAAAGAATGAATGCTAAGCCTGAAGTTGTCTAGCAGCTTTCTCCTCGCTAGTTAGTTCAAATTTGTTCTTTTTCTCCTGTTTGCCTTGGCAATTGTATACAAGAGCGACTGATATTTAGCAATAGGCAAGCCTTAAACACAAACTCAACACCTAGCCAAGTAAATTAGAAATCAGTCACTACTCATATAAATAATGATGGAAATTGTGAAGATGCTTGAACAGAAGTCTCTTGGCAAATCCAAAAGAATTTGTTATTCTGTTTCTAGGGTCTTTTTCCTTTGGATCTGTGCTTGCAGATTTAATTATCCATAGGGACTTCTGTTTCTGTTGAACCTGAACAGCATAGCCAATATTTTTGTCAATATATAACACAAACTGAGTAGAGAGTCAGTTCAAAAGAAGGATGCATTTTGTCCTATTTTCTTCCCAAAGTTCATTTTATTCAACTCTAATTAGTTTCAGGATTTTGTTGCTTACTATTATTTTGATTCCCTACTAATAGTCCTATCTTGTGAGTCATTTTCTTGCTCCTTCTTCTCCAAGTTACAGCTGGTGCTGAGCAATAACTGGCTACCAGCTGCATGTGGTCACACCTAGAAAATACGTCTGTTTCCAAGCCTGTTAGTCACTTTGTAGGGATGGTTCTCTTGAACCTCTTCCTGAGGTTGTCTGGCCACACTTGTGTATGCACATCTTCAAAATGAGTAAGATAAAATAAGGTCAAAGAAAAAAGCATTTTAGATCATTTTTACTTCATTTTATTTAAACAGTATAGTCCCAAGAAAGCCAGAATTAAATCTGTGGAGGTGTCTCTTGTAGAAATTACCTTTATCTCTGTGCTCAGTAGATGCTCTTTTTAGTAGGCGAATGAGTCAGTAAAACTCCTGCTCCCAAGTTTCTGCATTTTACAGAAATTGTATTCATTTTTATTGAATCTGACCCAAATCATGGGCAGGTTTAGAGCCTAGCTTCATAGTCATTTTTCTGTCTTCTATTGATTTAGTACAGAACCATTGATTTAGGAAGCAATCATAATGTAGTCAGTCTAGAAGCTGAAACACTAGCTCTGTTCGATGACTGATATCTTTATTACAGCTATATGAATGGAAGTGTGGTGTCTAAGATTGCACCAACAGTTGTCTGATAATTTGCAACTGTGCATGATAATTTGCAACTGCAATGGATCAGATATATTTATGTGACTGTAATTTATCAGATATTTGCATACTTTGGGGCATGAAAGGACTCTGAGAGAAAGTGTAGAAGTCAGAAGAAAGACCTTTGTAAACATGACCTTTAAAGTTATACTGACATAGAGTTCCTGTTTTGCTCAAATATTCTGTAAGTAAATAGTTGTGATTCTATTCCAATCACAATAAGTTTTGATTACAACATATTTTAGATCTATAGAAGCGTACTTTGTACCCATAGCATACAGCATATTTCATCCAGGGCGCACACAATGATTTACAAAACCAAACTAATACACCTTATATTTGCTTCCTCAGATGTCCATCCCCATGCCATTAAAAAAGACGTATTTTATATTATTAATAAAAGTAAACTATATTCAATAGAGAAGAAAAATAACCTATACACAATAGAGAGGTGAAGTGACTTTTTCAAAGTCACACACATATTATTATAATCATGTCTTTTCAAAAGTGTAACTTTCTAAAAAGTATGGCAACATTACAGCATATTTGCATTTTTAGATGTCAATTGTGAATGGAAATTTCTCTTGCTGTCAGAGTACATTAAGAAAAACAAATCATAAGACTGTATTATAGTCTGTATTTCTGTTTGTTTTTTTAGATCAGCTGTAGCACTAGAATATGCCAGTTCTTAAATTTCCAGTGATATATAGATTTGTAATACGATCTAAGAAGCAATATGAAGAAATTCAGAAGAGATTTTTGAGAGTATTTCCAAAGTTCTTTGCACAAGATCAAGAATGGAAAGCCTAAGTAAGTGAATTTTAAATAAACCCCTGTAAAATCATTTTATTATGCATGTAGAACAGCATGTGGTTAAAATTTCAGTTCCTATAGGTCATTAATTTCCTGCATAGAGCCTCTGAGATAACTAATGCATTATCTACTTAACCAGTGCAGTCTGTGGTTCCTTAGGACTTGAAAAAAAGAGTGTGTCCATGCTAAAAGCAAAATTAGGTTACCTGTGAGGTACAAAAATGGAGAGATCTTCGGATGTCTGTTCCAACTAATCATTTTCCCCTCTGCCATTTTTTTGAGAATTTGGACAAGCGATTATAAAACCTAGAACTGATTGCATGTACTATTAGGCCTGATTTTTCTTATCAATTTGTAAAGTTAGTAGGTTTTATTATTTTATTGAATATACCATGTCTGGTATTCATTCTCATTGCTTTGGTACGAATGTATGACTGCCCCGTAAAGGACCTTCAGCTGTCTAAATCCTACGGCCAATAAACCACTATAAATCTCATGTTAAAATAAAATATAAATCTCACGCTAACATCTAAATGGCTTGAGGTCGCTTAGAATGAAACTACAAGATCTTTTGACTGTAAGTCTTTTACTTACTTAGATAGATCCTCTTTCTTTTGCTCAATTCTGGCATCCCAGGACCAGCAGTTCTTTTATTTTGCTTTGAACACTTTTGCTCCGAACTTACCTTGTTCCAGCAAAGTTAATTCTTCAGAAATCTAAGATCATAGATTATATGTGTAAACAGCCAAAAAGGAAACCAAATTATAGAGGATACAATCCCAAATCAGGCATCTGACATACACTGCAAGTCAACTAACTAGAGAGAGCTATGAATTCTGTATGGAAACTCCTCAAAATCTGCCAGTCCACTGGTCTAAGTAATTTTTCTTCTATCAACACAGAAAAAAACCAAATCAAAACAATTGTTTTAAAATAGAATTGATATTAATGTGATATGCTTTCATTTTTTTCCTCAAATCAAATTTATAGTGGTAGGAAGGCTCTCCATAGCAGTACTATATCAGAAATGAGCAAATTGGCAGCGTGGCTGCCTGGGAGCATATTGACCAGACAGCAGGGTTCCTCTATACTCCATTTACTGCCAGTAGGACAACAGGTTCTGGCAGTTAACTCAGAAATGGAGTAGTGCGGCAAGGCTTCAGAAAAGTGACATACCTGGGGTGACATCAATTTCCCTCTCCGGCTGTATCTGAGCATGAGGTATTTTGTGTGGAGTCGTGCCATCATGGCTCCATTTCTTGAAAAGAAGGACCCGCAGTCGAATCACAGAACTAGAGCTCTGGCTCTCTGCAGCTGCTACTGAAAGTGGAATATGTAGTAGAAAAGAAAGGGAAACTCTTTTATAACAATTTCTGAAAGAGTGAGAGAGATCTGGTGGAAAATTTTTGTTGTGCTTTAATCTTGCATGGCAATGATCCAAAAATTCAGGAAAAATATGAAAGAATTGCTAGAAAGACAGAATAATCTCAAGAAAATAGGTGCAGATTTTCAAGTTAATAATAATAAATATTTAATAAAATAATATAAAAACTATAAAACAACATTATTTATATTTACATAATTTTATTATATAAAATAACAAAATGATATAAAATAATAATAAATATTATTTATTTTAAAAAGCACTAGAGATGAAATCTGAAATTTTACTTTAATGAGCTTGCTTTGAACTGCCATATACATAGCTTGAAACAAAAATAGCACTGACATACAAAGACTAACCATCCCTATTTCTGTTGTGAAAAACCTTACCTTTTTAGTCTCGGATAATTGTTTTTGAGCCATCACAAGACACTGGAGAAAGGAGAACTACCAACTATAATTACTGACTCAAAAGAACTTTGATAAAAGTCTCCCGTAAGATCCTGTTTTGGAAACCAGAGGCTCATAGGGTCAGAGGTAAATGACTGTCCTGGATAGGAAACTTGCTAAGAGGCTGGAAACAAAGCAATGATGGTTCATGCATAGTTTTCAGCACTGCAGAAGTCCTATTGGGGCACACTGGAAGTGGTGTTGCCTGATGAATTAACCAGTCGTTTGGTAAAAGTACACCAATGGTGAGGTGATAGATTTTTGCAGATAATACAGAGTTCTATCACATAGGCAAAATCAAAGAAAAATGTGAAGCATTTCAGAGACTCAGTGGGGTTACATGAGTAGATAAGAGATGATGGCAAACGAACACATGCTGCAAGGAGCAATCTGAAATAACAGGAAAATATGTTAAAATGCTAATGATAAAATTCTAAAACAGTTTGAGATATATTTTCAAATGCTTTTATTGTTTGGAAGAAATATCCTTATAGACTCAAAATATGAAATAGTTCTACTACTGTTGCACAGTATTAGGTTTTAAATTAATTTAATCGATGAGGAAAAGGTGCAGAGGTATTTATGAATGACTCAGTGAAAGTATCCCCTACATGTACATATACATAGCATAGATACAGACTTCCTCAGCTGGGATACTGTACTCAATTCTGATAGTCCTTTCTCAAAGTGATAATACAAGAGGGACTTCAGGTGGTTTCCCTGTGTCAGGAAATAGAAAAAAACTAGTTAGCTTAGATAAGAAAAAAATGGAAAGGAAGAACATAAAGTAATAACTGAGATGGTATACTGTGCACTTTCAATTGGCGTTTTTCGTAAGAGAGGATAAAGAGAGATACAAACAGATCTTAAGGAACTAGATTTGAAATAAGAGGGTTTAAAACGTACAGAACACAGTTAATTCTGTGAAACTCACTGATAAATAATAGCACTGTCAAAAAGATGTTAGTCTTGAGAGAACATTCATCTTTGCATTAGAATAAATATGTACAAGACACGTTATGTCAACCACTAAAAATTGAGTTACAAAAAAGCTGCCAGGGCGTGAGTCATTTCCTAATTGTCAGAATTTTTACACTTTTGAAATATCTCGTGTAGTTTGCTGACAGACACATGACACGGGTCACACGGGATAGTAAAGCAGGATAGCAATTCCTGTGCTCAGAAAGGACTCGCCAGGCCGACACTAAACTATTTCCATCACTAGCTGAAGTGATTAGCAGGGAATTGGTTGCTTGACAACCATGTTAGCCCCGGGTCATTTTCACACTATTTATGAGCCTATGTTCTATTTGCATCAGATTTATTAGCTATCCCTTTCAAAGGGAGACAGGATGAGACGGGAAGCTGACTGCTGCGGATCTCCGCAGATGAATGAGTCAAGACTGGCCTTGGAAAAAAAAGTGGGGGGGAGGCATGTGGAAAAATGGAGATACAAAAATGAAGCAAAGACATTTCACACCTGAGAGGTTGAAGGATGGCTGTGAGCAGACTGCCCTCAAATCCACTCATATCCTCTGCACCTGACCTCCTCATGGGTGACCTGCAGCATATCTATCCAGATGTTACTCATGGTGTTTGGACTTGTGAGGTCACATGTATTTCTGCAAACAGCTTGGAGCTTTTCAATGGTCAGTTCTTCCAGGCCTGTGTGGAAAAGAGCAGCGGTCTTTAAGGAAGGGCAAATACAAAAGGATAGGGAGAAGAAAATCAAATGAAAAGGATGTAAAAATAAGACTCTAATTTTGATACCTGCATCACTTTTAATAATCACATAGATAATCAAATGTTGCAATGGAATATATCTGATAAACCATTAAATCATCAAAGCACAGGGTCATAAATACGATGTGATTCATCATAATTTTAATCTAAAATTGAGCTATTTATGGAATGCTTTAGTAGCATTAATATTCTTGTGGCTGGTCCTCATAGTGATGAAAATGTATTTAATAATATTTTTGAGATGACTTTTCTTGATTTGTAGATGCTTGCTAGAGTTTCTGATTTTGTACTTTTTTTTGGTTGCAGTGCACTGTTAGACTCCAATGCTTGTATTTGTGAAGCCTTCCTTTTTTGCAGCAGTCAGCTATTGGCTAAGAATAGCTACATTATATTGTCATTAAATATTCATTAAAATGAGTCGTGGCAGCCTGTGAGAAGCATCCAATTAAGCATTTCAGTTTCTACACATAAGGCTACAAATGAGCAGTCTTCTTGCTTTTCAATAATGCATCACAGGCTGCAGTTAGTATCTGTAAAATAATTGATAAGGCAAAAGTTATTTGTAAAATACATACTAGAAGTAGAAAAGTAGATTAGAGAGGATGATTTTGCCTTGGGACCTTCCTCTGACTGTGGAAAAGGTACAGCATTCTTTGATTTAATTTTTACACAGCCTGGGGAAAGCTGAAATGCCATATCTAATCATTCAATATTTTCTGTTTCTGACATGTATTATGTATCACTGAACCTTCAAAATCAGAGACGGAAAAAGCATCTTAGACTTTATCTACCCAAAGCCATCACAGGACAGTAAATATGGCTCGGCCATGGGAAAGACTCAGCGAGTTCTTTTGATTTATCCAGTATATCTTATTTTGCTGCTAGCCTGTTAATGCACTCATAGATTGTTTCACAGCGTGTGCCTACACTGCAGCAAGAGGCACGGAGGCAGTCTGTGCGGGCATAGCTGAGCTAGGCTCAGCAGCAAGAGTGGTGGAGGTGCGTTGGCACAGGTTTACCCATGGGACCATCCGTCTTCCGAATTTCCCAGGATTGGCCCATGCTGCTGACCCCTCACTGGCACCCAGGCTAATGAAGTTAAAGCTAGCTCAGGTTTGCTGCATGTGTTTTCAAGCCACATCTCCATCTGCGATGTAGACACACCTCACATTATAAACTGGATCTGACACAGTGGTGAATAACCACTGATAAGGATCCTCTTGGATCCAGGAGGTATCTCCTCTGAGCAGCTAAGCTGCTCTCGATGTAAGACAGTGGTAAAGTAAGAGGACCAAGGCTAGCCTTGTGCCAGCTTTTTGTTTCTCCAGCCCTAAGGATGGCCAGGGAATAAGCTAGGCTTTTGTGTAAGTTGTTGTATCTCAAGTTACATACCACATGCCTTTTTTCCAGCAGATTTCAGGTTCAATTTTGCCTTGTATGTATCTCACCTTCTGATTATTTCCCGCCTGTCTTCACTGTCTTCACTACTGATAGTAGTTTCAATTCACCACTTTGCTTAATTGCTGATTTCAATGCGCTGTTTCAAAATGTACCTTCCAGTTATTATCAAAACCCTGTCTACAAGCGGGGCCTAAATTCCATGGGACATTGGTGCAGCAGACTGGAAACTTTCTGGCCATTTCATTTATATTTAAAATGTAGACTTTAATTGAATTAAACATGAAGCAAAGCACTACAAGCTCTACTTTTTTTCTTTAACCTGGGGGTGAAATTACAATTTGCTTTGTTGTCCCTGCAGTGCAATATTTAATGAGATACAAAACTTTGTACTGACTATACTTTGATGTCAAAGGAGGAAACCCATGGATGTGGCAGCTAGCAGAGGGCACCTGAGATGCTTGGAGCTTTTAAAGGCGAAGAAAACAGGCTGACGAAGCCTACACTGCAGGGGTGGAGGGTGTGCTCTGCAACACAGCTAAGGACCAGCTCCCACTGGAAAGAGTTTTGTGCTCCCTCGTTCTCCCCCTTCCACCTCCAGCCTTGTGCTCCTGCCACTTCCCTTGTGACACCATTGGCATCCATCTAGCCCCACAGCGAGGCACAGTGGGGAGCTAAATCAGCACGTGACTAAACTTACAAAAAATGGAAAGAATCTTCTACTAGTTTATATCCAGGTTACTCATAAGGCATGAGGGCAGGAGGCAGAGCACATGGCTGGAGCTGTGGGTGGACTCGTTTTTCACGGCACAGGCTGTCAGACTGGCTTAGGTGTACGGTGAATCTGCACTTGGAGCTGTGTGGAGACAAAGCTCTGCTTTGCAGGAGATGGCCTGGCTTCTGCTGTCTCCTGGCATTCAGTACAGTAAATTGTATTGTTAGACTTTCAGCTAAGTTGTTAGGTTACAGATTTGACACCATAAAGCGAAAAGGCTACCCACGGGTCTGTCGGAGATACTGCTTCTGACTGGCTGCAAGCTCGGGAAGTCAGTGCTTTGAACCATGTTTTTAGTATTATTTGAATACTGCTGCAGTTTTAACTGCCCTGCAAAGTACACCTCACTATAACATGATCTTATGGTGGGAAGGGCCAGTTTACAAGTTTGTATATGTTATTAATCTCCCAATTAATATCCATATCATGGATACTACCATAGCATGAAGAAAAGAGGAAATCCTGATTTACGGAAGTAATAGTAAAACTTGAGGATCAGGATTTCCTGTACCATAGAAATGAGTGTATATCTGCAATACCTCAGCAACACGCTAATTCTTTGTTCATTTTTCAGCTCTCCCTTGCAGTGGTTTTCAAAAAAAGCATGTTGTGAAGACTTATGTTGTTTAGTACAATTTCATTATGAAAGACGTACCTGATTTTTAAATAAGAAAATATGAATGCTTTTTTAACAATGAGGCAAAGCGCTGTGCAATTAATTCAAAAAGAAATAAAAGTTAAATCTGCAATTTTGTAGTTATATTTTTGCTGTATTTGCTATATTTTCCAAGGTATACCTTGGAAATAACAAATGAATTCATTCCGAAGTTCCACCAGGCAGAAAGTCCAGCGGATAAAGAGCGCTTCCTAGAACTAGGTAGAAAAATGCTTTGGCAGATGCAAGGTATGTATTGAAGGAAGAGCTCAACTTCTGTACTATCTACATACCATATACATTATTTATTTATTTTCCCATGTGGTTTTCTACATCCATCAACTCTTTTTATACAAGTAGAAAAAAAGTTTTAAGTTTTAATAATTAAAATACTAAGACAGTAGAAGTAGTGACATAAATGAAACCAAATCAAATGAGGCTGTGCTCTTGCTTACAGGGAGGTAGGCATGGCATTATTCCTTAATAAATTCTTTCACAGTTTTTATTGTGAGGCATGCTATTGTTGTGCCTGGATATCAGAGGAAATCTTTCTGCCAGGCATAATTAGAATTGTCTGCTTTTGAAGTTTGGCGTAGTATTTCCAGGGTTATCTAAAGCCCAGTCAAATCAATCGACAGGCTTCTGGGATATGTCTCCACTGTGCAAAGCACAACAATATTAAGAGAGGCCTGAGCTGGTGCTGAGTGTGCTGCGTTGTGCAGAGCCCTGCAGAGACACTAGCTGGAGGCCAGAAAGGAGAGTAACCACTGAGCTAGTTAAGCTGAAAACAGTCTCCAGTTTCACAGGCAGCTCATTCTCAGCCAGTGCGGCACCTTAGTGCAGCAGTACGATGCACCGCATGGGCACAACCCTATTATGGTAGGAATATATGTGTAGTTTGACCTCAAATTTGAACAAATTCAGACTGTGCCTATCAGGCATCTTTAGAGTTTATGCGTCTCTCATTACATTATTTACCCAGAAATCTACAATAATCTAACATCAGTAGCAAGCAGAGGATGATTTAAAATGCAATCTACTGCTTTGTCTCTAAACTGTCACATAATGCAAAATTTCTTCGGCCAAGCTCAGTCAAGGCAGGACACTTCTTGCAACCACCAAAAAGAACTCAGAGGTCCCAGAGTGATGCCAGCAGGGCCAGGGTTTTACCCCAGGTCTCAAAGGCTACATTTCTCTCCAAGGGCACGAAGGGTGCTGTTTTGCGATTGTGGTAGCCAATGTAAGCCTGGACACACAGAGTCCCACCTTCCCCTCTGCCCCGGACACGTATTAGATACTCTTGCCTTCCCCCACCATTTGTGAGATAGGGGTTCAGCTGGTGAAGGGAGCTGATCTGTGTGAGAAGTAATTACTTTTTTTTCCCCTCTGATAGAGTTAGTTTCACATGAGCTTCCTGAGCTGGTTTACCACATAGTCGCAGGTGTTCAGTGCAGTGGTGGGGTTGTAAATACATGGCCTGTTCAGAAGATGATACTGTGGCAATGTGACTGGCTTAAACTGCCATGAAACCACTGCTTGAGTGAGGTTTTACAAAAAACACAAGCTTTTTCAATCTTATTCTTAATACTCTAGGGTATATGAGGGCCTACTAGAAAGTATAACTGTAATTTAATAGTATATATCTTATTGCAGCATAATAATGGTAGGTCAAATCAGCAAATGGCTTACATACAGTCAAATGGCTAATTTTGTATCTGAGGTCCCAATCCTAATGCTTCAATAATCCTTTAGAATATAACAGAAAAAATACACAGATTTTTACTAGCTTATAGTTCTATAAATCTAAGTTTTTGCAAGAGCATTTTTAGCAATATTATGAGAGGCAGTTGAGCTGCAATGCTGCTTTGATGAATTTTATGTTTCATTTTATTTTCTCCATTAAAATCTTTGCAACTGTTTTGAAAGGAGAAAACAGTAAACACTGCATTTTGAGACCCTAGATGATTCCTTGTGGGCTTCCCAAGCCAAAAATACATAATGTGTAGAAACAGAGTGGTCATTCAAAATGAAAAGATATTAAAAAAAGCAATATACTTGGCATTTATTAAGCCCAAAAGAGAAGGTTGTGGTGCTAATATAATTTCTCCTATGTTCCAAATGGAAAATACAGACATTATGAAACACACTTAGGTCCTATTTACAAGTCATGGCCTTTCATTTTGAGAGTTATCTTTTATGCTGTGGTCCTTCAACTTGGCAGGAAAGCGGCATTGGCTAAAAGAGCCCCCAAACCCCTCTTATAATTGGCACCCTAGCACGGGCAACTTAGTGAGTTTTGGCTGCTTTTGTGCTTGAACTTAGCAAGCCATTTTTAGCCAAATTAACTCTGGATTCATTTCAGTACTGGAATAATGCTTATAAAATATTTGGTACTAAAAAAGCAGCCTCCTTTCATGAACAGGAATGGAGAGATGAAAATAACAGCCTCAGCACCGTACATTTACTGACAAAGTTAATTCTGCCATCTCCAGTTGGAAGTGGCTTACAGCTCCTCAGCAGTGGAGACAAAATTGAATTTTGCTGCCTTAAGGATGGGAATAAAATGAGTAAGCCCTAGACAGCTACTCTTTACGTTACTGTAGGGAGGCTTAGGAGTAGGATGTGCTGCTGCTGTGAAACTTCTGCCCTCCTCCAGCCGTAGCCCTAACCCCACACAGTCAGATCTCTGCCTTGGGACCGTCAGCAGGACAAGCTTCTGGAGGGGCTGGTGTACACAAATTAGTAAGATCATGTCTGCCCCTTGCTAGCGCAGTTTTACCCCGGGTTGTTAGGCTGCTGCCATAGACAACTGTGTGGTTTTTCTAAGCCTACAGTTCTGTGTCCAAAACTGCTGCCATCTCATTAACTGTGCCAAGGTTGAAAAGGGAAAGGCTCATTTTATTCCTTAATGGGGGAATTACTAGCGCATAAAGCTGGCTGATAGTGTCAGTCCCTACCAGGTCCTCAAATATGGATAATAATAGAAAGGAAAGAATATTCAGATGCTCCTATTTTTCACAGGAATTACTACATATATATGTATGCAAAATGTTAACAGATCTACTTATTACATATTTTCTTCATTTAATGACCAAAAATGACCCAACGTTTTGACTATAAAACAGTCCACATGGTAACAAAGCACTCCATAAATGGGTATCTATTGAGAAAAAATGTTTTCGTATAGAAAAATGTCAACGACAAAGTCCCCAAATAATGCAGAGTAATGCATTTTCAGATTTCCCAGCAATTTCATTGCTACATAGGCTGTCATAGCGTTCTAGCACTACATTGGTTGGAGTCACAGATTCATTACCAGAGGTGGTAAATAAGTGTTTTTGTTGTAGATATTTAAAATGGGTAATAAGGCTATAATTATAGGTATGAATGCCTGTTCTTACTTAAATGTTGACTCCAGAGATTTAACACTGATGCCTCATTAACTCCTACTGCTGAGTTTTGCATCAGCAAGCTCATCTAATGCTGTCTCTAAAATATGCACTTTTCCTTCAAATAAAGTGGCTTTTGCTTGTGGGAAAGATGTACCATCAGCTAAATGAACCAAAAAAATTTTAAACTCCTCTTTACCCTTTTACCCTTTTCCTTCCAGAGAAAATTAGGTCTTAGCACGTTAGGTTCTGGGAAGCACGTGGATTTTCCAACAGCCTGGAATGAAGCAATTATGCTGTCTCAGTGCAAATGTGATATTCAAGAAGGTACAATTTTCTTAAATTATATTTCTGTTAATTACTTTGAGCCTTTCTAACTAAGCTGTGAAAGCTAACTTGATTGCTCTCAACTATGAAATTTGGAATAAAGCCAAGATGGAAATGGCTTCTATTTCCTACTTGAAGAACAAAACTTCAGAAAAATATACTGACATTATCAATGAAGTAGCTATATTTTTAATTTGAGCCTTCTCTTTTCAAGTTTAATTTGTTAAATTGCAAAATCATTTCCATTTAAGCACCTTTCATCTTACACATTTTTATGCAGCATTTCTTTATAACCTGTCTCAGTAATAACAGAGATTATTATTAAAATAGAATTTAATGATCTCAAATTAAAATGCTTTAAATAACATCTTGTTTTTACTTTTTCTTAATTAGTCTTATTAATAAAAATGTAGAATATTGACTTATATCTGAAGGCTTTTAAAATAAAGATGTTAACTATTTTTTGGCTTGTTTTTCCAAGCAAAAAATGATTGTGCAGTGATCATGTCTGTTTGGCTGTCCCCTCAAAAACTTCTGGATGCACTGACATGCTGTAATCAAACTTTAGGCCTTATAACATGAAGCTCTTACAGGTTTTGTGAAAATCAGTGGCTGGCTGGAGAAGATGGACCTTACTCCAGCGTGCACTGAGGGAGAGCTATAACTCGGAGCCCTATCCATTTTAAGAGACAGGAGTCAGATGGCCAGTCACCATGTTCATACCAGCTGATCAGTCAGCTCTTCATTAACTCCAAACCACAACCAGCATATATTGACCATCAGTCAGCCAAGCAGCCAGGAACATGAGAAACAGCAGGGAAATACTGTGATGAAGAAAACGTGAGGTCAATAGGATGATGCTGGGGGTACTACAGGTACAGAGGAAGTGACTAGGAGATGTAAAACGTAAATCCGTAACAAGCGAGGCTTCCTCTTATGCTATTCGTGGCATAACTCTCAGACAAACATTGTTTCAACCAGGTTTGGTAAAATCAAGTAAGGGAAAAAGGTATACACTTACCTGTGCACTAAAGTATCTTCATTTACACATTGCACTTTACCTAGAAGAAGATTTATGTAAGCAAAGTTTTATTAAGTAATTTAAAACAGCCTTCATATATACTTTTGCTTTTTTGGCAGCTGAAGTGCAATAGATGGACTAAAAAAAGGATGATTTGCTCCTGCATGTAGGAAACAGAAATGATGGATGAATGTATATACAATATCTATGATGTATAGTCCACAAGGCTGATGTGTAGGACAAAGCAAAGTCACTCTATTTTTATTCTCTAGGAGAAATAATACTCTGTGTTATTTTAAGTCTCAGATGTGGGGTCATTCCAAGGTAAAACGGAACTTCAAATACATCTGCTTTTGGAATGATAGTTTGCCATCTTGTGATATGGTAGAATAAAAACAAATGTTCTCCCTACTTATTACATTATAAAATCATAACCATAAAATCTTTTCTTCTACAGGTTTAATTTCTCAGTGTACTTCAAGCAAATGAAAAAGAAAATCTGTAAGTGAAAAGGAAATATAGCTATAGTGCAATGGGAAAAGTAATATCTAAATAGGGAGTTCTGTCCTCATGTTTTATTCTGTTTTGTCTCGTTTACTGATACAGACCAATCTCATACACTGTTCTCCTAGTGATTTGCAGAGTTTGAGTAAGATGCTAAAATCTGAAGTGTAAGACTGGAAAAATGCCTTTTTGTCTTTCAGCTGCACCTGTATTTGATTATGATAGTTGTATTGTTTTAAGAAAATAGTAGCGTGCACAAAATTAAAGATGTGTTTACACCAAGTAATCAAATAATCAATAAGCCAAATTCAGTAAGTCAGAGTCAGCTAAGAAAAGTCAGGGTGGCATTTTGTTTATACATGCTCTGCAAAATTACTGCCTTAGAGGAAAGAAACATTTGAGGAGGAAGCTTTCAAAATATTGTATCGCATTTAAAAAATACTGAAACTGATAGCTGTAAAACTTCAGGAGGAGAACACAAAAACTGGGTGAACAAAGGTCATATTACTGTTAGTGTATCTGTTTATTCAGAATAAAACCTGAGAATTCCAGGGATTTCTTTTTCACTTATAATAACACTGTACTAATGGTAAAAATTTTTGGACACTTCCACTGTACTGCAAAACGAACTTTTCTAATTGGTCCGAGATGTCTACTTTTTAAAATCTTATTGGGGTGGAAAGGAATACTGTGTTGATAATACATGGATCTTGTTTCCTGTCAGGGCAATTATCTACCCTTTAAAATTCAAACTAATTCTGAAAACAAACTAAAGAGTGGGTCTTATCATCTTTGCGGGCCCACAAAGATGTGTTATGCATTAAAAAAATAACAGTATGGTTTCACTGAGCCAAAAATCCAATTTTTGGTCACTTGTTCATTGGGTGTGAACTGCATGAATGTCTCTCAGGCCGCATGACTACAAAGGAATACGCAAAAATCTTTTGCTCTTAAGAATCCCCTGAAGCAGAAAATGCCTATTTGGAGATGTAGGAGCTTGATTCCATCTTTCAGTAAAAATACTCCTTTCTGTGGCTGTGTGTGGGGAAAGCTTTAAGACAATTTTGAAACCAAAGATGAATTCTTTTTTTTTCCATATTGATATTTTGGAGAGGAAATGAACATAAGAATTTTATTGAACTTCTCCTAGGAGGTAATACAGAGTTCACAAGGCTGAAGCTCAGACTGTGTTGTAAGTTTGTACTGTGGTTCTAACTCTGAGGGTGCAATTCTTCTGACTAAGGGTATACATCTATATTTAGCCTAAAGGTCTCTCCTAAAGAAGTGCTTCTACAGAGTCACAATTCATCTGTCCCATGTATGCAGTGGGGGACAATCTGGACAACTCAGTTCTCCATAGTGATTCAGCTTCACAAGGTACATGCACATACACCCAACTGCTTGCATGGAAATACATGTAGTTGACATCTGGTACCCAGCAGTAGCTAACTTGCTTTACAGATCTGTTCCTATTGGGTCACAGTACTTGCTAATATAGATATAGCCATGAATAGAGAGCTTACGTGTAGAAGGGGCCAAGAAATGCCAAGGGCACAGGACAGAAGGCGACCTACATGGGGTAGCTAGGACTGTATCAGAAGTAAGAGCAGAGCTACCTACCTATGCTTTCTCAACTCTTCACAGTCTAAAGAGAAATGCTAGGACAAGAGATGGAGAGTCAGCAACTCTGCCAAAGCCTTCATCTCCAACATTCCTAAGCATATCAAAAATGTCCCATACCTTTTACTAGAATGAGACTGTGTATAATGTTAAGGAGAAGTACACCATCATTCAAGTGACTTACTGGAAAAAGATCAGGGCCAATATTGATGGATTTCTGTAGTAATACAGACATTTTCGTGGACAGTACAGTGAAATCTTGCCTCACACCAGAAAACAACAACATCTCTCTGCTTCCCCAACTTCTGTTTCCTTGTTGTTCCCCTTCTTCAGGCCCCGAATTGGATTTTGCCCAATTGATGATATAGGCTAAATCCTAGACCAGGTTATGTTTTGATGCAGGCAGCACTGTGCCAATAATAGTAGTTGCCACAAAGTAGTCCTGTGCTGGATGGCGAGCCTCTTCCAGGTTCAAATGGAGGTACATAGGAAACTGAGGAGTGCCTTGTGCACTTCAGAATATTGGGCTTGTCACACATCTTTCTTAGGATGAAGTGTGGAGAGGTCAGGTATCCTCAAATCTGTCACGAATCCCTTCAATTGTCAGCATCTCAATCATCAAAGCTGGCTATTCTGACATATGGGAATTCAGCATACCTGTACGCAGTTAACTGTGTTCTGTTCTCAAGCTAGGCAATTCCTTGAATTGCATTTCCTGAACAGTCCAGAGGTCTACAGGTGCCCATGGCTGTCCCAACCAAGTACTTCTCCCTTTAGCTCCATATGTCATAGATGGAGCCCTGGGTACTAGACAGGAGCACAGGTGCAGAGCAGCCTTAGTGCTCTACATAACCCAGGCCAAGTTATCAGCTCAGCAGGGGAAAATCTTCCAGGGAAGTGATTCAGCTTAAAGCTTGACATATAATCTCTAGACATCTGTGCCTGGCTAGACCATCCATCAATGTCTGCTACATTAACTCTCCAGTACAGTGGTCCTGCTAGCAGGAACTCGAGAGAGACTGCAAGAGACTCATTTCCTGAGAGCTCATGATTTCTAGCAATTATTTGAAGAGGAGTGCTGGTCTACCATGTCTTCTGGTGTGGGGCAAGCAGCCTCATCTGCCAGCAGTCAGGGACAAGGCTTTTCAGAGTTTCATTGCACAAATCCTGCTGGTGAGATTCCTATTACTGACACCAGCATGACACTGGCACAAACTGAAACTACAAACGTCACCTTTGAAGGAATTCTTGCTGCCACTGCGGCTCCTGATGATGCCACTAATGCCATGGCTATTATCAGGCATGCTTGTCAAGCGTAGGGAGATAAGTTGAGAAAGGAAAGCCCTTCCGTGCACTATCCCTGAACAAGCACCTGCCCAGACTGCATTGAAGTAGCTGAAATTGTACTTGGCCTATCATCTGGCTCTTTCTCCAGGAGACGAACCATCTCAAAAGACAGCATAACAAATAAGCAAAGAAATAAATAGGCAGTCCTAAATTCTAGGTTGTTTTTTTCTCTTTTTCTTCATTTTAACCCTCTTTTACATTCTTCCTCACCTTTTCAGCCCATATTAAATCCTTTTCTATTTTCATCAGACTTACCTGCTTGTGCTTTCCTTTTCATCTACTGAGTCAGAGCTCCCTTGATTAAGGCAGTAGTATGTGACAACATCTTGCACCTAATGAACCCCAATAGCACTGTAGCACCTGTCCTGCCTTTGGTGTCTGCAATGCTGGAAATCCACCACTCTATCTCATGGTATAACCATGGGTTAACATGCCCCACTCCAAGATCTTCCTCAAGCTCCAGAACAGTTGCTCTTCACTCCTAGTCCAGTTTTTCCTCATTCTCCTTTAGGGCGGCTGCCCTTCCTCAGCCTCTTGGCCTGCAGGAACAACAGATAGTACCTAAAGATCAAGCACAAGAAACACAGCCATGTTTTCAAGCTACCGAAGGCACTTCTGTGGATCAGGTAGGCAACTGTGAATAGTTTTAGTGCTGCTTCACACTTCAGTGTGCCAGAAGAGGCTGAGAAATTAGGGTTTCAGGATAAATGCACAGTCTCCTAAGGAGGAAGGAAAAATAGGGAAGAGTTTAAAAAAAGCCCACTTTCACTGTAACCACAGTCAATCCACTGTGACTGGTGCTGGCAAAGACCAGGTCATGACAACATATTTGAGACCTGTCCCTGTCGCTCAACTGAAGGAGGAAGGTGTATGCATGGGCATGCCAGGGCATCCTTACAGGAGCCATCTCATCTCTGCTATACTGAACTGCAATATGCTGGCATTGTAAACAGACCAAGAAGCTCAGCACCTATATCTTTAGATAGCAGCTGGTTGCTAAAAGTAGCCATCAATTTGTATCAGAAACTTTTTAATGGAAGAGATAGAACTCACAGAATTATCTGTGGATATTGATACTTGTGTTGTCTATGGCTTTGATTATCCTGGAGAGAAATGGTATATGGTCTGGTTCTGGGCTTCAGATCTACTGAAAAGCAAGCGAAATACACTGAGAGTTTTCCCAGAGCCCTGGCAAAATTCTAGAGGGTCTTGGAAACAATGCCAGGATGTTCACGGTGCTTCTTGCTCTGTTTCTGCTCACTAGCCCCAGATTTTTTAGTTGAACCTCACATCCCTCATGCTAGCCCAACTATGTCCATCTCTAAATGGAAACTTCCCCTTGCCCTTGAGTACTGTCTCCCATCAAACCCTGTATAATCTTTCTTGCTTTCTCTGTTTTCACCTGATCTAGAGTGCTCACAAAATTCTGCTTGCTTTCTCTCTTCCTTTTTCTTGATGCTCACACTGTTGCTGATCCAGGCACCAAGCCAGGTGTGCCTGAATGAGCATACTTTATAGATTGCTATCACCTTGACAGGCACCTCATTCAAGAGATGCCCAGCTGGTGGCTAATGGTCCTTACCTGATAAAAAATAATGGTTAGGTAAAGAGAAAAAGCTTATTGTAGATGTTAGCTAGTGAGCAAGAGATGAATCATGACTGGTTTTGGCCATGGTTTAAACACTTAGAATAACATGGGTGTGTATGGAGTGTCTATGCAAGGAAAGCACTCCAGACATGTTTCTTATTTGGGACATCCGCATGTAGCTGCCTATATGGGTGAAGATAGCATGTGTTTCATGAACATAGAGGGGGAGTCCAGGTAAAACACCTCCAAACAACAAAACATCTAAGGCAGTACTAGTAATCTACTTTCAGCAAAATAAATTGCACCCTGACTTCCCATCTCACTTGAGATCTCTAGGTGCTACTGTGCTATAAATAATAATAGCACTCTTATATTCTTTTGACAAGTGGAGGAGGTTGAGAAATTGACTGGGAGAAAGACTGATTCTTTCATCGTATAACATATGGATGATCAAGATGGGAGAGATGATGTGCTGAACTTGGAAGATTTGTGTGGAGCTGTGGTTCCACTCATCCTTGCAGAATTTGTGTGATTTCTTTTCCTACAGAGAATTTGGCAGATAAAACAGATAAAGTAAAGATTAAAGCACAATGACAGGCAAATTTGGGGAAATTTGCATAGTAACTGCCTGGCTAAATTTTGCCTGTGAGACGTATAAATCTGTCACTTTCATGAACATAAGATTCACACAAATTATTAGCCAAAACTGAGAAAAGCCATCATTTATTTTCTCAGAAAAAATAGTTGAAAGAACAATTTAACTGTCTTTTCAACCATAAAAGGCAATCCTACCTTTTCAGCCATACTTTTGTATGTCTGCTTTCACTGACATAGTAGAAAAATCAGTACATCTATTAGAAACTGATACTACACAAACTTTTTGAAAGTTGACATTATCTGCAGAACAGATTTTATTGTACCTTCTCAATAAACTCTTTGATGTTAATTCAGAAAATTTTATATAAAACATTTTAACACTTTAACATAAAAAAACCCAGTAATTGTTCAATACAGTTCATCAGAGAGCGAACTTCAGAAACCTGTTGTTTTACCTGTTCATAATTTAGCAAGCATTTGATTTTTGTGAGACATGGGTATAGTGTATATGTACTATAAAACTGCAAGGCATTCGAGATTCAGCTTAATGAATTCATTTTCCATTGTGTTTCTACTTTAGAAGATTTGGGGATTCTTTTGGTTTCTTTGGGCCATGCTCTAATGAATCCAGAGCATACCTCTGCTTTACTTTTCACTGCAGAATCTATTTTAAAATCTGCAATGATATAGCACAGAAAGCTTACTTATATCAAAGCAAACTCAAATTATCAAAGGTTGTGTAATTTTTAAAGTTGTCACTAATTTTCCAGTATATATTACACTTATCTACATTGACAAATTTATACTGATTTTATGAAACCTATGCAGTTACTCTGGATTTACACCTTTATAAGGTGAACAGAGCCCAGTCATATTTGTTAGAGTACTTTGGGTTTTTTTGCTACTATTAGCTCACATTATATGTTTATTATCTGTACCACTACATACTCAAATTCCTAGAATCCTAAAAAGATATTGGAAAAACACAATTTCCTCTTTGACAGAGTATTTAGCAGAGTAATACATATGAAGGATACTTTAAAGCATGCTACTGACTATATGGATTTTATCTTGGTTTAATGAGTCCTTCTTGGTAAATCATTTGAACACCTTATTCTTCCATCTGTAGTATGCATAATTGAGATATGGAATGTCAGGATACCTTTTTTAAATTCAGCAGCAAGAAGGCTATACATTCAGCAGAAAGAATGAAGCTGGGGCAATACACATGGGATTAATCCAAATGAGATCTTCATCCTCTAAAATCTGAGCAAATATTCCAACATAACTTAAGATTTACCTTATGCGTGTCTCTATCTTTTCCTGAGTTTCAGAATCATCCCTCTTTCCATTTTCCATGCTAAATTATTCTCTAGGATTCTTTTGACAGGTAACTGCAATACAAAGAAACAATATAATAAGGATTGCTTCAATGGCTTGTATGAACAATTAAAAATGCTCTCTTTTTTTCAAAATAGGACATACGAATGATACAGTGTTGCTGCACCTTCTTTTTTTATGTACCTATTAATCTTCCTAAAACTGAAACTATGCTTATAATTTAAATAACATTAAACTGTGTGTTATTTGTGGAGGTTTAGGCAAGAGGAGTACTGCTATTCTGTATTTGTCATCTGGGATAAAAAGATTTACTGTCCCCACCCATCTCTGGAAGAACAGTTTTCAGATACGTCAAGTTTGAAGTTCAACCACTTCTGAGTTATCTATTTTGAGTAATAAAATATGGAGAATAAAGTATCTCTCTATATACCTATCTATAGATACAGAGAGAAAGTTCCATGTGTAGTATGTGTTTATTCAAACTGAATGGATTTTACCCAAGCCTTTAAAATGAGATTCACTTTTCAGCATTGCTCAAGCATGGAAAATTCATCTCAAGAGAAGATTTTATATGGAAAATAGATAGCTACAGATAAACTGTTTTTCAGTCAAAATATCTGCCACTGATTTATCGCAACTAGATTTAAATTAGTGGGAAGATCTCTTGAAATTTCCAGAATACATTGATGCTGAATTAAATGGAAAGGTAAATTTCTCCACTTTCGTAGGGTTTTTTTTTTGTTTATTTTACTTCTATAAGAGGGGCCCATCAGGGCAAACAGCTGGTCTTTTGATAAATTTACATCTCTTCCTCCTAAGAAAATCTTATTTACAATGAAAGGCAGCTACCAGGGATTCTGCAAAAAGATTTACCTTCTCAAAATTTCTCTTTTTAGTAATTTGAATAATTCTTCAAGCCAAACTAGTAGAAGTTTGGAGCTCCTCAGATATTTCTTGTTTTAATACTAGACATGAGGTAGCCTCTTTGAAGTAGGATGTACTCCCATTCTCCTGTCTGAGGTACGAAAGCAGGAACTCCATTCATTTTCTGAATGCTTTGTGTCAAGATTCTGGATGAACAGCAAGAAAAGGGGCAGGAGAGCCCAGTCCCAATAATACTGAAACCAGGGAGAGATTTTGTCACTGACACAAAGGTGGGCAAAATTGACATGGGCTATCTGTGACTAAGTGATGCCGCAAAATGTCTCCCATTACAGACTTGAATCTAATCTCATGTTCATTGCTGTAAAACTCAGTGAAATGAGGAGTGGAGTTACTCAGGCAAAAAAGAGCTTAAGTGAAAGAGAAATCAAGTCTGGTGGATTAGTCCCATAGTCTGCATGAAGCCTGCATGAAATCTGCAAGAATAAGCTTTGGCTTTCAACCCTCAGAAGATAACAGATATCTTCAGAAAGTAACCTATAGAAAAATAACAGCCTTTCTACCGTATATAGACACACTATTAGTATAATCGAAAAATTATCATTGCACTATCCATAATAGAAAATAAAGTATGGGAAAAGTGTCCACATGTTGGGAGAAGTCAGCCTCAGAGACCATCGTCTACCTTACCTCTGGCTCTTCATCTTGCCTTGCAATAGTTCTCCAAGCTGCCAGGTACTGACTGCAGCATCACGTGAAGTGGCTGGAGAAGTTCAGTGGTGGCTCAGGGCTGTCACGGAAGCTGGTGACTTAATGTTCTTGAATTTATGGCTAGAAGTAGCTTCAAGCTGAAAATATAGCCTACAGGAGAAGAGAGGCAGGTGGGGAGATAGGAGTTCATACTGAAATTTGCTAGAGAGATCCAGGCAATGCAGAGAGGTTTAACAGGAGTAAGATTGTTACGGAAGAAAAGGAAGGAGGTGGAAAAAGATGTACCCCAGTAAGAACTTTATATTTTTGAAGGATACAAAATTTGCTGCTATTCAATGATAATAGCACAGTAAATTAAAAAATATCAAAGAGGAATAAAAAAGTTAACTTGAAACACTCTGTATGTATGCCATTTTTTAATGCGAAAGAGCTTTTTTCCCATTCCTGTCTGGCTAGAAGTTGGTGAATAGGAAGTCAGATGCTTTAACTTTTCTTATAAGAACAAATTCTCTCATTTTGCCTGTGTTCATAGGCTTGGATCTGAGACCAAAAAATAATCTCTCAAGATGTTTAAAATAGCATATATCCATTACTTTCCTAGCTACTGCCAGCATTCTCTCTGTCACATACATCTGTCACAGTGAATTTGATTGCTCTTTCTGCAGCTTGCTCAGGGGTCTAAAGTCCTTCAGCATCCTCTGTATTGTATCTTTAGCTAAATTCAACTGCAATACATTTACAACCTACTGTTCCAAAAAAAGCAATACAGTTGTTTCCTCCAGTTGCTTGAGGGAGTCCAATTATTCTGACATTTTAAATTCTGATTGATTTTCAGAGATTTTCAAACTCATGTTAAAGATTTTAGTTTCCTTAACAATGCATGTATAGAGGCTATTATTTCTCTTGTTCCTTTTCACATGCTTCATGGCTTTTTACGCATCTATTAGTTTGACCTGCCTGTTAGTAAAGCTGCCATCCAGGTCTGTAAGCCATCAAATGCAGCATCTGATTCTACTGCTTCAGAATAGGCAGGATTAAAATACATGAGCATTTCACATAGTTTTTCATGAGCTGTTTGGGTCCAGAAACTCCCATTTCATAGCATAATCTATTTTCATCAAGATGGAGGACACCCACATTTCTCTCACTAGCATTTTAGCTAATCATATTGCCTTCCTTATTTCAGTTTTATCTGTTTCTTCATGAAAGTTTGACTTCATGAGTTGTGGGATTTTAATTTACAGAGATGTATTGGTTCCTTCAGCAAGAAAACTCTGGGGATTTTTATTTTTGTCTTTGCCCATATGGCTTGGGAATATCCCCCCTATACAGGCCAAACCTATTTCTAATAATTTATTACATATCATTAGTGAGCACTGAAGGACTCATGCAGAATTATTTTGTTCATAATTGCACCTTATGTGTAAAATTTAACTAGATTCAGGGCTCCGTTACTCTAGCTTTATACTGCTACAACGCTGGAGTAGTAGTTTTGCAAAATGGGAGTAGGACAATAGTGAGTAAAATGTATACTCCAAAGGTGTTATTTACACATACACAGCAGATGGTTTGATGTATAAGCAAAATGCCTACGGTTTTTCATTTGGGGTCTGTGTGTTTTTTTTGACAGGCTGGATTCTTCCTAAGGCTTCTTGTTTTCCACCTGTCTGGACATCTGAAATCTGAAGAACATCCATTCAAGCTTTACATAGAATTAAAAGATAAAGCACTGTACATTATCAGTACAATCAGCATGTTTTTTTAAAAGCCCTTTCAACTAATTCAGGAACCAAAAGTAACATCGGAAGGCAGTCAACACTTACACATATTAAGCTAGGTGCAATGGAAAGGAAAATGCAGATGTGCAGATGAAAAAGGAAAAAAAATCAAAACTACTCTGCATCACTGAATTATTATGTTGAGAGATACTGGAACAGAAGTAGAAAAGCTGAATATTTTTAAAAGTTTAATCAAATTAACATATTTAGATTCTGTTTGCAATTTAGTTAATGTTAATTACTTGTCAAGCCATTTCTGAAAATGTTCTTATATATCACGATGTATTTCAGGTGATGACAGGGCACTGCTATAAATAGAAAAAAATGGCATTGCAGTATCCTTAAGCTTCTCCTAGCTATAGAAATGGCATATAGACTAATCTTCTGAGGTACTAGATAGAGCTACTGGGACTGCATTGCAGACCAAAATGAAGTTATTTCTGGTTTCAGCTCCAATGTATTTATTAAGCTAGCATTTCTGAAACAGACACCTAATGGCAGGTGCTCACATAACATTTCAGGGCATGCATCCTTCATGTACGCTGCATGCAGTGCATCAGGAGGCTGCTGCTGTGGTAAGACTGCAGAGGCATTGCAGTCTTGCTACTACCATTGGTTGTCATGGCCACAAGTAATACACAATACAAGACACACAGATCCAGACAATTTTTAAAAATGATACCACTTTTTCCTGACATGTCTTTTTTTTTTTTTTTTTTTTTTTTAAACAAGCTTTATGCATGGTGGTTGATTATAGAAAACACCTACGTGCAGTAACAATACCTTCACAACTTCCTGTACTGCTTAAAGAACGACAGTACTTACATTTATACATAACATCCACTGACTAATTTTACAGACAGTTAAATTTCTTTTATCCCATCACTATTAGCACACATGTATTTCCCTGTCAAAGATCCCTATGCATGCAAGCAAACACAAGAGGCTTGTTAATTACTTTATTTCTTCAGTGCCAAATATCATTAATGACAGGAATGAAGCTACATTTTCAGTATCAGCATCTGTATGTTATTGCTAAATGTGGAACTTTATGTCTCATCAAATGTCTCATCAAAAATAAGCATGTTTAGGAATAACTGTAGTTGATGACATTTAAATCTGGCTAACAATTAAGAGTTACCCACATTACATGCACTCACTGGATGATTGACATGGAGGGAGATTTTTCCATTGTGATTCACTGTTAACTGAGAGTTTCATAGCCACCGGGTAGCCTTTAGTTAATAGAAATCCAGCCATCAGGGCAGATTGGCTGTAGGTAGATTGCAGGTTACATAAACTGTGTTATTCACGGATCGTATGTGTAGTATTTTGTTATACCACAAGAGGTCACACAACATTTATAAATCTATGCAGGGGAAAAATGGGTAACGGTTCTATCTGCAAAACAGCGAAGTTAAGTTTCATGCAATAAGTAAAAGGCAAACAGAACAAATTGTGAAACAACAATAAAATGATTTTCACAGACTTCTTTTTCCTGTTACAGCACTCTCAGCCTGTGTGATCTGCTATGAGCCGTATCCAGACAGCCTCTCAGCTGTCCATCTCCCGCTGAGAGCAGGGGAAGCCATGTGCAGTGCTGTGGTACCTTCTGAATCACTCTCAGGTCTGATGTAAGCTTGGAGGAAGGACAAGATCAGACTCTCCTTGGCAGGGTGAGTAACATAATCAGATGATATACAATGCATCAGATAGGATTACTGTGATCAAATAAGCTCCCTTGGCAGTTCAATGGAAAGTATTAAAGCTGAGTTTAGCTGGACAAATTTCCAGCGGTTCAGTGAAATGATAGACACAAAAGAGACTTTAATTTTGGAGAGATGGCAGCCTGAATTTGTGAAACAAGATCATTTCATAAATGTATCATTCCTTATTTTTAAAGGTTTCTCAGTGTCATATAATGATACAGTTCCTGGTAGCTCACGTGGCAGTAATATCCCTGGGCACTTTCCATTTGCTGTCACTAACTCTGAAGTAAGTAGGTGCCAGTGAGCCAAAGTATGGAAGACAGACGGTCGGGAGAGGACGGTGGGGAATTAATGCAGCGCCGCATCGTGGCAGTGCAGGACTGGAACAGCCTTGCTGCCATGGGCAGTACCTGGGAAGAACACAGGTTTGAAAGGAAGTGTAAAGGAACTGATGATTTAGTGTCTGCCCTAAGATCTGCAAGTCCTCTGTGGGTACTGGGGTATGCACACTGTTTGATGCCCATGTTTCCCACCTCCTTCCATTGCTGCCCCAAACCCTCTGGGGGGACGATACATCACGTGAAGGTTATTTCTTTCCTTGCTTTACCTGTCGCAGGAGAATCATAAGGCCATAATTATTTGCTACACAATAGCCTATCATTTATATCATTAAAAACTGCCTAATTATGTGCCTAGCTAACAGGCTCTTTTGGCTTCAAAGGAACTGCCGTAGTGTCCTTTGGGTAAGCAATCCTTCTTATGCTCAGGTAAACATGTAATTAAAGAGAAAGGAATAACACCAGGGAAGAACTGACTAGAGTGACTTTGGTTTTCTTCTCAGAGTTTAAGTACAAATGCTGTGTATCATATTAATAATTTTTAGTACTTGTGGTTTTTCTTCTAGGTTCTCACAAAACTTTACAGAAAAAGGGCAAGTATGATTATTTCTATTTTATGCGCAGAAAAACAGAAAATTAAAGGCTTAAGTTTTTGTGAGGAATAAAACCCCAAAACACAAAGCCTATTTCAAACATATAGCTTTAAATAGCTTACCAAGCTTGTTTTGTCAGTGCAGTCCTATATATCTTAAGGAAGGTCACAGAGTTAACTTCAAATGTACTGTCTCTTATACAGTTGGTTTTGTTAGTTTTCACTTAAATTTCTGTTTGTTATAGAGCTACATAAGCCATACACATTGGTCTGTTTTACTCTTCAAAAGAGCATAAAAGGAGTACAATAATTAAATGTTTTCCATTTCATTTTCCAAAGTACCTTTTCAGGACTGTAGACTCTTATGCATTAATTTCTTACAGAAGAATGATCTTTTCTGTAAGTACCTGGTATTCAGGAAACCTTAGTTTGATTGAAAGAACTTGCTTTGTGACCTTGAACAAGTCATTTATACTTTTATACCTATATTTCCAACACAGAAGAGATATATAATACTCCCGTACTAGTCAGGAGCAGGGAGACTGATTAGTAAAAACATGAAAGAAAAAATAACCAGTGACAAAATTAACAATTCTCTCCAAAGCCAATGCATTCCAAAATGTAAAAAAAAGGGAAGGCAGGATAAAATGCCTGAGGAGGAGGATTGTTTTTTAAGAAGAGCAAGGGGGTGAAACAGATGGGAAGAGGGAGGATGTGGCACATCCTACAAGCCTTATGTCAGGACAAGGCTGTAGATGGAGATCCTGAATGTTCCTCGCCGCAGAGATCTTCTGAGACCCAATAGAACAGTTTAAAGTTAATCCTTCACTTAAATGGAAACCAATATAATGAAGAACGGGCATTGTAATATAATCACTATTGCTTAAGCCCTCAGGCAAATGTTGTGCTTTGTTTTAAGTAATCTTCAAGCAATGGAGATGCTTTTGTAGGAAGGAATGATAATAACTAAAGTGTGTGGGTAGCAGGCTGTGCAAAGTTTTTCTGGAAGGCTCTCTTGTTAGAAATAAAGGTACAGCATAAACAAATTGCACACCAGGGGAATGAGTTCAGTTTTTGCATAGCATCACTGGGAAACACATGAAAAAACCTGGGGTTCCCAAACAGATGGAAATAGAGAGGACTTCAGTCCTTACTCTACACTGCTTCAGGGACTAAAAAAAGCTAGAAGTACTTTGACCTTTGGGGGTTTACAGCAGTCTGAGCCAGCAGAATCATTTTAAGTTGCGCTAGCAGTAGCCACTGTAGCCTGGCATTTTGTCCCATTGCAGTGCACCACCTTTTTGGGAGCTTGTCAAGTGTTGTGGTGCCAGGAGCTTCTCACCTGATTAAGCAGGGGCACACAGCAGGGCTGCATGGTACCTCTTTGCTGGCTGCAGCAGTAGCCTGAAAGGAAACACCCTTCACCTCCTTTGTGGCCAAATCCAACATATGAAAAGGCTGCAAGTGAAAGTGAAAAAAATCACATCTAATTAGGCTAATTCATTCTGAACAATTTTCCCCAGTGAGTTTGGAGACAAAAGAACAGAGAACGCTCTCATAACAGTGAGTTCTGTTCATTAATAAGCATGTCTTGAATACATGGATCGTTAGAGAAAGAAATCAAGGGAGAAATGAGTGGTTTGACACCAGCACCTTCTTGACATCCTCTTAAATCCTTTCTACTGTATAGCACAGTGTAGTGAAAATCCATTCCCAATCTTTATTGAGATGTGTAACCATTTAAAAAAATAAAATAAAATCACTACCTGGTACTTAAAGGAGTCTCCTCTGAAATCCAGATATGTCTAAGGTTTTTGAATGCAACCCATTCTCCAGACACTGCTGCTAATAAATTATAAACGATACACACCTACACTTTTCAACAGCAGATTGCAGCAGCTTCTTTTGTGCCTATTTTTATTTTCCTTATTTCAAGGTCTACTGTTCTTTGTCATAGTTATGAATCCCTAAGTAAAAGTAACAGAGCTGAGCAGAATTTAGAGTATTAGACAAGTTCAGGGCAGACAAATAAAACATGTCGTAAAGGTGAATCAACTAATGAAGCTTCATTTCTATAACATTTAGAAGCATGCTGCATAATAGAATTTTACTGTATTGAGGAGTAGGGTCTTTTGGCATGCAAGAATGAGTGACAGTTGAATCACACTAGCTAATTCAAAAAACAATTTCAGTCCAGTTCAGTTCTCTGACTTTGCTGAGTATCTGATTCATGCATACAGCCACGCAGGAGACTTAATACAAGACTTTCCTCTGCGTGAACTTGGGTGCCTGCAAAGCAAAGAGCAATAGAGTTCGCGGGGCCATTTACCTATTTGCATAAACATTATTCCCTCCCTTCAGCTCTCTACTTCGGAGGTATTTTGAGTGGGAAGCTTAAGATGGCTGACTTTTCCTATGAATAGGATGAGCTGGCAGCAGAGCACATCTTTAAGAATATGGCCATAAAAGTATTTTGTTGCCTCATTTGTTTGTGCATAGTGATTGCAAATGTATATCTATTCTGAATGTATATTTTAGTTCAAAGCCACTTTCATGGTAAGAAGGAATTGGACATTCCAAAGCTGTAATCACTGATGATACTTTTCTGTAAAGAGAATATTCAGTCCCATGTTTCAAAGCTTAAACTAATCCTCAGCTCTTGGGCAGAAGGCTGAGACCGAAAGCTGGTGGAAAATTTCCACATATCTGCCACCAAAGGGCTCCAGCACTGTAGTCCAAAGGACTGAGTGATAAGTATAGACCCTAGGCCAGCAGGACTTCATGAGCCCAGTCTGGGAGATCATCTAATGCATATCAATAACCCTAGAGAACCGGTAGTTACACAGTAACACAGATAGGAATTTAATTATTTTTTAAATGCATTTTTTCTCCCCTTGGTTCAGTGTAACCACTTCTAAGGCGCTTGGAAGCTTAGCATTTGGGCATGTAAATGCTTGTGCTCTGATGAACTTTGTTTGATATCCTTTATTTAATGAACCATTACAAATCCTCCACCAAGATTATTACACTTGTATGCAGTCCCAGTGAAGTTAGCAGGCCTCTCTTGAACTGCTGCAGGTCCTTTGGAGAATAAGTGAGTGCTAAAAAAATTCTGACACAAGAAATAATAATTCTGGCACTTGAATTACACAGCTGTAAATAAAAACACTTTGGGCTTCTGCAGACTCATAAATGCAATCTCACAGGTACACATTTACCATAGAGGAGAGCTCTGTGTGAACACAGGGATGTGAGAATGAAGATCTGAATCCAAATATTGAGGCCTAAGTCTTATCAGCAGGTTTCCAATCTACCTTACTGATGCCTAGCTACACTATGCCATCACATTAAATAGCAGCAGCACTTCTACTATTGTTAATAGTCAAGAATTGATGACAATCCTAGCATAGGACTTTAGTTTCATGAAGTTCCCCTCTCAGACTAAAGCAAGATGCCATACTGGTTAGACTAGTAAAACTTACATTAAAACAAAAAACCTGTCTGTGGTAGGATGAAACTTATGGTAGACAAAGGAGGAAGAGAACAATCCCAAAAGAACAAAACATGTAGGCCTTTTTTGAGACACAGCGTGAAAGACATTACATTCACTTACAATATTGCGTTCAAAAACAAAACGCTCCATGCAGATAAAATGCTACAGTAAGTAAAATTCTGATCTAAAAACTAAAGACAAAGATCTTACCAATGAGTTTCATTTACCTTTTCTTTTAGTTCCCTTTGAGTCATAAGTCATCAATATCATCAGAGCTTAAGCAGAAAGAACATGAGACAGTTTCTGTGGCGCAGCCTCGTTGTTTGGGTTTCCGGGCACAGCAGTTCTTCTCAAGGAAATGAAGTGCTCCAGCATCTTTTGCTCCATAAGGAAGAGCTCTATCAGAAAAACTGGTGAGGATCATCCAGCAACTTGACATATTTCTTATGGCAACAACTATTGTGTTTAAATGTTAATCACACCTGTGATAAAGATTGATAATCTCAGCACCAAAAGCAGAAACATTGTACATAATCTGTATCTCTTCAATATATCAATAAATTGCTCCTACATTTTTTGCTTGAAGCCCATGCAAATCTTATCCTAGTTTGTTTTTATTAAATTAAATTTGTTATTGATAGGAATTTAATTCCATCGTTTTAAGTTGACTTTATTTTTTGAGTACGTAACATCAGAAATGAAATGTACCATTCTTCAGAGAACTATATTAAGCTTTGTTTTTTTTTTTTTTTTTTTTTTTTTTGTATTCTGTACTTGGGAAGTAAAACAAAAACTAATCTAGAATGATTAAAATTAATTTTTCAGTGGAATGTTTTCCTGTATGTTTTCTGTTAATTTAATCATCGAACACACAGACTCAGGCTTTAAGTCTGGGTTGTTCAGCAGAGTTACAGAAGGAGAAAAATGATTTAAAGCAATTAAAAAAAATTCTGTAGAACCAATATTATGTATGTATTCCTCTATGAGACAGACTTTATAGGGAAAAATAGAAGGGACTGACTTGACCACTAAGTTCAGACAACCCAGAAACCAAGGAGGTTCATTTCCAGTGTTTTGATTTAATTGTGAAAGCTCTAGCAAAACAGAATCCTGAAAATAAGAAATATCTCACTCAAAAGCTGATTTTACTCAATTTTCTTTACCTGACCTTTTTTGTTAGCAATAATCCAGTCTGCAAGCAAAGTATGTATAGCCATGCCTACTTAGACTGAGGCAAAGATTTGCCTGTCCTCCTCTTTTCCATTCCCTTCCTCTTCCCTATATATTCTAACTTGGATCCACACTATTATTGTATTTTTGTTATTACAGAAAAAAAGCCAAATATGAAGTCTGTGGGCTTTCAGGGGTAGAGTTTTGGTCTGTCTCTCTTCACAGCTGTTGAACAAATGACAAAGTAATTTACACTTTAGCCAGTCTGACATAGACACTTTCCACTATGCAAGTCCATAAAAATGACCATTGTCTTCCCCTGCCTAGCTCCTTTGTTCATTTGGCCACTGCTTTGTGATCCACCTTGAAATCTTTGTCACACTTTGTTTTCGCTATGAAGAATAGCTCAGTGGATTTTCTAGGCTATTTTCAGAAGAGGAAGACAGAGAGTAAGAGGATATTCTTTTTTCCCAGCAGAGGCAAACAGCCAAGCTCGGTTTCTCATTCTCAAGGATAGGGGATTCTCATTCTCAGGGACAGGGGGATCACTGTCAGAAGTGTTTACGGCGATTCCGAAACTCCTAAGCCAGAGAAAAGCATGGTGCCGGGAAGCACTTTGCCTCCTGCCCTGCATATGGTGCACGCCTGCTGCAAGGTCAGCAGCAGGCAATGATCCGTTGCTCCCAGCTGGGAAGGCGTGACGCAGTGCTCTCCTCAAACCAAGCCGAAGTGTGCCCCATCACATGGCTCTGTGATGTGAATTTATTAACGCAAGGACAGTCGTGTGCTAGCACGACTGCTCAGGTACAGGACTAGCTGTCTCACAGTCACAAATGCAGAGATAGAGCACAGCTGCCTGCCTCTGTGTAGATGTACAGAACCCTTCTCCAGCCATGTATATACAGCGCATTAACATCTCATACCACCACGTTTCCTACTCCATAGCAAGAATTATATTCCTTTTCTGTCACCTGAGAGTGACGTGCACTGGTTTTTACTTTCTTGCATATTGTTTTTACTTTGGAATCAAGTGATTTAATAATTAATTAAAATCTCTGCAAGTCCCACTTACCTCCAGCCTTCAATGCACCTGTGCTGCTTAGATCAGCTAACCTGAGTGCACAACTTAATTCTAAACATACTACTTCCTTTAGAAGCACTGACAATCTTTGTAAGATCCAGAAAAAACATAGGCCAGACCATGGTTCAGACTTAGCCTCTTTCTATCGTTCCAGCAGACCTGGGTCTTCCTCAAGCAAGTTCAGATTTAGAGGAAATCCTGCTATGGATATCCTCCTATATCCTGCTTTGACCTACATCAGGGATGACTCAGCCTATGCATTGAGAGACAAAACTGGTGTAAATACCTTTTCATGGTTTGGCTGTAAGTAATCTCTGGTGTTTAGAATATCTGCTGCCTCTGTAGAATTTTTTGTGTCTTTTTATTGCTAGGTTTGGCAAACATAATGCATATAATAGATTAGGTCACTGCTACATGCCAACAAAGTGTGTAAGAATCATCTAAAAATAGCGCTATCCAAAGATGTATAGTGTCTGCCCTATTATTAGTTTTTAGCACTTCTGAACTAAAAGGCATTTATATCTCAAGCTATAAATGATGACTCCTCTAAAGCTAATAATTAAAACAGGCCATATTCACTGTTTCTAAAATAGAGTCTGTTAGATATTTAATCAGCCCTTGTACCTGACCTCTGAAGGGTAAATTTATCCTCCCAAAACTTCCCTGCCACTTAGTTCTGTTATTTAGTATTTGTATATGTTAGTGATGGTTGCATATTAAACATTGTCCAGACATTGATAGAAAGATACTCTGAGGAGTATATTTGGACTCTGAGGCACTCAGAATCTAAAGACAGACAAGCTGCTAGAGCAAAATGAATAACAAATGGAGATTTAAAACATACATAGCTACGTGTGTATTTATATATATGAGTTTGCCAGTTCGATAAAGGCTGCAGCAGAATATAGTGGATTTTGTTGAAGTATGTGAAAAAAGATTTAGAAATATAATTATTCTACTCCACACTAAGATTGTTTTTCATTTTCGATGTTATTGCCATTAGTATGCATTCAGCCCTTAGGGAAAATGGTTGAATCTGATTTTTTTTGTGTGCAAGTAAGGTATTAGCTTAAATTTGCTTTTCAGCTTCTGCTGAAGTAATGTTTATTTTTAATGTGATCTTTAACCTGAACAAATCTCCAGTCTTAGTTGTATTTTTAAAAGTTTTTGAAATTACAAGAAATTAATTCAGATCTTGAAGAAACACAGAGCAGGAGAATTTAACTGGATTTTTCTGCATGAACTCCACATTAAAGGACACTTCTTAAAAGGGTGATCTTGGGGCAGGGCACATTTATTCCTTGTCCACGGTCTTACATGGTCTCTGTGGTAACTCTAGTACTTAGTTACTTAGTGTACTTCTGTTTGCATCTAGTAGCATTAAGGTCAAATGAGCTTCCATTTCCAAGACATGTCTCTAAGCACATGGGTTTTCCATGTACAGTTAATAAATACGTAAACAGCATTGCTCTTCTTTCTCTCAATTAGCTGTTTGTTTCTTTTCTCCCCTGACTGTTCCACTTCCATATCTAGTAGGTCTTTTCCTTACCATTTCTACTCCAAGTGTTGGTACTGTTAGTAATGCTATTCTGAGCCCTAATGATTAGCTCTTTTCTGACTGTGGCTATAACTACTCTATTTTCTTACAGTCGCAACAATCCCTTGATGGCAGCCTGTTCCTACCTTTCATTTGGGGCACATGATAAGGAAGAAAAGAAGGAAAGGTAAGATGACTAGAAAGTGCTCTGTGCATTCTGGTTTGCTAATCCAGTGCTTAAGATCATGCAGGCCAAACAATAATCTCCAAAATCTCCATTAAAATGGAACACGGGTCTGGCAAGGCTGGCCCATGCTAAGTGTGCGTAGATCTGTCCTCGCTTGGTAATTCACAGCCTGAAACCCCCTCCTAGACCTGGATTTCTAACATAACTCCTTGCAATGACAACTGCTGCCCCCCAGCCCCCTCCTTAGGCATATATGAAATGGTTTCTGATTTCTGTTTTTCTCCTTTATGAAAGCATTTTCTTTTCTGGAAAGTTCAGTATGGAGTTGATTCTAAACACAATGTTGCTGTGACAGGGGTGGTCTGTCCACAGCCATCAGATCCATTTTAAATCTGTGAGTCTCAGGTTAAGTTAATTTCTGTAGGGGACTGAGACAGGTAAGTGGTGAAACATCTCCACCCAGTCCAGTTTTCAAGGCTGACAAAATTACACAGATCCTCTTCATTGCTCAGAGATTAATCTAGTTTGCGATGATGAAATCTCCGTAACCAATAAGTGAAATGTATGCTGAGTAGAACTAAACTAGAATTTGTACAGGAACTACAATAACTATAAAATTTAAGCCCTGATAGGAAAGTGTTAAAACATATAATGGAAAATAAAACTTGTCTGTGCTTTAAAATCCAGTCTTAGATGTGCTGTTTTCTGTATGTTCCTAAAGTATTTTTAGTAGAATTTTGTTACTGTGGACCTTGTTGACCTTAATTTCTGCTATATACCACTATTAATTTCATTCCACATGAGGTCCATATGGCTTCTCCATAAAAGCATGTTTTAAGTTTGAAACTCAGAAACATTTGCCTTGCGTCACCACTACAGACGTGAGCTATATCCTATTTAAGTCTATAGGAATATTTCTGTGGTCCTCAGTGGACACTGACTCACCTCCCAAGTCACAATGTGTATTAAAATTATACATTTTAATATGTGCAAACCCTTTAGGTAAATTCAGTTAATATAAGAAAAATATGAGTGTTTATATCATAGAATTGTAGAAGGCACAGATAAAAAGGATCCTTAGACCACCTCTTTTGTGTCTATGTTAGTGGGTAGTTTTTCTGTTCAACACAATACAGCACTGACCAGCGCAACTTTAAATGTTTTAAGTGACAAGACATGCATGCAGTTCTTTGGAGAAACTGCTCCACCTTGTTCAGGTAGGTCACACTGATAGAAACATTTCTGATTAATTACTCTAACTCCTCCTGTGACACTCCTTTGTATTCTTCCATCTACTCAAAATACAACTTAATAAACCTGTTTATCTATGATATAAAAACATATTCTTACATAGCTGACAAAATCCTCACAAAAACTCTTTAACCATAAACACGTAATTCATTACAAAAGAAATTTTCTCTAATGCAAACTCAATAGCACTTTCTTGTTATTCATAACCCTTTAGGTGACATCAATCCAATTCTTGTAGACGTGTGTTGCCTTATTATTTTCTCATCTACTGCAGTCTCTTGACTGTTATTCAGCCTTGATCTTCTATCGGTGCTCAAAGTCAGGGTGTGATTTCAGGCTGCAACAAGCTGAGAACCCCTACTTTCATGGAGGTGAAAATATAGCTGATTAGCAGCAGCTTGCCTGTGGGCAGGAGCGTTCGGCGCTGCTGAGCTAGGAACTCACAGGGAACTGGGGGGGACCAGGAGCAACTGCACCTCCCAGAGGTTTGCTACTTTCTCTGGGTGGAAGCAGCCATTTAACACTACCTCGCCCCTCCGAGTGGTGGTGACTTCTCACCAAGCCTACTTTATAGGACCTATGGAATACAAATGACTACGAATACAAACGCTTACAGTTCTCCATGTCAGCAGGTTTGTGTGCAAGTGGAGACTTCATATCTGGCTGCAGACAAACCACTTCAAACACTGCATACTGTGCAGTTTAGGCCTTTTAATCATTCTCAAATCCAAACCAGAAACAGCATGTTCTCAGATATTCCATTATTTTTGTTACTCATCGGTGAATTCTGTTTGGTTTGTTGATCAGTATCTTGTGGTAGTGAGTTTTCCACAATGGAAAATAGTATTCCATGTGCAACTGTAACAGGAACGTTGGCATTTTGCATTGCCCTTTTCATCCATAATAGACTGCAAGCTACATTTCAACTGGAATTGTTCCTGCTGTACCACATGAAAAACATATGTTCCATTAGCTATATATCAACACTTTACAGTTACTTTCTACATAGTTTCTTTCCAGGTTTCTCCTCATATTTATATTTATATTTGTATGCCGCATTACTCTCTCTTCAGTATTACAGCTTGCATCTTACAAGGTGAATCATCTTGTTATTCTTCCAGCCATGTTACTAACCTTCTCAATGCCTTTGTTTTATATGTCAGTCTTCTCTGATGCTCGCTGTATTTCTGGATCATTAATGAAGATATGGAATAAACCTTGACATAATATTGATTCTCTCAGAGATTTGCTTGAAATGTCTCCAACTTGATTCATTGACAATTCATATTTTTCTTGTTTACCTGTCAGCAAATGATGACAAATCATTTTTCTTCCTTTCTAGTTAGACAAATAACTTGTATGTTACAGTAAAGCTAGCATGCTGGTGGCTAAGGATGTCTAATTTGTTTCTCCCAACAGACCTTTAATTTTAGTACTGTGAAAACCAGCCCCCTCCATTGGAAGAAAATGACATAAACCATAACTTGGTGTAACTTCGTGGTATGCCAATTATTTCAAAATGAGATGCAAACACTACCAGACTACTTGGATATTTTCCACATATCTCAACAGATCCAGAGATATCTCTACCCCACCAACAACACTGGAACCAGGGTGAGTTAAGTTTGAAGGCTCTTGCTATAATGGCCTGATCTCCACTAGTGCAGCAGAAGTGTATCAATAAGCTACAACAATATTCCTGAGCCCTAGCAGTGAATTATTTATTACTGTAGCAACACACAGCAAGTACAGTGGGTGATCTCAAACCTAACAGACACTCCTCTTTTAGTGCCCTTTCTTGTATCATCTATTCCTATTATATATCTAGAAAGAAGCGTGATAAATTAGGACTTTTCCAGGGCACGGATTTTGTCAGACCTTTACACTGAACCCAATAAATCTTCATAAAAACTGTGGCACACTTTCACTTGTTCTCTAGACTTTGATGTTAAGTGACTCTAACAAATGTCAGCGTTTCCTGAATCTAATTGGTTTTAGTAAACTAGGACACTAATTGCCTCTGGCTAACCAATAGGTTTTATATTTTAAAAATCAATTATTATTTTATTTAGCATTAAAGTTTAGGTTTTATTCTTTTTCTTTTCTGTTCTGAAATATCTAGGTTGGATTCAGCACTAGGTTTGTTGGTCCTTGGAGAGGCAGCCAAATTAAACTTGTCCTGCTTGAAGATTTTAATGGACCTAGTGAGAGATTTTGTTTCCAGCTTTGTGTGTCTTCAGGAGAAGGTAACAGCAGTGCTAATTTAGATCTAGGAGAAGTGTGTTTGCTAGAAACACTAAACTGAACAGAAGCAAAGCATTTATTTTCTTTACTGTGTAAAATCAAAGGTCATGTTGACCTTAGTATTTTGAGATGGAGGATAGAATGAACAGGATAGTTATTGCAATAGAATAAACATCTAGGAAATACTTTGGTAGTGTAAGCAAGAAGAATGACTGCTGAATGATTATTTCCTCTACTGAGTTAGTTATCCATTCACTTTTGGGAAGTTAACATGAATAAATGTGACATTAGATTTCGGTACAGTATTTGGATCCCACTATATAATGAAAAATTCTTTTGTTAGAGCCTTAATCTAGATGTTTGATCAAAGCTTTATACTCCTTCTAACAGGAACAGAAGTCCATGAAAAAACTATCCTCCTGGCCGTGGTCTATACACAAGCACATCTGTACTCCAAGATATTTGTGTAAGTACTATTACCTCACAGTTACAAAAACTGCTTTCTTTGGATTCTGGATGCTGCAGAATCAGTAAAGCATCCTGGAGAATTAAGAGGAGCAAGTTTTTCTGAGCTTTTGCAATACCACCCTCCAGCTGACTGTAAGTACCTAGTAAGTCAAAAACACATTTCTGCCAGTTTTATACACATGGAAATGTAATACAGCAGAGGGAGAAGTCCAGCAACAGCAAAGTTTGGTGTTCAGTCTTCATTTCCCTGAACATTTGGAAAGAGCTTTGTATAAAACTCCAAAAACATTGGAGCTTCTATTTAGTTTATTCTTATTAAAACTTTGGACTAATACAGTTTACTTTTTAATGGTAATTCCATAACTCAGTTTGTGTTTTCAGATTTAATTCTGAAGAAGATAACTTTAACAAACCACAAGTTAGATGACTATTTTCTTCCAGATTGTAACACCTGAACCCATTGCCACACACTGAAATGAAAAAAGTAATCCATTCCATTATTTTTTTGGAATATTTGAGAGAGAATAATGCTGAGTATTTGAAGGGTTTTTTTTTATTGCTAAGAGTATGATTTGTCAGCAGTAGCAGTTTTTGATATAGCTAACAAAAATAGCTAAGCAGTATATTGAAATATTTTATTTAATTGACCATTTTAAGATTGAAATTATCTGCCTGTCCTTTTAAGCTATAATTTCAGCCTGGCAATCAAAGGAAGTACAGCATACTGGCAGCAAGCTTAGGGTCAGCTCTATTACTGATTGATTTTCCATTTCCAAAGTAACATTCACCTTATTCTAAAAATAGCGTAAGTGGCTTTCAAGGACAGGTTGAGTTGCACGACAGCAAAGCTCATCTTCCATGTGTTACTCATTGCTTAATTCAGTTACTAAAGGAACTTCAAAAATAAACACAGATACACATAAGGGCGTTCTCCAGCATCTAATGAAGCCAATGAACAGACTAAATCAATTCAACAGACTATAGAAACACATGGAAAAGTATCCCAAATATTTAGTACCACTTCTATACTTACCCAGTTTAGAATGTCTGCTTGATCTCAGCAAAGGCAGAGACATTTAAATGCATTACAAACTGGAAAAAAAATAAGAAAACAGAATGTATAAAGAACTGTGGATAACATTTTTGTTAAAAGGCACAGTAATTACACTGTAGTTTTCATTAATAAAAGCAAAGATCAGTGACCTGATTATTATTACCTGCTAGCATCCTTCTTACCTTTAATTTTAGTTAACACATTTCAATTCTAAATTTTATTAGCACTGGAATTATTCTCATTCACATGATGTTCAATCTACTTGTATGAATAATGGTAATTTACAGGTGTGGAAAATATAATTGTCCTGTAGCAATAATTTAAGGACGCTTTAATTGCAGTAAGCTCATACATTGCAACCCAGAATTAAGTGAATAATGAAAGAAAATCAGAAAAATAAGAGCCCCTTTCTGCATAAGTTACTTATTTTGTTCAAGATAATTTCTTTCAATTTTTTACTGATCTGTATTGAAAGAATGACTAAAGGTCTGAAAAAGAATTAATTCTTACTAGAAAAGTCTGTATTTTAAAAAAATTTTAGGCGAAAAGAATCTGGATATATAAACTTTAAACACATATAGGGCCCGAAGACATGCACAAAAGTTCCTGTCTTTTTGCAAAGGTCATGTACTGGTCAATAGAGATTTGGAAGACTACAAGATAGAGCATTTTAAAGGGGTATCACTTCAGTATTCTATATGTGGTCCAAGTACATCATGTATGACACTGATATACAAGTCACTTATTCCAGTTCCTACCTATCTTTAGAAAGTTTTCCTGATGGTGAATCTAAATGTCCCTTCAAATTTAGGCATGTCTTTTTGTTTTAAATCCAGTACACATGGAGAACAACCTGTTACCCTCCTCTTTCATCTTCGCTCAGACTTCCCTCTCTCAGACACAACAACCCCAGTTTATTCAGTCTGTTCTCAGAAGTCATCTTTTCTACATCTGTGATCATTTTGATTCCTCTCCTATGGAGTCTTTTCATTTGGCTGACATTTTCCAACATGTCATAGTCTGGTATGAGGTATACCAAACCTGTAATTCTTCTGAAATCTTACTGGTGCTAAGTAGACTGAACAAATAAATTCCCATGTTTTATAGGTTTATTGTTTTTTTACATGTCTCTTCATATGTTATTTGGCTGTTTTGCAACAACATGCTATTGTGGACTCGAGCACAACACGTGATCTTTCGTAATTTCTGCAGAACTGCCTTTTATTTCTTGATAATGTAGCTGATTATTTCTGCCTACTTCACAGGAGCTGCTTCCTATTTCCCCAATATATCAAGGTCATTTTGTATTCTTATCATGTCTTCTAAAATACATGCATTTCATCCTGTCTTGGTCTCACCTGGAAATGTAGCAAGCTTATTCTCTACCCTATCCGCCAAATCACTGATGGAAATATTGAATAGCATCGGATTCAGGACAGACTCTGTAAGACCTCACCTGAAACAGGCTTCTAGTCTGACTCTTTGAGGAGTGAATCAACTCTAATTGCAATTGTACCTACTGAATGTTTTATTGTAATTCTTGTTACTCTTTCATTTGTATCTTGCTGTTTTTCCAGTTACTCTCTCTTCTCTTTTTCTGTTCCTAAGAATTATGAGCTCTTTCATTATGTCATACAAGTTGCCTTACATCTTTGTATTCTTGACTAACTCATCATCATTTGATCAGAATTAAATCTAGAAGAGCCCCAGCCATAATTGCCCTCTTCTGATGAAGTTGGTCTGTGTTTGTACGGTGCCTGGCACACTGAAAAAGGCTCATAGGTGCTCTAAGAATAGCTACCAAGAACAATATTATTATACTATTGATGCAAAGTTGTAAGTTTTACTCTCCCAAAGGAAAATGATTGGCTGTTTTTAAAAATTATCTGCATACTGTCAGGCAGCATAGATTAACCAAAAAGCTTAGAGTACCTTACTTACTTCCTCTAATAAAAGGCAGTGGTTCAAAGGCTCCTTCTGTGAGGGGTATCAAGAATCATCCTCCTCTTTTGTCTGTCAGATATTCTCTGGGGAAAATGTCTTACACAAAAAAGCTATTATTAACCTTACTATTTGTCTAATGGTTCTATGCCTCCTAAATCACTTCCCACACAGCAATGTCAGTGACATCTGTCATAAAGAAGAAAGCCAAATATATGTGTTTTTCCTTTTGGAACCTTATTCTGAAAAGATTCAGCAACTCTGCTTGTCTAGCTTAAGAAAACGTTATAAAAATCAACTTCATAACAGCACACTTGACCTGGATGTATAGTTTGCTTTTATTTCCTTTCAAGAAAGAAAAATATGACTAAAATTTGGGGCTGCCGAAAGGGGGAGGTAAGAGAGACTTACTAAAATCTCTGTTACTTCAATGCTGTAGTAATATTTTGTGGTCTGCCATCACAAACCTTTCATTCTATTTTCCAGTGTGTTTTGTTCCAAACCACACTGCACAGCTCAGATTGAGGCAACAGCCCAACTGCATGAGAGCTGGAATTGCAGCCAGCTGGGGTAAGGGCACTGGAGATCACCTGGGCTGGAAAACAGTTCAGCAAAAAAAATGTGAGGGTAGAGAGGTCGAAGTGTCGTCTGCAGAACCTGGAGGATGGCTGATCAGTTCACTTCATTATTTGTTAATTATAACAAAACCTCAGCCAACTCATGGATATTTCTGAAATATTGCTACTGAAATACAGAAAATGAAGGACATAGGTGTATTGAATTAATTCTTATGAATCCTAGGTCAAAGCATGATTGGAAAGAAGTGAGCAGCTAGCCTAAATATGGTATTGGCCTTCAAATTTCAGCAAAACAAAAAAAAAGTAGTAAAACAAAATCAAAGACAAAATATATATTTCTAAAAATTGTAATATCCTGGGATCAGGTATTGAGAAAAGATTAAACTATTTCAACCCACTATATCACTGAAATACTCAAAGCTTCACAGATAGAGCTTTGTTTGTAACAACACAAGTTGCCTCCCATCAGCTGAGCTGTAGTAACTGATTATGTGAATGTGCCTAGCCTGCCCGTTTGTCAAAAAAATGCAACATAGTTTAGATGTGAATGAAAAGCATACGCAGTCAGTTAACATGTCTGCCGTGATGGATGGCAAATCAGTAAGATAATTAAGGCCAGAGACTTAGCAAGGAAACCTACATACAAGAAGATTTCAGAATTTTAAAAACAGAGATTTTAAGCATTCTTCCTGGACTAGAATAGATTACAAACACTGGTTCACACAGAAGTTAATGGGAGTCCATAGAGCACCAGTAGGTTACATATTAAGATATACTTCAGAAATATCCGTAAGGTTTTCCTGTAATGAACAAATAATGAAGTGAACTGACCAGATCAACTGTATGCCAGGCTCCACAAAGCCTTGACCCTGGTAACTAATAATGTTGATGGCTCTTAAGGCATCCTTCCACACTAGGCCTCACTGGAAAACCTCTATCAACCTAGTTTCACAAAATAGTTAAGAATCTGATTACAAAAGGATCCAGCTATGAAATATCCGCAGCCCTGGATGGATATCAGGACTTTATGAAAATACACTGTGAAGGTGTGTCAGGCTATGGCTACGTGAGAAGGATCCTAGCTGGATCATGGAAGAGAAGGACATAAGGGGAAGGCTGGCCTTCTAGAAGCAGGAATACTTCTGAGCAGAAGTTAATTGCTTACCTTTAGAGGAAGAGCTTTCTCATTCTTCATGCTATTTTGGTCAAGGTGCTTCAGGATGTAGAAAAAAATATAAAGAGCAATGAATATCTCTACAATGTCAGATGATTTATCTTCCAAAACGTTATATTCATAAAGGCACCCTACCCATAAAGATAAATAGTTTGGACATTGTTTTAGCATTGAGTCACAGAATAGTGGCACACACTGAACCCTAATAACTTCTGTGTTTCTCAGTTTCTTTTAATCTAACAGCTACCTTTAAACTGCCCTTTAGTTAGTTGCATTTGATAAGATCAGTCAGAGACGATATAATTTTTATACAGTGTATGTGTGTGTATATACATACTATACATACAGAATCAATTTATTACATAGCATGGACTAAGATACTCAGCCTGTCAAACTTTCTAGCACTAGATTCAGTACTAACGACCTTGCCGAAAAGCCTATATTCAACATTTTTCTTGAACTGGTATGGAAGAATGTTATCTGCATTTGGACACCCTTTGGTGCTGTACAAAATAACTGAAGAGGACAGGTCTGACATCCACCATCACCTTTTCATTAAACATAGTAATTGCAGAACTCTAGTGGATTGGTTATTAAACCCTTCAGCTTCAAGAGACTGACCTCTGAATTTACACGAGAATTTCTATACAGGAATTTTTGAAAAGATAAAATCTCATGATCAAAGGAAAGACTAAACCTCCCCCAAATGTCACATTTATTTCTGAAGATAAAAACAGAAAGAAAAAAAAGTACATCTTTTGGTATTACACATTCATCCATTCTTTGAAAACAACACAACTTCGAAAAGCTCTAGAAATACTAGACTAAAGCCAAATAAACACATACATACATTATTTGTAGTTGAAATAACACGTCTTAGTGAAAAAGAACTTTCACAATACACAGACACAATCCACCAGGTTCAATTGCCAGTAGGACTGTTCATGTCAAACATTACGCTAGGAGCTTTCCTGAGGCTCGTTTCATCATCAGAAATTTTTATATGGTGACACAAACATTATTTGCTGAACAGAGGTTAAAATTCATGTATGCTTACTGACTTTGCGGTGCCTTCTCTCTTCTACCATGCCATACCCATCCCTCCAACACCTACTTTTATTTTTCCTGTGTTGTTTCAGTAAAACACACAACTACAATGCTTTAAGTGGTAACACGAATAAAAAGTTAATTCCAGCTGATATTAGTTCCGGGGACCTTTCGTGATGACAGAGAGAGTCAACTGCCTTTTTTTTCAGGATTCCATGCTGGAAATCATAAGGACAGGTCAGAATTTGTAGCATTATAGTCAAGACAGCTCTTTTCATTTTCAGAAAGGGCAATGTGTGGAATGTATACATCTCATTTAAAACTGGCCTGATTCAGTAATTGTTTTGGCTCTTGTATTTGAATTATACTGAGGTGAAGAAGTTTTAAGATGAAATTACCCTTTACATTCCTGGTTTTGGAGCATATTTAATTAGCAGTGATCTAAAATACAAAACACAGAGCAAACAGAAAACACAAAATATTACTTAAGTCTCTTGAATACCTGATGATTCTTTTCCTTACTTTTTTCCAAGCTAAGGATGCCTGTTGCTTAGCTTTTTATATCTTTGCCAGAATATCACTTGCTGAGCTGTCAGGGGCATATTTCCTTTCAATATATTTAGAATAACATTTTTGATAGCTGCCACTAGGTCACCCACAGCAGAACAGAAGAGTGTCTTGTGAAGCTGTAGGGAACCCGGATGAGTAGTTCTATACCAGTCAAATTTCCAAGCAAAAGTCTAGATGTGATTATTAAACTGCAGTCCACTTTTTATGATAATCGAACATGTTGCCATCTGTCTGTATAAACAGATTGGGGGAGATGAATTAACTGTGTGACATTTGAGTGTGATAGGTTCTCTTCACAAATATTCTTCTTCAAGAAGCCTGTAGTGGAGTTTAAATCAACAAGAGAAGAGCCATATGGCTCACTTATTAAATCATCAATGGCTTTTAAAAGGAATTGTGACTTGCTAGAATATAGTTGACTGAACATTTTTATGATCTGCAGTAAATCTAGCAGATTTTAAAGCAAATCACATTCAGATTTATGGTTTTTCTGTCATGCTTCTAATATATTGCTCTTCATTGAGAAAAGATTTAGAGTATGCAAAGAGAAATGGTTTGTGTGAAATTTTTTTTCATCTTTTATGAAACAGTGTGCTGATTTTCTTCACTAATCTCTGAATATTAAGCTTTGTAAGCCATTGAATTTAATTATATTGTGTTAATACATACAATGACATAAAGACATACATACAGATCCTCAGTTTTGCATATGTATACAGTTATCAAATGCATAATTTTTTTCCACTGTTGGACATAGTTCTGATTTCAGCTGCATCCTGTTCTCTCAAAGCAGCACAATCTTCCTAAGCCAAGGAAACAAACCATTTCTGTGTCTGTAATATAATATAAACAAATTTCCCAGAAAATGCAGTTGCAGTTTATAATAATAGAAATGCCTAGAGATTCTGTATCATTATCACACTTACCATGCTTGTCACTTTGCTAATATAACCTCCATGCTGTCCTTATTCCCCCCCACCTCCCATAACAACTTTGAAAGATCTATTTTGATCAGTGTGTTACATTTGGCTAAAATCTTCCCTACTGGTTTTAAGAGAACAGTTTAATAGATCCATCAGCTCCCATTCATTTCGAGATGGAGGGTAAAGTTTCCTTCCTGGAATCTGAAACCTTCATGGAGTTGTTCCAAGCTCTTAATAGACCATGTATCTCCTAATCTTTGTTCAGCTCTCTCTTTAAATTTTGTACTCCATCTCCTGTCTGCTCTTTCATGAAGTATAACACTGTGGGCGGACAGACTTCTTTGCAGTTCCTGCCATCTGGAACAAACTTCTCGTGCTGCTCTGCTGTGTTTCATCAGCGGTGCCTTCACTTTAAAAATACATTTATTGTCTCCTCTGTTGCCTAAATGTCTTTATTTTTCTTATCATCCAGTTTTGCCTATTACTTTTAATATGATAACATCTTATTTAAATCCAGAAAATATTTCATAGTGTATTTTCTATATATAATCCACTAGGAACAGGACTGCGTACAGGTCATCTATGACACCATTTGCTCATTCTTATGCCTTGCATGAACTCTAGCCCTCAACTAATTAATCTTCCAATGATTGTTTTGTGATCCCTTACTATGATTATCTGCCATTTCACGATTCTTTGCTCTGTTTCTTCTGTTTGCTACTCTGTTTTATCATCTGTGCATTGGTTCATGATTTTTAACTGAAGGAAAAAATTAACTGAATAGTGGTGCTTACACTCCTACAAAATGTTTCCAATATCTTTAGCCTTAGGTCCAGTTTTGAAGGTCTTCAGTAAAAGCTAATTAAGATCTTACTAGACTTAAGGAATTCAAATATAATTTTGTGCGTCTTTTATAATTTTTAAAGTACTTCAGTCATATCTCAACCCATGACATATTGTGCTCAAAAGTCCTGGGCCAGACTACCACTGTTACACTGACTAAGCATAATGCTGTCCATGCTAACTTGCTAGTTATACAAAATCCTGTTAATTACATTCATACTTTTTGTGCTAGTTCTAAGTTTTTTCAAGCTGTCCCTCAAGCTCTGCGTGATCACAAGCAGTTGGGTAAAAGAGCTGTTTTTTGGAAATTGATAGCTTTTAGCTTGAAAAAGTACTGTTACCTTATTTAGAGCACTCTGCATTGAAAACAATTTTATATACAATACTGCTCAAACCCCAAATGATTAACTTAAGAAAACTAGAAACAGTGTTTGTTGGAGCTATTCAGAATCATACAATAGTACTGCTTACATATGTATGTGTTGTTTCTTATAATTTCTTTTTTTTTGTATGGGTAGGCTGTTTTGCTGGGCTGAAGATGGACAAAAGATTAAGTATGAAAATTTTATTTCCAACAGCTTTAAGCTATACAGGTTTTATATTTAAATACGGCATATATGTTCCAAATTTTATGACAAGTTCCTCTAAATTTGAACAAGGACCAATAACTTCCTTAGCTTGTATTTCTAATTCTGAATATTTCATATGCAAATACCTTAAAAATCCTCCAGGCCCTTTGTTTAAGTCAAACATGAATACGCAGTGGCTTCTGTTAAAAGCTATCTAATTCAGTCATCCAGAAAGGGGCTGTGCTCCCTCCTGCGAGTTACTAAGTATGCTGCAGTCAGGATGATTTCAATGGCAATTAACAATGCTGAGCATCTTTCAGAAGACATTTTAGCATGGTGCAGGCTCAAGCTGCTAGATGACTAATAACTGCGTGTCCATATGCAGAATATTCTCTTTATGAATTTGAAGGGAACCTTAAACAAAAAAGTCACTAGCTAGCATTTTCTAAGGGAACATGGAAAGGTGTTTAAGGATGATCACTCTACTTGAACTTCTTTAGTGTTTTTGATATACAGAGTGCTCTTACAATTCACATGATTTCCCTGTTTCAAACAAAAGAAGGGAATTGCTGTATTTTTCCACAAGAGCTGAAGAATAGTTAACTGAGATAATTTTAACACAAATCTTTCTGTGAGCTTAGAAACTGGAATGGGGCTTATTTCCATTAACAACAGTCATAAGCATCATCTAACCTCCCTCTGAGCCTTCCCTCCTCTACTCTACATATACATAACACAGTTTTCTTGGACAAACTCATTTCCAGTAGCATATGCCAACAAAATTCATGCGCTGAGAGATTTGATTCTTCTGTTTCAAAATTAAATATCCCCTGTAGGAGGTCTCAATTCACCAAGCCAAATTTTTTGCAACTATCTCACTAAAATCTGAAAGCACATTTTGCTGGTATTGTAAAAACCTTTCATTTAATGAACTGTTTCTGTTTCTTTGTTACTCCCTAAAACATATTAGTCTGATAGCAAAATTATTACATGTTTCACATAGAAAAATGTGATTATTTGCAGGTGAAGAGCTATTCTGGGTTATTCACTATGGAGTAGTTTACAGTTTACTTATGAGCTGCAATGAACTCAGTGGTGGTGTGAGTCGAGAAGGATTATGGCACACAGTGCGGGAAGCTTTACAGGGAGAGAAGAACAATGAAAAGGATTGCAGCATCCTCGAAGCCATAAGAGTGGCTGAGGAGATCATTCCTTCGGTATGCTGATTGGAGTTTATTAGTTGAATAATTATTTCCAGAATGAAAAGTAAGGATAGTTTCAATTAAAGGAATATCCTCCCAGTCATGACTACCAAGGATCCTGGTTAGTGGTATGCATGCTCTTAGCCTACTTTGATTCTTGTTAAAACATAGAGATCTTTTATTTAATGATTGGTTTAAAATGGTTACAGCTTAGGTGACCTATTTGAGATTTGCTTTGTAGAAGAGACTACTCTGGATTTTAAATCTGCAGAGAATTCAGTTGAGTTTTTAGCAGACAACTCTGTTATTCAAAAATAACACTATATTAATTGAAGAGTTTCTCATACTTGCTTCCTGGCAAGCAATTAACTGCCAACTGATATCTTTATATTCTGCCGATATTCATAACGGCAGGTGGACAGATAGGAGCAAAAATGACTGTTATGCAAATTGCTGCTCAGAGAGAAAATACACACACAGAAAGTGTTTTCTAAGGCAACTTAGCTGCCACAGAAATCAATGCTGAACCTTCACTGACCTCAGCACTGCAGGATTATATATTACCTTCCCTGCAGTATTATTTGGAAACTCCATTCTAATCTGAGCTCCATTGGGCCAGCAAGAGCACAGGCCCACAGAAAGAAAAATACTGGCCTCAAACAGAATCATAGGAACTGGAGACCTCAGAGGATCATCTAGGCCCATCCCTTGCCCCCGCAACAGGTTAAATTCTAGCCATGCTTCACCAGTCCCCTGAGCTGAAGCTTGGGAGGGGATCATATTGTCCAGATGTACTATCAGTTCACGTTGATGACCAGTTATCTTGGTTCCTGATCTTAAATGATGCATGCATCTAACTTCTGTAATTGATTAAGTTGCAACATGTGTATATGTGTGTATATATATTGGAACTTATACACACACATATATATATGAATATGAGGTTTATATATGAAAAGCTTGCCATAGTATTTCTGTATTTATCAGCCCAGTGGAAAGGGCTATTGTGCTTCATAATACATTAACTTCTTAAGGATTAGCCTTTATGGAAAGAGTCATAAGAGTCATTAACTGTTAATCTAGGTAGGCAAGAGGCATTCAGGTCAAGCCCAGGAGATACTGGCATCTCTTAAGGGGCCTAGTTTCCTGAGAGGAGGGGCTAGGACCTTTCCTAATTGGGTAGATGAATAATAAATGAGCATAGGGACAATTTTTGATCTAAGTTACCTCGAAGATGGCTCTGTATTACAAAGGAAATACAGATCCTCCCGGCTTGGTCTCCTTCTGCAAGTACCGCCCAAAGATGTAAGTTTTGGGTAAAACCCTCTAAGAAGCTCTGAAATGTCTACCAGCTTCATATGAAGTATAAGAAACCTTTGAGCTAATCAAATTAGTAGGTATTTTTCCTTTCCGTTCACACATTCTACAAACATTGCAAATATACTGTCTGTTTTGGATATTTAAGTTGATGCTTATATGAAGAACAGCTTGCAGGCAACAGATCTATGGCATTCCCTTTCGCAAGCTGGCCATTCCCTTTTCAGTGCTCCCTGGCATATCTACAGGCACGGCCTTATTTAGCTACTGGAACAGTTTGGGGTTTAGTAATGAAGAAGTCTGTAACGAAGAAGCATTTTCCAGTAACCAATATTAACCAGTAACACTCTCTGGCACATATGGGTAAGATTATGGGAGCATATCTGAACTCCAAAGGTCCAAAAGAAGCATGTATTACTATATAATTCCAGATAGATGTTCACCTAGCAAGTTTTAAAAAAAAACCATTGAATATCAGAGTCTCTACAACCTGCTTTGGGAATCTTCCCCAGGCTTTCACTGTCCTTAGAAGTTGTTTCCTAATACCAAACCTAGATCTTTCTGAAATTTAAAATCATTATTTCTGCTCATATCCATCAGAAGACATTGAGAACTAATTCTTCCCTACTTTTCTTTAGGTTAAAGAACTGCAGTTTATTCAGACTTTTCTCATATGGTCTTCCTTTCAAGATCTCTGATAACTCTTTCCATTCTATCACGGAGCATTGGCCAGCTGGTCCATATTTCTTTCAAACTCCAGCTAGGCCTTACCAGCACAGAGCAAAGGACAAGAATAATTTCACATGCCTTGTTGCAATCTAAGTAGACAACAGAGAAGAAACCTTCATTCCCTTTTTACAGAAGGGGAACAGAGATCCACAGAGATCACTGATACAGTTTGGGCGAGGCATAAAGAAAGGATTTAGGAAAGAATCAGGAAATTAGTACAGGCCCTTGAGTCCCAATTAATGCTTAAGTCACAGACTATTCTTTTTTTGCAAAAATTAGATAGTAAATGAATACTGAAAAATATTGCAAAAATAAACATTTTAGAAGGAAATTATTAAAACTAAAATTGAGTTGATTGGAAGATGAGTCCCATTTCTGTGGTAACCCTTGGCAATTTGCAATTTGGATTTATTCTTCAGTGAAATAAAGACAACGCTTTCTGAGCTTTTAAATGAAAATGAAATTGTACCAGGGAATGCACGTGTGTCATACTTTATAGTTTTGTGGTTAGGATACTGACCTGAGATGTCAGGCTTAACTCTCTGCCTCAGGGTTTTTCATTCCAGAGAATTTCAATTTAAGCAGAGCAAGGATTTAACCTTAGGTCTACCATGTCGCAGGCCAGCTATAAAGAAAGTGCCTTCAAAAAACATTTAATATGAACTGATATATTTCAGCTTAAGGAAACAGCATATTTTCAGCAAAATTTATGTTGCAATCAGCTAAGATTGTGAACAGAAACTATGATAATATATTAAAGGAAAAGACTGAGATATGGATGGATAGAATCTATGGAGCTGTGTGGAATGATCTCTGAATAAGTATGGGATAAAAAAAAATTATGTGGAAGTAAGTGTTCCTTTATTGCTCATTTGCATTTCCTGTATTGGTATCTGCATCATTTTACAGAGAAGCTAAGAGAATATTACAACATGGTGACTCTAGGTATGATAGATTTAATTTAGAATACTCTCACTGCATTTATTCTTCAGGTATGGGAAGGAGCAAAACACAGTGGCTGTTCCTAAAAGGTCACTTGATCATAATAAAAGAATTTCGGAAGTCTTTCTTTATTACAGAGGCCTTGGATTCAGCAAAATATATGAAATGAGACAACATAAAAAGTAGCTATACTCTAACATCTATTCTCAGCCAAACTAGCTTTCTCTTTCATATTGGAGGCAGATAGGATTATTTATCATACAAGTTACAGTTTGACTTTGTCCACTTGAATTAACTGTTTTGATTCAATCAAGTAAGGAAATTGGGAATCTGATTACCTACAGGAGAATCAAAAGCTTCCATAAATGCCTCTATGCCAACATTGCATTTAACTTAATGGGAACAGTTTAGGATTAAATGAGATATATTTGGATATCTATCACAGTGTAACAATAATTGTGCAGAAAAAAAAAAAGTATGCAGTGGTATCTTAAGGCTACAGATCGATAACTTTCTCTCTTCCTCCACAAAAAAGAGGACAGAAGGGAATTATCACTCGAACTTTAAATATTTAACTTTTTTCTGTGCTTTACATGACATGAATCTTTTGAGTGCAGGCCCTTACTCCTCATCAACTAGAAACAGTATTCTAGAAATAAGATGAGTTACGAAAAATAAACTTGCTGAAAGCAGTACTAGTAGAAAAGTGGTATTATGTATTTTAACCAAGATGGAAATAGTACTAGGAGATCAGGCATTCAACTCTTTGATAGACTAGAAAACAAAGCAAGCTGTCTCCCATTCATCAGTTATTCTCAGATATTTGCCTTTATCCCACAGAGCTGCAGGATATAACCTGTAGCCTATAAGGCTGAGGAATTTTTAAAAGAAGGGAAGCACAGAGTAGTCCTTGTCCTCGTATATCCTTCTAGCTTATGTCAGTCAGTGGTTTAAGAATTTCTTAAGTCAGAAGAGGCATCCAGATGATGGTGTTTAATGGAGCTTTCCTCTATAAATTTGTCTAATCTATTTCTGAACCCATTTACACTACTGACCTCCACAACACTCTACAGCACTGAGTTCCATAATTTATGCATTAAGTGATAAAGTATTTCCACTGAGTGTTTTAAACTTAGTGATTGATTGGGTGACCCTTAACTCTTCTATTATAAGAAATAGTGCATAATCACTTCTTATGCACCTTCTCCAAACTATTCAAGATTTTATAGACCCCTGTCATATATCTTGTTGCCTCCTTTCCAGGTTGAAGACTCCTAGCCTAACATGCCCCCTCATATAAACGTTGATCCATGCCTCTGCTCATCCTTTTTGGTCTCTTTTTAATATACTTAGTAGTTTTATTATAACTTTTTGAGATGGGGTGACCGGAGTGACACCAATAATTCAGGATGCAGGGTACATGATGATTTTATAGTAGCATAGTGATGCTTTCCTCTTTTTTCTCTGTTCTTTTCCTAATAATTCCTGTTTGGTTTTTTGACTGACGCTTAGCAGTGAGCAGAATGTTTTCACAGAACTATCCCCAGAGACAGAAAATTGTTTTCCAGAACGGTAATAGCTAATATAGAAGGAGTAAGCTTAGGAAGAAAATGCTGAGACTAGTGCTCTTTGAACACTGGTAGGTGACAGCCTTTCATGCCTGGTGGCAATCCCGAATGATAAGCACGCTAATGAATTAGATTTGAGGCATGATCAGGATCCTTTTCACGTGACATGCATTTTAGCACCCAGCCGAATGTACTTCATGATGCACAGTGCTACCCCAGGCTGTGAGGGACATTATCCAGCACATGCACGGCACTCCTCCAGAGACCCCTGAGGGGGGACCAAAGCATCCTCCTGTCCTGCTATGACCACCAGCAGTGTTTCTTCTAAATCTAGGCTCCTGTCCACAGCAGTGGGAGCAAGATCACCAACTGGAGTTGGCCTCTTACTCCTTCTGCAACTTATCAGACTATAAACCAGTCACTTGTGTCAGGTATATGCTAAATCAAAGCTACACACATGACTTCATCTTCTTCCTGAAGATGAATAATGAACTCCTCTATGCATTTAATTCAGACATGGAGTAGCAGATGCATCTCTCACTGGAATGTGCCTTCATACAGTAGATTAAACTCGTCCCTATGGAATATAGTTTCTCTTGGAATAATATTTTCAACTTCTGCCAGGAATTACAATAAGATTTTGGTTAAAATTTTTGAAAGGGGAAAAATTTTCCCAGATAACACATATTGAGAGACAAAAGATAAACATATCTTCTCAATTAAGTGGATTGGCATGCATGCTTTTTATTAGAGTGGTTGCAAAATAATGAAAAAATGAATTACTAAAACAAGGAGCTGTCTGTAACCCATTAAAATGCATTTTCTCCAGCCTGTGTCTTTAAAGAGATCATAGCAGCATCTTTAAAGTTGCTCCCAGGTTATACATTTGAATTGCTTTTAAACTGTGGCAGATGCCATACCATGAAAACTAAAAAATTTTGTAACATCACTGTTATTAGGATGGCCACCATGAGATTCTCTAAAGAGGTCCAACAGATGCATTAAAACTACACAGAGGACCAAGAAGAGGAGAAAGACGGAGCAAACAGCAGAGCAAATCATATTACTAAAAGACATCTCTCTAGATTTAAAATAGAAATTGCTTATTGTTCTTGGAGCCCTCCAACATTTTCTACGTTTCTAAAAAGTTTATCCACAACTCATATATGGTAGAAATATCCCATCAGAACAGTTTTCTATTAAAAAAGCATTTTCTGTAAAAATCTAAACAGTATGCAAGAACATTTTGAACCCACTAAAAATGCTCAATTGGCCATTTAGAAAACAAAAGTAAAACATTATTAGGATTTGTTTTAAAGACAATTAGAATGAGTCTTTTTAAAAATATCCAAAAGTTCAATAAAGCAGGAAACAGCGTTTCCCTTGTGGCACTGCCCGATGGAAGTTGTAGCTCAGGCTATCTTTCTGTCTTTTTTTTTTTTTCTTTTTTCCCCTGGCTTTATCTCCCATCGCAAGGGAGGAAGGGAAGGGCTGTGTTTAACTCACAGCATGTGTAACAGTACTTACTGAGCTGGGAGACAGGGTCCAGCCAGGGAGATTAGCCTATAGGACAAGATGGGAGCATCAGGCTCCTAAAATTACACAGTGCCTTTGGCTAGATCTCTAAACCAGGATGGAGAAAGGCCAGTTTCTACTACTTGCTTGCCGTGGGAGCTTGGGAAAGTCACCTCACTTTGCTATGCCTAAAAGGAGCAAAGTCACAGCAGTAATTTTAAAGAGCAAAGTCCAATGAGCACTTCCTGGCTTCTGATATATCACAGAAAATCAGCAGGCTATTATTGACTCTCAGAATATTAAATGCAATGAATTAGGATAAAGAATATTTGGCGCTGTTACATACTATGGAAGAGAAAAATAGATTGTCCAGCCTGTCTACATATTTGTACCAGGCATGCTATGAGTATGTTATGCCTGCTAATCTCCATGTATACTGCTGCAGATTAGTGCCCATTTTGCTTCATATATGTGTAATGTGTACACTTAGAAGGACCATTTTCCCCATATTTTGTGCTGAATTTTTGCTTTTCTACATGTCTTTAAACATTAGTAACTTCCATTCTGATTAATATACATGCAAATTCTGGCACATAGGAAGTCACTGGTATAATACGGCTCAAAAAAGAAAAACCCTTCCATTTTTTGATATTAATATATCAAAATATATCAAAATATCAAATGATTAGAAAATTTGAAATCAGTCTGTATTCAGAGCACCAATATCAGAGGCTCCTGAATAGTGTGTTTCACTTCTGAAAGACGATGGAGCTTGTTCCATCCCCTGTATTATACACGCCATGTGTAACAATTACAGTATTTTTCTGTATTTTAGAATATACATGAGAGTATTTCTAAGAATAAGAGGACAGTTTTCAAACCCTACCCAAATTAGTCTTATACAGAGTTATAGACACAACAGGAAAGGAGAACTGGCTGTGTATGGCATCACCTCTGCCTTCTTTAGGATTTGCAGAAGATTCTCTGTAAAATCCTCTGTGCAGGACAGAGATGCTTAGAATGGACCAGCTGCAGGCAGGAGGGGTGAACATGCACATCTGCCCCCAGCAAAATCAGACAGAAAAGAGGAGTCCAAAGCAGGAATCTTGCTAAGGAACTGTTATAGATGCATCAAGGCTCATGGAGTTCAGGCCCTGTCTGCATTGTCCTGCAACGTGCCAGGAAGCCTTAGTGCTAATCGCTGGAAGACGTCGCTCCTGCTCAGCATAAATTACCAACCATGTCAATAGAGCATAACAGAGATGAAGCCTTTGGACATTCTGGGGCATTGTATTAAGACACTGAGTCCTGAAACGCCTTAGCTCTGTAGTGTTTACCAGTTACCCTAAAACCACCCCCAACACAAATTGGGTAAGCTAGAAAGGAAGAATTTAATTACACATTGCAAATGCAGAGCACATAGTTAGAAGGGCTTTTGGACCAGGCTTATAGAGAGAAAAGAGAGACTCTTTTTTCCTACCTACCTCTGCAAAAAAATTTTTCCCTCTGGGTATTTCTCACATAGCAAAATGCTTATTGAAAGCTGTGTACAGCTCTCATAGGGGTCCTAGGTTTTTTAGGCCCCTTTAACTTTACTTTCACTGAAGATTATTTTTTCTGGTCCAGTTCATGCACCATTCACTGTAAGATTTCTCGATCCATAACTTAGTTTTGATACTTCTCCCACTGGATTATTGACTTTCCCTCTCCTAACTCTGAGCTCGCTAATGGTGCTGAAATGGCTAGCTGGAGCCCGCTCTTAGGCAGTAAACAAAAGAAGTAACAAGCAGCCCAGTGCTTTCTGAAGTATACAAAACTGTTTTGTGAGACAAGCACTTCTTCCTGCTTACAAGAGTAGTTTTCAAACCTTAGCATGGCAGCCTTTTCTCTAATGCTGAAACATGTCATAAAAACATTCAAGCAAATAAATGGAATTAATGTACACAGTTCATTATCTGATCTTGACTGAAGCTGCTCCCAAGGATAATCAAGCATTTCAGAGTCATATTGGGTTTGGAGGGACTGGCTCCCAGTGCTGTCTTTGAAGGATATTGTAACTGCCATGGAGAGTTAATGGACCCATAAATGTAGCATCCCTATGCAAACGGCTTTGATGTCCTCTGGATTCCTGACAACCTGAATAGATCCCTTTTAGGGTACTGTTCATAACCTTTTCTAGGAAGAGGAAAATGCACACTACTGTAATTTCTTCAGATGTAAGATAGGAACCCTGTAGCTGACTGTCATGAAATTCCAGGGAGATAATGACAGCCAAAAACAAAGTAGAGTTATCTTTATGTATAGTGCTAAGAGGTTTTATTTGGATTGCCCCCCTTTTTTTTTTCTTCCTGGAAACATCCACTCTAGTCAAAAGGGGAAAGCACTGAGGTTGGTTAGAGAGGCAAAAGCAATTTAATAAGTTCATGAAAGGTGAAAGTGCTGAAAATACAAGTGCTTGACTCAGTGCACTGCCTGAACTCCCTGAAGTTCCTAAACCTGCACTCAGCATGGGGGTTGGTGATATTTCAATGGCTTCTTGTCTCTCAGCATGTGGAAATGTGTTTGTGCACTGGGCAGCTCAGAAAAGGGGACTCAGCTGTTTAGTAGTTTGTATACTTCCTCCCTCCTTTCACTGTTTCTACAGCTAGGAAGGAGTAGGCACTGCAAAGGAGTTAATCCTATTATTTAGATGCTGTAAATATTAAGCTGTGTTAATACACAGCTCTAGCTTTCCCTTGACTAATGAAACTAGAGAATTATTTTTCAAAGAAATCTCCAGGCTTCCATCTTGTCAGGCTGTTATCCTTTCCAATCTGCCTTACAGCTCTTTTTTTTCTTAATGGGCTGTTGATGGAAATAATATATTGGTGACACTAGCATCTTCCCCATGACAAGGAATTGGGAAGGAAGAGAGAAACCTATAAAGAAAAGAAAATGTCATATCCCTTTCTCTAATTTCTGCCAACTGTTCTTTTTAAATTCTTTCTTGCAAGACTGTGCAACTCCTACTGCATTGGCAAATTCTCATTCATCTGTAGGACCTCAAAATAGTAGCACATGGAACAATGACACACAAAACATATTATGCTTTCCACAGGCTTGAAACAATATTTAGATTTATAAACACCAGTCAAAGCTCTTATTCACATTGCTCAATGCAGAAACTGTGGTATCATTAATGCAGTAGACCATCAGCACCTTAGAAGAACTTTCAGAATGAAGAACATCACTAGGTGCAATTTTTCCCCCCTTTGACTCCTGGTGTGCGCTAACAGTCCTCTCTCCCACCTGGCGTTTCCTAAGGGTTAAGAAATATATTACCAGTGATAAGTGTCTCAGAAGGATGGGTCACAGAAATCCAAGGCGGCTAAAAATCTTTGTGCCTATCACCACCAAGCAATTGCATTTCGCTGAACATCACACTTCTTCTTTGTAAAACATACACATACAGTATCCTCAGCTCATGAACAAAAAGCCACTATTCACTTACCAGATAAACATTTTACTGGCAGAAAATATCAAACAGCAACAGTTGTAAGCACTTCATGTTGTTCAAATGCAGTGCACAGAGGCGATTTATATGCTGTAGTATTGGGCTTGATACAATGTTTTGCCGATTTTGTTTTTCACCAGCTGGTCTCTGAAGGAGAGGCTGAGTGATGGCATTGCAAGTGCAGTCCCAGTAAGAACGCACAGCGTGCTGTCTGCACGCAGGGGAACAAGGAGGGACTGGTGCAACTATCGGAATATGTTCAGCTTTCAGGAAGAAAATGAAACCAAGAATCCTGCTATGGCAGTACCTTATCCATTTCCTCCCTGAAATAACAATCCCTTACAGACATAAAACACGACTTTTATACATGCTCACCAGAAAGTTTCAATATTTCAAGAAACAGCTCTAAAATTTTTTTCCCTTGTAATTCTGCTTTTGTACTACCATACCAATTCTGATGGCCAGTATGTGTATGTCTGCTATGATACTGCCACAGGGTTCATGGACCAGGTGCCCTGCAGACTCCTTTGAATCTTTTGCATGGCTGCCTGTGCCTGTGGGAGCCAGATGACCCCATCTCCCCCCTCTACTCCTGAGCTCCTATGAGGGCTGCTTCTATACACACTTATTTGCAGTTTCTGTTGTACTTGCATAAGTTGCCTCTAGCCTTTCGGGATACATTAATCCCCTTTGGTCTAGATTATGTATTTCCAAAGGCACATGCCTTCTTTCAGGTGCATGTCTCAAATAAATACAATTTACATGCCTGTAAATTGCTGATATCATGGCACAACTAACTTGAAAGTCTGACCCATAACAGGGTTCCCTGAGTTATAATCCTGGGCCAGCCAGCTGCCTACATTGCTTGTACTGCCTCTCACAAACTCAGAGATCATGCCAGCAGAACTGCTACAGACATTGGTTTAGCAACAAGGCTCAATCATTTGGATTGCTACTAAGTATTAAAAAAAAAAAAAAGAGAGAGAGAGAGAGAGAGAGAGAGAGAGAGAGATGTATGCCTATTTAAAAATAAAAGGAAAAGAACAGAACCCTAAATGCTGAGATTTCATCTGGCATATCTGTCATCCAGCCTAAATTGTGGCCCTAATGTGTGAGAGGAAAATGGAAAATTGCCACATACGCACAGTCGCATAATAAGCAAATGTTAATTGATGTGCTTTGTTTGTGATAGCTCCTGGGAGATTTGCAATGAGCAAGGCTTTTCTGTATGGGCAATTCCGCAGCATATGCTAGCACATCTAGGAAGAGTCATCATGTCTAAGTACTTTCTACCATCTGCTAGGAAAACTGAAATATTGAAAGATTTCTCTCTCTTTACCCCAATGTATTTATGCATGGAACTGCAACTTCACTCCTCTCTTTTTTGACCCATGAGGCTAAACACTAAATTCTTAACATTTTGTGATGTTCTCTACAGTGAGCCTTTTATAGAGAAACATGCATACATATGTGTCTAGAAACACACTAATACAAATGCATATATAATCTGTAGATAAACTACATTGTAGTAAAGGATACAGAAAGAATGTAATATGAAAAAAACTTTTCTGGCAGAGTAAACTGCTTGATTCTTTGGTTTGCATTCACATTTGCATTGTACTTCATGGACAGCAATTGCTCTTTACTGACATGGATTCAACAGTCCTTTTAGATTTTGTTTTTTAGGCTACCTACATATTCACACACACACATATATACATCCACACATGCATACATATATATAGACACACGCACGTACACACATACATACACACATGAAGACAGATGCTTCAGTTCTCAGCTGTGCCCAATAGGTACCGAGTGAAACCCTGCGCTATGGCCACTGCGGTCTAAAAGGCATTTTGACTCCTAGCATTGATTCAAGGGGTCCCAGGGCTGGTCCTTGCTATCCCTGGCAACAAGGGCTTATCCGTTAGCTGGGGATGATGGAGAAAAATGGCCTTCTAGGCATATCCATTCTTCCAAATATTTGTACTGTAACACAGGATGATTGCTGATGGAGCCACAAAATTACATACCCTCCTTGGCCATGGCCAGAGATTTCCTTCTGGCCTAATTTACAATCTCCTTTGACCATCATAAGATGCTGCATTAATGTGCTTTAAGGAGACTTGTCTAGAGCTCCCATCTCAAAATGGCTGGGGCATGGGACCTTCCAGAAAGAGATGCAGAAGCTCAAATAAAGGAGGAACTCAGGCACGTTTCTAAACCAAAGGGTATTTTTTTAGGATATAGAAAATTTGAAGATAATTTATCTTGTCATATAGAAACCTTCTTTGTGGAAATGCCTGATTCATGCTCAAAGGGGCCAGCACAAGACTTGGCTCCTCCAAGTTTCAGTGCAGGATTTACACGTTGCAATACCGAAGTCTGAAGCACCTATTGTTAGATATCCAGCCCCATGAATGGAATCTAAAATTTGAAGTTAGGTGCCCCAAACCCTACACAGCTGCATAAATAGCACAGCCAAAGAGTAAAACATTGCTGTACACTGAAGAGGAAGCCTTTATTATTTCCTTTGGCTGGGTTTAAACAAATGATATGTTTGCAAACTCACCTCTCTCCAGAGTTTAGAGGCCTGACCCAGGGCTATACGTACTTGAGCCAGAATCCTCCAGATGCTTACATCCATTAAACGCTTGCCAACAAACGTAGTAGTGCCATCCACCTTTTATTAAATAACTTAGTGCCTGGAGTAGCCAGCTGGAATGAGAGCGCACCGTGTTCTTGAACCTTTTTCAGTTAGAGGACAGAAATATCCCATCCCCTACCAACAATCAGGATATCACTAATTCCTGGTTTAGGTGTACAAGTCATTTCTCAGATTATTTAAAGTCCTTTGCAAATGTGTGGGCAAAACAACCAAAAAGGGAGGAAAAAGGGAAAACAATTAATGCACTAACAAATATTCCATCAACTGGAGAGACCAAGTTCCTACGTATTTGGCCTGTGTCCAGAGTTCTCTGGTGAACAACAGGAAGAGCTCTATAAAATATTAAAAATAGAAGTGTCAACATTTATCTGTATTTCTCCAGTTTACTGCATAAGAAAAGGGACACACAAACACACACATACTCAGCCTCCTTTTTCTGAAGAGCAGATGAGAACTTATATGCAAATCCTTAACATAGAAGGAATTTTTACAGCTGACATAAAAAACCCTTGAAAAATAGGATTTATAATAGAAGTGCTGATGCTGCTGTAATGATACAGTGATACTAGCAGAAAGCATTTCTAAAAGAAATTAAAATAGATAGAAACTGAAGAATATTGTAGAAATAAGTTGTACACTTACTAACTTTCTTAACTGAGTTGATGTACCTGCAAAACAATATTAATAAACATGTCATAAAAATAAACAGGTCTGAATAAAGCTAAGAATGATTGACATACAAGTATAGAAAAAGCATGCCTTCTTCCATCTGCTTACCATTATAAGGATTGATAGACAAATAAAATGAATTCTGACTGATTGGTAAAGGGCTGCATAAAGATTTATAATATTCAGTAAATAGTTTGTCATTGGTATTTTAAAGCAAAATTGACAGGACATGACATCCTATTTACTTCCAAGAAAGAGCAATTATGTTATGTACATAAAAAGTGGCTGATTATAACGTTGCATGACATTTTGAAGCTAACGGCTTCAATTATTATATCCGAATTACAGCCAAGAAAAATATGCCTTATGGGCATCTCATTTGATGTTTTAACTTGGAGGAGAAAAGTAATTAAAAAATAGGCAAGGACATTCTCACCAACTTCAGATGAACAAGAAGGGAAACATGACGCTAGAGGGCTTCTGTTTTTATTATGGAAAAGTATGTTTAAATAAATGGGAAAAGAAAAAATCCTCCCCTCCCGCCCTCAGATACAACCAGAGCTTGTAATTTGTCTCCTTTATAAAGCTAACAGGCTCCTGGAATGAGGGATGATTTCAGTCCTTTAGAGATAGGTTATATTGTATGTGTTTATAAAAGTCACTATGGAGTTGTACAATATCCCACTGAGATGAAAGGAGTAAAATTTCAAAACAACCTCTGACACTAAATGCACACATTTTTCACATAACTTATTTCCCCATATAAAGCTAACATTATTGTTCTTGCATGCAGTCATTTTACATGCACTCAAAAGATCTGCTTTACCCACTTCTGCACAAAACTGATTTTTTTTTTTTCCTCCTTCCTTCTTCATAATCCCCTGGTTGGACGAGCCAAACTGCCTACCACATGGCTACCACTCAACATATAGTCCTAAAAGTTTTAAAATATCCTTTTGAGAGACTAGGTGTTTAGAGTACCTCACAAGGAACTTAAAAGATTAATACCACAAGAAAATATATGGAAAGTGAAGATTTAAAATCTTGGGTTAGAAGCATTGTCCCTATTTATGAGACAACATCTGTATCTTTCCATAGGACAAAAATATGGATGTTACCTTATGTTTGGGATTTTGTGTTACTGATAATCACGCATCTTTTTTAACTATATAGAAACAAGCAAAGGCATTGAGTCAGAAGTGAGCTATGGAAAGTAGAATTAAACATTATGTGCTTTACTTATAATTCTCTCTGTAAATGGATTAATGGCCCAGATCATTTTTACTACCACCTTGTTTCAAGCAGCTGATTATGGTATGTCTGATTTCTTTTTTTTTTTCTTTTCTTTTTCTTTTTCTTTTTTTCCTCTTTTTTTCTTTCTTTGTATTCAGTGGGTTGAGGCAAATGGTTCAGCAAATCCCTTTACCAGTTCAAATGCAAAAGCTCCATCAGCTCTTGGGACCTGTGTTACGTAGGGAAAAAAGCTGCATGTCCTCATCCGAAAAGGTACTGTCCCTATCACTTCACGTGCTTCATTCTCCTCCTGTTTGCAAAAGATAGAGATCATCTCATGGTGATGACATTTTTCATAATGTTACACACTACCTGCTCCCTTGAATTCAATGCCTGGAAAGGTTCAGCAAAATATATTCTGGGGAAAATTTATCTGTCTGGATCAGGTCTAATCTTCATGATGAAACACTTATATGCTTTGCATTTAGATGCTCTTGTCTGTGCGTCATCTCAGTCCAGTGCATTATCAAGTTAAGAGTAAGCTTTTAAATAAGGAAACACCTTGCTCAAGATTAAAGGGCTTTCTGAATTTACTTTCAATCAGTTGCTCTAGCAGTCTTGTTCCTAGGAGGGTAACCAGTAACCAAAATAAAATTAGATCATTCAATACTGTACACAGGGTTTAAATAAAGACTTTATGGGTCAATCATGTAGTCCTTCCACATACAAAAGCAACTTCAATGATTTCAGCAATATTAGAAAACACACATTTTATCCCAGAAGAACTAGTAATAACATTGACATTTCAGCCACACATTAAAAAGCACCAAAAGTATTGGCCATTTTACTTGCCCAGAGTGAATACAAGTGAGTTACATTTCCATGTGCTCAACTGAAATCTCTGGTGTTATTCTTACGTTCAAAAAGATTTTAGAATTGACCCTAAAAATGTCAGAAAAATCATTTGCATCCAAAAAAGCTTTCTCCTTATGAATAAAAAGATAGCCCAGAACTGTTTTCCCTGTGCAGTCACATTCCTAGGGAAAATATACGGAGGTTCCACTTTTTGGCCAAGTAGGTTATTATTAGACCTTTATGAATAACACTGTGTTTAAACAACAGTATATGCATAAATGATGAGTACATGCATAACATGTAAAAGTTCAAATGTCAGTTCAACTACCTGCTACAACATGATCATTTTGTTTGTAAAAGAAAAACCATACACAAAAGCCATGACAGCCTTAATGAAGATGCAGTTTTCCATCATGAGGATTAACTGCTGTCCACATTGTACTCACTTTTCTGTGCTGTAATGATTTTCTCAGTTTCAGTATTCATGGTATACTAAAATAGTTCATATTTCTAGTTTCTTAAAGATAAAAGGCACTAGGTAATTAGTAATAATATTTTATAATTAAGACACCTCTTTCATTTTATAGAAGTCTCTTACTTGCAATTAGCATAAACAGAGGCCAAGAGGTGCTCCCATCACTGTTCCTCTGTATCATCTTCTGACGATCAATGCAGAATATCACTTCTTGACCTGAAACAGTAACTATTCAAATGACTTGCAATCAGACTAGCACACCAAAGGTCATTCTATAATATGACCAGAGGATCTTTCTCTTTCCTTATTGTTCCTTCAGTACAACTAATCCTAACAGTCTGTACTTTTTTCAAGGATGGTAAAATATTCTGTGAAGAGACAGCAATATACAAATGTACGACAGCTTCTGGCAATAGCTAAAGATTTTTTTCTTCGTATGCATCAAAAGCACAACATGTCACATTGGAGCTGAAGTATGACTACAGTCTGTTGCACAAATAAGGGAGAATATAATCCAGAAACTCTCTGCAGTAGTTTGGAAAATTGCACAAAGCTGCTTTGAGATCCAAAAATTTACAGGTTCTGACCAGACCTGTGTTCTGGAAGGAATCTGCAGGTCAGACAGCTTGCTAAGCTGTCAAGCAAGCATTTTTGTGAAGATGGATTCTCAGATTCTCTCTCCTTATAGCTGAGGTTAGTATTGTTCAAGGAATAAACATGGATTTAAAATTCAGAAACATTGTGTATATATTCTAATCACAGGTAAGTGAAATTGTGACAGCCAGCTCTAGCTTTCACTGTGCTTCCATTTCTCAGTAGCTTGATTTGACTGCAGCTATCAGCAATCACAGCTGAACTCCTGCCCTATTTTAGCTGGGTCTGATAGCCGCAGCCCTGCAGGAGTGCTTACAGCATCTATGGATCACTTTGGCACGAGGATAATTGAGGTATGCCCCCTGCCTCCAGACCTGCTCTGACTCAATCACCTAGAACTGGGACTAGAGTAATGGGGCAGCCACGCGGGGTTATTCCTTTCACCTTGCCAGCACTGCCAGAGCTGTGCAGAGAACCTGGGAGAAACAGAGAAAGGGAAACAGAAGCTAAGGATGTTGTGATGTGTTTTAAATCAGCTGAGCATCTGGCCCAAAATTCCTGCTGTGTAAGAAGGCTAATTCTGATCCAATTCAATTCTAGTAACTAAAATCAGATTTAAAAATTTTCTGAATTTCAGCTGTTTCAGAACACTGACCATTCAAGAACTCAAGGTAAGGGAATTGCTTGTAAGAAATGAAATGGATATGCTGTACTTCATGCCCTATGTCCTGCCTTCCAGTCAAGTGAGAAGCAGACTACGTACCTGCTTTTGTTTATTGAGTCATGGCAGTCATACAGCTCTGCCAAAAATAGTAACAAAAACCCCAGAGAGTGATATGCAATGCTTGAAAATCCCCTAACTGCAGAGGATTTCAGAGCACACTATACCAAGGTGTCACATACTTCCTTTTTCACTGTCTGCAAAAGTCATCTGAGGATCTAGTATCAGGAAGAGCTGCAAAGATGCTCTGTAGACATCTATTGTCCCTTGCTGTCCTTTCACTCCAAACCGATACCTTCCTTTCTTGTGATGGGGAAGTGAGCCATTGCGGGGTATAGGAAATTGAAATTACTTTTTCATTTCCTCTCTGGGAATACACTAGTCCTGAGGCTGCCTCATCTAGCTTTTGAAATACTATTGCATTAGCAGATCAGGGAATCTGGCTCTCACTAGTTGCATTTTACAGATTGGTATGAACACAAAGGCGATTTTATGGGGTTCAGCTTCATAATGCATCAGAACTCTATCTCAGCTTCAGCCTCATAGCTTGCAGCCTCTGGACAGCTATTCCTCCCTGTTACAGGGCTCCTCAAGTCTAGACCTCTGCTAAAAACTCTGCTTCGGACAAACCTTAAGAAGAACTTGAACTTAAGCAAAGGCGTGTAAGTGCAGAAAAGAATTGTGGACCCAGGACAGCTATTTTCCACAATGCCACTCAGTCGGGGAATGTGGTGATTATGGGATCATCCCTAAATGGTCTTTATACAACCTACCAGCAAAACACCTTTCCTTCAGCAACCTACTACGGGTGGATCTGCCCAGTGATTTTGTGTAACCTAGTCACAGAATGGGTTCTTGCTCAGTCATGGACCTATCCTGACAGTTCACCAGAGCCTGTATTTGGCAGATCTTGGGCACAATACATATTATTTGTTTGAGCAGACTTTTCATTGAATTTTGTAACAAGAAATAGGGTTTGTTTGTTAACAAATAAGGACTCTGCTGTATTCTGTTGATTTCTTATCGATTTTTCTTATTGATACATAGCACAGAGTTGCTTTAGAGACAGGTGATGCTATAACTTTCTAAACAAATAAGTACACTGAACAGCTGCTATGAGATTAAATTTTAGTCAAAAGTGGTTTGTTTAGTTCTCCTTTGGGTTACAGTGCAGGCCTACATTAGGTCTACAAAGAAGAAGAAGAGATCTCTGGAGCCTGGTATTCTCTTATATGGCATCAGCCACCCTATCCAACAGCTAAACAGCAGCTTCCTCTGTTGTTCTCCTCCCCGCAAGTCCTCTGACAGCAGATCCCTCTTCTGTCCTTTGCTTGGGGGATCCTCTTTCCCAGAGTATTTTTCCCTCCATCTTTCCCTCCTCTAGTACCTACAAGAGAAGACATGCCCCAGTCTCTATTTTTATCCTGGAATAATAACCCAGGGGCACCTGGTCTCTAGTTGTCACTAGTCATTGAGTCTCAAGCAAGAGGTGAGATCCAAGCATTGAGCAACACTGGGCCTTACATCCTCATTGCCCTAAGGCATTTTGTTTAGAATATGGCAGCAGAGAAATGGAGTTTTTTTGTTTTGTTTTGTTTTGTTTAAAAAAAAACCCTCCAAGAAGCCCTTGGTCAACTACTATTTTCATTTGCTAAAACTTGAATAAATATCTGAATAAGGTAGGTAGTGCATTTTCCTCTCCCATACATAAAGCTATTTGTGTACTGACTAATGTGCACATGTATCTGGTGGAAGTTCTGACTTCATAACGTGCAGAGATGTGCCGACTTTCTCAGTTGTTTCTTTTCCTAAACGAAGAGTAAAGCTAAGCCCAGAGAGGATAGTAATTTTGACAGAGTGCCTCAGCATGTTAACATCTGAAGAAAAATCAGGAGGAAAAGATAGTTTATTCAAACGATTTTCCATCCTAGCCAGATAACAATCAGCTTGGCCTATTTTTATTCTTTTCTGCAGTATGTTGCTGTTTTTTAATGGTATTCTGCAAGAATGAGTAAAAAACCAGCAATAACAAAACCACCTTTGGCTTGATTGACTTGGATGATCCAAGGAAGTGAAAGTTGCCACTTGTTCCTCTTCAGCTATGGGAGTATATACCTCTAGAGTGTGGCTATAGCACCACATCCAGCAGCTCTCTCAGCTATACCCCATCACTTTCCAGTGTCTCTCATTCTTCCCCATTCCATAAGAGAATGGAAGTTATAGTTTCTTTCCAACTTTACAGCTTAGTTCCAAGCCTCACCTAGGTCAGCATAAAATCTAGAAATGTAGTTGAAAAGCTTATTCTCTACAACTATGAATGTGAAGAACTGAACAAGCAAGGGGAGAGGAGGAGTTACTGGGATCCACTTCTTCAGCTGACACGTCTTTCTACATGACATGTCTTTATCGAGCTTGCCTCCATTTCTTGACATCCAAGTGACTAATAGGCAATTTGTTTAATTGGATGACTGTGCTCAGAATATTTTTCTTTGACAGAGATAATATGCACATAGTTCTGCCTGGCAGAAACTACAACAGGGTCTAGAAAAGCAGTGGTATTTTACTCCTAAGTGGGAAAGAATGATTTCCAATAAATTATCTTTTTCTTCTCTGACTTTTTCTAAAATGTTTCTCAGATGCTGACATATGAAGTAGTCTGTCAAAACTGTTAGTCACCAAGGGTTTGGTTTTGCACTGTTGTTCAAAAGGGGAAAAGAAAAAAAGAAAGAAAGGGAAAAAAAGAACAAATAGCTAAGCCTGTAAGTGTCTGCCTGAATGTCATGGGCATGATCCTGCTCTTTTTGAAGTCATTGGCAATATTTCCATTTTCTTATAGGTAGGTGATCTGGTCCTGTAATACAGTAGCATTTCCATCAAGCTCTACTCACTTCATTTCAATGGCTTCAGCTTTCCCCCCTCAGTTTTTGCCTAATTATTTGGATTTTTTTTTAAATTAAGCTGAGCTACATAAAACAACAGAATATTTGCCTCTAAACTGTGATCTCACTTAAATACTCTCAGTGCCCATGTTCAGCAGAAGTGCCCTGTGTTTTGCAGTTCCTGTCCTTTACACCACTCTGCTCTTGCCTTTTTTCCCTTTTTGAAGTTCTCTTATGATATCAGTTCATTCAGGCCATCCTCCCTCTTACCCACAATTCCTCCTTAAAAGAACAGAGCTGCATCAAGTGGAAGCTACGTATCTTTAATTAACGGCCACATTCATTTATCTTACGAGTAGCTTCCTCTTTCCTCTCCAGCTGCACTACTGCAATTTTAAGATTAGTAATTGTTAAACATCCATCATATGCAAAGTGAACTGTCCCTACATCCCTAACTGTGAACACGAACATAGTGACCAAAGTCTGTCATTTTCTCTCTCTTTTATTCTGTTTGCATACAGAAGTTCAAACAACGGAGCAAAGCCATTTTACCAAGATAAGCAAACAGAGAAATAAGAGAGACTTTTCTCCCTCACAGTTTCAGCAGCCTGTGTAGCAATACACTTTCTGTAGTCTCTTTTTTTCAGGAACGATTTGTTTGTCAGGGCCTGAGATCACCCTCCTGGTGGTGGTTTGGCTGCCGGCGCTGAGGACTACAGCAGGGCCAGCGCAGCTGGGGCTCCCCCCCGCCCACTGGTGACCGGGCAGCGAGGCTCCCGGCAGCCCTGCGGGGAGGCCGCAGCCAGGGCTGCCCATCCCGCAGGAGCTGCTCCCCGCCGGGCCACTTGGGCTCGGCCCCCGCCTGAGCTCCAACCTCAGCTGCGTTGCAGCCCTGCCCGTGCCCAGCCGTGGGCCCTGTTGATCTGGACCCAGATACGCATCTGCGGGCTGACGTCCTGGCCTGACCCGGCCCTGCCTCGTCACCGTGCCCCTGCCCAGCCCTCGCAGGGCTGTGTCTGACCCCGGTTACCCTCACTGGGCCTGACCCCAACCTGACGTACAGGTGACCGCCCGGCCACGGCCCCTCTCTGCGGAGGTGCCCACTGCCCGGGCCTGGGGCTGACCCTGCTGCCCTGCTCCCTCGCGGGGCAGCGGGATGGGTGCAGGCAGCGAGGCCCTGCTCTGCCGCCGCCGGGAGCCCCCGCCGATACCAGCGCCCAGCACACAGGGAGCAGCCAGCCCTGACACCATCCAAACAGACATTTGTGTGCTTGCTTTCACTTCAATTTCAAGTAAAATACCCATTCATCCATTTAGATAAATTAGCCATCACGCTTTTTTACATTAAGGACACAAAAACAAACTCAGAAAAGACATATTACACAGCAAAATATGTCATCAGAACCGAATTGTTTCCCAGTGTTTCTTCTTTTCTTTTGTCTCTCTCTCTGTCTTTTCATTGTCTTTTGCTATCAAAAATCATCTTTCTTCCAGAGAAATCACACTGGGAACAACTAGAGAAGTAGTGCTCTTTTAATGTTGCCAGAGAAAGAAGAAAACTGTAATACGTCATTTTCATTTTTCAGATGCCATTAAGCGTTTTTTAGATGTATGATTCTACTTATGTGAATAACGCTTATGCACTCAGTGCCCAACTGAGACCACTAACCTATCTGCTGCTCAGCTGGCAATGAGGAGCCAAGAGACTTTACTCCATTGCCTCAGTGAGCAAAAGTTGGAGACCATTCAGTCAAAGAAGCATAAAAGGCAAATGCCCTTTCAAGAGCTGTAGTCGCGTGAGCTATCCTATGTCCTCACTATCACCTCACTACAGTAAGGTGAAGGAAACCATTTCTGCGATAGTCCCATTGTTTTATTCACTGTAGAGAATTTCTTCTTTTTAGCTCTTAATCTGGTCGAGATAGGAGAAGCTTTACAGTATTGTAGATAATGGATTTACAAGGCAGAACTAAGGAAGGTAGTACCTCAACACTGTCACCAAAAAGAGAAAATTCCCATTCAGCTTTCTGATTTTAAGTATGCAGCTGCAACCTTGCCTCAGCACACATCCTGCCAGCCTCCCTGGCTGGGCAGCTGGAACACAACCCTAAAAAGTACCTCCTTCCCCCTCCTCTTTTACTTCATAATTAAGAAACTAGTTTATGATATTGTTCCTCACAATGATTCATACTGTACAACCATAGGCAGAAGTCCTAAATCCTCTGAAGCTATTCAGCTTTAGCACAGATTGCAAAGCCTGGTCCTTCCAAATTTGCCAGGTCTCAAAGGCACATTTGTTTTGCTATATTGCAGGAATTGGTAGTTGGGAAGTCTTACTAGAGTAAAGGTAGTAGAGAAAGAGCTAAAGCACTACTGTGGCTACTTTTACTTCAGACTCTAAAAAGTTATGATCTGGCCTTGATCTGGCACTATAATGAATTATTCTAATCAGCAGACCATTCATTTTACATACTGTAAAGTAGTAATATTTTAACACAGCCAGTTATTTTAATTAGAGGGGGAGATCTACCTTACAGCACTTAACATAAAAAGAGATAACGCTGTGAGTGTAGAGAGCAGTTAGAAAGCAGCAGTGGAAGGTGGCGTACAGACACAGAAAGGATAAATAATGCAAACTATGTCAAGTTACATTCAAGTTTTGTCCTCACTTTTGTAACTATAATAAGCTAGCCCAGTGCGTGCAGGGGTTCTTTTACTGTGCCTACAATATAGATCATTTTATAGATCCTGCAATATTAGGTTATAGTTTTCTGTTAGTGATTGAAACTTGCAGTATAGAATAAAGGGTCATGCTAAACTTTCAGGTTAAACTGGGATTGGTTTTGATTCACTGCTTGAGAATATATACATGTAATTATTACTTTGTTGCTTTGTACCACCATTATGTCAATAAGAGCATAGTAACAGATATTTCTTTTTGTTTGTAGCCAGGCACACATCTGCTACGTTCTTTAATGTTTCCTCTTCCACCTACATTTATCTTTTGTATGGCAAAAAGACACTATTGAGCATACAATAGAAAAAAGCCTAACTTTTTCAGCAAACATTCAGTGGTTAGTCAAAAACATTACCAAAGACATATTATGCTATGTCACTTTTCTTTTTTCTTTTTTTTTTAATGGTAACTTTGGGACAGAAGTCAATGTGAGTGAAGTGACAAAGGATGTAGCACTCCTGAGTCAGAAAGGATCATTTTTCCTAAGAAGCTATTACTGAGTCATAGTGATTCCAGGAATCAACATACCATCTTCTAGATAACGTATTTTCAAGGCCTCTCGCTCACTGGAGTCATTAAGATCCTATAGCACGTTTCACAGGAGACTGATTTGGATCCCCAATGTCATGAGTTAATTCTAGCATGCAGTGAGAGAGCTCAATAATATTTTAAGTTGTATACATCTGGGAGGGAGGGACGGAGGAGGGAAAGGAGATAACAGCTTTTTTTTCCCCTGCAGTTCATTTTCACCACTTTTTTTCCCCTCTCTGTGGAAAAAAATCTGTTAGCTAGAAGGTAACAGAGAATAGGTCTTATTCCCTGTTAGATCCATAGACAGTAACCACATTGTATGTTATAGCTCTTTGAATTTCCACATGTGGCTGTCTTTGTACAATAGCTCCAAGAGCTCCAATTTTTATTTCAGGCTCAGATACTGGGTTGGTTACAAATCACTAGCTTTATGTTCCTTGTCTTCTAGCTAGTCCTAGCACTGGGAGACAACGAAGAGGTGAAGTCCTTCTCAGACCTGAGAAAGAGACCTGTCTTAGCCTGAGACACCAGACCTTCCCCTCCGTTTTATCACGAGATAGGGACAGGTTGGCCTGTGCCTCCTCCACCCCCGCCCTGAAGAGGATCTCTTATCTCCCTCCCCAGTTCAGCTTTTTAGACAGAGTAAAAGATAAGAATTTAGACCAACAAAAAGTGAAGAACAGATAACATAGAATAGAGGTCTAATGGATAGAGGATACATTATTTTATTTTGCTTTTGTACTCAAATCTCACTGTAGGTTGAGGCAGTCTACCACTACCTTCCATCTGGAAAAATCACTACCTCTCATCTTGCAGAAAGCGGTGGGAGAATGATAGACAGAAAGAACATGCTTGTGTACTTATCCCTCATAAACATGACGACTGTCTAGACCTTCCTTTTATGGATCTCAAAAGTAAATTTACTACTAAATGCATGCCTAGATGTTTGGAGGGGCTTTCCATATAAGAATAGACATAAAGGAATGTGAGAAGAAACTGCCCAAACTTGAAGACTGCACTCACAAGGAACATGAGAGAGAAATAGTTTGGAAATATCTTCCTGGTAGTGAGGTCAGCTTAAATCAGCTGCTAGGAGTTTTTCTTAATGCTTAAGCTGTCAATCTTGACAGGAACAATTATGGATAAATTCTCAGAGGTTCTCAGTGGCTAGATACTTTTTGAGCTACAGGGCAAGTAACAGTTTGTGACACCAACCATAAGGGAGTCCCAAATGCTAAATTAAGAAGATGATATTAATTAAAGATAGGAACTGGCTTATAAGAGAGATTCTAGATCGCTTTAAGCTCTGTAACATCCAAGCGAATGAGAACCCTGCCTTCTTTATCTTCCAATTGAATGTCTCTTAAAAAAAATAAAAATAAAAAAATCAGAAACTGTCATCCCCATTGTGCTATCCATCCTGCCTTCCCGTGGGCAGCAGAGCTGCCTCAAATCCTTTCCACACCCACAAGCTCTTAGTACTACTGCATCTATTTTCCTTCTCACGGAAAGGTAAAAGCCACATGCCTTAGCAGCATTAGCTACCACATGGATTCCCATTCACAAACCTGACGGTGCTTGGGGGATGGCAGGCTGCGCACAGCAGCAGCTCCCCGATTCTGACCCCATCTATCTTAATGATTCCCTTACCTAGACCTGCCAAGACCCAGCTGCACAGTAGTTGTTGTGGGCTCCTCAAAAGCAGTGAGCTGAGCTATCCCCTCCTCCAACTAGCCTTGCTTCTTAAAGGACATCACCAGGCATTCCTGTTATTTTTTCCCCTTCCCTTAATGACATGGAAAGTTTCACATTTAATTCAAAATATAGTGCGTTCCTTATCACATCAGGCTTTCCCACAGTGACCTTCAGTGCCAGTTTCCTCTCAGTGACATATATATAACTTCCCTTCCAGAAGAGCTTATTTAGGGGCATGCAGCATGGGGTGCAGGCAGAAGATGCCTGGAATGGGGATGAAAGGACAGACCCTAACTGCTAAAATTCTGTATTCCAACTTGTATGCAATTATGCTGTGCCCAGGGAGCTGCCCTCCAAGGTGGCAAATCATGTTCCTCTTCCTCCCCACCACCAGGCTCATAAAACTGTCTCCGAACAGCAATATGTTCATTTTTGGAAAGGCCTGAACTATAGGTAAGTTGTTCTGCAAGGACTGTGAAGGCCAATGCTAGGTCTTCTCTCTACCCAGCCTTTTTCTCCACATGGCACATGCTTGAACATTGTGCCACAGTTATTTATCTTAAAGGCTGACAGTTTGCTCAGCTTTGCTGAGCCCCCCTGTAAAATCAGCAGCAACAGTGAAGTCCCTGGTGAACAGTCACACACTTCTATCTTACTCAAACAAAAATTTCTACTGGAAGGAGAGATTTGTTGATGTTTAAGGTTATATTATTTACACACACAGAGTCTAGGCCTCTTCTCTTCTGCACATTGTTTTAAAGAAAAAAATCAATATTGTACAAACACTTCCCAGATTTTATAGGTTTGTTGGGGAAGCAGTGCCTACAGCCTCTTGGTTACTGTGAAACAGTCATTTTGTTTTATAGAGTAAATCTCACTATTCATACATCATCTATCATTCACATGCAAGTAAAATTGGCTGAGGGGGGACAAATCTGTGGGACTAGAACATGCTACTCTCAAAAACCATTACTACAACAGTTGGCAAATCAACATTTTCTATGGGACTAAATTCTGCCCCACTTGTCAGACAGTAAAAATCTATTGACAGCAACAAGAGACTAATATGTGTATCTAAGGCTTTGTTCCTGCTCTTCTGAATATCCCCCACTTGATTTTTAAAACTTCAGGCATCTGTGAATATCTGCCAACAGGCAAATGTAAGCACATCAAATTTGAACAGAGAATTCCATCTGGTTCTTAAGACCTTTTAATATTTATACCAGAGAGTGTGAAGGAACAGAAAAAGGAGAGGACAGAGAGAATATTCACTTTGTGGTAGATAACCAGAAAAGGTAAACTAATCTGGAGCACCTAAGACAATACTGGGATATTTCTGTGTATTGTTAGCCATGTAAGCCTGCATATGAACCGTCATCTAGGGATTATTTCCTTTAAGGTGAATTACGTATATTTTCAGAAGGTTTCAATCCCTCTTAACCTTACCTAAAGAGGAGGGTATTACCATCAACAGCACAATCAGCTTCTCCTTGCCCTGCAAAACCCGAGGTTGCGCCACAAGATGGCAACCTAAAGCAATCTTCTATAAAAATGACGTTATGCATGATGCCCCTTCTTAGAAATGCCTTCAAAATACTCCTCTTAAACACCCATGCTGTGAATCTGTATCAAGCATGTTTTTGAAATAATCAGGCCAACGTCTGCAAATCATGATCAGTATTTTGACTCATGTCAAGCAGTCAAGACCGTAGCTATTTCCAAAATCCCCATATATTCCCTGGATTATTTCTGAGAACTAAACACATGAAAAATTATCTGCATACAGATAAATATTTAAATAAAACAGAATTAAAAAATGGTAGTAAGACATCTTTGTTTTAGGTAGCAACAATGTTCATAATTAGAATATCCAGGGAGAAATGTCTAAACATGAACATAAGGCTTGAATTCCCCAGGGAACATTCACAGCTTCCTAGCAATTAACTTTGTAGCTATTGTTTTCTGATTCAGAACTAATGCAAATCCCCTAATAATGCAACAAATCTGACATTTTACCCATGTGTAATATTTCAGCAATTTACACGTATTTTAATTACCATAAAAGATTATGAACAACTATATCCACTGGGAGCTCAAATAAATGGACAGTAGTGAAATGGAGTTAAGGTATCAAACACTATTTCAGTAGTTACATTTATTTTTATGTCAATTGGAAATTATGATTGCTATGTGATTACAGTGGTTCAAATGTGTAGCTCTTAGGAAGGGAGCAGCCAGTTAAACTTCTAATAGAGAAAGAATTCAGATTGTTCTTAAAATAGTGCATCTGAGAGCAGCTACACTTGTTATTTAGTTTAGACCTTCAAATACATCTATAATTGAAGTAGCAAAGTGCCAAGAACCATACTTGGCACTGGACATTCAGTTACTAAAAACAGATGAATATAACCCAGGCATATCCATGAATATTAACTGAAATCATATTAGATTTAGTATGTTGTTGTTGTACACTTTGTGTCCCTTCAACCATACATTAACAAATCATCAGGCTGTAGAATTATACAGAGAAACTGTGAATTGTACTCAAACATTAAAAAACAAATCACAGAAGACCAATATTGATCCTGTAACAACTACGAATATTCTCATTAGAAATTAGAGCTATGTTCACTCAGTGAGTGAAGAGAATCAAAAATCTTGCCATTTTTACAGCAAGTTTTACATACAAAAAATGAAAATGTGGAATTTCAGATGCTGAATGCTGCCAAAAGACTGCTCCTGTATAGCATGCATGCACCAAGCATTCTGACAAATTGACCAAAATAACTCAGAACATATATATATATATATATATATATATATATAAAAATATATATATATATATAAAAAAAATATATATACACTCAACCTTCTGAATAGGCAGAAGAGGAAACAAAATAGAAAGCAAAACCTATCTTATTCAAATAAGCTATTCGCTACTAACAATTTACTCAGCAAAACCAATTCATCTTATAATAGTTCTACATAAACATTTGGTAAGTGAGAAAAAGCATATAGAGTCTTGTAAACGAGAAAAAGCATAGAGAGTCAAGCCAATGGCAAAGCAGAGATCAGAACCCAGACATTTCTGGGCCTCTGTCTATGAGAGTACCATTACACATTTTATCAGCCTGAATGCTTCTGCCATTAATATTCATTGATCAGGAACTGTTACATATTTTCACGAGATAGGCAATTACTTCAAGCAGTAGAGATTTTAGAGCCAAATTACTGTTGCAAAGTGAACCTAACTTGTGACTTACTATAAACAGAAGGATAAGTTTTAAAGAACTTTATTTCATTTGGGGTTGGTTGTTTTTCTCCAGTTTTCCCTTAGGGTATTACAGCTGTGAAAAACAGAGGAACTCATAAGGCTTACTCAGAATTTAGTTTTCTCCTATCAAACTAATTTAGAACTTTTGTACCTGTTCAGTTAGCTCCCTTTTCTACCTATCTTATTCAAAGTGATATAGTCTGATGCAATGTTAAAACTAGTATATGGGAATATGTGAAGATGATGTTTTAGGGGAGTTGTGCAAATAAGCATTTCCTTAAAAGTCAATAACATAATGCAATTCCTGGACTCCTGAAAATTCACCATGCTTTAAAGGGACACACAAGCTGCATTAGCTGGGAAAAAGACTGCAAATAAGATAAGCTGTCAATGCCTTCTACATGGCAGAATATCTGATTGTTCTCATAGGGCGAAATTCCTGTCAGTGTAGTCGGCGTGCTTACGGCCCCGAGGCAGAGGCCAAGAAGTCAGGCGTGATTTGAGCTGAACTACATCTATAAGGCCTGGGGCAGGCCCCCTGCACTGGTATGAGTTTCAGTATTGAAGTACAAATGAGGGGGGAAAGGCAAGCCAGCCGAGGCTGCCAGCAGCATGCCCCAAGGAGGCATGTCTGAGTAAGGAAAAGGAATGACCACATCTCTCTCCTTTCTATACACCAGCTAGAGCAAGTGTGAAGTATATCACCATACCACGTGAAAGAACTTGATAACGAACATACCCTCCCTATGCACTTGTCACACACAAGCAGAGTGCCTCTAGCTGCCCCTGCCAAAATCATGTCTCTCTTTCCCCTACTAATGCAGATTAGAGCTCTGGAAGAAAGAAAACCTATGAATACATTTAGAATTTTGCAAGCTGCTTTTCTACGCTCAGTTGGAGGTGACTGCAAGACCACCTCATGGAAAGGAGCTGAGGATATGTATTAAAGTCCCTTCTGTAAAGTCTGATGTCCAAAATTCAAACAGCTATCCTATAAAATAATAAGGCATTAGTAATTGCAGGATAACAGATTGCAAAAGCATTTTAAAGAACTGCCTAAAAAGAAACTGTATAAGAGTAACCAAGTATAAAACAAATTAGAGTTGCACAGATATAGAATTTGTGGAGAAAGCTAAATGGTTAAAGAAATTCTAATACTGTCTGTTGTCTATAGGAGACCATTAAAATGACTTTTATTTCTTTTTCTTATAATCTTTTTCTTCATTCATTATAAAAACATAATGACTCTGGAGATACAGAACAGCATCTGTCACAGCATGTATCTTATCTCTCTCTACATGTGTATGTGTGTATGCAGTGACAAGTATCAGACTAAATACTTAAATATGCAATGATAAAATATGTGCAGTTATTCACATAAGCACCATGGCCTGCCTATTTCAAAAGCAAGTTTGGCTGGTTCAAATGTGGGATTGTGAAGTGTTAATGTGCTACACAATTTGAAAAGTAGCCTACTTCCTGGGTGTCAAGCTGGAAACTCAAAAAATAACACATTCAAATTCCCTAGCCACTGCTGGAAATACAAGCCCTTCCAATTCAATACGAGTACTGCCCGAGCACTTTGCCATAATATCAGTGCTTTAGCAAATGTCTTCTACACAAAAATTCTACGTAATTTAGAGAAGAAAAAATAGCATGAGGCAAGGATAGAAATGTGTAACAAAAAACCTTTGGAGTCATAGTGTCCCAGAAAGACTCACAGACTGCCTGCACTACCAAATGGCATCCTACCTCTTACTCCTTTTGGGAAGAAAAAGCTTCTGTGCCTCCCACTACAAAGGTACAACATACATTCGAGACTTCTAGACAAGCATGCTGACTGAGACAAGACAGGCCATGAGCCTGTCTCCTGTCTTGCTTTACAGATGATGATTTACCCTGGAATGTGAACATTTGTTTTCCACAGACCTTGGGGAACTGAATATCAAGAGCGAGAGCTGTGCTGTCTCCCTCCCCAAGCTTCATGCAAATATAGACGATCAGCCACAGAATAGCCTTTTCTTTTTTTAATATCACCATTTTCATATGGGATTTAAAAAAAAAAATCCATGAGAGACTGTGGCACTAAGCATCACTGCCGCACTGCAGCAAAGGAATTGTACTACAGCAGAGGTAAAATATAACACTGAAGCTGCAGCAGGATGGGCAGCCACCTCCCAGATAACCACCTAGGCAGGTTTATACAACACAGGCTTCAGCTTCTCTCTTCTTGATACCTAGGGTTAGGAGAAAACTAACTGTGTGCATCCATTGGCTTTTGCAGTCCACATTTATTCGAGGTGGAAACACCCCCTTCCCCTCCCCAAAACCCTCTAATATTGGAGCCATGTAGCAGCTCCCTTAGACATTCTACCACCTCACAGAAATGCTGAGCTCACACACTGTAAATTGCACTTTTCCCCCAGGCTGAGAATGCGCATGACCTCTTTATTCTCACATCACTTCCTGTAAAATGTGCAGATATGTATATTTTTGCCTGCTCTTGAAATAATGCGTTCTTACCATGCTGAAAATGGAATGCAAAATTTGACATTTTCTTTCGCTACCAAGACTTTTAAAAATGTACCAGTTAAGGAATTTGCGTTTTTTCTTGAAGAGTGTGAGAGAGGGGAGCTTGCATTCATGTAGACTTTTCTAAAATATGGATTGTGAATTTCACTTGACTAATCTGAGACAAGATATATGGCTGTGTAAACTCACGTATGGTACTTGGACTGAAGTCAATGTTTGTGATGCTGACCTTCATTGCCTATTCTGTTAAATTGTTGTGCTTTTCCTCTGTAAGCTAACATGTTTCCATATATATCTGCAAAGTAAATTTATCATCCTCCTTCAAAACATGCCTTTAAATTTCTCCTTTATTGTGATGCCTGCAAGAAACTTGACAACAGTTGTTAGGCTGCTGGTGATCTGAGACCACCAGCTGTCAGGTTGACTGGTATTGTCAAATTGTTCCTCGTTCCACCAGCCTGCCTTTTTCCATCTGCTGCGTCTCACTTCCTATAGCAAACTCTCAAGAGTAGGGACAGCTTTTGCTTTGTGTTTTGTACAGCATCGAGCACAATGAAGTGCTGGTTTTGAGGAGCATACCTAAATGCTACTACTGAAATAGAGAAGAAGGGAAAAAAATAATCCATAGATGAAGTCAGAGAAATCATCACAGGGCGGGGAGAAAAGAAATCCATCAGATGTTAACATAAATGTTAACAGTTACATTCTTTGCAAAAATAAGTGCCGATCTGATTTGTGTGAAACACTTAGTTCATTTACATAAAGAGAAATCTCTTCATCCATAGGTGATGACCTATGGATGTATGAGGCCAGTCTGACCCCTGGCAATAGCTTCCTTATCCATGAGCAGAGAAGGACCATCAAGCCAAGTGACCATTATCCTGCCAAGAGGAACATCCTAATGGGCAAAGAGCTGCAGAACAACTTCTCCTTCACTGTCTCCAGCATAACAAGTGGAGGCTGAAGATGACACCCCTGTGCAGAAGTCACATTTCTCTTTGCAAAGCAGAAGCTCGCTTAAAGTGATGCTGAGGGATCCACCAGGAACAGATCTTTCTTCTCTCAAGAGAAAATGGAAAAGTGACTGGGCTAATACTGTCTCTGAAAATTGCTCTGCAGCTACACTCAGTGAGAATATTTTACCTCCTCCATCCCTTCTCAAGTGCAGACTGTCAGCAGCTGAGCTCAGACAAATGAAATCCTGGCACTAATGAAGCCAAGTCCTAGTGATTTCAAAGGGTGCAGGGGCAGCAGCCGGCAGGGGAACGGTGTGGCCCTGGGGAACTCCTCCCAGAGACCTTTCTGAGGAGCACAGAACGCCCTAGCGCCGCACCACAAATGCTAAATCCGTTATGATAGTAAAGCGTTGCTTATTAAGCCAACAAAACAAAGTGGTGATTATCGTTTACTTCTCACATTTTTGTTCATTAATCTGAATATTACTTGAAATGCAGTCAATGACAATTCATCATGGCTTTGGTTAACAGTTAACCATTATCAACCTCCAAAGTTTTAATTTTTTAATTCTATCTATTCTGAAACCTGCTCATTCTTGGAAGTATGATATTGGCTTTGTAATTTATTTCAATGTTATTAATATTGTAAGGAGTCTTTCTGGGTTACTGAGCCTTTTGATGACAACTCACGTTTGTTTCTTGAAGCATAATGCTGCTTTTTATTGATAGACATACGAGGTTGGTTTGTTTGTTGTTAGACAACTGATGTAAAGTAATTACATTCTGGTTGGCTAATGAAGTGAGACTGGATGTTTTGCCTATGAATCATTATGGCAGAAGTAGGAGAATTTTGTTTAGTAGCAAAGCAACTTGCGTTTGTCTGTGCTTTGATTTCCAGATGTGAAAAATAATGAATGTAAGGTACCTTGTAGCTCTTTGATACAAGGCAGTGCTAATAAAAAGGTTAATACAGACAATGCTAATAAAAAGGTTAGTGGGTTCTGACTCTCTGATTCCTAAGCTGCAGGCAGCCAAGGTCATTTTGTTCTACCATATTTTACAAGGAAGCTTCCCATCTGACACTGTCACAACATGATGTTTTGGGGCTCTGAAATATTCAGGGATTTATGTTGAAGCTCATTGAGATAAGTAAGCTTATTAATACCTAACTGATTTTCTTGATAACTTATTACTATGTATTTTCAAAAAAAGGCAGCTACATGTTCCGAAACTTGAATTTTCAATAAAACATTAAACAATCTGACTAAAACCAAAATAAAGATTGATTTTTTTTTTAACCAGAAAGATATATAGCTTAATTTGTGAACGAATGAAATGAAATAAACTTCTACATGGTTGTAACTACAACAAAACATTACTAGATTAGATTTCAGGAAAAAACATTCTTTGATTTTCACAGATTTGGGGACTAATGATTTAACTTTGTCAGTTTTTGAAGATGGTATGCTTATATTAGTTTATATATATATAAACTGTTGATTTCACTATGAGTAAGTTCAGTATTTTTATGGGAGTGAGTTTTGCTATTGCTACTTTTAGACCACTGTAGGTGTTTTTACAGTAGGGAACTATCGGAGTTTATAAAAAGACACATTTAAATTGGTGCAATAACTTTAGGTAGCCTGGCCTCTGATATTTCATTACAACATTTACAAAGTATTAGATTAAAGCAAACATGCTAGTCAAACCATTATTTCTATGCTTACTATATGAATGGAAATCCACATACACAGTCTTAGCTAATTCTTCCTAGAAATCTGAAAATAATTAGAACACGACAGGACTCCCTTTTGGGAGCAGTTTTCCAACTCTCCCCATTGCCACCTCTCGCCCCAGTAGTCAATCAGCAGAGGACAATGCCAAACAGCTCTGTTCAAAGGAAAGGTAAAGTATGTGACAGAGAAGAACTATCAAGTAAGCGTCAATATACTTTCCAGTGCTCAGCTAAAGATTCAGGAAGTTACGGAGGAAACATTAAATGGTTTCACTGATTGTATAGAAAACTTTCTGGTTAGGACCATTTTTGCTAAACTGTCTTAAGACCTCTGGAACTGATATGCCCCACACCTGTATTACTATATGACCTCTCTAGCGCCCAGGTGCTTTGAAAAAACCCCACAGCACGAGGGGCTCTAAAAACTTATCATTTCAACAACAGTCACACAGACAGATGTTCTACATGATTTCACATTTGAAGTCTCACATGAATTCTAGCTAACACAGACCTTAGATTAAAAAAGAACCTGCATCCTTGAAGCAGATTTCTTAGAGGAGTTGCAGAGCATCACTCAGAAGGTTAAGTTTATTACACTGCCTCCTGACGGATTCTTCTGCCAGGTTGGCAACCAAGGGCAGAGTCCCATCATTCCTGCTCCTGTGAAACTTCTGACTTGTTTCTCTTACTTGCTAGATTTGGAAAGTAGACAACCCAACAGCATAAACGATGTGTCACATTATAAGGAGCACCTCAAATTAAATGGATTGAATTGAATCATAATGTGCCACAGTGGAAAGGACCGTCTGATTCACGTGCAGACCCATTTAAGACAAAATATAGTTTCCCGAGTCTGATGTGCTTTGTACCAACTGCAACTTCTAGCTTGCTATCTTAAAAGAATCCAAAAATCTGTAAAGATTGTGAGCAGCTATGGCAGGCAGAAGATTGGCGTAACATGGTGCATCTTAGAGCATGCCTACGGTCTGCAACAGAGCCAACAGCACATGTATAGTAAAATTTCACAGATGGAATTAATACAAAACTTTAAAACCAGAAAAAACAGACTTAAACCTAGCAGTATTCACAGCTAAGACTCTGACCAAGTAGATGTATTTTAATAACCGAGACCTTTACTACTGATTTCCATAGTTTTAAAATTCATGAAATGTTAACATGTCTTAGTTATACACATTTCCTATTGGTGAAAACTGGAAGATTTAACCACAGCATGAAAGTTCTGGCTCTACCAGAAATCTCTCTCACACTAAAATATCTATTGAATGTAAACAAAATTTTAATAATAAGTATCCTACAACCAAACTAAGTTGTAAAAAATGTGAGCTGTCATCAACCGCCAAACAACAAATTTGATTTAAAAAGGTCACAGAAACCTTAGTCAGCGCTTCACTGGGGACTACAATTTTCCCTATAAAACTCCCTATAAACTTCCCAGAGCTCCTTTCTGTACAGAGGCACTTACAGAATCTACAAGACAAGATGAACTGTCACCTTTAGTATATCACACTTTCACTTTTTCCTGCTGCAGTTTCAGTTTTGGAGGCGACAGTTCAGGTAGGAGGTTACAGACACATCATGAATCACTGGGTACAAAAGAAAGAATCCTTCCAAAGAAAGGCTTCGGTGTGACCCCCTAACACTTTCAGGTGGAGGACACGTTTTTTTTCATGTGCAGGATGGTGGCCGTGTAAACAAGAAGTAGTTTGGTACACAAAAGAACCGTTTTAACTGGCTGATTGCAAGAAACTGCGCATACAGGGATATACTCTAGTGGAAGAGAAATCTCTGTAAAGGGTTCCAAGTGCCTCACAACAAGATTACATCCAAACAATAGTTAGTGTGTTGCACTTAAAAGATGCAACAATTTAATGCAGTATATTGCATATAAGGTAAACTTGACTAAGTTAGCGCCGTAATAATACGAGGGCATATTAGCAACAGAACTATGATTACGATCAGTGCAAATATGATCAAACATGGATGTCCAATAATAAATCACAGACAGTATGGAAAAATTGATCAATATTGAAAACATTTCAGTTACTTGCTATAATTTTCTTTCCAGGATTTACTGGCAGTGTTCCATGTCCTGCATCTACTTCCCAGCTTCTGGACACTTTCATAAAATAATTAAAAAAAGAACCCTGCAGTATACTTCTGAAGCATGCATCACTTCCCATTAGATTATGTCAGGTCTCATCATCCCATATCATTTGATCTATATTAGCTCAATACCATGGTGCATGACATTCCATTATTAATTTAAAGAGCTACCATCTAACACTTTCAACACAAATAAAATGATGGCAGTTACCAAAATAGCAGAGTCAGCATAAGTCCCTTTCTGAAATTAAGAAATAACAGTTCAGCTCATCCATAGTTTAAAAAGAAAAGTTTTCATGGATGGAATCCAACAGTAATAACTTAGTGATGAAAAGACCAAGGAAACAATAATTTATAGGCCAAAGTCCAGAGAAAATCAGGAAGCATCCAAAGTAACCGCTGATAAACAGAAAAGAAACCTGGTCAGAATTAAGAAAACTAACTCATGGAAAATATGCAAATTATAATTCTATTATAGATGTAACACTAGAAGGAAAACAAAAGAAATACTCTAAGAATGAATAAAATTCAGATTTAAGAAAATGAATGAAGCAGCCAGCCAGAAATGTAACAACAGCTACATTGCAAATACCGTAGTACAAAAGCTATTTCCAGTCACTCCATTGAGAACAATGGCATGGTTAATGGGACAGTTACCAAGACACTAACTACAGGCATATAGAACATGTTATCTTTGGAAGATGCAGAACAGATTTATGACTTGCAGGCCAGATTCTTCCTTGCATTACATCTTTACAGCAAAAATCAAGTTCTAGAAATACCCTGAAGTAGAAGGAATATCTGCAATGATATTGAGGGAGTCTAAGGACTCCTCATCAACCTGATATGTGGGACATGAGAGGAGAGGTGTGCATGGAGCATTGCTGCAATAGATGGCCTAGAACTGTAAGCAGCAAAAATTAGCTTCTCTTACCAACGCAGGTGACTGAACACATTTTCCTATTGGCCCAAGAACACAAAAGTCTTTACCAGACAATTATATTTTAAGAATATATGGGGATTCAGGTGAATGCCTTTGGATGAAATCACAGATGAGAACAACAAAAAAAGAAATAAAAACAATCTTAGCAACAGTGCTTTGTTATATGATCAGAAGAAATAATCCCTGCCCATATGTGAAAGGAGCACAGCAGAGTTTAGGAAGGAGCATGACAAAGTACTGCTATAACACCTTGGCTTCCCTAGAGTCACAGGGAGGCCACTGCTATGCTCCTTTGCCCCTGAAGTATATTTGCTGAAGTAAAATGTTTGATTCAATTGCCAATTTGTCCACTGAGCCCCCCTCCAAAAATCTGTCTCCTACAACCAGCTGGGCTAGCTTGGGGGCTGCTGTGCCCTGTGGGAGCAAAACAAAGCTGCTGGGCCACGCACATGGGTGGAAGACAACATGCAAATGAAAGATATTTATGGTTATGCTAAAGCATACTATTCAGTGCGTTTTAGATTATAATTTTATTCCATTCAATAAAAATAGGTTTGCAGAACTAGAAATGTAATAAAGCTCTGTTTTCAAACCTCCATGGAGGATAATTTACCATAAGTATAGAGGTGTTCTGGTATTTAGAAGAATCCATAGAAGAGTGTTTAAGAAGCAAGATATAGATAATTGTCTCAATTCATTAGACTATTTGGAAGCCTAAGAAATCAAAGCAGTATCACAAAGATTCATAAGTAAAATTAACAGCACATAGGCAATTAACACTCTTCTTTTACTGGACCTTAAATATTATTATAAATGTTATGTCCATATAGGATGCATTAACAATATGAAAACATTAAGGATACTTCCTTTTATCTGTGCTTAAACATTACAGTGTTATTCACTATGATGGCAGCAGCTTGATCTTGCCAATAAATCAACATGATTTCAACAAGACAGTTGAGGCTTGTTAGCTGAGCGAACATCAGATTCACTCAACTTGGTGTTTTGGCCTCACGTGTGAAGTTAGAGTGGTTTTACATTAGAGAATACTTGCTGCTTGTACAGTTGGCTCATACCACAGACATCTGTCAGGCACCTAGAGGATTGTACACCGGTTGGCTCAAAATATTGTAGCTGTGCCAATGCACTCAGGTACTGTATCAGGCCCTTTGGAGGCCACATACCGCAGCAATAATTTCGCTTCCTCTATTTAAAGCATATGATTGTGTTACGGCAATATAAAGCATGAGTATCAGACAGATTAGCACAGCAGCGACAGCAAAAATCTCATTTACAAATGTCAGCTTTTCAGCATTCCTCAGAGACTTCATTGCTGCAGTGTCTTGGTGTTAGAGGGCTGCTGAATATTAGAAAGTGGTAAACTCGTGGGAACTGTTGTTTTCTTGAAAGCCATTTTGTGAAGTGTAAGGCACAACTGTTTTTTCCCTTTAGAATATCACAGTCCAGAGAAAATGTTTAGGAATGACTGGATTCAGGTCATGCTACCCATCCTATGGAAACACAAAAGAAGAATATGACATATAAGGCAATATCTATTTTCTGCTTCACTGGAATTTTTAAAGTCAGAATTTACATTCTTCTTTCCAATACACAGTCACCATGCCCCAAACTGATCTACTCTGACCAGGTTTGTTTTAAATCAATTTTGGTTCCTTAGTGAGCACACTGAGCAAACGACCACTTGTACTTCAGAGGCTACAAAATCAATTGCAAGAAAATACAAGCAATTCGAATGGCTTCTCCAAATGAAATTGTACTCTGTTGTACAGCACAAAATTCAGAAGGAGGCAATATGCAGCTAAGAAGCTGAAAGTGTAAGCAATCACTAAGTCAAAAATTGTACTGATTGGTAGCAATGCAAAACATACATGATACAGTCAATTAGGTGCCAGCTTTAACTGTATTTTTTATTCCACAAGTTACAGCCTTTGTAGTTGAAGTAAAAGGGCTAGATTGACAAGGTTAAAAAAAAAAGACTGAAAGGAAAAGAACTCTATGTGGCTTTTTGTTTTTTCTTTTTAAAAAATTTAAACCATTTGTTGTTCTAATATCACAAGTGTACTAAAAATGGTATTGATCTTCCACTATAAAGAAAATTTTATTTTCAGTTTTTCTTACTTAGATAATAGAAGCTTAGTTTAAACTGAGTTTCTGTCATGTAATATTTTAACAGTGCATCAGAAATTCCTAGCTTTTTTTCCAAGTTGGCAATTGTATAAAGGCCAAGAACAGAGTGGAAAGGGGGGCAAAAAAGTCTTTTTGCATGAAAGACTAAGATGGCACTACATAAATGAAGAACAAAGCATGCATGATGCTTTGCCAGCACATTAAAAAAAGACAGATTGTTGCTCCATTTTTTATCTTATCAGAAAAGTGATACTTTAAATTAGAGATAGTTCACTGAGCCATAATAAATAAGGATTAATCATCATTGAAATAGGGGAGGCAGTCAGAAAATTATTAAAAATTTTTAATACTTTGAACTTTCACAAACAAGCCAGTCTAAAAGAAAAAGAAAAAGAAGAAGGAAAAAAAAAAAAAAAAAGGTGAACAAGCTAAAGCATGTATCTTTAAATAAAGACTCTTACCAGGCTACATAGCTTTGGTATCTCACATCATTAAGTTCTACTCTGGTTTTCTGGTGGACACTCAAGATGCAGAAAAGACAGCACCATTTCCCATGGGGAAGGTGATCAACCTTCTTTCATTTTTATTGCAATTTTCTCATGTCCTAGTGCAATACAGCAGAATGCTTATCTCATAGTACGCACCTTGGTGTTCACCCTTCGTCGTCTGTTTTCCCACAGATAGCTCCCCACTTGATGGAACTTTGACAGCTACCTTTTTAATGGAAGAATTAATATTGATATCTAGCAGTAAGTTATCTGAATTTTACTGAATCACAGAATAGAACACATGTACAACTACTTTCAGATCAACTAATGTGACTTGTGTATAATCGAGATTTTTTCCTTAGATGGAGGATTAGTTCAAACACATTACAAGCTAATACAAAGGTATGCCAAAGATTTTGGCATTTACCATCATTATATGCATTGGGGGTGGCGCTCTCAGAGTAAAAAATGTTTGCTAATCAGCAGGGACTTGATTTTGCACCTGACTTTTGTGTGGAAATGTACCTCTTCAGAAACAGATAGAAAGCATGAATTAAAAACAAGGGAAATTGTGCGCTTAAGAATGTTTCTGCCAAAACACATCCCTGTTTAGCACCACTGTGCATTTCAAATCTGTCAGATTGATCACCGTCACATTAAACTTGCATGACACTGTGAGAAGATCCAGTCAGACTAAGATGAGGATTAGAGGGAAAACAACTCTTTCCAGTGTCTGGAAAATTCCTGCTGTCAAGATTGAAGTCTGTATGACCTCTGTGAAAGCCAAGTAAGAGACTTCTTTATCCCAGACACTTTTTTTTTGCAACTGTCTTACAGCAAAGACTATGTTAATAGTTGATCTACAGCATAGACTCTGGATATACCCATTCTGCAAGAACTTGCAATCTCTTGAGGGTAATTTATACCGAAGGCTTGCCAAAATCCCTTATGACTATCTTGCTCATATTTATACATTATTATGAGTTAGTATCCTTCATATCTTTGCTCCCTCTAGCAGTAAAGCAACATACCACACAGATGTTTAAGCATCACCTGTCTTTCTAGGTTCAGTGTTCATTATTTACTGCAGGCTTCCAAAGTACAAGGCAATGTAAGCACAATTACGGAAAAATTTCTATTAAATGTCAAACTTCTTTGGCAAATGCAATAAAAAAATACATTATAAAGGTGTTTAGGTTGTGAAGGAAAGAGAAGACAAAATTTTTTACCAATATTAGGGATCATATTACAATAGTGGAAATAGTAAGGCTAACATTCATATCCGCCACACTTCCTTTTCCTTCTCTGTTATTCTTTTCCCTGACACACAGTATCTGTAGCACAAATATCTGTATCCCTGTGTAATCCCACTATATATATTCAATTGCAATTGTCAACCACATTTGGCTGGGGGCAAGTGTGAAGGAAGGATAATCTTGAGGTTTCAGTACAAAAACAAGTGTAAGGAGATCTGGTTTCTACTCTCTCCATAAGTGTGAATGTGTTTATCTATCTCACTGGGGTACTGTGAAGACTAAAATTGATCACCTGAGATCTCTGGGGCAAACACAACATTAGTTTGATGTTTTATTATTATTATAAGATGACAGAACTCCAATTTCAATAAGTTCCTTTATTACATATAGCTCCTGCCCTTTGTTCTATGACATACAGCTCAGATACAGGAAGAAAAACCACCTTCAGCTAAACGTTATGTCCTTCCCTCCCCCCACCCTGCATAGCGGCAGGACTTTATCCTTGTTTGATTATTTGGCTCTCACCCCAAGTGTTTACCAAGACTATAGTTACGCTAGTGAACTCGCAGCTGCAATCCACTCCCGGTGTGGTCTGTTAGGGGGTAATAACTGAGCTTAGTATAGACAAAGATACAATGTTTAAAAATTTTCTGTCACAGAGGTAATACCACATACAAGATGCCTGTGCCACAGCTGTCAATGCTGCTACCAAGGATGCACATGCACCAGCAGTGAATTATAGCAACAGAGGTTATTAGTGGTGCAAAATTATTCAGTGTTTAACTGCTGTCTTGCTTCTGTGTGTAGTACTTACTATTGCTGAAATTTAACTATTGCTGAAATTTAACTAAGTCAGCCGAGTAGTTTGGCAGTATGGCTTACTCTCCGACCCTAACTTGGGGAAGAAAAAAACAAAAGAAAGAAAGAAAGAAGCAGCCAATGCTCTAGTAAGAATAATGCCTTTTAAATCTAATGTTGTTAGAAAGAGAGTGAAGACAAGGAAACAGAGGTCTTTGGCAGTCCCCATCTTCCCACTAGATCCATGAAGCACTTAATGGCAACGGCACAAGGGAAAACAGCTCCTTAAGACAGGAGACAGGAAAGCCCTTTCTCACAAGGTCAATAGGAGAGGAACTATCCCTGCTCACAGATTCCTACAGGAATAGAGAAAATGGCAGAAAAGAACTAACCATTTCTCCCTAAGAAGCCCTTCTCCCCACTTTCGACCCTAGAGAGCATAACTGTCTCCAAATTTAATTAAGGAGGAACTCTTTTGCCTCCTTTGCAAACAGGAACCATAAATTAATGTGTTCTCTGTAATGATGCATCCTCTTCATTATCACCAGAAGGAAAAACCCTATGGGCCTACGTACTCATGCTACCTTATTTTCTTTCATACCAAAAAGTGCAGAGAACTTGCTTATGCAGGATTCAAGAGCCTTTTGCTGAAACCTGAGATTTTAATTAGTTTTGGCACAAGTCACAATATACAGAAGTCAAGAGGAAATCTTGCATATGCAAGAATCCTGTTGACAACTTCTAAAGTAACTTAATAGAACTTAATTTTTCCTCCCCTGTTCATAGTTTTACCTCCTGCTAAACTTAAGTCCTTTTGATCTATTATCCTGCACACAAACTGTGCCTCTTATATCTGGTGGTTTAAACACTTCTGCCCTTCTGAACAGGCACAGATGCCAGTATTTTATCTGCAATTCTTGTTTGAAGAGGTATCAGTAATGCAGTATTTAGTATTTTTGTATTTTAACTTCTTTCCCTTACGCACATTAGTCCTTGAATAAAAGAATTCAGAGATCATTACTGAGTGACCTCTGTTCAGACACGAAGCCATGCAATTCCTATTACTCGCCTAATCATGCGGTCAAGCAACTGCAATACTTGAGCTATACTCCATACTTTGTGCTATGTATGAATTGTCAATGACATCATTACAAAGACCAACTATAATTCAGAGCAAGTCTAAGTATTATATTCAAAATGCCCAAGCCCCCTCTCACCAGTCCTTCCACCATTAATCCTACGAACCTGGACAGGTGCTGGTTGCTGATTTCTCAAAAGAAAAACTATCACTGATACCACTGGAGAATGTTTAGTGATATTTAACAACACAGAAATAAATTCTGTAGAGCAAAAACAAAATACCAACCCTCCCCACTGCGCATGCACACATTTTGGGAAAAGGGACATATAATGAAAGTTCTCTCTCTTTTTACTCAAGGAAAAAGTAGAAAGTTCACCCCATCCATATCTGGATAGCCTTACCTGAAGAGACAAGGAGCTACAAGAAGTAACTGAGAACCAGATAAGACCTTTTCTTCCTAGCCTTGTTTTGCTTTTAGTAAATAACATTCTTTTGCAGTTCTATAGATCTCTGTGGGCTGGGGCAAGCAAACCTGAAAAACGTGTTTTCTTATGTATTTAAATACTGAATATCACAAAGTTAGTCACTTCCAAACTCTGTACCTTTTCACTCTACCACAAGCGCACTTTGTTTGCCTTTTTAAGTTATCCCAGCCATTTTATATTAGCACTGATTTCTTCTGACAAGAATCTGATTTCTGAGTACAGATCACTGATTTCTTCTGATGTGTATTCCTAACAGCTAAACTAAAATACTTTGACTCAGTTTTCTGGTGACCATCCTTTACCCTTGACAGATCAGAAAGATTTTTAATCACTTTGTTCTTCGTAGGATTTAAATGAGCTGTAGAGGCAGAAGGCCAGTCTATTAAAGCAGTACATTAATCCACCACACTCCATTCGAGCAGCAATTTCTGTTTCTAAAAATATACCTGTACATTCTGTTTTTTTATTTTGTCTGTTTATTTTGAAAGAAACATATGACTTGACCTTGTACTTCAATACTTGGCAGAGGTGCCAGTGTTACAGAGGTAACTTTTTACTGTGGCTTACAGTGACTGAGAAACCAGCTCTTGTTAGAAATGAAAACTTGCCAATACACTTTGTCAATGCTGGATAGACTCAGGTGGCTAAAGAGGCATCTAGTATACTAATATTCTACATCATAACATTTAGCTGTATCTTATTATTATAATAAGAATATATTTACATTATAAAAGTATGTATCTCATTTCAAGAAGTAAATACTGCCTCCTTCCGTATATAATGTTCTAATATGGAATTAAATAGTTTATGCTGGAATACTAAGCAAATTATACTTGCTACAAAAAGCAGGAGAATTCAATAAATGGTTAAAGTAAGTTTTAGTAACTTGATCCTTTTCCCATTAAGGTAAACAGGAACATTTGGTCATTTCAATCACTGCAAGCAAGATCAGTCCTCAGACACTGATGTATTAATGACTTTGTAAACCCTTAGTTCAGAGATGACCTTTTCTAGAAGTTGGGGCGGAGGGGGGGAGAAGAATAATTGACTGTGCAAAACCAAATTTCTGTACTGCTGTTTGCATTTTGCATTTCATTTGGATCACATCAGAGTAACCAAGACTAAAATTTGACCTAAAACCAACAACTTTATGTCCTTTCCACTAATGCAGCTAATAGAGGAATTAACATCCACATACAATTCAAATAAATATGTTACATAGATTGAACTCAAGTTTAAGCTTCTAAAAACCTGATTACATCAGAAGATGATTTGTGACTCTTGGGCTCAGAAACTTTAGGCTAAGAAGGATGTCCTGTGCCATTAGGTCCAGTCCCTTGCCACTGCAGACACCATACTATACGATTCCCTTAATAATTTTTTAGACTAGAGAAGATAAAATAAAAATGAAAAAGTAGTTAAAAATATCTCCCTCCTACCACTATGTCTTTGCAGGGCACCTCCTTTCTTCCAGATTTGTTCTCAACCCCTGCTCACTGACTGCAGATTTTAACTCAGGTTACTGCTAATCTTACACAGTCCCCCCAGGTCCCTGGGAAACATCTCTGTTTCATCATTAGAGAACCTTCATACTGGGTTATACCAAAAGCCCGTCCTGTCTTTGACATTGGCCTAAAGCAGGTGGCCTTAGAAAAAACCCAAGAATAGAGGAAGCATATGGTAATACTTTCCCTGTATACAGCCCCAAGCTCCACCCACGTGTGGCTCTGGAACTTCCAGAAATAGCTTCTATTCATTCAGCAACTCTCAACGGATTTTTCTGCTATGATCTCGAACTCTTGAAGGCTATTATAAGCTTGCAGCATTTACAGCTTCCAGTAACAAAGGAGTTTCACAGTTTAAGTGCAGGTGTGAAAAGCTATGTCCTTTGTTTGGTATTCTGTAAATTGCTAGCTTTGTTTAATGTCTTCCGTTCTTAGGCTGGAAGAGACAGCGAACAATTGATCTATGTCCTATTCTTCCTCTGTGGTCTCCTTCCAGGACGACAGCCCTAGCATATGTAGTTGTTCCTTGTAAAGACATTATTCCAAACCTATGATCACTCTTGCTACCCTTTTCTGAATTTTTTCCAGTTCTACCACACATTAAGGGCACACAACATAACTGAAGGAGTGAACCACAGTTTTACATGGTAATACATGTTCTGCTCTAATCTCTTTTTTTTCCCCAGTCATTTCTGACATTACTTTTGCTTTCTAACTGCTACTGAGCATTAAGCTGAGTTTATAATGGTTCCGTGAAAAGATTGAAGTCTAGTCAGAGTGGTAACGATCTGCTCACATGATTATATATATGAAATTCAGATTGTTTTTATCCACATGTATCACTTTACATTTACCTATGCTGAATTTCATACATTTTATTGCCAGTGACTGTGCCTTGTAAAGCCCATATGCAATTCTTCTGAGTGGGCCCTCATCTTTATTACCCCAATTAACTAAGTATCATTAGCAGACTATCAACTTATCATTCACTCCCTTTTCTAGGTCACCAATGACTAAGTTGGACAACACAGAAGCCTACTGAACTCCATTGGCGACATTTATTCACACCCTTTAGTCTTTCATAAATTCAAACACCTTTTCTTTATCCCAGAATTGCTTACAGGCCTTAAAAGTCTTTGGAAAACTGATTTAGGAAAACCTTTCACAAATCTGTGTTGATTGCATTAACCAGATATCCCCTTTTCACTTCTTTATGGAGCCACAAAAGACAGACAAACCAACTGGCCAACCGACTAAAACCCTCCAGTAGGTTTACATGATAGAATTTCCTTTTACAAAGCCATGTTGATGCTTTCTCTATATTTTACCCCCAAATCCATTAGTTCTATGCTTCATATGATATGGATTTCAGGTTAACTGGTCTGTTGTCCCTTTGATCTCTCCCAGAATCCTTTAAAAAAATCTGCCAGTGCTTCAGCCACCTTCCCTCCTTCTAGTACCAAAACAATTTAGCCAAGGAGGCTTCACACTACAGTCATCATTTACTCTTTTTTCCCTTCCTTGCGTGCCTTTAGATCTCTCAAACAAACAACATGCAATCCAACAAAAATCGTTAGCATTTACCTTAGAGCCCTGGCTGCATCCTGCTCCAGACCAGCCACCCCACATCAGCTTGTGCCAGCTCACCACCTACTGAACACCTGTTTCACAGCCTGCTGGCATCACCTAGCCCTCTGCGAGTTCCCCTTCCCCCCAGGCATGCTCAGGTGCTCCTCAGGTGGGAGCAATCACCTCCTGCCCCAGGGACTTCCACCTGCTCTAATCATGCTCAACTTGGCCTTCTACAATGATTACATAAAATAAATTATAAGCAAAAGGTTTACTGCCCATCATAGATAAAATTTGGGGTTCTTAATCATCCAGACATCTGTTTGGGAAGGAATGCAACAGAGAAGGGAAATCATGTGAGACTGACCTAATTTTCTTCACATCAGCCTGACACTGAGCAAAGAGAAACAAGAATAGTGCTCATTTCCTCCTAAATGGAAGCACTGCCGTTTGAGGTGTTCTAGGATGTTTTGCCCACCCTCCAAATACTGCTCCAACATGGTGCCAATCTCCATCGGCTCTATTTCTTATCTGCCAGCCGTTTGTGAATACTTTCGGGTATCATAATGGCACTAGATGTGTGTGTTTACATGCCCAAGTCACTCCCCAGATGCATACATCTTTACCAATAAGACATTAGTCACATGTAATATTTTCCTGAGCAAGCTGGGAAATGTGCTAGATGGAAGTACTACAGGATGAATGAAAGGCTGGTTGAGAAATGGCACTGAGATTCATTTATTGTCAAAATGACATAGGTATTAAGTGAAGATGTCTAATGTTTGCTACTATCCAAAGCTATCATTAATGAAATGGAAATATGCTTATTAAATTTACAGACAATACCTAATGGGAGGGATTGATTGTTTGTTGGAGGACAGACTAGAGTTCAAAATGGTCCTGACAATGAGAACAGGAAAAAACAGAATTTTCTTCCACAGGGAAAAGTGAAATCAGGCAGGAATAATTAATTGCACAAATACAGAATATGGAACTCTTTAGGTAGCTTCTTCAAAGCAAAGAATCTGAGGATACAGTGGATCATAAACCAGATACTATTTAACAGTGTCCTTCTGTTGCAGAAGAGGCAAGTTCCATGCTGGGATGCATAAACAAAAGTGGAGCTGCTAAGTAATGCCTTTGTTCTGCTACAAATGCAAGGCCTTAGCTAGAATACTGGGCTTTGTTTTGAGTGCCACACTTCCAGAAAGACGTGGACCAGCTGAAAAGAGTCCAGGGGGAACAAGAAGAAAGATGCTAGGTCTAGAAAATTTGCTAATGCAGAAAGATTGAATGAATTAGGATTGCTTAGCCTGGAAGGGATGACTACTAGGAAGGTGGATATAATAGCCTTCAGATTGATAAAAGGACATTGCAAAGAGGAAGGGAATCATTTGTTCTTCTTTTCCATGTCAATGCTGCTTAAGACAAGTAGTAATAAGTTTAAATCGCAACCAGGCAGATTCATATTAGATATTATGAAACATTTTCAGCAATAAGAATAGTGAAGCACTGGAACTGACTGCCTAGGGAGGTTTAAAAGCAGATTCAAGAAGCATCTGTCTGACGAATGGACTAGATGATCTCTTAAGATCTCTTTAAGCCTTAAAGTCCCTCATTTGCATTCCTAAAGTCAATAACTTTAGCCAGGAATGAACATACAGGTTGACTCATTTTATATAAACCTTCTTTAAGCAGGATATATTTTTGCCCACATATTGAATTTCCAGATCAAAATTCCACTTTCAGTTGTCTCAAAGAACTGTAGTAAACAAATAACTTTCTTCCAGTGTCAATCAGAAAGGCTGTTTGTTTCTTTGGACTTGCTAGTCCTATCATAGTTCCTATATTCACTTCCTCTAATAAATTATATAAAACTCCTTTTCTCCGTATGTTGTTCTACACGATTCACTTTATTTGGTGACTTCATTATTGCTGATTTCATAAAGCAAAGCTTGATAATGAAAAAAATACATTTTGCTGGCACATTAAACATGCTTTTAGAGTTAATTCTCCATTGAGTTGTCATTATGGGAATAGCAAATATACCAAGTGAACTGAAATTTTCATGATAATTCAAAATACTTCCCTCAGCTGAGAATTACTGTAACCACGGAAAACATGCCCGCAAACTACTGGTTTGTTTGGGATTTCTCATTAGAAAAATGCTCATTGTTTAGGGTAAGGCATTAGTGGGCAAAACAGTGTTCCAGCCAGCTACCTAAGCATGCACGAATGCATAGGTCAGTCCAAAACTTACAGCAGCTGCTCCTGTTCTTTGAGGCAATCTTTGGTGTGTTTGCACAGGCGGGTGCAAAAAGATCTATGTTTGCTCTCTGCACTCACGGTGGTGATTTCTGGAGACAGTGTAGCCCCCTTTTTTGTGCTGGATCTGAACTATGTTGCCAGGCTAGAGCGCCAACAGAGCAAGGCTGGACATGCCTTCATCCATCCATGCCTCCATCCATGTAGGCAACTACACTTTATTGCTCTCTGGAAATCTAGCCTCTCCTCTATCCAGAATAAATGACATTTTTCTTGTTGCATTACTCACACTTGGATTTTTCTGTGTGTAAGAGTCTGTACCTGCAAGGGTCTCCAGTAATGCAGTAATAACATTACCACTGGAGAAAAAGAGAAGAGCATGACCTTCTGCATCTTGATTGCAGCATTTTACCTTTTCAGTTTTTTTCCAGCCCAATGATTTTACTTTCAGCTTTCCCTCTAAAGGCTGAAACAGTAAATACCTTTCATACTCAAGTTATTTTGGTTTATCAGCATACAGAATGTAAGGTAGGCCAACAGTTTTATGCAGAAGTTAGACTTCAGGAGGAAAAGGAAGATGTTTTACAATGGAAAAATTCACCTGCCACCTTGCAAGCGCATGTGTTTCTTGCCTATGTTGGCAGCAAGGAAGTAACCTCTGGCTATTGCTTCATGAAAGTCCTCTATCAATGTGCTCAAAAATTACTACTAAACATTGCCAATTCTGGAATCGTTTCATTGAAAATAAATTTGTTCATGTTGTATTTCTGTATCTTTTTCTGTATTAGCATGAATGACTAAAAAATAACAGTGGCAGAAAGAGCTGCAGATAAGACAGAAAGAAGAAAAGAAACGACTAGAAGAAGAGCTTCAGCAAAAACAAAGAAAAGAGGATGAGCACTCCAGAGACATTATGAAAAGATGAAAATAATACTATGCGAGAAATGCATAGCTGCAAGTGTATGTGGTATCTTTCAAACAAAAAGATGAGACTCATAAATCAAGAGTAGTCAACTGTTAATATTTCGCTAACCAGCATAAATCAGCACTCTAATATCTAACTTCAATTTAATCCTGACATTTTTAGTGTATGTGAAAAACAACAATTCTGAACAGTGGCTGATTTTGCTTTGCTTGTAAACTTAGCAGTAGTGTGGCCTCTAGAAGGCCCTTTTATTCTGGGACTTCAGCAGCAGAAGCTGTTGTTGAGTTGCTGATACAGGTATTTGTTATTCCCTTTCACAGCCTGAAGCACAGATGCTTCCGGCATGAAAGAATGTGACTGTAGTGCCATAGCTTTGAAAATCATGGGCAGCTACACTAACTGTGGAATAATCCAGGCACTTACGTGGTATTCCCCTGGGAGTTTGGAAGAATTTATTGTCATGGCACTGTAGAGACAGCAAATGGCCACACTAGTTGCACTGCATATCTCAGCTATAAGCAAGCCTCTTGCTCACTCTTCCCTGAAATGTAAAAAATTGATTTTGACATATTTCGGAAAATTTTTTTTGAATTCTTATGTTTTTGCCTTCATGAATTAAACTTCGTATTTTCACTTCCAGCATACTCAAATATGAAGTAAAAGCTTCCAAACATTATGTGGTTTTGGTCCCACCTGGGAGAAATCAGTAAGATTTTCGTGATTTCCTCTCATAACCATCAACCAAGATAAGTCATGCATCTTCCACATTTATTTTGGACTTGTTAATGTTCGTGCATCTAGGCCCCATTTGGATTCTAAATTAAACTTGGCAAGGAAGTTCATTAAGTGGCCTAAAGCTTCAGTTATTATCTAACCACAGAAATGCTGAGCATTCATCACTTCATCACACTCCATCACAACAGAATTTCTTCTGTTTTGAAGAATAGCGAATATAGCTACAGCAACAAGGACTCTCCCTAGAGTGCAGTTTTCCAGTTATATTTTTTTGAGTATTATAATTAGTGTTTCTTTCAATTAACTCTTGACTTATGATCACACAGCATATTTTATCATTTATAAATAGAAGCAGTTGTTATTCATTACTAAACAATTAAATATGAATTAGCTGTAAATAATTTATATGAAGCATTTAAGAATGATCTCATAGAAGTAAAGCTTCGGCTAAACCTTGCCTGTATCACACAGAATCTAAGAACGAAATTGTCTGTAACATCTGTCAAGTATTTTAGAAATTAATTTAAATATAATTCTTGAAAGGCAGAGATTTTTAAGGGATCTGTAAGAATAGACCAGAGCTGTAAAGTTCGTCTAATCCATCCAGTTTCTTGCTGACAACAGCATTTACCATTTACCAAAGCTGAATGCCTAGCTGCACTATTGCAAATTTTCTAAGTGATTGTACACTTCCATTATCTGATGATCTAAGTCTTAAAGTCAATCATTAAGCCAATCACTACAGTGACGAATGAAGCAGTCCACACTTCTCTAAGTACACATATTTCAAGTCACTCAATATAATGCTATGCTGATTCCTTAAAGGGGTTCATATCACATAGCTGGAAAGTTGTTTTTATACATTTGTGTAACCTAAGGTTTTCTCAAGGCCTGGGAGCAAAGCCTACAACTATCTGTAGATCAGGGAAGGCCCAGAAACTTTGCAATGTTCCCCGAGGTCCTCTTGCTGTGTGCCACTCTCTCTTCATGACACAGCCTGACTCTGGCAGAAGTCAGTCTGTGTTGTATACTAAGCCTAGCAGCTGTCCTGAGCTTTGTCCTGAGGCACAAAAGGAAACTCTTCCCTGGCCCAGATGAACTCACAGGAGTTCATGCTGACCGGTGCAATTAGTATAACACCAATCCCTTTGAGAAACTCCCATCAGAGTAAGTGTGCAATGCTAGGAAGCACAGTTAGCACATTCACCTTGTCCTTTCCAATCCCGCTGGTCTCTTTCCACCGACATACAGTCCTGACCACCAGAATGGCAATAAAGCACTATCTGCAGCATTGGGAAAAGGGAGAGTTTTACATTGCACTGCTATTGTAGCAGTGTATAGGCTAGTTAATTCCTGATTTAGTCTGGTGTCAGAGAAAAATTCACATCCTCTGGTAGAGCTGATATGGATTCTCCTTGTTAGTATCAAAAAGAATTACATCAAAACACAATCAACACTTTAAAAAGTCTCTCAACCATCAGCATATCTCCTTCTGTTATACATAGCAGGAGATCCACTCAGCAGAACTTTGAACGCTTTATCTCAGTGCTGCCACAGCACTGATACAGCTTATCACCCCCACTCCTGGGGATGAAGAGGAGATGTTTGTTTGTCAGTCTCTGGATCTTAATGTTGGGAAGGTTTTTTCTTATGGATTCAACCCTGATTCAGCACATAAATCATAGGTTGAATACCTCTGGTTTAAGAGATTTTGAAAACTCAGTACTATAGTGCTAGTGGTCTTCCGTTCTGGCAGAGTATGCACTTCTGGAATCTTATTTATAAACATCAATGCTAACTTTGAAATGTCATATTTCCTACTAGAAATTCAAGATATTCACTGAGTTTTGCAAATGCCACTGACGATTCTTTTGCTTCTGAGCAAGCTGTAGTTTTCTTAGTGAGGCACCAGATTTGCAGGGTCATTTAGCTTCAGTATTATTTACAAGCACTTATAAAGCCCCTGTCTAAGGACTAATTTCCATATTACCTGCTGCCATACAGCTTTTTTATTTTCTCTCATTATTTGGGAAAATAAACAAACAAAAATATTTTAATTTTCTCAATTAAAAATAATGGGCAAATGTGTTCAGAGAGGGAAGGTATACTTTATTTGTTTTCCTGATTACGTACTTGGCCAGATTTATGGCTCTGATCCTTTCCCTTTATGATAAATGTCTGCAGATGTATTTGGCTCTTACAGATGCCCCAGCAGGCCTCGTCATTTCACTAGGGCCACTTTGGCAATACAAATAAGCCACAAAATGTTAATTTTGCTACTGTAAAGTTAGAAAGGAAATGCTTTTTTGTATTTCAGCTATTTCTCACAGACCAATTGTTTCTCATGTTTTCTAATCTCTCACATAGCTGAGGGGACTCATTTTCTCCTGTTCCACAATGAAATGAGAATGAACTGACCCCAAAGCAGCTGAAAACCCTTTGGTTACAGCACTTGCCAAGAAAATGGGGCATTAAAATTAAGTCCCCTGAAGGGAGTGTTGAACTTTAGTCCCCACAGGCAATGGCTCTAATCACGATGCTACTGACAGTTCAGAAGTGTCTCTCTGTACCTTCAGTTTTGACTAGAAATTGCATCCTAGACACAAGAGAATTTTCTGACAATTTTTTTTGGACAAACACCGTCTGTGAAAAGTTTCAGATTTAACAAATTATTGTTCTGTGATGAAACTCACTCAGAAAAAATCCCAACCGTTTCTAACATACATTCATGTTAGGTCACCCAGAAACAACAGTATGTCACAGATCAAAACTACTTCTCTGCACCACTTGTAGTTTCTCTGTTAGCTAAACTGTTCTGGAGATGCTAGAGAAGACTGCTATAATCTATTATTTGTACTGATTATTTGATTTAAACAATCAACTACAATTTAATATATGATGGTTTACTGAAGTTCACATTCATATGGAGTCTCTTTATAGGAGGTAACATTTTGGTAGATTCAAATCCCCAAATGAATGCAATGAGGCAGCATTCTTCAAAGTGCTGTGTATTAACAACTTGCAAAGGTAAAGCCAAGCCAAAACAAAAAACAGCAAACAATAACAAAAGCAAGGTAGAATATACAAACTGTACAGCATTTCCATTCACACAACTCACTGTGGAAAGACAGGATGTTAGCTGATGATACCATCTTGGAGGTTACGTCTTCTAGAACGCCTTATCTTTTATGTGCTGTCTGACCTTTCTATTTAACTTACCGTAAGTCATATTGATTCAAATCCTTTGTTTTTATTATCTTTCCTTCTGCACCTTACAGTATCATTCGTTGCTCTGTCTCTATTGGCTACCTCTAACAAATGAAAACTTGCTATAGCACAATTCAACATTTTCATACTTTCTCCCAACAAACTTTCTACAAGTATTAATTGCTCAGAATTCCAATTAAAAGACTGAATATAGGGACACAGACCATTTGATATTTTTTCTGGTGGACCTGTGGTCACTTAAGTAAAAGTAAAATATGCTTATATCAACCTCTGACCTCATTAAAAGCCAGCTCCTCTGCTACTGTGAGTGTTTTATGCCTGTACTTCTTACTTGCTTTACAGCAAAGCCCTAATTCTGCAGCTGCCAGCAAGCCAAATAAAAGTTTTGCTTAAATCAGAGTAATGAAAACAGTCCCTAGAAACCTTCCCTTTATATAGAAAAAGGAATTTATATATAAAGACAAATCACGGAAAAAGAGGGCTGTATCACTGATTTATAACCACCAATTGTCTACAGTCATACCGCTGTATATGGAAAAAAACAAATTAAAATCAAGTCAAATTAGTATAAAGTCAACAAATAACTTATAAAATCTATAATCAGCTTTCTATATGTAGTTATTTGGGCTGAAATAGACAAGGAAAGTGGTGGGTGAGTGGTGGAAAAGTTGATATTATAGCCACCCCCCAAACTGACAAACAGTCAAGGGTCAAAATCCATGCAGCTAATAACAATGGGAGGTGGCAGGATGGATTTTGCTTTTGTTTCTCCAACCTATTGTGTGTGGCTTGCAGCAGACCGTAGGAACTGCCTTATGTGGTATAGCTCTATACAGTCCCCCCATGGACTAGAGAATTGACTGGTAGAGCTGTTCACAAAAAGGCTTGTTATTACATCCAAGAATAATTTGAATTTGTAATAAAAAAATCAAACACTTCTTTATTGTCCAGTTTACTCTAAAGATAGTTGTTTTTTAGTTTTTGTTTTTTTTAGAAAAAGTGGTCAAGTCCATGGAAAATTTGTAACTCAACAAAATAATTTGCCTTTGAGCAGAGTCTCAAGGAAAAATACTCAGTTTTACTTGGTGCCTCTCATCCAATCATCTTACTGCTGACACCTAATTTGTGCTCCCGGTTGTACACAAACATCTGCTGCTGCACTTGCAAGCTAGCCATTCGCCCATTTAGCCATGAAATTATCCATTTTGTTTGTTTAAATACAGATTTCAATATCTATAAATAATATAAATACATTTTCCATTATTGTTTTGAGGGTAGTTGAAGATTTGAACCAGGACTGTCCAAAATTATGCTTTAATACATTTTGTATGTATAAAGGCTGTCTGTACAGTCCTTCTGATATCAATAAGTAACTCATTGCTTTTTTTTAAGTACTTTGGAATGTCTTGAACCTGACAGGCTCAATATAAAACCAAATTCAATTCAATTTAATTTTTAATATATCTGTATAAATCCCTATGAGGTTCTATTACAATTCTTCCCTCCAGCACAAATACTTCCTCCTCCTTAACAAAGTTTGCAGCTGTGTTACAAAGTCACAGATTCTAAATACTGTCTCATGATACAGTTTTAAAGTCTCCTGGGTGACTGATTGTCCCTCTCTCCCAGCTGCAAAGCTGACATTATAAACGCTGACATTTCAGTGATAGATGAATCTGTATAGATCAAAACACAAATATGGGGCATTTCCAGTTAGCCTGCCAAATCCTAATAAAAGAGATTTTTTATATCTGGAGGCATAGTTATGGATTAGTAGAGTTTTAGCTTATGGAGTAGTGTTAAAGAGGGAATTTCACACAAGGGGAAACTTACACTTTGCTTAAAACCTAGCTCTATTTCCCTTTCGCATGCTTTGAACAATTTTCCTGGCTCCAATCTGTTTACTAATTATCAAAGAAATTTGTTGTTTAAATGCGAGTTTTCTCCAGTGACGGTTTTATGCCAGATATGCAGCATGTGACTACTAAGGAGTCCCCACCCTACTGCTGTAAAAACTCAGATGAAACGAGAGTTGGCACCTTTGTTCTGAGAATGCTGTCAATCTAGCTTCTTGCATAAACACAAATGTTCACTTTAAAAGCTTAGAGTGTTAAGGTCTTTCAGATGAGAAGTGTCAAGCGTTATGACATATTATTAGAAGTATTTTTCTTTTATTTACAGCATACTTTGAAACAAATCTTACACGGGTGTAAATCTGCCAGTGAAGTCAATGGAGCTATACTGATTTAGAGTCCCTGATGATTTGGCCTTGTGATTTGAAATCACTACTAGGAAAGAATAACTAGGGTGTCTGGGTTAAAAAGGATGTGAATGGATTCTGTAATACTGATAATTATATCAGTACTTAATACTTTGTCAAACACAGATGGCTCTATAAAAGGCTATGAAAACATAGAACTGAAAACCAACTCTGTTGAAATAAATAGAAAAGATGATATGGTTTTATATAGGAGGCAGGGATGGATAGGATCTTATTCTGTGGGGTTTTTTTTTTTCAGATTTATGGATTTTGGTCAAGATCAACAAAGGGACTGTCAAAAGACTGAAGGAAACAGATCTCACTTTATCTCCCTCTATACAGTAGAAGTGCTGAGCGTCTCAGGAGGCTTCACAGCCAGCTTCGTAAAAGCCAGATTATTCTGATAAGAATTGTACTCTTGAACTCTTTTCCAAAACCGTTTTGAATACTGAGCCTTTTCAGACCCATTCCATGCGTATCTTACTCTCTCATCGCTGATTAGAAGAATCTATCTTTTCAGCTATGTCATAAAAGAAGGCATAATCTTATGATTTGTCTAGAACACACAAATTCGTAATGTGTATTGCCTAGAGTAGAAGACTAACAAAAGCTAATCTTTCATGAAGCTTCAAGATTTCTAATCAGTCTTCGAACCTGAGAAGGTTGCCATCTTCTTTGAATGTTTTAAGTAGCTTTTAAGACACTCTTTTTAGGACTTGAGTGTCCCCCACTCAAGATTCAGAAAAGATTAAGGGGCAATCTTCTTGTACAGTCTTTACTGGACTGCAGCAGCATTACAACTGTCAAAAGAAAAGACTTTATGTATGCAAAATATTATCTATCAAGCACATCATCCTATCACATTCACATACAAGTAAGTTTGAATAAAATAGTTACAGCCTGCAGTAACGCAGGTAGTTGTATTACTTACTCCAGTTAGCTGCCTTACTTACTCCAGCAAAGAATTTAGCCTTTGCTTTTAAGGGATAAAAGGTCTAGAGGAGTTGCTTCAGTAAACAGACTAAAAATATGAAGCATAAGTAACAAAGCCAGTAATGTTTGCCAGAATCAGGCTGATGGTATTATTTGAGAGAAGATGGCTGATAATCAGTACTATGGATTGTAACATATAATCAATATTTATGTCTTGTCCTAAAACCAGGAAGGACATTGTGAGGTAATACACAAGAAATGGGGACACAGGAACAAAGAGGGACATATTTACAGCAGAAATACCAGAGGAAAGTAAACCTGTATTTAAGAAGACATTTCACCTGAGATGATGGCCACGACAGTAATTCATAGTTAATCTGTGATTATTTTAACTTTTCCCTCCTATTTCTAATAGGATAACTTCACAAAAATTTTGGTGACATCAGTGTTGCACTATGGATCTCATTTCTTCCTTTTTACTTGTTTTTTTTCTTGTATCACTGACTGAATAAGAAAATGCTAGTTGGCTAAAAACTAAAAGAAATCACTAAATCATTGTGAACAATTTATTTTGGGACAAGACAGAGCTATGTTCTTTCCTAAAACACCTTTCCCTATCCTTTTCAGTGAAGGAACAAAAGCTGAAAGCATGCAAGCCACAAGGAGTAGACCTTCAGAAGTATTTGGGTGTTGCAGTGCCAAACACTCAGTTGAATCCACAGCCCTAACAGGCATTCAATCTCCATTCAATGCAAGGGCAGTGTTAGGCACTTATAAAGGGATACTCAGAAACTGGATGAGTGGGAAGCTATCTAAGATAACAAATGAGATATCAAGAAAAGTAAAGGTGCACTTGGTGTGATCACAGCTTTGCACCTACTTCAACTCAGAATCCATGTCTGTGAACCCATTCTAGAAGCAGGCACCAAAGTCCCACCTGTGAAAAATAAGGAATCCATTTTTCCACAATACCCTAGAGCTGACTATTGGAAGACTCACATGGTAGGGGGGGACCTGGATTTAAAGCTGTATCTTGCTGATTAGAAACAGGGATTTTTTAGATTTTCTCTGAGGGAAAATATATTTTCATCCAGGCTACTGGTTGCTCTAAGTCAAGTTTTCCTCACTCCTTCCGTTTTGGAACTCTGGCATTTCATAGATATTTTTCATGAATATTTGTTGTAGCAGGAATTTGAATCTTGGCTTCCAGCATCCTATTTGAATGCTCTTAACTTGTGAGTTAGAGTCAATCATCTTCTCAGTGATCATACTTAGGCACCTTTTTTGAAAGGTGAGAGAGCTAAACTTTTCCCAGTTTGGCATTATCTGCCAACTAGCCCAGGTTGCTTCTGGCTCAGTGCAAATGCGGCTGGGTCTCCTTGTGCAACATACAGGGAGCCACAGTTGCTACTTCTGGGCCAAGGTTTCTACCAGTGAGTAAGGCAGTAAGAGACAGAGGCAAAAGGAAGGAGCTGAGATCTTCACTCACATGACACTGTTACAAGACAACCCTGAGAAGCTCAGAAAGAATGTTTGAAGTAGGTAGATTTGGATAACTTCTATCTTAGATAGAATTTGCTTAGCATGAGTAGCCGCACACTTGCTTAGCATAAGTAGCTAAATTTGCTGAAGCCTTAAGCCGCGCTCCTAGTTCGTTAAGAAAAGGCCTCAGAGCTGGTGCAGGCTGGAAAGATAAGGGAGTTACAAGCAGTCTGCATTCCTGTGCCCCACTCTCCAGAAGGGAGGATGCCAAGGCTGAGAAATAAGGCCTGTTTGGACGCCAGGACCTTGGGAAGTAAAAAGCTTCCTCTCACTGTTAAAACAGTGATGATTAAGGGGTCTGGATTATGTCTTCTTCCTCAGGGCCTTGGAAGATAACACCTACTGACCCAGCTGGGGCAGTGTTAATTAATTGATCAGGACCTTGAGAAGTAGGGGTGGGACCCAGGGAAATGTGAAGAAATCATTAACCAATCAGTGTGAAAGAGGAAGGAAGTCACAAATATGGCAATAAGAGGAAGGAAGTCACAAATATGGCAAATTTGATTGTATAAATGCTACCTGAAAAGTTGGGGTGGGGTGTGCTCGATTTGTGGGAGACCACCGAGCACCCAGGCTTGCGCAACTCTGAAATAAATAAATAAATGTCTCTCCTGAGTGTGTAATTATTGGCTCATTGCACACCGGGCAACGAATCCGCTTTTCGGACAACAACACTGCTAAAAAATAATGACATGCAGAAAGGGAGTTGCAGAGCAACATAACCTGAAGTTAAGGAGTATCTTTATGCATTTTGATTTAAGGTTCTAAATTTTTTAATTCCATTTCATCTTCTATCCTTTTACTGCATATGACATCAACTGTGTTCCTGTCTGCAGTACAAACTGTAGTTTGTACACAATGCTGTACTACAAATCTGTAGTACAAACTAGGACTTGGATAGGCACAAGATAGACATCAATGTTTAGATTCATTAGTCAGGCTACGGTCACTTTGGAGACATGGTTACAGAATACATCGGAAGCATTACACCCAGCAGCAACAAAACAAATCAGACACCTTTTCCATCACAGTATACATATAGCAGCGTAGTGGTGTATGCATCCACCCACAATGCTACTACAAATAGATAGGAATTATAAAATGGAAACGATGGCATAATCAATGCCCAGGGTGCTGTCAATCAGCTTTCACCAGCAGCTTTGTGTCAATATGTGTAAATTGCCTGGGTTCTGCACTATATGACCTTTTGCAAGGTCGATTCCTGAAGGACATTTTGAGGGAAAGAAATGTTAGCAATTTAATTTGACTTCAGAACCTAAAGATATGCATACGCGCTAGGTGGCTTTCTCCCTTAGAGATGCACTCTGTAACAAATTACCATTACCATTTGTATTTGGTGTCCAGTTTAATGAGTTGCTTCATGTTCATCTGCTATGCTGCATAGAAGAGACACTGAAAATAGTGCTATACAAAGTACAAAAAACTAAAACAACAAAAACACTGATGTATTTTTTGCCATTTTTTCACATAGAAAATTCTCTCTTTGAAAAAGGAATTCCTAAACTCATGTTCTACCTCTCAAAAAATACAAGAAACTTGGAGTTAAAAAAGGTTGGGGGATCTTTTTGTCTTGAAATCATGTAAACAAATCACATGTTAGCCCAAACATTACTTTTTTTACAAATAAGCCAGTTTGTTTGAATGACATATAAGAAAACAGCCAGTTCAACTCAAGTACAAAATCATTCCAAATGCCTTAAAAGTTACATCTGGTGATTTTAGCTTAATATCTAAAGATAGGAATATGCCAAGATACAAAGACATTTTTGGATATACTGATGGGGAAAGTAACCTCCATACAGCCTCTAAATTTATACTTAGCATCTTGGCCTCAAGGAAGTTATGGGATTTATAAATCTCTGTCTTACATGCTCCAGAGCGGGGGGTTATCTTCCTGACTAAGAATCTAATGGTTTGTTTCAGTGAACATCAGTTTATTTTTCCTCATCATAAATATTGACTTTGTCTTCCCCTTGTTCCACATTAATGTATTCCATCAATAAATAATGATATGCATCTCAACAGAAGTTAACATCTTATTACAACAGTTTTCCTAGTACCATAATAATCAAAAAGTCTTTTTAATCAGGATGGAAAACAAGATGATTATGGTTGTTCACAGGGCAATAAAAGTTTCTTTTTATTTCCTGCTCTACAATGACTGCTGACTGGAACCTTTCTGATATAAAGTATGCAATAAAAAGGGACAAGACTTTATCACAGTTCTGGTAGTCTTTGTTTAAAACTCCTCAGAACAGCTCTGGGCCGACATGTAAGTATTAGCTATGTAAAGATAAAGTGAGTGGAAAGCAGGAGGAAAAGCTCTCTCTCAGCTCCTTGCAACATATAATAGCTCACAATTTCTTTCTTTATTTATAGAATGCAACACCTCGTTTTCTTCATTGCAAGTGTGCTACAATATGTATATGGAGGTTGGATGAAAGCCAGCCTAAAATAAACAAAATTCAGTTGTGCAGTTTAGTGAGTGTGTGTGGCATGTGGATCAGGAAGAAGCAGCAGAGTGAGGAAAGCACATACTGGTATTTAAGGTTCCTAGCAATTCATGATAGATGCAGTCTGTCTCTATTATTTTTAGACTGTAACCAGAGTTTTGAACGATTGATGCTACCTGATGCTGGAAAATTAACTGGAATGAAAAACACCACCTCATTGAAGGGAACTGGAATAGAGTTGAAAAGATACAGGCAGTTACTCGGCATGCTTAAATTGTTTCATTTTCAGCAGCATTTAATTTAAGAGAATGGTTCTTCTGCAAAATACACAGTATAATGCTACTGATGTGGAAAAACAAATACTCTAGCCCATATCATCACAAAAGTACCTACTGAAATAGATGTCATCATAAATAATAAAAGTTTAAGAGCATCTTTTCCATTGAATCAGATAGATAGGAAAGATAAACTTGAAATACTGATTCTCTTTGTTCTAAAGTGTAATCAGGAATAGTTTTTAAATTTTATCTTTTTCTTTTTCACTACTCATAAATGGATCCATTGTCTATGTCTAGTATCCTACTGCACCCAGCTGATTGCCCACCATATCCCCCTGAAACCTGTAGGACCTTTTTCTGCTGTCCCTCCAGATCAGACCCTCTTTTTAAGCAGAGAATTCCAGACAACGTTTTTAGGACATAATCCTTTCAATCTCCTGTGAGATGCTGCTCTTTCAATTCAAATCTAACCAGGGAGGTTTGGGAAACATGCGGTCTAATTGCAACAGGGTTTTAATTGTCATGGAGATTTTGCTCAAAGAATGGCTTCCAATTGCAATAGGCAGAAATCCAGGCTCCTTGAAAAACTCCATGCCGTGTTTCAGTGGCTGGCAAGTTTACATGTGTCACTGTCACTTCTGTGTTTATTAAAAAACAAAAAAACAAAAATCCCCTCACCAACAATAATTTTTACTTTAACAGAGAAAAAGGGACATAAAGAGAACAACACTTACTCATATGAATGGTTGGTTTAACACACACTGAACAAATTGATGTATAAATTGGCTATGATAAATGCTTGTGCTAAATGTGGTTATTTATTATGTGTTCCATTACATAAATTGGTTGCAGAATTATAATAAATGCTCTTTATTAATCTTACCTTCCCTGTGGCTGGAGAATGACTTAAGGCAATTATCTTCAGTGTGGAACTCAATTCCATTATTGTTGATGGGCAGAAAAGGCCAGGCAGCCCTCTAATATTGCACAGACAGCCCAAAATCTCATGCTTTTGCTTTTTAGTATCCTGTATCTCACCTTGTCTTTCTATGCTGACATGGTGTGCTTCTGCATCTCTCTCCAAATACCATTACCTCTAGTCTCAGGAATTCTTGAGAACACAGTATCAAGGTGTAAGAAATAAGAAGTGATAATAATTTGATAGCTATTCTTTTTGCTATATATAAATTAAAAGACAAAGGAAATTTGGCTTGATCGCAGCATTTTCACCATACACTGAGTATAGCTCAGCTTTCAATTGTCTTTTGCATCATTATTTCACTCTAAAATTCCCTACAAAATTCCTGCACAGGAGGAAATCCAGACTGGGAGGAGTGCGATGGTGTATGCTTTAAGAAAAAACTTCAATTCCTGTTTGTATCATTTACTTAAGAACTAAGGTGCGACCAAAATGCATTTCTAGATTATTAAAGTGTGTAAATGATGTGTCTGTAGATTTTATGGTCCTGCTTCTGATCTGCACCAGGTTGACAGGGTGTAATTCAACTGGCAGGAATGAAACAATTTCTGATTTATGTTTTGTGAGAACAGAATACAGTTCTGCAACTTTAACTTGCCCTGTAAGGGTGAGACTGTCATGAAGGCTTATGCTCCATCCTCATTTTGCAAGCATAATAATCGTGATAGTCCTTCTGGGGAGCTGCTAGCATGAGCCCCCCTACAGCCTCCTCCCCATTTTCTCTGAAGAGCTCATTAGTGCAAGTTCCTCTAGCACTGCTGTCAGCTCGTAAAAGGGACCACTTGACTTGTTTCTCTCCTCTGTCTATGTCTTTTGCTATTTTTCTGAGGTGGGCAGGGCGGAATGACTGGGAGGGCAGATTAATTGTGCAGTTGCTAGAGGAGAAATGAGGAAATGGTTTGGGGAGACCTATAAAAAGAAGTGAAAAAAGATGCAACTGAAAACTGAGGTGCCTTTGATATTTTGTTAAATGCTGTTCCTACCACTGTCATTATCCCTTTCCAGGTGGGTAGCTTTTCAGTGCAAGCATGATATAACCTCTGTGCTGCCTAATGCAATGGGCTCCCACTCCTACCTGCTTCCAGATGCCAGCATAAGAGAGAGAACAAAAGGGCTCTCCGGAGAACTGTTCACTTCAGCGCTATGACACAGCTAAGGGCTTCAGGACAGCATTCCAGCAGCTGGAGACCTAAGCTGTGTGCGGGTAGCCTCCCACTCAGGACAGTCAGCTCTGTTGTGGCCTCAAGGGAAATAACAACAAGAAATGTTTCTATATAGTCAGGATACAAGAAAGATGGTGCTTGGTATTTTTGCCAAACTGACGACTGGCTTATTTCATTGTCAATTTAAAGTCAAATGTCCTTTGACAAAGAAATGATGTGAGAAAAGCAATTAAACCCACACACTGACTTAGATCTGAGTAAGATTTCACTTTCAGGGGATATAAAATTGTCAGTATTTGTCCAGAAAGTTCAGCAGATACTTCATGCTTGCTTCTGCTTACACTCCTAGTGTATATGATGGGAAGCTAGAAAAAAGGTTAAAGAGGAAACTTTAGAGCTTTGAATGCTAAGGAGTTTAATCTTTGAGGAGACAGGCTGGCATATCCCTCTCTGACTCATTTTCTAACTTTTTGCTCAAAAGTGTCACTGAAAATTAACAATTAAACATGCCCAGTAGTGCACTGTTTTGAAATTAATTGCATTTTTCAGGAGGGTAAAGTCACACGGCTTTTAGCTTAACGAAGAGTCAGGGGCCTGTGATAGCTGCCCGCAAACACATTGGTTAGCACTTGATGGTGTCACTGGGTTCTCTTAGTTTTATTGCAAGGAGGCAACACGGGAACTTTAGTGCCAAAATAACCATGAATATCACCCAAATGCTCTACTATATTAGCACATCTGCCTGTTCCAGATGTTTGCAATTAATATACTGAAATCCTCAGTAAATTACCAGAGTAGTTACCTTCCACTGCTTCTCCAGACATACTGAATGGCATTTGTATTTTATATAGTTATAAAACTGCAGCACTTGGTAAAAGATCAATAAGTGCATAAATGTCAACAAATGGAAGGAATTGAGGGGAAAGCAGAAGTTTTTAGAGATTCAAAGCAATGAGACATTTACATAAATCTTTAACCTGAAATGCATGAGGGGCTGGAATTGAAATGGTGCGAATATACAGGGAGTAACTGTTGTGATGTATTCTTGCTACACATCCTCCTCCCCCTCCCCCAGGTTCATTTTAGCTCCCTTTTCTTTGGACTACAAAAGCTCTGCAGGAATTTTTATTTGGACTGTCCACATCCCCCAGGACAATTACCACTGTCTGTTTATTTTACATGGGAGCATGGCAAAAGAATACTGGGAATGCTAAAGAGGTGAAATGACAAGTATATAATTTCATGTAAAGGTTCTGCATGATTACAATATCTTAAAATTCACTACTTCAAAAACTGAGTATCAGCAAAGAGCAGTGCTGAACTACACCTACACAACATCTCCAAAAATTCATGCTTGGGCTTGGAAATCTTTTTTAAAAAAAGGATCAAGACTTCAGTTATTCCTAAATTCAACCAACCTCAGCTCAGGACTCTGGCTTAAATTCAGGTTTCGAATATAATTTGCCCAGGCACTATGTTCCAGGGAGGCATCAGGCTTTAACTGCTCCCCCAGGGTCCTGAGCGCTGCTTTACGAATGCCCACTTCAGGCAGCATCCACACCTCCGCAAATCTCAGTGGTGAAGGCAGCGACTGGTGTCAAGCTGCCCGGGGAGAACTGGAGCCAGAGCACCGTGGCCTGCTGAAGGGTGCCTGTCCTCAGGGCACTTGCTGCGTGGGCAAGCTGAGCCCAAGCACCTCTGCCAGCAGGTTCAGCACACAGCAGGCCTGGCAGAGCAGGGGCACTTTTTGCTGATGTGCTGTGTACGTCTGAAGTGGAGTCTGCCCTCCAGCAGACCAATCTCACAAAATGATGCAGAAACATAGTACCAGCCTCCTGACTTCGGCTTCATACTTTAGGAAGATTATCTGCAGGAAGGGCAGGGATACACGTGGCTGGAGTGGCATCAGCTATGGTCACTCTCATTTTTCCAGGGGTTTAACAAGCAGAAGTGTGTGAGCTGAAGAGCCCTTTTCTGGGGGTAGGAGTCTCCACATGGGTGGAGTATAAAAGCAGAATGAACGACAGAGCTTCCCCACCCTCCGCACACCTTCAGGCATATATGCATGTAAGCTGCAGAATTCTTAATGTAAAAAAGAACTAATCATTAATGTAAAAAAAAACTTCCTTGTAGACATACAAGTACCACGGCATGGCGGTCAGGTAGAAGTGTAAAGATTTATATCACCCATATTTTCTCCACAGGAGTCTATATTCTTGCCAGTAGCTGGGGTGTGTGCACTGCCTACTTCACACTTACACTCTCTCATCAAGAGTCAGCTTTCCTGGAAAATGGCCTCAAAAAAAAAGGAAAAGTCTTAATTCTTGGTAAGATAGAACTGAGAAGGCCGTTAATTTAATCAGAGATAGTGATGTTGAAAAGGTGCTTCTACTAAAGACTTAGCTTTCAGCTTGTCCATTCATTGCATTATTACGTATAACCACACTGCAGAATTGTTTATTACAGAATGTTTAATTTATTTACGTTAAAAAATGTGTTTAAAAATTGCCTCAGCTCAATACATTTCAGAGGACAAAGCAAGCCCCAGTAAAAATAAATTCAACACCCCTGACTAAAGGCATGAGCACACGACCAACTTGTCTCAAGGCAAGCTTGAGTTTGAACTGAGAGCATACAACCCACTCCCCAAGAACTGCCTGGACACACATTCACCCTATCATAAATACAAGGCAGCTTACCACTCAGGGAAAGAAGGCCTACGAGGTGAGCTTACTGCAAGATTCAGGCCAGCTGTAGTGTTTGGCTGAATGCTTTGACTAGAGTGGGTTTAATACTCATAATACACTGAGGAAAGAAAATAAAAGTCTAACAGCTGTTAGATGTCCAACAAACACTGAGAAACTCAGAATTCCTTCTACTATGGTACTGAAGAAATGTACAGAGCTGCATGTGCAGACTCCTACCCTGCTGTGGGGTTCCTTCAGCACTGATATTCATGGACTTTACAAGAAAATATCATTTTCCAATTAATATAATTAAAAAAACCCCAAAAATGTGATTGATGAAAAAAGGAATTTAAAGGTAATCAGTGAGAGATAAATACCTGTCATTTGTGCCGCTAAAAGTCTGTCTGTGAACTGTAGACAATTACAAGATCACTCCTGTACATCAGAAATACAAATCAGAAATTTGTAGTATCAGGAATACAAGGCAAGTGATCAGAGCTGTGTTTGGCTGTCGTAAGAGCTGGGGACCAAAAGGATGTACGCCTTTGTTTGAGCAGATACAATTATTATGTATGTTTAACCAGCTTATCCATCTTGGGTCTTCTTTCATCAAATATCTCTTTAGTTAGCCTAGTGCCTGTAATTTTATCTTACTTTTATATTGTCAGTCATGTTTTAAAAATGAGCACTTGTTTCTGTACTCAGAAAGCTGGATCCAACAGACAGATATACACATTCTGACCCTCGGCCCCACTTAGAGTTAACTCAGCCAACCATCAGTGAGACTTCGTACAAATGCTGGGTTTGTGCCTCCATCAAGAAGTTAGACATTTCCCTCAAGAGAAATCAACAAGAATTTAGAAGACTCCTGCACTGGTTTACCACTAGGCCATAAGGTTTTAATGAGAAATATTTATAAAAGTATTACAGCTCGTTCTACCTTTGGAGAGAGGAATACTCCAGCTTTCATTCAACCATTATACTCCCCATTCAGATATTTCTTACCTCCAAAAAAGGTGCTTCAGCTCACACTCTGCTGCCTGTTATCCCCTCGAAAGACGAGACTAACCACGGTTGAGGGCAGTCTAACTGCACGGACGCCCGCCCGTCCTGCAGATAATCCTCCTGAGGGCCGGTGCAGAACTCGTCCTGCAGCTCTTTGGCAGCTGGAGAGGCCTGCTGGGCAGAGAGGGTAGTCTCAGCAAAGAATTATGTCCATTTTACGCAGTCTAAAGGGCAAGAGAAGACATCTGGGAAACTGATTTGTTTCTCAATTTTGTGACATTATTTCCAGCATTTTGTTCTTAATTTTTGCATTGTTGGTTTATAAAACTGATATATAGAAATTGTTATATAAAGAATAATGAATCCTCTGATATGCACTATTTCTAACACAAGGGGAAACAGGCACTGTTCTTAGGATTAGCATTATATCCTTCCAGCCCTCTGGAGAGAGGTATTAGTTCATAATTTAACTCCACTTTGTCAATATTACCCTAGAGCCTGTACTTGCACTTTAAATGAAACACTTTATCCTGCAGTGAAATGATATTTTACTCAGACCCAGGCAATTTCAGGGATATTTGGTGAGCCATATTCCATGCTTTTAGTGGGATCACATAAAAGCATGTCTGCTGTATAAACTTTTGCAGTGTGCTCCCCTGTGCAGCTCTATATATTATATTACAGAACTGCTCATAGAAAAGAGGAAAGTACATTTCCAGGCTTTAGAAAAAGCACACTAAATAGATCATTTTCTTTTTATAAACAATCAATTTTGCAGCAAGCTTTGGAAGAAAGATGGTTCAATTCAGTTTCAGAGTCAGAGCAAAAAATTACTGTCAACTTTAAAGAGAATCATGCAGGCCCCTTTATGTCAGGATGAATTTAACCTAATAATGGCCGTTAATTTCAAATCACTAACCACCTTTCTGACTTGATCTTTGGTCTGTACTATGAGAGAGTACTACATTACCTATATTACCTATGCATCCACAAACCTTTTTCATAAGCTATTAAAGATTTTATAGAAATTTTTATTTCATGGTATGATTTATCTTTTATTTCAAAATATTGAGGAAGAGTTGAAAACATACAGAGTGAAATAAGTTATGAATATGAATAAAAGGAAGAAGAGGTAGACATTTTTTCTGTTGCAGACAGTAGCAACTAAGAGAGAAAAAGAGGAAAATGAAACCACAAATTTTCAAAACTCTGAATTAAAAAAGTTTACATTGACATTTTAACCAAAATCTCACATTTTGTCAGGAAAATTTTCTGGCTGGTAATTTTGGCTGTTTTTAAATGCACAAATACTACAGTAAAGTAGCCATATAAATATGTATTTTTTTTTTAATTTCCCTCTCATATATGCATAACCTTTACTCAAGTGCCAGTTAAAATCAAAAGCACACTAAGTCTGCAGTTGCATTCTTTCCATCCTCTTTTTTAGCCTTAGGTCTTTCTAATTTATCTGAAGCATTTCTGAGGTATCTACTGCTGTGGTGCTTAAGTGCCAATATCTGATGTTTCCTTCTGCTGTAAATTGATTCTTTGTACCCTGTCAGATGTTCAAACCTTCCTACTGTGCATCTAAACACACAGAGAATGTGTGCGAGAGCTTATAACTATCACAAGTAGCAGGGAATGTCCTTATTAAGTCTCAATCACTCACAGAAAGCAGGGGGGTAGAGAGCAAACGGATGACTCCTTTTTGTTCTGTAGTCTCTATTTCCATCTTGGCTGAAGTCACCCGGGTGAAAATTAGATGGGGGACCTCTGCTCAGCCCTTAGAAAACCCAGACTGTCTAGATCAAATAAGAAAGGCATGCTTTGCTTTACTTTAACCTTGTGCTCATATTTGTCTTTCATTTTCTTGTCAGCTTCGTTTTATGAAGGCATCTTTCATTACATTTGAAAAATGTGTGGTTTTGCCAGGACCTTGGTTAGCTGGGTCCTCATTTGAAGGAGAGGTTTCTTCTCTTTCAATTATTCTTTTTTAGGACTGATTTTGTTAATTGAAATGCTAGCAGTATTGTGAAAGTTTTGCTGTGTTGTAGCTTAGACAGCACTCTGCAATCCTCATTCATGGACAACGATTTCCTCTGCTCAGTAAGAGCAACATTTTAGATTAACATGAAATTATTATTTCTAAGTATTAAACTCAAGCCAAGTTAATTAATTCTGCTATCCACTGTTACTGGCACGGTGGCAATGCTTAATTCTCAAGACCAATATACGGAGCCCAGTTTTAGTGCCTGCTACTGAATACACAGTTATGTAGTAAACATGGTTGATTTATTTTGTTGGATGGCCTCTGAGTACATGGTTATTACAACTCAGTTTTGCTGTTTGTAGTTTTACTAACCATTGATTTGGAAAGGAGGAATGGTTAAAACATTGTTTGTCATTAGCAAAACTCCATCAGGGTTAAGACACTGTAAACAAGATTATTCTGTATACAATAACAGCAATGTTATGGTCACAATAGATATGCTTGACATGATAAGCCTTGTGAGGTTTTGTCAATATAAATTATGTATAGAAAACAGTTGTACGAGGTCTGTTTCTGGAGAAAGAATTTGTTCTAAAATAAAAAGACAGTTTGTTTTTCCTGCTATGAAACTTATGAAACTTACGGAATTTGAAGGGAATTCCATACAATTTCTCAGGCTCCATTCCTAGTAAATCAGTGTTTGGGCCTCTGCACTGCAAATTCACATCTTTTAAGACTTATTAGGAACAAGCAAGTTTTTCAGTTGGTCCCTTGCTCCCTGTGTTGGCATGACCTGGGAGAGTGCAGGCAACAAAGTCTTTAACGCTGAGATAAGGAAAAGCTGCCAATACCTAGCAGGAATGGACCAGTCTCCTTGGGCACAGTAATGACTGGCTGAAAAGGTACAACCTCACTCATTTTTAAAGGATGTTTGATACAAACCAGAAGCTTATGATGAAAGGGGAACAGTAGACAAATGAAAAAAATCCTTATTTACAAAGCAACTTCAATGTTTTAAAAGTGACAAAACTCAAGATAAACCTGAAACATGCAAAGATTCATAAAATTACACTCTTCTGTGGATAAAAGAAGCAGAAAAGAAGGAATGGGACATCACCTTTGGCTCTGACTTTGTTAGCTATAATGTTTTTCCTCTGTTTCCAGAGTAAACAGTGTACTGAGGTGAACTTAAGTTCTTGTCTGAATATTCATACCTATTACATACTGGAAAACAGACTTTAGCGTATTTCAAAAGCTATCAGACATATAGGATACTACATTATCAGAAAGCAGGCTAGAAAGTAACATGAAGGTTAAAAAAACATTGGAACTCAGTCCTCACCAGTGAAAGTACTGCGGTCTACATCCAGCTAAACACTTAAGCTCAGGTTTCTTTTCTTTTAATTGACACAGCAAGAAGCCCAATTTATGGATTAGGATTCAATGATGCAAGAACAGAACAAAAAGACGCCCCGACCAATCCAAATTTAATCCAAATGTATGACCTGGCATGAGTCTATAGCTTAGAAAACTCTTCCTAGTTTTGACTACTAATATCAGTGAATTCAGTAAAAAGGCTGTGTGTGTTTCTGCATCTTTCTAGATATTTTTATTGTATACCTAGTAAAGAGTTTTGCATTTGTTTTTTGATCTAAAGCATATTTCTGGATGTGTATGTCTGCAGAGCAATGCGCATCTCTGGAAGAGTCCATGTACATACGTGCATGAGTTGTTCTGGGTTTGCGTATTGACACATCTGTGATTAGAATTTTTTTCCGTACAGAAGCTTAAAACATTACACAAAATTATTATAGTTTATCCTAATGAATATTTATCTTTTCTGAAAGGCACATTTGACCATCTTCTTCCTTCTCTAATTTCTCTAAAGATATAAATAGTTGTACTCAGTAAGCCAGAATAACATCAAATACATATGGAATCAGAAGATATTTAAAAGTCAATAGAATACATACCTGGCCAAGCAGGAAGGAGGATTCCTGACTTCTCAGCTGCATGGAGGATGTTAGTCATGCAGCCAGCTTTAAGTGGATATTCATTCACATTTTCAACCCTGAAGGAATATTGCCAGCCAGATGCTACATATCTCTGAACAAGGGAATTGCTCATTTACATGGTAACATCAAAATTTAAAGAAAAAAGTAGTCATTTTCATATGCAATACTCAATATCAACTTTGATTAAAATTGATCTCCATTTAAATTATTTAAATAAGGTAGCTCTTCTTTGATCATGAGTGCTCATTTCCAGAGTGAAGACTGTTCATTCTAGTCTTGATGCCCTAATTAAAGATGATAGCCTAAATTAGCATTCAGCTACTTATTATGTTTGTCACACCTTAAGCAAAAATGTCTCTCTTTTTAAACTACCCTGACCTCTCGCCCTTGCAGTCAGGAATTCTTACAGAAGTACAGAAAACAGCATGGATAAACTAGAGATTATTTCTACTCAAAGACCCCAGCATTTGTATGAAAAGTAGTGGTAATACCAAAACAGGGAGGGTAATATTTATTTTTAAAACCCCGAGTGCAAGAACACAGGGACTTCCACAACAGAACTGAGTTTACAGACTATCTGTTAGATATGCAATGCTAGTAGTTAGTTTTCCTGGAAAGTTGTCTCAAGAGTTCAGCTGGGACTGGTTGTTACATCCTACTGAAGCTTATGTCACCTACTTCTGAGCAATTTATAGACCCTGAAAGAGATAGCCCTCTGTCAGACCCCTTAGCTCCTACTACTTACTGAATAACACCCGGTTCCAGAAGTAAAATGAAAATATACAGCACTGATAATGGTGCAGATAAAAGCCTCACTGGAGAGGGCTTAAACCAGCCATTCACTGTAAATGTGCAAGTACTGGGCACCACAGAGTGGGACTTATTTCTAAAAAAGACATGATTTTGACATACTTGACATCAAATAATTTTCAGTTATGTAGGTAGACTATAAGCTGTAATACAAGAATTTTAAGGGAATTGCAGTCTCCACAGAAATACAACTTATAAATAATATGCTAAAATATCATGTAAGGCTGTTTAATCATTGCTTGCTGAATCCATCCGATAGACACAGGCAAGGAGACAAACATGTCCTCTGCCACTGAATGGCACATCCTCATGGTCTAAGTTTAGGCATTTCAGCAGAATAAGATGTGGGAGCTCATTCTGCTACTGCTCATACTGTAACTTGTATAAAGAACTGCAGATTCCAGTAGCCTAAATTTAGCAAGTTATAAAAGTACTAACTTCACAAAAAGAAAGATTAAAAAAATAATTGTGGAGGCCCCAACCTGAAAACACAAAAGAACGGGAGTATTTCTCCAACTGATAGCTCATGAAAAAGAAAGATGGAAGAATGCACTATTGCCAGCCTTGAACCACTTAATCAGATAACCGGTATTTTTTAATTTGGTGAGCTAAAGAAAAGAATTACGTTTTCAGAAGGAAAGCCAGAAGGATATTAGCTGCTTTTTCTCAGCAGTAAATGAAAGGGAATGATTCTCATGCTGTGAAAATCTTGCTTTGTTTTTTCTCTGAAAGGAAGCAGAGAAACAAAATGCCCTGTAGCTAATATCTAATCAATTAATAAGAAATACTTAAAAGGCATGTATGTGTTTGTCATACAAAGCCTTATCATAAAAAATGAATCTGCAGCTTTTATTTTAATAACACCAACCACAAGACTTTTCTGCTGTTCAAATCTCTCTCAGGATAAGGGATTGAAAGTTTTTATGCTTTTTAGGTTTACGTGAAGAAATTAGGATTTAAGTTTTAAATAGTATCCATCATATACACTACAGCTTTAACATATTTGAAAAATAAATACAAAACTGTAACACAGTTGTATACACTGCCCCCCAACCTTGCATAGGAGTCCAAACACTGAGTCACTACCTCCACAGGATAAAGTCAAACGTAGATTCTCCCCTAACTCCTGACATCTTTGGAGTGTGAGAGTTAAATTCTATTTAATATCTTCTGTGGACAGGAAAACAGTAGCCACGATGCAACAGGTAACAACATACTTATTTGGATAGCCAGGAAAAATACCGAATGAGAAATTACTCTAGCTAATATTAATTCTATCTCTGATTTAGAGTCAAAAAGTGGAGAGTGGAGAGTGACAACATCTGTGAATAAACAGCCAAATTCTGCCCCTGTTTCAATTTTACTTCACCCTGAATAAAATTGGATGATACTGCACATCATATAAATAATGTCAGAATTTGGCTTTGCATTAATACCTAGAATGCCCTCTCAGGCAGGAGTAGGGGAGTATGGAAACCTTACTCTAGCTATCTTTCAGCTGTAACATTGCAAGAGACTAAGAGTAGCATGCATTCCTGATAGGAAGTCCTTTATTATACTGGCAATATTTCATCACACTATATTAATGTTAATTTTACTGATCAAATTGCCAAGCTGACTTCAATTGGCAGTTGTATTAGCAATTATTCATCATCTCTTATTAGCATTAGATATGAAAGCTACTGATGCAGCACGACTTTAAAAATGTATTAGCAAAAGAGTAATTTTAATATGTTCTTATGAAAGGTTGCTAATTTAATACAGTAGGCTCATCCATAAGAAATTTGGCACAGGATATCTGAATTTTCCAAACCCTGATACCATACAGAAATTCATGAAATCCAATAGTGAAAAAAGATAAAGTACCTAATTAGAAGTTATTACAGCAGACAGATCTTATATGAATTGTATGTCATCCTTGATGTTCGAGAGCTCGGATGTGCTCTACCATGGCTGTATTTATAGATCTCATTTACTTCCCTGGCATTCACCCAGTAAGAACAGTGCTCAAGAGGAGAGATTTCTTCCAGAGAAGGGCAGCTTTATCCCGTAAGTTAGGATCCATAAGCTGACCATGGAGAAGCACTGCATTCAGCTCTCAGGCAATGGTTCGTCTTCAACCAATGCCATCCCATTCTGGAGTTTGTCTAAGAAAGGCTGTATCACACTAACTTTACACCAAAGTGACTACTTTGTTACTGATCCTGAAATTAGATGCTATCACCACACAGACAAAATCTAGCACTGTCTGTATACTAATGATTTTGAGTGCTGCTGTTCGTTCTTGCTTTATAAACTCAAAATGAATTTATGGCTCCCATTAAAAGTAACCTGCTAACACCTTCTAATTTCATTCCATTTTGTATCTTGGTTAAAAGTGGACACTAAGGATATTTTGCTTTTTTGAGCCTTTTTATTTTGAATACAGAGGGTGGCTTTTGAAATATAATCCTTCTTGTAGGCTTTCTGCAGGAGTTTCAAAAAGGAAATACTTTTTGCTTTGTTTTCTGTAACATTGACAAGCTGAAATACAGACCATATAATCATATTTGGAGCATCTATAGGTTCAAATATCTTGGCTACTGAGATTTGAAGGGAAAAAAGAATTTGAATCACGTGGTCATTTGTCAAGAGAATTTAAAGAAGAAAATGTGTAAAAAATCCTCTAGGATCAGTAGAAGCTGGCAGGTAATCTGCAAAAGGGATTGTCAAGAGGATTAAGAGGAGGAAGCTAATAGCTAACCTGACTGGTTTAGGAACTCATATAAAAGTTCTACGGCAATAGTTTAATATCTCCGAGTGGAAGCCATTATTTCTTCCACAACAAGTATTCGTATTTTATATTTACAATGTGCCTCTCTGAGAAGAAAGTCAAGATCAGAAACAGTGGAGCCCATTATATAAAAGGTTAAGTGTCTTGAGGAAACATCACAATAGCTCCCAAATTAACTCCTGAAAAGAAATCTTGAAAAACATGATATTATGACTTTCTATGCCATGTGTGGAGAACTGAAGTGACGGCTTCACATCTCAGGCACAGTGGAGCCTTCTGCTACAGAAGTAAAGCTTATTTATAAAGGTTTTTCTCAAGGCCAACTGTGCAACAAGCTCCCAGAGAAGCTAAGGATCGCCAGAAATTAGACTACCCTCTGTTCTCAGAGTAAAGCACAGTTCTTTTACCTGTGCCAGCATAAAAAATAGCTCTGTGCAATTTTTTTTAAAGTCAGCAGCAAAAACTATAATCCTGTGAATACCAGACAGTACAAATACCAAGTCTCCTTATAGAGGAGGAAGAATAAACCATAAACAGCAGTTGCTAGACAAACCGCATAAGGCAGTACTGGGAATTCAGTTAGATGCCTAGGTAATGAGGAGAACAGGCTAGGCTAGATTAGGCTAGGCTAGACTAGAATACCCCTCAAAAGGTAAATCCAAGCACCCTAGTATACTTGCACTATTTAAAATCTTAGAGCATTTAAAACCTCTAATACATCATTAAAATGTACCAGCTTTTCTCCATTTTTGATCCTTACCTATATATATATCTGTGGCTTTTAATCCTTCACTAATCTTTCTGCATCAGTAATTAAATGAAAAGGGGAAAAGGTACTTCAGCTGTTGGTTCTCCTTCCCCTTCTACAGCCATTTTTAGCTATCAGAAAATGTGTAATAGGATGACTTGTTAGAATTCGTTGTTCTAATGTAACTTCAATTTACTACTGGCAAAAGTGGCATGGCATCTTCCTCGAGATTAAGGCATAAAATACCAAATACAAAATTTACAAGCTTTCTCCATAAATTCACTTTCCCTTGGCTGTTCAGTCTTTGACCTCTTTTTACACTGCCAGAAGGCAAAGCCAGTGGACAACAGAGGTAAAGCCAATAACTCACAAGTGAACAGAAGTGAATATCGTATTTCTATTTTCACTGTAGTTCTACTTTCATTTCAAACCTGAACTCTTCAGCTAAAAATACATCTATGGGGTCAGTTTGGAATTAGTCTGTTTAAAGTTCTAGACTTCTATTAAGTATTAGTGTGGACTGACCAGCTTTGTTCAGACAGAAACCATACTGTTTTATGTAACAGTATTCCTTACCCTAGGACAGCGATCTTTAATTGAATTAGTCAAAGCTACTAAGGCAGATGAAAAATGAACTGATAACTACAGAGGCATATAACAACGGGAATGCATAGCCATGCCCAGGAGAGAAAGAGAGAAAGTGAGAATTGATGGCTGGGTTATACCTGGCTTTATCACCAGTGATTGTGGTTTGAATTGGGAGAAAGAGATTCACAAGCCTCATATAAAAGTGACCATTAGCAGCCCTATCAAACCTCCTTCTAGCATTGCTTGGGTGACAGAGCACACAAACAGGGCAGAATTATAAAGGGGCTGTTCCTTTTGCCCATTAGCAAGCAGAACTGCCCAGTAGTTGAGAGGGAAGCGTAACACACAGTGTTGTTCTGCACATTACAGGGAGTTCAGGACAACAGTATGCCTGACAAAATGTAGTATCTCCCTGAAATGGCTTGGTGTAGTGAGGCATCACATTGCCCTTTACTATTACACATTATGCAGTCTTGCTGTAAACTTCAGTAGTTGGGAAACAAAGTATTATAACAGGAAAATATGATAATATTTTAAAATGTGGTTGCATTTTATGTATGATAAGATGTGAACTTTGTCAATGTGAACATGTAACTATGTTAATGTGAACTTTGACACCAGATTGCCAGAAGGTTTCCATGCAGAGATGAGTGTTTTCCTGAGATATCAAAACTGGAGGCATTTCAGCATACAAATAATTTCTTTGGGGGTGTGCATGTGCTAAAACTCTGTATTGAGCTTGGAGAGACTTTTGTCATTGAACAAAGGAGAGAACAGACCATTTTCCTGAAGACAAAGATAAAAATCTTCAAGGTGGGATTCTGTTAATTCAAGGTTAATGTCAATCTGGAGATGCTTTCTTTTTACACTACTCATTTAGGGATGGTAGGAATTTATAACTCTTTTGATTTATGTGTTCTCTCTCTGTTCTCTCATATATCAATAAATGGTTCATTCTGCTTAAGCTAAACATAATTCTCTCAAACATAACTTTTAAAACTGAGGTAATGTCTAGCCAATACACATGAAGGCTAATGAAACTTCGACATTGAAAAAAAGTAGAGCAAGGTGAAGCTAACTGCCTGCATAGGCTGAAGACAGCCTCTTCAGACTTGGTATGGAAGAAGGTGGAACAGGGAAAGGAAGAAAGCACCTGATCACTGCCATCATTGCCCAGTAAGAAGAATAACAGCAACTCTGGTTCCTATTCTACAGGAAAGCTTGCACAGAAGTCACAAGAATCATGAATAATACCATTTTTTGTAACAAAACAATGAATAGATTGCAGTGGCATTAAGGACCAAACCCTAGAAAGCCAGTGCCTGAGACTAACCGCCTAAATGCTAGAGTCAGGAATCCTTTTTCACTGAACCCCCTGACTGTTGTGTGCCTTTCTGTTTAGAGGCTTGGCTTTAACAGGTGAGTGGGAAAGTTGTTTTTGTGCTAGTCCAGCCCAGAGCCTGCTGTTTAAAACACTCTCCAGAGATTCAAAGACTGGGAGGCCTATTCATCCCCTGCTCTCCCACATGAGGATGACAGAGAGCCAGACTTCCTCTCCAAGACCTCTAACTAGATTATTATAGAAAATCGGGAGAACTCAGTCGGCCCCTCCAGCTATGATGATGACTGGTGATGATGACTGCTGTACTTGGTGCTCAGAGGTCTACGTATATCAGATTGTCCTGAATATGTTTAGAAGATAAGGTACCTTTAGAGATGATGGTGCCAACTTGCCCAATCTCCACAGCAGTTTAAACACTGCCTAATCAGTGGAGCATTTCTGAGCTTGTGCGACTGCTGTACTCAGGTAAGTAGGGACATTGATTGATTTTAGGTGCCTTGGTGGTGCTGGAAAACAAGCATTATGAATCTCTCTCTAACAGTTAGACATCCATGGCAATGTCATTTCAATTCAGGAAAACATGGGCAGCTTGAGTCTTACCTATTATGTTTTTTTCAAGAAGGGAGGCAAATAACAGGCTAGAGTTGATATGAACTTGCTGCTGTTTTGGAAGCTGCTATTCATCAACAGAGAGTTGGATGCAATGTGTTAAAAATAATAATGGGGCCAGAAATGATGGCAGTTTGTAATCAGGAAACCAAACATAAAAAACTGTGGTAAAGTTACCTAACTATTATCTTCCTAGGAACAATAGTGAAAGGCTCAGCTGAAAGTTTAGCAAACTCAAAACTTTCATAAAGCATATTCCAATTATCCCACACTGCACACATTTTATAATAGCAATATAATTTAATATAAATGTCATGAGACAACTATTTAGACCCCATAAAGGATGGGAGCTGTAGCTCAAACTTTGCAATATTGAAGAGTCATGATTATCCCATGCAAATTTACAATCATTTATGCATTATAGCTTCATTTTTGTGTAGGCCCAACAAACAGTAATTACAGAATGTATGAACATCAGAACGAGAATTTATCATCATAAAATGAAACAAATGGCAAATATATAGGAATTTAAGAGTTACAACTATGTGATGAATTAAAATTTGATACTAATGGCCAACATTTCTTATTGCTACAAGGTGTATATCTGTATGCAAGCAAGCAAAAGGATCAAATGTTTCTGGCCTATACTTCAAACATTCGCTTTATAAGTATTTCACCAGAACTGTATTGGCATTTAGATGTGAAGTGCTCAGATGTTCCTTTCCCGCCTGTCAGAGAACACTGCAGGTACGTAGATTTTTGGATTCTTTCATGATTCAGCAGACCAAAGCAGCACTTAAAAAGTCATCAATGAGTCAAAATAATTATCTACAAAGTTTATACTAAACAGATGTTTTCATTTCTGTAGCCAACAGACAAACTATTATCTAATCAGTTGGAATGTGATCCAATATATGGTGAAACTGGCTTCAACCAAAAGATGAAGCCATAGTAGAATCACTTCAAGCTGTAGTCAGTGATTAATCTTGAACTCTGATAAAAGGACTTGAGAGAAATCATCTAACATACACTGTATTAGTTTATCTAACGAGTTTCCTTGAAACTGGGCAAAGCTGGCTTAACATTTATAGAAAGAATATGTATTTTTTTATTGATTGAACACAGAAGAGGAAACTGTTGACTTGGCCAGGTTTGCCATCCAGCACAGTGACCTTGTTATCTTTGACTCCCATACTACAGCTGAGCCAATTACTGCTCTAGAAACTATTCCCGTGTTCATCTTTCAGTAGAGCAACATTGCTCAGTTAAAGTAAGGCTTCCTGACATTCGTAAGGAAAACAATATTCTTTGGAAATGAGCTACCTGCAAGTTTCAAAACAACAAAAGACATCGAATTCTGCTAATTATTGCACTTCTTAGCCATGCTACTCACTACCATGCGAATGTTGCCACATTCGCTGGAAGTCCAGACAGATACACCACAGGACATAAGATTTTATTGTTGCTCAACTCTCATTCAGTGATGAAGATGAGTAAGAGTTAGCTGAATAAAAATAGCTGACTAATATAAAGGAGAATAACTAGCTCTCCTTACATGATAAACAGGGACAAAAGGATTAGGCAAACTAAACTGAATATAGTCTTGAAATTTAAATATAGAGTTTTCCATTACAAGTTCCTACCAAAAGTTCTGATTCCTAGACATTTGTGTCTGAATGTCAATGTGGAGTATTCAGCATGTTAAAACTGATGGAATTATGCAAATTTCTTTGAAGAGAGTTATAATACACACAGGAATAAAAATCTGAATATTTTCCAGGGCAATGCATGCTTTATGGTTTTAAATAAAAACAAAGAATTGCTATCTTCATGGAAAAGCACTCCCTATTCTGTTGCTGATGCTGATCATTAGGAGATATAGCCAGCTGCCAGGGTCATCTTCAGAAAAATGTTCTACAAGAAGTGAAAAATGACAAGGAACATGGACTGAAATTGTCTTAGTAGCTGTAAGTGGTGATTCTGGCATTAATGTCAGCTTTTATGAAATGCCAAGTCTACAATCAACTCTTTGTGGAATAATTTTAGCTCAATAATACGGTTTCTACCACAAAGTAGTTTACGTTCATTACAAAGATTGTTATCCGCCTGTCTGTCACGCGGAAGAAAACAATCAGAAGAGTAGCTCTCTGCCCTGGATGCTAAGTATGAATTACTGTTTTCTAACATGCAAAACATCCAAATATGCCATTAGCCAGATCACATATCAGAAACGCTCCCTAACTGAGCAAAGATGCAAGTTTAGAAGAAATGGGAAGAAAGCATTTGGAAAGCTACCTGGGATGGTATCAGAATCCTTCCAAGGAAAATAACTTAAAACCACAAGCCAATTTTCATTCTAGAATATTTTCATTAAAAAAGAAAATTTATGCACTAAAAATTATTATCTATGAGTAAAATAATCTTCCTTATACAAAGAGCTAGCACAAGAGCTATTCACAGTGTTAAGCTTCATTTAGTGGACACGTAAACCTTTTCATATGCTTTAGGGTGAATTGCAGCTAGCTAGGATAACTTCTCAATAATAAGAAATACACCATTTTGGGGGGGGGAAGAGATTCTCTTTATAGGACTCTCTGCTTTATGCTTTTCTTAGCAATTGTATCAAAACTTACAGAGGAAAGTTATTAGCAAATAACTGTTGCTTGCTTGGCCGTACTGTTCAACCATGTGTCTTGAGCCAGTCTAGAATTCTATATAAACACACATGCACTCCTCTAGGAGGTCCTGGTAGAAAGGACAGAAACCAGGATAGAAAAAGTTAACGTAACTCACCTGATACTTGGAATACATTTGTTGTTATATTATATTTTGCAAAATCTCATTTTTGTTTTGAGGAAGTTTCCTGCACTTAGCAATCACGTTCTCTGTGTCCCCATCCCTTGTTTGTTACAGAGCAGCTATTGGTTCAACAGTTCTCATTTTCTGTTGAATAACTAAACTAGACTCCTAACTTAGCTTTTCAATAGAAAGTCAGAATTTCAAGTGGTCATTGAGCCATGAACTGCTACAAAAAGGATTCTTTACTCTGTGTTCAAGCATTAAAAGCAGGTGCATGCACAGTCCAGCTCGTACTCTGTGAACGTCTGTTTCACATTCCAGGCCTGATATTTACCACCGCTGAGAAACTACCACTCTTCACTCATCTTCTGTCGTAGTTACATAAGACAGAAAAAGTTAAATAAAATTGTCATAACTTGCATATATACTTCACGTTCTATCACCACATTTACTTTTTGCTTTAATTTTATTAGTTACATCTTAACTAGCTTGGAAACAAATTCATTTTCCTTTTTGCTTATAAGGATTGTTCTTTTATGCCTTACAGTACATAATATCTGATTTATACCTTGTAGACAACTTAAATTCCTAAGTCAGTGAACGTATTTCTTGTAACAACAGGTAATTCTCCTGAAGCTGAATGACCTCATTTTGGGGTATTTTGGAGGCCCAGTCTCAGACAGATTAGCTCCTCCTTGCCCACATTCCTCTTCTGTCCTACTTATCAAATTTCAGCACAGTATACATTACACCATGCTCTGCTTCCAGGTGTTTTTTCTTGTGTACACAGGCCTACACACTGCATTTGCAATATTCATCCATCCAGGGTTACCAAACGTAGTTTCATCTCTTTGATATATGTCATTTGTCATTATTCAACATATACAATTAGTTTTATCTTTAAACGGTCAAGCTTCTAGTTCCTGGAGGCTTAGTTTCTTAGCTGTTATAGGCTTTGGCTCTTGACTGATCCATTTTTCTCTGTTATTTTTCTCATCATTGTCAGCTGTGATAATGTTGGGACCACAGAATGCATCTTAACATCAAAGGTTACAACAGGCCACCAGTAAGACCTTTTGTGGAACGGTAACTTAAACTCAGGCATGACTGGCCATACCTTTTCTTTCCCTTTTGCAACTTCCTTTAGTAATAGCAGTGATTTTAACAGCCACTTCAGCTTTACTGTTAGACTGGTGCTGCCACAGTGATGCAGTGACATAGCTGAATTCTGTTTTTCTTGTGTAGCTGAGTGGAAAGGGCAAGCACAGTTCTAATAAGTTCATTACACAAATAAAAAAGGAACTGCAGAGCAGCAACAGCATATGGCAAACATAGGAAGTGAGCTCAGGACATTAAAGAGTATCTCTGCTTTTCTTTTTGCCACAGAACGTATGTTTTGCAGTTTCTACTGTCCAGCACAATGCTGCAGTATCGAACTCAGCATTCACCTTTCCATGTGGAAAAAATATAATCCACAAACTGACAAAGTAAATTACATAGATTCACTGCAGGCACACAGTCCCACTGCCTGAAAAGACATGGTTTGCAATATCAGGCCTTGTCTCACACACTACTGCTTTTCTATGAGGGTAGGAGTCTATGAGAGTATATAGATACACATTTAACTCCCATAAAGGCGAGCAAAAAGTAGTCTACAATGAAGTTGTGCCCAGTGGTGAAACTCTTCCTTTCGTACTTTGCTCTACAAAGACTGTTCTGTATTGTCTCATTTGCTGCTTGCACTGCATTTCCCACATGTAGTATAGATGCCGACCCAGTTTTAATTCCAGAGTCATGCTTAGTCAGTGCACAGTAATTTCTTGCTTTTTGGATGCAGCTTTCTCCTTCAGCACTTCTCTTTTTCATTATGCATTACAATTCAGCAGCTTTTATACAGGGTGCTATCTTGTATTCTCAAATCACGTAAAGAGTATGAGCTTTCCTGGAAGTTGTGTGTGTGTGTGGGGGGGGGGGGGTGTCGGGGGTGAGGTTCAAATTGGCCTACAGCCTTTTTATCACCCTGTTTGCTGTCATCTATGTTCTGTACAGATCATTACCGGATTCTTCCTAGCCCTGGAGATTTCAAAATAGTGCACAGCCTGAGTTAGCTGACATTTTGTGTGTTTCTATATTTTTGTTTATTTCTAACAGAGTAAAACCTCGTTTTCCTGATCAGTTTCCATACTTTGTAGGCAGCACAATTTTAAGGCAGGAAAATCCTTTTTTAAAAAAATCTTTTAAAAAAGATTAATATAAACTATAATGTGCAGTGACAGCATTTTAGGCTACTATCGCTATTTTATAACAGTGGTTTCTAGTAGCTTATGGCTACTTTCTGCTTGAACAGTAGAAAGGGCTACTTTTAAGTAAACTATTGAACTCTAAGAAACATGGACATTAAAACAAAACTTTCTTTTTCACCTTAGGTGTATATTTTTTCCCACTGGTGATTGTGACCATAAGTGAAAGTTACCATCTGTCCCTTTACTAGCAGCGAAGTTACATGTGCCCCTTCATTCGTATCATTCCATGGCAAAATGAGAATGTAGGCTAGTATACCTGATTGCTGAAATATGTTGAATTAACCTTACTTACTCTGTGGCTTTGTTCAGTAGTCACCCTAAAGAGTGGGACATGTTTGAGATAGTGAACAGACGTTGTGACTGCTTACAAATCTAACACTTCTTTGAACTGATCCAGTGTTTTTAAGTATAGCCAGCTTTTAGAAGCCATGGCATAGTCCAAGGGAGCTCAGCAAGTGTTGCATATATTGTAACACTGTATATTGCAGTGAAGTTGCAGTTTTTATAAGACCAATGTGGCTATGATTAAAACATACCATTATTTCTGCCATACTGTCTCCATGTCCTTACTCCAGAAGGTCTCCAGTTATACCTCTAATCTGCAGCATTCCTGTTAACAATGATGCTGATAGTCTTTCCTTGCAAAATTGGTCACATGCATCATCCTCAGCCATCTCTGTATCCCTCCTGGTGCCTAGATGCAGTGAAGCAGTTGCATTCCTCACCCTGTAGAACCTGCCAGCATCTGCCCTTGAAATCCCGTGCTAACAACAGTCAGTTCTTCATCTTCAGGCATTTGGTAGTCAGCTGCTCACAGTGCTTCACTGAGACATGCTCAGAGTCTGGCATCTAAATGGCCACCAAATGGCTTAGCCAATTTATGGACTCTGATTTTAGCAACAGTACCACCTTTCTGCACTCTTTTTTTTTAAAGTACATGAGTACTTCAAGAGGCAGAGGCTTGTACTAAAATGACTGTTTATCTGCCTCCTGGTGCAACATATCTGAAAGGCATCCTAGTCCTTTGAAACCATCTAATATTTTGCTGCAATGATTGCAAAACATATTACTGATATTTTCTTCTTGTGTGTATGCTATGTGAACCATTTTTTGTCCCAAGGTTAATGCTACCAGGTTCATGAATCCATTTGTTTTAGCTGAAAGCAGTAGATTTTGTATTTTCGGTGCTATCTGAAATTTTTACCGTATATTTTTCCACAGCATTTCTGTTTGAAAGTTACTTAGTAGCTGTAAGACCATGCAATTATATAACTTCAACTTGGCTCTGCTTGTATGAGAAGAAAATGAAATTCTAAAAGCCAGAGAAAATGTTTTTAGCCCCAGACCTTGTACCCTCAGTGTCTATTTAGCATTCAGTTTCTCAAATTCGATCTTTGTATATAGTTCTTGTCCAAGTTTTACAAATCACTTACACTGGCTGTTCTGCATTACATTTACATCACAGACAACCAAAAATTTTATTTTCTGAATTACTGCTTTGCTTTCCTTCTTGATTTAGTATCTTCTTCTCTTTATTTTTCTTGTCTGCAAGCTTTGGAACAATCATTTTCTTGAAACAATCATTGAAGGCAATATCATCTGTAGGATTTTTCCAATTACATTCTTCTCTATTGTGGACAGAGGTCTTCATCTGCATTTTATTTTTCTCTTCTGTCCTATGCTTGTGAAGTTCTTTTTCCATGGCATTTTGGGGGTCTTTTTTCCATGCACTTCGATGCTTTCTCTGTTCTATTTGGAGAATAATTTGTGTCAGCTCTGCCCTATTCACCAGTGTTACAAGCTCTTTAGCTTTTGGCAAAGCTACTACTACTAAGGTTCAGTCAAGCTTCTGCACTTTGTTTCCCCATCATTTATCTACCATGCATTAACTTGCTGCCAATATTAAAAAACTTTAGGTCAGTCATTCTGTGGAGTTTGGCAATATATAGCAGTTGATTATTTCTCCATATTTTTCAAACTGTTTTTGAACCTTTCTAGGTTAGTATGTAGATTAAAAAAAATATATCTACTGCATGTCAAAATACTGTTGGAAACTGTTGTCACTAATAATATGACTGCTCCTAGTTTCAGGTTTTCCTTTGTCCAATCCTACTGCTATTTCTTTAGTTTACCGTGGAAAAACTACAAACGTTTAATTGCTAATGTATGCATTTAATTCATATACATCTGCCCAGAGGCATAAATCTGGCATGATGTTCATAGTTTAATCTTTTTGCAGCATTTTTGTCTAGATTCAGATTTTACAAATTGGCAGAAAAAGCAATCATGTCTGACTCACTGTTCAATGTTAAAATGTAAAAAGAGTGAGTCAAGAAAACAATGTTCCTCTCTGGTCTCTCTGCCACACAAACTCATCTCTGGCCATTGATATGATCTTCCCCCTTCCCGCCTTGGAAAGCTGCTTATAGCACAGGTAGTGTCACAGAGGACGAGTTTGTTCAAAATTGATATTTATTGACATTTCTTCTCCAGCCCCTTCCAGTTTCACCTCTTTGTGTCTTTTATCTTCCTTTCTTTTTTCTTCCAAGAAACTGGGCTGGGAGTTTAAACAGCAACATCCAGTAAGCCCATGCTTGAGTTACGAGGCTGTTCAGCTGCGAGGGGCATCGATACGAAGGTTGAGGAGCTGTGATATGAAGAATCTGGAGTTCTGCCTGCACAGGCAGGCAGTTGAGGTCACGATCTCAAGCTTATTCACAGTATGCCTGCTAACACACCAAATGCGCTCTCACACTTGAGGTGTGAGCATCTGCTAAAACCAATTCACACTGTTGCAGCCAGGCACCAGCATCAGAAGGAAGACAGCAACTAACAGCTGAGGGGTAGCAGTTTCTTAAACTACCTCTCAGCTGATTCCAACTGGGAATGCTGCTTCTTCTGTTCCTTCCAGTGCAAATTCAGACACGTTAACTTAAAGTGAGCAGTATTTTGTGCTACAAGTGACAAGTGAGCACACAGCTTTGCTGCTATTAATCACTACCCCTTAGCAGAGAGCCACAGTAGCACAGAAATGAGTGTTTCTCTCCATCTCAATCCAATCCACCACCACTTCCAGCTGAATTGTTCATCTTTTCACAGAGACAAAGTGGAGAAGCAGCACCCACATACAGTCAGCTACCAGCCTGAGCGACAACAAAGACCGTGCCTCTTTGTACCAGGAGGAGACACTCATAAGCACTGGTCTCCACTAGGATGAGACAGGTGAGACTCTGAGGTTGCTGTATGTCAGTCAAGACCAGTGCTTGAATGCATAGATGGTCTTAAACCTGTGGTTAAAGGAACTTTTTCAACAGCACTCCAAAGGGGAATGGAGGAGAAGCACTCATGCAGCCACATCACCAGTCTTAGGTGGGAGCTGGACAATACTGCCTCTCACACTGAAGAAACAGTGCTATCTGGCTAACCTGAAAAGAAGTGCTCATACAATCTGTTTTTAGCTTTTTAACCTGTTTGGAGATTTACATCTAAGAGACAAAAGCCCACAGATCATTCCCTTTACCTTGACATGGCAGACATGAGAAGATCAGTCTTAGGACTTATGCACAGCTACAAGTCACTCCTACAGCAACCTGTTTAGCACACTGTCCGGTGCAGCATTATCCTATACCTGAGTATTTTCCAACAATTAGGTATCAAGCCCCAAGTGGATCTCAACGCCACTCTGACATAGCCATGCAGATGTTACTTGGACACCTGAAAATCTTTGTGCCAGAATCATTTTTAATATTTCAGTCAAAATAACAACACTAGAATCCCACTGTAGTGACAAAACATTTTCTCATCCCACCTTCACAAATCTTAAAAGACCATAGACTTTTCTCCTAAATCCTGCCCTCCTATGGTCATCTGCAGATCCTAGTCTTTCTGCTCTTTTTGCTCTGCCCCACTTTGATATCTGTCTCTCTTGTCTTTGTAGGTGATGAGTTCCCAAGGCTGATGAGGTGCATGATCAGT